>NW_028270156.1:16017006-16655339 GCF_037043375.1 Chiloscyllium plagiosum
AGAGAGAGAGAAAGAGAGAGAGAAAGAGAGAGAGAAAGAGAGAGAGAAAGAGAGAGAAAGAGAGAGAAATAAAGAGAGAGAGAGAGAGAGAGAGAGAGAGAGAGAGAGAGAGAGAGAGAGAGAGAGAAATGGGGGAAAAAGAGACAGGAGGAGAGAAAAAAGAAAGAGAGTGACAGAGCAGCTTCTGCTCTGTTGAGACCCCAACAGCAACTGCTTCAAGTGAAACCTAAAAACTAAATTAAAAAACTGAAATCCGGATGTGTGAGAGCTGACCATACCCAGTCAGGCTGCCCCTATTGTTCCAACTCTGAAAAAACCAAGGCCTCACAAGCAGTTTACTGGCTTTCCAAGTTGACAAATTGACACCTGTCTTAAAACACTTCCCATATTTTAAAAAAAAAGGAAGAAAAAAACCTCTTAAAGCCCTAGAATCATCACAACTCATTCTCTGAAAACCCCAAAAGAGATCTCTATTTAGTCTCCTCTTAAACATCTGTGCTCCTACCTTTATCAGAAGTTTTTCTCCATTTACTGATTCAACCCAGGAACACTCGACATGTTCCCCAACTTGTGTCTCTCTCTCTCTTTACGCAGAAGCAGCATTGCTGCCTCACAGCGCCAGGTTCGATTCCAGCCTCGGGCCAATGTCTGTGTGGGTTTGCACGTTCTCCCAGTGTCTGTGTGGCTTTCCTCTGGGTGCTCCAGTTTCCTCCACAATCCAAAGATGTGCAGGTTAGGTGAAATGGCCATGCTAATTGCCCATAGTGTTCAAGCATGTGTAGGTTAGGTGCATTAGTCAGGGGTAAATGTACAGTAATAGGGTAGGGGAAACATACCCATTGGAGGGTCAGTGTGGACTTGTTGGCACAAGATAAAATCTGGAGAAATAAGAAAGGCTCCAACTTTACATCAGGCATCAGCGTTTTACCATTAATTTCTACAGGAAACAAAAAAACTGCAGCATTTTAAGTTCAGACTTGGCTCAGATCTCCTCAAATACAGGTTGTAAAAACAGCACACACACATTCAGGAACTGCACTTTCACTTTAATCTTCTGTGCAGCAACAGCTGGCAAATATTGAAATTCCTCAAAAGAGTCGGAACACAAGAAGCAAATCATTGAACAACGAGGTTCCGTAACCTCTGGTCACTGAATACCAATGGTAAATTAAAACTATATTCCTGATCATTCTCAGAGCGGCTGAGCACTTCTACAGAATTGAAAACACAAGGTTTGTGTATGTACACATCAGCACGGCACAGAAAGGGGAATTGTTTCAAGTCTGCAGAGTGGCTATTAGTGATGAAAAATACTTAAGAAATCTCAGTTTCCTTGCGACGAGTAGAATTCCTTAACCTGTCCAGCATTAGGAAAGTTAAAGTTATCTTAATGCAAAATATGAGATCATCTCTCACTGATCAGGGATCTGTGGTTTTCAATGGTTCATTTCTGATACTTAAATACTTGAGGTGCTTTGAGGCTTGGAAATATTTTTTCCTGGAATCTAGATAGTGGGGGACAGCATTTATTGTCTACCCTCTAAATCGCCCTCAAGAAGGTGGAGGTAGGTCATCCTGCTGAGCTGCTACAGTCCATACGCTGTTTTCCTTGGAGCGTCAGAGGCTGAAGGGTGACCTGATAGAGGTTTACAAAATTATGAGGGGCATGGATAGGATAAATAGACAAAGTCTTTTCCCTGGGGTCGGGGAGTCCAGAACTAGAGGGCATAGGTTTAGGGTGAGAGAGGAAAGATAGAAAAGAGACCTAAGGGGCAACTTTTTCACACAGAGGGTGGTACGTGTATGGAATGAGCTGCCAGAGCAAGTGGTGGAGGCTGGTACAATTGCAACATTTAAAAGGCATTTAGATGGGTATATGAATAGGTAGGGTTTGGAGGGATATGGGCCGGGTGCTGGGAGGTGGGACTAGATTGGGTTGGGATATCTGGTCGGCATGGACGGGTTGGACCGAAGGGCCTGTTTCCGTGCTGTACATCTCTATGACTGAACCTGGCGACAGCAACATGTGATTTGGAGAGGAATTTGCAGATGGTGGCTGTTCCCATGTTCTTCTGTGACTTCTGCCCATGTTCTTGGTGCTACAGCTCGCAGTTTTTGAATGGGCTATTGAAAGGAACCCTTTGCGTGTTGCAGATGGTTTCACATTCCTTCCACTGCATGCCAATGATGGAGAGGATGAGATGTTGAAGGTAGTAGATGGATTGCCAATCTAGGAGGCAGCTTGGTCCTGGATGATGTCAGCTTCCTGACTATTAATATCTCTTTATGAAGCTCCATGTCAAGTCTTTCTTCTAAAGTGTCCAGTGCCAACATAACCAAATATAGAATCATATATAGATGTCCTCATCAACACGTCAATGCAAAGGCATTTCTGATGGCGATGTTCCCCATTGAGGAACATGCATTATATAGAAAAGGAAACTCACCAAAGGTATTTTACTGCCTGTGGTGTTGGTGGAACGGAGATAATTAACAACTTTAAAACAAAACTGGATGGACACAAAGGCAACATGAAGAGGAATGGGACTGAGTGTGATCTCTCTACAAGGAGATGACAAGAAACCAGATGGGCCAAATGGCCTCCTTTAGTGCCTTACATGTCTAAGATTATAAGGCTGAAAGCTAAAAGAAACTTTACTCAGAATCATATCTCACTATGACTAGTTTTGTAATATACTACAAATGGGAAAAAATAATATGAACATGTTTATTTTTCAAACTTTCTCTCCAAATTCCTGCAAACGCTGATGAAAATGGCCCAATAGCCATACACTGGAGTCTTTAGTGAGCAGATGTGTCCAACATTATCTGCATTCTCTCTGACATGAACTGATCTCAGTTTGGATATGCACTGGATAGCAACTGCTGGACGTCAAGCTCCCAGACGTAGGAGGGAGAAAATAAAAACCAAGTGTGAACATTCACTATCCGACAACCTTCTCCAGCCTCAAGTTTGAGTGTGGAATACTGCCTAAAGGATGGGGATTGGCCTGTCTACTTCCAGGAAACAGTCACTCTTTAAACGCACAGGAGCGCTACATTTCAAAGCGATTCACTGGAGACATTGACACATCTGTCAAAAACATTTCAATGTGTGAAGGTGTGTGTGTCTTTGTGAGATCATCCGAAACTGCATCATGTGTTTCTGATCGGAATGAAAAGTTAACCTGGATCCACAGAAACAGCGTGGGAAACAGAGAGCAGACAATGTTAGCTGCACGGCAAGAACAAGCACTTGGTCCGAGGCGTACGAGTGTTGAGGGCTGAAATGTGCCAGAATGCAATGACAAAGCAGCACAGCTGGCTACGAGTGTTGTAAAACAGCTGTATCCTATCCAAGATGACCTCCGACTCTTTCCACTCAGCAGGCTGCACACAGTGAGTAGGCAGGCAATCCTCAAACAGCACTATTAATAAAGTTAGATCCATGCACCGCAGAATTATGCACGTGCGGGGGAGTGCAGGGTAAAAGGGGGAGGTTGGGGATGTGCAACCGAAGTTTAAAATTCCTCACAAAATTAATCCTCAAAAAATTACTCGTAGTAACAGTAATTGCATGGCCTCCAAGAGCAGCAACAGTAATGCCGACGATTTCATATAATTAATGTGCTCTTTCACAAGAATGTACTATTTGAGTGGGTGTTGTATAATTGAAGTGAGTTTAAAACACTGGCAAGGACTTGAAACCCGTCTGAAGTGCTGCCAACAAAACCGAGCTACTGTGTCAGTATTGGGATCACGTGGAACACCACATAAAGATGGTTTCTTTCCAACAGCAGCACATCTTTCGACACTCCTGCAGTGCTGGGAGATAACTGCCCCCACACAACAGGATACATGACAGCTTTGATACTCTGATTAAGTCATCGTGCTGGTCCTCGTCCAAGCTCCGAGATGTATGCTAGGTGGTAGGAGGAAAATAACTTGTCTTCTAGCCATATTATGCGGAATTGAAACCAAATTTAATCCTAATTATTACAAGTGCAAACAACACCCAAAGCATAGGGCATCAGAGATGCCATTGGTGACTGAATAATTTCACCTGTCAGATTCAGCAAAAAGTCTATTTGTTTTATATTTTTGAAAAACCCATAATTGACAAAACTCTTCTCCAACATACAGGGTTGGAAGCTTAGCTCTTTCCTGTGGCATCCATTATGAGGATGATCGCGGGGGATGAATTTCAGAGAAACACATACAGCCTCTGTGTTCAATCATGCTGCTACCTCTTACTGTTTAACCTTGAATCTCTCCCTGCTATTGGATGAACTCCAGTGACAAAAGGCCATGTCAACATGCCTGATTGATCTTAATTTTGGACCAGCAAAACAATTCTAACTATCTTCAGAATAGATAACACTAAGGAAAATGTTTTAACAGCCAAGATTGATTGCAACCTAAATGTTGTTTTATTTGTTTCGAAGCTCATTGTACCCTGCACCTGTGCATCATTCACTTTGGTTAAACAAGAAAGACTTTGAAATTGTAGTGATCTTGAATTAGTCTTGTCTCATTTGAGAGGCATCAGTAAGATGGGTTCAACGCCCAGTTACTAAATGACAAGAGAATAGTGACTACAAACTGCACCGAGAAACACCCATGAATGACAGGAGCGAATTACTGTGGATGCTGGAATCTATTCTGCTCTGAAGAAGAGTCATCTAGACTCAAAACATTAGCATGCTCTCTCTCCGTGGATGCTGTCTGACCCACTGATTTCTAGCATTTTTTGTTTTCACCCATTAGTGATATTACTTCATTTTCACTCTGCCTACAATTGTACACAGCTAACAAAAGCTAGTCTTGGAGTGTAGTTTTTTTTATCTGTTCTCTGGGCCCTCAGATTAGCAGAGAAATCTTTTAATTTTCTGCAATACAATTGTCCCAAAAAAGCTCTTAATTCAGTCCTGGTCTTAAACTATTCAATATATTTCTGATTTATGCTCTGCTTTAAGAATAGCCAAAGTAACCAACATAGGCAGACACAAATCCCACATTTCACTCTATCCCCAGTAACATGTTATTTCAGTTAATCACTGTGACCAAGATATTAGATACAGTTTTGTGGGTTCTGACAGGTACATGAAGACATGTTTTAGATCTGGAGATGCTGGTGTTGGATTGGGGTGTGCAAAGTTAAAAAAATCACAACACTAGGTTGTAGTCCAACAGGTTTAATTGGAAGCACTAGCTTTCGGAATGCTGCTCCTTCATCAGATGGTTGTTAATGGGGCAGTGCTCCGAAAGCTAGTGCTTCCAATTAAACCTGTTGGACTATAACCTGGTGTTGTGTGATTTTTAACTATGTTTCAGATCATTATCAACACTGCATAATCACCACTCCAGGTTACTATTCCTGTATCACTATATGCAAAGTTGAGGGTGATTGCTAAAAAGGCAAGACTCTTTTGTAGGTTTGTACAACACTGTCCTCTGTTACAATCTATATCCACATGTTCACTATAATGTCTCATTTCCAGCATTCAGTATACAGGGTAGTAGGACCCAGAATGACAAGTTTGCACCTTACAGTTTTACATATGGAATGTAATGTGCAAGACTAGCCTTACAGAAAGCATTTGCAGTAAAATATTTCCAGATTCTTTTGAAACCCATCTTTTGAACACTGTGGGCCATCTCGGAGTTGTTATAGTACTTCAAAATTAACAGCAATGTTTCATTATTGATCTCCTAGGGCAGCTATGACATTTGTTACACTGCATTTGGAGTTTGAGCTCCAGAATACCTTGATAACCTTGAAACTACAAAACATTCCCTCAATTTTGAAACATCACGAGCTGCAGTCACCAATACTTCTTTCCTATGCTTTGTCACACCGTTAATTCTTTTCAATGAAGTGCAAATCAGACAAACCTCAACACTAATATGTACTCATGAAAAGTGAGATGGGCACAATCGTCCCTTATTCTGACACAATAGCTGCAAAGGTCAGAGTTATCACCACAATCAGTGATACCACCTTCACCCACACGGCTTGCATAGGACAGATATAATTTGATAGTGAGACTGAGAAATAATCTGAACTGCCCAGACCTTCATATTTAAACTATAGGTGGTCCAAAGCTTTGAATGTAGAAGTTAATGTGGGCGGCACAGTGGTTAGCACTGCTGCCTCACAGCGCCAGAGACCCGGGTTCAATTCCCGCCTCAGGCAACTGTCTGTGTGGAGTTTGCACATTCTGCCTGTGTCTGCGTGGGTTTCCTCCGGGTGCTCCGGTTTCCTCCCACGGTCCAACAAAATGTGCAGGTTAGGTGAATTGGCGGTGCTAAATTGCCCGTAGTGTTAGAAGGGGTGAATGGGTCTGGATGGGTTGCTCTTCGGAGGGTCGGTGCGGACTTGTTAGGCCAATGGGCCTGTTTCCACATTGTAAGTCATCTAATCTAATCTTAATGTAGAAGTTAATGCATGAACCACCGAAGCAGAATTGTCCAGTGTACAAGGAGGCTATTTGGCCAATTGTGCTGAAGGCAGTCCAATAAGCAGTGCTAATCTCCTGCCTTTTCCCCGTATCCCTACACTCTATTTTATCCAAATATCCATCATTTGGATCAATGCCCCCTTAAAATGCTTCAAGTGAACCTGTCTCCACCACATTTCCAGGCAGTGCACCTCATACCCTAACTACTCGGTGGGTGAAGAGGTTTTTTTTCTCACAATACCCTCACTTTGTTTGGGCATCACTTTAAATCTTTGCCCTCTTGCTTTTGCCTTTTTTCCCCTTTTACGATCAGGAACAGCTTTTCCCTATTTAACCTATCTAGCCGACTCATGATTTTCAAACCTCAATCAAAATCTCCTCTCCGCCTTTTTCTCTCATGTAATATTTCCACCACCAACTTGAGAATTTTTCAATGATACATACGTCATGTGTTAAAAGATTTAGATTCTGAAGTCTTGAAATCAGATGGAAAACACTGGGTAGAATATTGTCATGATGAGGATGATAGCAAGTCAGTTGGGAAAATACAATGCAAAAGGCAAAAAATGGGACGATTCAACAGCGAGAGAAATAAAACTTTTCCATTCTATTCTGTCAATTCTATCCGTGATAACTGGACCTACATCTTAGAGATCCACAACAGGTACCCTGGGAGGTGGTATAATGCCTATATTCGAGAACTCTCAGGTCCCTACTTCATTTAAAGGCTGAATACTTTACAAGAATGGCTGTGGGAGATGAGAGTTACCCCTCTGTAACCTCCAACTTGAAGCTGAATGTAACTACGATGCAGCCCATCTTCTACCAGAGCCATTACTCAGAGGCATGGTACATACATAATGAAATGAGCATGGAGACTTGAGAGAAACCCCACCAGAATCCGGAGAAAAGCCTTCAATGAAGTTCCCTAAAATTGACATTTAGACAATATTTATTAAAATTGAGCCCATTATTTGTTTTCCATAACTCAATCTGAATCTCACATGTTAAAAAGATGGAGGGAGGCGATGTCCTTATGGTGTTATTGCTGGATTATTAATCCAGAGACCCAGGTAATGTTCTGGGGACCCAGGATCGAATCCTACCATGGCAGATGGTGGAATTTAAATTTAATAAAAGTCTAGAGTTAAGAGTCTGGTGATGACCATGCAACCATTGTTGATTGTCAGGGAAGGAGCTGGTCATCCTTACTTGCTCTGGACTACATGTGACTCCAGACCCACAGCAATGTGGCTGACTCTTAACTACCCTCTGGAATAGGCATTGAATGCCTCATTCAGTGAGTGTATTTTTAAAAATGCACTTACACAGCTATTTCTGTTGCTGACTCTCATACCAACTTACCTAAGCAAGCAAGCAACTCTGACTTCATTTGAAGTAAAATGAGCATAAAATTGGATCAAGTGATATCTCTAATTGATTTACAACATATAATCTGTGTTTACCAGGCAACTACTGTAAACCCTACTGCAAATATTGCATGGCACTAAAAACTTCAAATCTGAACATGTAAAATGATAAATGTGTGTATTGTGGAGGAAAAAAACAGATAAGAAGCAGATGAAGCACAGATGGGTAAAGAGACAAGATTGGACTTCGGACTATTACCTTGCAATTTCACCCTCCAGGCCAGTAATATCCAAAAAAATACTTCTAATAAGTGCACTACTGAAGATATATGCATATTGTTCCTATCTACACCTCTACATCTCTGAGGGGCTCGGTAATATTGTTTAGATTAGATTCCCTACAGTGTGGAAACAGGCCCTGCAGCCCAACAAGTCCACAACGACCCTCTGAAGAGTAACCCATCCAGTCCCATTTCCCTCCGACTAATGCACCTAACACTATCGGCAATTTAGAATGGCCAATTCACCTGATCTGCACATCTTTGGACTGTGGGAGGAAACCGGAGCACCCGGAGGAAACCCACGCAGACACTGGGAGAATGTACAAACTCCACACAGACAGTAGCCTGAGTCTAGAATTGAACCTGGGACCCTGGTGCTGTGAGGCAACAGTGCTAACCACTGAGCGACTGTGCTGCCCCAAAGTTCTAAAGTCATGTTTTACAGCTCAAATTTGTTTCAACTAACGGTGGTCTGCAATGTTGGGTCCAGATGCAACAAATCAAAGCAAAACGTTTCTTTGACCCAGCTGTAAAATGCTGATAACATTTGTTCAACTGTCCTCAGTTACAGGCACACAGGGTCACTCAGAAAAGGTCAATGACAGAAGTGAAAACAATTGTTCACTATCTTCCTGAATGGACAAGTGATTGATTGATTGGAGGCAACCCCATTGTGATCAGTAAAGATCACCAGGCTTTCCGTAACCAAAGCAAACATCTTAAATGAGAAAAAGAGAAATGAAACAATGGATGTGAATTTGATAGTCTTAAAAGACAAGAAAGGTTGTGTTTCCTTTCGAGGAACATCAATGAATTCAGTTTCTTTTGTGAGGTGATAATAATAATGATTTCAAAAAATCCTTTTGGCCCCTGGCAACCTATCTGGTGACTTTTTGAATAATATCCTTTCCAAGATGAATCACAAAACACACTTAAAGAAATGCCAGTCTCAACCATGGTCCAGACCTCTGCAGAAGAAAGATCCTTTGATTTTCACAACAAAGCATCAGGTCTTTTTTGATGAATATTAATTATTTGCAAACTGAAGGGTCTATAGTATGATTTAGAAAATCAATAAAGTATCTCAGAGCTCGCGTTCAGTCAGTGTTAAAGCTGCAAGCAGTGCTTGCCAAACACCTGTACATTACTTTCTTTAAATATGTGGAAAAATTTTGAAAGTGACCTTTTTTCAGGAATTCAATGTGGACTGACATTAAAGACTTCAAAATAGAAAACACAGACTTCAAAAGGACTTTCTAGACAATGGATGAGATTAAAATGTCACAGCTTTTTCTTAGGATAAGATTAATTTTGCATTCAAATAAAGTCTGACATTTTATCTATTATCAATCCATCACTGGTCATGATTCTATTCAATCTTTCTCCCATCATTTAAAACTCCAAACAAGATGATATTGTGTATTAAAAGTTAAAACATCAAGGTCTGTGCTAATCTAAAAATGTGAAATAACCGCCACAAATATTAGCACTAACTGGATAATCCTTTGAGCCTTGACTTGAAGATGCATCAACCTGCAGCTAGTTCTATTAATCAGATGAAGAGTCCAGTGCCCTTTTCAAATTTATGACAATGGCCATTTCTTTTCACACAAGAGATGACAGGATTCTGTCTCGGCAAGTCAAATTAACCTACACAAGATGAAGAAATAAATGCTTTTGGAAAGGTATGTGGAGATGTGATTGTACAGGATTCTTGAATTAACGCTAACACAGGAGGGCTTTGGGTAGGTTTTGAAAAATGTAAAACTTAGCAGGAGGCTGGACCTGCTGGAAAAGTATATTAGAAAAATTGAAATGCTCACTTTGAATTCCAATCTTTTATAAAGATAATCTGTGAAATATTCAGCATTGGGCAAATATCTTACTGGAAATTTTAAACAAATTGGAAAAAATGATTTGGGGCTACCGTAATTTATAGGAGACTGAAGTAAAATTCATAAATTACTCATGCGTACAAACCCAAAGGTTAAATCACAGCCTCATTACTTACACCCAAGTCACTTTCATTTTTGGATTTTCATCCTCTAAAAGTTTGCATTTTAATAACTTTCTCATGGAATAAAATAGTGAAGACACTCAAAAATAGGGTTTGCATTGGATTGGAGTTTCAAGATCCCCTTTAAATAGTCATAGAGCTGTACAACACAGAAACAGATCCTTCAGTTCAACTCATCCATGCTGACCAGATATCCTGAATAAATCTAGTCCCATTTGCCAACATTTTGCCCATATCCATCCAAACCCTTCCTATTCATGTACACATCCAGATACCTTTTAAATGTTATAATCATACCAGCCTCCACTATTTCCTCTGGCAGTTCATTCCTTACATGGATCTGAGGGCAACTTTTTCACACCAGATGGTGCCTTTTAAATCTTTCCTCTCTCACCATAAATCTATTCCCGCTAGTTTTGGGTTCCCCTTCCCCAGGGTAAAGACTTCGTCTATTTATCCTATCCATGTTCCTCATGATTTTATAAACTTCTATAAGGTCACTCCTCAGCCTCCGAAGCACCAGGGAAAATAGCCTCAGCCTGTTCAGCCTCTCCCTATAGCTCAAACCCTCTTTGGATCATTAAGCAAATGATGTCAACAATAATCAGGATTTGGAGATGCCGGTGTTGGACTGGGGTGTGCAAAGTTAAAAATCACACCACACCAGGTTATAGTCCAACAGGTTCAATTGGAAGCACACTAGCTTTTGGAGCACCACTCCATCATCAGGTGGTTGGGTTGATGAAGGAGCGTCGCTCCGAAAGCTAGTGTGCTTCCAATTAAACCTGTTGGACTATAACCTGGTGTGGTGTGATTTTTTTAAACTTTCTACAGTAATCAGAGCACACTTCACATTGTGGATAATTTGAGTCCTGAATAACTGATTGGGATAACATTGAAGGGATTGGGATAACATTGAAGGGATTGGGATAACATTGAAGGGATTGGAACGATCTGCCAGAGACAGTTCTACTGAACTGAAAATGTGTTGCTGGAAAAGCGCAGCAGGTCAGGCAGCATCCAGGGAACAGGAGAATCGACGTTTCGGGCATAAGCCCTTCTTCAGGGCTTATGCCCGAAACGTCGATTCTCCTGTTCCCTGGATGCTGCCTGATCTGCTGCGCTTTTCCAGCAACACATTTTCAGCTCTGATCTCCAGCACCTGCAGACCTCACCTTCTCCTCACAGTTCTACTGAAGGATTTTAAGAATGAATTTAAAACAGGAAGGAATGTAAGATGTCAAAAAGGAATTGAGAGTGCGCCAGAGGAAGGAACAAAAATGAAATAATGGCCAGCAATACCGAAGCAACTCCAAACCTGACAAAGCCAGCAGAGAAAAGGCAGGTCAACTTGTTTTTGTTACAATGTTCCTTTAAGGGGTGTTCATCTTTTGTTTAATTTATTAAGTTTGGTTCTTTAGTTTTATTGGTTATTTAAAGAGATACTTCCACAGGAGTTGCATGGAGGTAGGAGATCTATACAGGAGAAAGATGAGGACTGCAGATGCTGGAGATCAGAGTCGAAGAGAGTGTGGCGCTGGAAAAGCACAGCAGGTCAGGCAGCATCAGGGAGCAGGAGAATTGACATTTTAAGCATAAGCCCTTCATCAGAAAGGCCATTCCTGATGAAGGGTTTATGTCTGAAATGTCGATTCTCCTGCTCCTTGGGATGCTGTCTGACCTGCTGTGCTTTTCCAGCACCACACTCGAGGAGATATATATACACACATATACATACACATACACACACACCTATAATGCTTCATTGTGAAGCAATGTATCCCAAGAAAAGAATGTAACTTAGAATTCTTCTTCATTAATCAGCTATCAGGAGTACAACAGAAGCTATATAACTATTTCAGTGATATAGAAGAGCATTTCTTCCAGATTGGGCATGGTCACAGTTTGGGATGAAATGGGATGCCTAAAAAAATTCATATTGAGCAACCACCCGGTAGGAAAAGAAATAAAAATGTAACAATATATCCTACTGACAAGAGCAATTTATTAAAATGTTGAATAACGTGCTAACTGATTAATATTAAACTGTCAATCTGAAATGAACAAATTTCGTTTAAACGAGAATTCCTGAGTTTACAATGGAAATTGTAGCTAATTGGGGAGCAATAACCATGGTAGTTAAAATTGCCGACATACCCAGCATCGGGACACCAATAAATCAAAACCAGCGGTTTGGCTGCCCTGACACAGAACCCCTGAGAAAACCACTTGGTTAGGAGCTCGGTTAGGGCGGGGATCTCCTTGCAGGTCAATGGAAATGCTTGAGGAGTGTCCTCACTGAAGGAGTCAAACATTGCCACTGGCTCATTGGTGCCCCTGGTTTGTGAGCAACTGAACTGGAGAGGACAACATCCATCGAGAGTGTTCATCAGTAACATTCATTAATGAAGCCAAGGCTTTGGAGGGGGTCCCAACACCCAAAATCACACAGTGGACTAAATAGGAGGTACAAGTCTACAGGGGATGCAGGAGCAGAGGGACCTGGGTGTAGGTGTATAGATCACTGAAGGTTGCAGAACAGCTGGAGAGAAAAATAAATAAAGCACACAGTGTCCTTGGCTTTAATAATAGAGGTATACAACAGCAAGGAGGAGATGCCTTGGAAGATATTTAGATTTCAGAGTATGTTGTCCAGTTATGGATGCTGCATTGTAGGGAAGAGGTGAGTACCTTGGCACGTGCTTGTGCAGAAGCAATTTCCTAGAATGGTTCCAAGTATGAAAAATGTCAGCTATGAGATTAATTGAAAGAACTTGGGACTGTTTCCTCAGAGGGAAAAAGGCCAAGAGGAGAGTTGATGGAGGCTTTTAAATTCATGAGCGGGCTGGACAAAGCAGATCGAGTGAAGCTGACTCCACTTGTCGAAGATACAAGAATGAGGAGGAGACATTGGTTTAAAGTGTTGCACAATAAAGCAAGGGTGATGTAAGAGAAAGGTTTTAGGGTTTGGGACACACTGCCTGCAGAGGTAAAGGCAAGTTCAACTGAGGCACTCAGGAGGGCATGGGATGATTATTTGAATAGAAAGGATATGGGGCAAAGGAAGGAGACTGTTAACTAGATACTAGAGCTTGTGCAGGCAAGATGGACCAAATGGCCTTCTTCAGCACTGTCACACCTCTGTGATCACCCATCTCATGACCGATTGAACAGAACTAAAGCTTCCTCATTCCCAAGGAACTGCCGGAGAGGAGAGTGAGATAAAACCAAAGCGGTTCTATTTCATTGCGGAAATGGAGACGGAGAAATCATTTGGTGACATTTAAAGGCATAACACCTTCCTGTTGATTAATATATTCAGGTTTGAGGTGAAGGTGCCTGCCCATTAGAAGCCATCTGTTGTATAAAGAAATTCTAGTTAATCTATCCGTCAGCTTTGGAATGTGTTGCTTGTGCAATTAACATATTGCCAGCACCCACATAGCAATCTGTCAAATCAGAATCAAAATTCAGGGACAGTGCCAGGTCAAATCACTTCGATAAACTAAGCACTCATTACCATCAACTATATAAACTGAAACATCTAGATGATGCTGGATAGTATTGTCTTGCTGTGGTTTGGGAAACTGGTTTCCTGTATATTCCCCATTGACTCAGAATATTGATGGTATACTTTACCTGTCACCCCACAAACCGAAACAATGTTAACACGATATCCCAGACTGCCACAGAAACTTTCATCTTGACTTATTCATCCAGACCCAAGTACATTTTGTAGTGCACTTGCATTTGTCTCTACTTGGTGAGATTGTATTTTTTTGGTTTCAATGCAAAAGGCCTAACGGGGAAGGCAGATGAGCTCAGGGCATGCTAGGAACATGGGACTGGAATATCATAGCAATTACAGAAACATGGCTCAGGGATGGACAGGACTAACAGCTTAATGTTTCAGGATACAAATGCTACAGGAAGGATAGAAAGGGAGGCAAGAGAGGAGGGGGGAATAGCATTTTTAATAAGGGATCACGTTACAGCTGTACTGAGGGAGGATATTCCCAAAAATACATCCAGGGAAGTTATTATTTCAGTTGAAATGAAAAATAAGAAAGAGATGATCACCTTACTGGGATTGTTTTATAGACCCCCTAATAGTCAGAGGGAAATTGAGAAACAACTTTGTAAGGAGATCTCAGTTATCTGTAAGAATAATAGGGTGGTTATGGTAGGGATTTTAACTTTCCAAACATAGACTGGGACTGCCATTGTGTTAAGGGTTTAGATGGAGAGGAATTTGTTAAGTGTGTACAAGAAAATTTTTTGGTTCAATATGTAGATATACCTACAAGACAAGGTGCAAAACTTGACCTACTCTTGGGAAATAAGGCAGGGCAGATGACTAAGGTGTCATTGGGGGAGCACTTTGGGGCCAGTGACCATAATTCTATTAGTTTTAAAACTGATAGAAAAAGGATAGACCAGATCTAAAAGGTGAAGTTCTAAATTGGAGGAAGGCTAATTTGACAGTATTAGGCAAGAACTTTTAAAAGCTTGATTGGGGCAGATGTTTGCAAGTAAAGGAACAGTTGGAAAATGGGAAGCCTTCAGAAATGAGGTAACAAAAGTCCAAAGAAAGAATATTCCTGTTAGGGTGAAAGGAAAGGCTGGTAGGTATAGGGAACGCTGGATGACTAGAAATTGAGGGTTTGGTTAAGCAAAAGGAAGGAAGTATATGTCGGGTATGAACAGGATAGATCGAGTGAATCCTGAGAAGAGTATAAAGGCAGTATGAGTATACATAAGAGGGAAATCAGGAGGACAGAAAGGGGACATGAGATAGCTTTGGCAAATAGAGTTAAGGAGAATCCAAAGGGTTTTACAAATACATTAAGGACAAAAGGGTAACCTGGGAGAGAACAGGGCCCCTCAAATATCAGCTTTGTGTAGAGCTGCAGGAGATGGGGGAGATACTAAACGAGTATTATGCATCGGTATTTACTGTGGAGAAGAACATGGAAGATATAGAATGTAGGGAAATAGATGATGACATCTTGAAAAATGTCCATATTACAGAGGAGGATGTGTTGGATGTCTTGAAACACAAAAGGTGGATGAATCCCCAGGACCTAATCAGGTGTACCCTAGAACTCTGTGGGAAGCTAGGGAAGTGATTGCTGGGCCTCTTGCTGAGATATTTGCATCATCGATAGTCACAGGTGAGGTGCGAGAAAATCGGAGGTTGGCGAGCATGGTGCAGCTGTTTCAAGAAAGGGGGTAAGGACAAGCCAGGGAGCTATAAACGACTGAGCCTGATGTCGGTGGTGGGCAAGTTGTTGGAGGGAATCCAGAGGGACAGGATGTACATGTATTTGGAAAGGCAAGGACTGATTTGGGATAGTCAACATAGCTTTGTGTGGGGAAAATCATGTCTCACAAACTTGATTGAGTTTTTTGAAGAAGTAACAAAGAGGATTGATGAGCACAGAATGGTGGACGTGATCTATATGGACTTCAGTAAAGTGTTCAACAAGGTTAGTAAGGTTAGATCTCAAGGAATACAGGGAGAACTAGCCATTTGGATACAGAACTGGCTCAAAGGTAGAAGACAGAGGATGGTGGTGGAGGGTTATTTTTCAGACTGGAGGCCTGTGACCAGTGGAGTGCCACAAGGATCCGTGCTGGGTTCACTACTTTTCATCAATTTATATAAATGATTTGGATGCGAGCATAAGAGGTATAGTTGGTAAGTTTGCAGATGACACCAAAATTGGAGGTGTAGTGGACAGTAAAGAAGGTTACCTCACATTACAACAGGATCTTGATCAGATAGACCAACGGGCTGAGGAGTGGCAGATGGAGTTTAATTTAGGTAAATGCGAGGTGCTGCATTTTGGGAAATCAAATCTTAGCAGGACTTATACACTTAATGGTAAGGTCCTAGGGAGCGTTGCTGAACAAAGCAAGTTCATAGCTCCTTGAAAGTGGAGTCGCAGGTAGATAGGATAGTGAAGGCGGCGTTGGGTATGCTTTCCTTTATTGGTCAGAGTATACAGTACAGGATTTGGGAGGGGTCATGTTGCAACTGTACAAGACATTGGTTAGGCTACTTTTGGAATACTGCATGCAATTCTGATCTCCTTCCTATCGGAAGGACATTGTGAAAGTTGAAAGAGTTCAGAAAAGATTTACAGGGATATTGTCAGGGTTGGAGGGTCTGAGCGAGAGGAAAAGGTGGAATAGGCTGGGTCTGTTTTCCCTGGATTGTTGGAGGCTGAGGAGTGATCTTAGAGGTTCATAAAATCATGTGGAGCATGGATAGGGTGAATAGGCAAGGTCTTTTCCCTGGGGTGGGTGAGTCAAAAACTAGAGGGCACAGGTTTAGGGTGAGGGGAAAGATTTAAAAGAAACCTAAAGGGCAACTGCTTCACACAGAGGGTGATGAGTGTATGAAATGAGCTGCCAGAGGAAGTGGTGGAGGCTGGTACAATTGCAACAATTAAAAGGCATCTGGATAGGTATATGAACAGGAAGGGTTTGGAGGGATATGGGCCAGGTGCTGGCAAGTGGGACTAGATTGGGTTGGGCTATCTGGTCGGCATGGACGAGTTGGACCGAAGGGTCTGTTTCTGTGCTGTACATCTGTGACTCTGGTTCCAAACAGTTTTGTCAATAGCGTCTTTTTTACCCCTGTTCTGTTTGTTTCATAACTGCTGTCAAGAAAATCATGCCATTATTACAGATTGGTGTCAATTTAAATGATTGAACCACAGGACATTTTCTCTTCCAGATAATGCACAGCTCTCTATCTGATTAGGACAGACAAGTGGAGGCATGCCTCACACAGAAAAAGAACCTTATCATATCTCGCCTTCACAAACAGGAAAAATTATGACTGCAAACAAGTTTGTACCACTTTTACTGAAGTGTGTTTGGCCTTTGATCAAAAGCACAAATTAAAAAGAAACTTCGTTCAACAATATAGAGTCTGCAGCTCACCTGCCATTCACACTGCAAAAAATTTCCACTTCCAGCATCTCACACACACTCTCAATTTGATGCCACTTCTCTATTTTACTTTTGGGGAAGTTTGTAGTTCACAAGTTCAAACTGTCCATAAACTAGACTCTACAATGTTGTTATCTGCTCTGAGAAATCTATCAACTTTGCTCGAAGATTCTGGTATTCACGGAGGGTCTTCAATTTTGGCAGACTTGCCAGAAATCACACAACACAGCAAGTGAGCATTGCTGAAGAGAGATACACATTGCTGAATGTGGCACACACTCGTTAGGACAGCCTCAATAATACCAAATCTCAAAAAGGGAACAACAATCTATATTGTACAAAAAATCAGTGGTTGACCAGTTGGCAAGTAGAAACTTTATTGATCAGGGCATGGTCGGGGTAAGTGCGTCAGAGAATGGCTGTCTCCCAAAGCTTTTGTTTAGTCAAAAGAAGTGCAATGTGTGGACATGTTCTCAGTGTAACAGTCAACTGATGCAAAGCTTAGTGGAAGCATCTCATTCGTTCTTCAATAAACAGAGGCTACACAGCAGACTGTAGGTTTCTTATTAACAGTGTAGCCTTCATTACCACTTAAACTGCTTACCGATCTCAGCACTATCTGAACCAACAAAATAAAAGTCCATTGCAAAGCAATACCTCAACCCTCGCTCACAAGACTGCACAGATCAGGTAAACAAATTGTATTAATTAGTAACAATTAATTCATAATTTATGTGCCATTAATTTTCATGTCAGACCTGATAAATGGCAGGAAACTTTAAATAAACAGACAACATGATTTCACATTGAATCAAACATCCATACAATATTTAACACTGACAAAATGCCAAAATAAATGGACACTGATCAGACATGATGAGTTTTGTAAATATTTATTATTGGAGGAGATAACAAAAAAAAAATCAATAAACCACAAGAATAAATAATTCAGCTGCTCAGTTAACAATGAAATCCCAACACTGCATTAAGATCAGGGATGGGATACCCGGAGGCTGAAATGTTAGCTTCAAGAAACAGGCAAGAGAACAATTAGCAGGTGGCTCTACCAGCTGTAACACTGCCAACATGGTTCCCAGTTTGCAAGACCGCTATTAGTTTGGAACAGTAACCAAACAGTGGCTATAGAGTGTACTTAAAGTAAGCCTATAATCACCTGCAATTAAAAAAGGATGTAGCTCACAAATCCTAGAATATAGATACACATAGCAACCAATGTTTCATAAGTTTCAAAGTGAATTTGATGGGAGAATAGTTTCTTTTCTCAATGTATTAATTCATAATCTGTCTCATATGCGTCAATCTTCAAGACATTAGCTTCAGCTTGGTGATGGATTCCAGTCTCTGACTCACCAAGTTAGGTTTCCCAGTGCCATCGCGAGACCTGAGCACAGTGTAGCACTGAGGGAGTGCTACACTGCCAAAGTCTGGTCTATCCTGTGTGTAAAAGACCCCGCTGGGAGAGCAAAAGGCTAGCTCCAGTGTCCTAACCAATGTGTATCCCTTGAGACCAGCATCATGGAAACCTTTGCAGGCTGGGTTTAGGCTGGGAGAGAATTTGCTGTTGCATTTTTGACATTACAGTGATTCCACCGTTGTCTACATAGCACAAGGTGGGGAGGGTCTGCAGTTACGAAGGGACTACGCAAGGAGAGAGAGTGCTTTAAGCTACTTTTACACATTCCTTGCTAGCTTCTTTGTGATTGTTTTAAAGGAAACAATGACATTAAGATAAGACTGCAGGTTAAAGCAAACACAGGATGGTGGACTGCTGAACTGAAGACAGCACAGCATAACCAATGGGGACATTACAACCTGCAGTTTATGGTTGCTTTGTTTACTGCTGCTGACCTGAAAAATCACTGGATATTTCAAATCCAATTTCACAATTTCCCCTTGTGGGATTATGAAATTATAGGTCATGAACGTTTGTCCAATAAATAGGGAACACAAAGTGCCCTTTGGCGAATGACCCGACCAATCTTGACAGCTTCTGTACAGCTCAGGAGTTCCAGCAACTCAGTGACTAATGCAATATCAAAATCCAGCGACTCTCCCAGCAAGTCCAGTCAGGGCAGTCGGGAACAAGGGAGGTAATCCCAGTGACGGCATCGCAGAAGAACAAGTGTTAGGAGGGTCCGTTTTATGGGACTATGAATGAGGCAGCTGATAAATGCCATCTGCTGTTTCGTTCACGTTGGAAAACAGAACGGTCAGCAATTGAGAACTTTTTCACAATCACGAGGTTGTTTGTCTAGTTCCCCTGACACTACACCAGTGGGGTCCACATTTTAGAATTTTACACCATGCCACTATGCACAGCAAACCTGGGAAAGCAGCTAAAACCAAATGTCAGATTCAAAAAAGGTCAATTTCGTTTTCAAAAGACTAACAACTGCAAAACAAACAGACACTGTCAGCCTATAAGCCCGCGACCTAGGAAAACAAATAGTTACACACAAGATTGGCAACCTAAGCACAGAGGGAGTTTTTATTCTTTCACTCGTGTTAAACAAAGTGCAGGAATGCCTAAAGTTGGAGGTTGGGTTAGTGGCACAAAATTGGTGATATATGTTTCTAGATGGTTCTAAAACCTGAGTTCCAGAGAAACCTTTGAAAGTTTACATTAAAAATTAAACACAGCTTAAAATTAATTAGCTGACATACTTGAGTCCATTTCAGTAAATAAATGCGAGTTAAAATTAGTGATTAAGAACTCTAGAGCTGTGCAATTGTTAATGATCCTGGTTCATGTAATTACTGGAAAAGTCATATTCCAGACTGAAACAAAAACTATTTTTTATGTGGAGAGTCTAGATGAGTTTTGGTCAATGGTAAAGGTAAACACCACTACCACCCCCCAAGGTTGTGGGAGATTCAGTGATGGTAATGTAAATGAATGCCATGGGGCTGTGATCATTGAAATAACTCGAGAGAGGCTGATCACGCGTCACCAAGTCACCCTTTACTTACACGTGGGGAGTCCTTGACACTGGTCCAGCTCCCTCAGAGCCAGCTATGAACAGAACCTCTGACACTCCTGTTCTCATCTGTCAGCCAGGGCTCCTTGATTGCATCAGATTAACAGCCCCAATCAGGGAACACATTCTATGCGACCCATCTGTCTGACCTCATTAAAATTACTACAGTTAAATATGGTAAATGAACAAGTTTCTAGCTAAATAGCCAAATATCAAATCACTACAGAAGATCAGCAATCAAAGCAGCCAGCAACTATGAATGCTTAATATAGATTATTAAGAAACTTGAATTCATGTCATCCAAGACTCTCTTTCCCACGCTGTGTGGAAATTTTATCCAATGGAACAAGAATAACCCAAAATATTTCACTTCATTGGAATTCCATCAGATAGTTAATTCTAGTCGGTAAACATCGCTCAAGCTTCAGGTCTTTTACATACACAGCAACTGAACTCGGAGGCGGGCTAAAATACCAGGATCAGCATGAAGTTCAAAACAAAAATGTTAAAAGAAGCTATTTGCTGCAGCCATCTGATACTGATGTTAACTAACAGCTGACATCAAGTCTGAATCTGCAGGTACTGGTCTAATGTGGTTCTGTATCTAGATTTACTAATCTCTTTTCATCATATATTGGATAAACAATACAACTTAGATGCCGCATGGAAAGAATTAAAGCCCTAAAAAAAGACCTTTGAAGTTTTGTTGAGCTAACTATTTTCCTTTATCTTGCCCTCAAGTACAGGCACAATTTGGCATAATTCTGACTGCATTCCCTGGTTTACTAATACACAGGTGGCATTGTTATTACAGCTGTGCACACTGCATGTGGGCTGCAGCAAGTGAGAACACAATGATAGGCCATACAACAAGAAGAATTTGTAGTTCAGACAGTTCTATTTATTTTAACAACCTCAATAATCACTGTAATTCTGCACGACTAAAGCAACCATAGCATAGCTTTAAGGACTATATAACACTCTAATTAAAGCAACGGGATTGCAAATAGTTCAATAAGTCGCTACCCAGTTTGACCTTGAAAACGTAGACTAGCAATTTCTTGAGTATGATCACTGCATGCAAATGTAATAATAGATTAAAAAGTTATGTTTACATTCAGTTTTTGAAGAAAGGTTACCCATGTAATATTTTAAGATTCCCACAGTTCTTTTTGTGCTGTCATTGCTACTTTCAGTAAGAGTTTCAGGAGATATTCAATACTTTCACTGATAAATCACCAAGATCAAACAAATGTATTAGTTTGAGTTTTATATTTACTGGAATATCAGTATTGAAAAATGACATTTCCACTGATTAGATACAAGACTGCATCCAAAGTTGGACCGAGTGAATATTTTGTAAGAAAATAACTGTGCATTATTATCTGCCCTACAGTCTGAGTATGTATATCATGTACTTATCTGAATGTCTTTTAAATGGAACTGTACCCACATCCACAACTTGCTCTGGAAATTCAAACAAGAAACAACTAAAAAAAAATGCCCTTCGTTACTTTAAAATCTCTCTCCTCTCACCTGTCCCCTGGTCTTGAAATCCCCCATCCCAGGGAAAAGACACCAGCCACTCAACTTATCTACACTGCTCATGATATTATAAACCGCTACGGTCACCTTCAACCTCATACACTCCAGTGCACAAAGTCCCATCCTCTCCCCAACAACTCATACCCTCCATTCCCAGCAACATGCTGGTAAATCTCTTCGGATTCCTCTCCACCTAAATAATCCTTCTTCTAACAGGGAGATCAAAACTGGATACAGTATTCCAGAAATGGCCTCAATGTCCTGTACAACTTCAACTTTTACAACTCTCATATTTCTGAAATATGAGCCATAGAAATTACTTACCAACTACCTTATGATTGTGGCCCATAGCTGATGTCACCCACATTATAATGTTAATTATTCACACAAAAACAATTTAGAACTGATTTACAAAGCTACTTATTTGTCACGAAATCAAGGGTGAAGCGATGGGGTCCCCAGAATGGACACAAACAGAACTGTTGTGTGTGCAATGACTGACAAGCACCAAATGTCCAACTTCTGCAATTGGCATTTTATCTTGAACTGTGCACCAACCAACAAGGTACAGCACATGCTCATAATAAACTAAGGGAGCAGCTACTGCTCATCCAATCATTCCCAATAAAGAATGTAATCAAAGCAGCGTGGGAAATCCCATTAGACACCATGTTGTTCCATAATATCCTGAAAATATTCCAGCAATTCCAGCCAGCGGCTGCAGTCAAGTGACTGGCAAGCTTAAAAACAGCCCCCATCAAATTTCAAGCAATCAGATCTGCAGCTCATGTAACAAGTCTTATTAGCTGTAGTTGCAATAACGCAAGGAATTTATAAATACTAGAAATCAAACTAGCATTTTAATTTGCACATCCAGGAAATGTGGACTGATGAGCTTTCTATTTCTGTAAATGCTAAAATGTAACCTTTTCTCAGTTGGTTGTCTAGCCCCAGTTAACTAACAGTCATGCTAATCAATGGGATGTGACCATTTTTGTTATGATCTGAAAGCCAAGAATCCTTTCCTTGCAAGCATCATCCGAAGTAAAGTTTAAATTTAGCCTTACAACCCAACCCCACTGACCAAGCTGTGTCTCAGAAGCACAGACACTGGTATTATTGATCAATGATCTTGCTGAGGGGGTGAATTTCCTCTTTTGATCTGCAGAATCTAGCTGGAAGCAAGAGAAGATGCAGGGACTGTGATGGAACAGCACTGATTCACAATTGCACAGCAGGATTAAAACAATTTGATGTCTATAGTCCAGGACAGTACCCACATGAGTTTATACAGCAGGCCCTAATGTAAACGAGAGACTAGAGGAGAGGAAAACAGGGCTCATTCAAATACACGAGTCTTGCTCGACTGTAAAATGGTTGCAACGTGATTATCTACAGCTGTAATATTTAACCACATGTAGATAAAGTGCTTGAGTGCAAAAACAATGGTGAAAAATGGTGTTCCAGTGAGGAGACTCAGTGGTTTATTAATTAAACAGGTTTAAAATAAACTTGAGGCAGCGTTAAATTTTACTGTTGTCATTTGATTTATGGGCACCCTGAGCGAGACAGCTTGTGGAACAAGGTCAGACATTTGGAAATATAAAATGTATAGCGAGGACATATGTGCCCAGGAATGTGCACATAAAAAGCTGATCTTAAAAAGCATGCAATTCGGAATCCAATGATACCGGTTGCCTGCAGTGCTGGGCTTGACCTTATCCATTGCGGTCTATCAGACACTGGAAGGTCAAGAGCAAAACAAAAGCCAGTCTCAGCTCCCTTTCACAGCTTCAGAAAATAGACACCCACGGCATCCCTTTGAACTCTGCAAATTGAAGGTTGGCAGAACGAACAAAGGGCACATCTATTTGTCCAGAGCAGCACAACGAGAATAGCTGTCACTGACACCACAGGAAGAAGGTGCAACCAATCTCACAGACAGTACCGCAGGAGGCCCAGATCACTAGGCGACATGAGGGGTTGGAGGGGAGATGAAAATGATTCTACGCTGTCTGCACATCATGCATTTTTAATATCAACATGGGGACGATAAAGCACATCAACAACACAAAAAATTCCAACAACAAGTCCGTTACAGAGCAAACACAGATAATTTGTATTCCTTCCAAATTTTCACATTTGAATCTTCTAACAGACTGGCACTCCACTCACTGTATGGAACTGAACAGCAAAAGCATTGTTTATTTCAATAACACTTGTAACTACAAATTCGGCAACTTTCATTATCAATCTTTTTACATATGCATGGAGCTAAACTCTAAGCCACCCCAATGGCTAGTCGTGTTTCAATATTTTGTGTACCACCATTCCTGTCGATAGCTTCCAGATCGAGCTCAGGATGTTAAAACATTTTTACCATCCTCAGTCAGACATTACTGGAGAAGAAAATGTACCTACATCTACAAGTAGCTAATAAAATAGGAAATCCGGAGTTAATACCAAAAAGCTCATTGACCTAAAAATGTTAACTCTTATCTTTTATTCAGATGCTGTTTGACTTGAATATTTCTATTAAATTTGTTATTTCAGACTTTCAGCACAGACAGTATTTTGTCTTGCTGACTATAAATTGTTCTTCCATTTAGTATACAAAAGATAATTCTAATTCTGGCTCAATCTTATGATGCTGGAATTTTAGAATTGATTGACCACAGAGGGCTGTCGAGGCTGGGTGGTTAAGTGTGTTCAAGACAGAGACAGGACATTTTTAATCAGAAAAGAGAATCAAGAGTTATGGGGAGAAAGGCTGGTAAGTGGATTCGAGAATTACGATCTCGTTAAAGGGTAGCACAGTGGCTCAGTGGTTAGCACTGCTGCCTTGTAGTAGCAGGGACCTAGGTTCAATTCCAGCCTCGGGTGACTGTCTGCGTGGAGTTTGCACATTCTTCCTGTATCTGTGTGGGTTTGCTCCAGTTTCCTCCCACGGTCCAAACATTTGGGTCAGGTGAATTGGCCATGCTAAGTTGCACATAGTGATAGGTGCATTAGTAGGGAGTAGGTGAATGGGTCTGGGTGGGTTACTCTTTTGGAGGGTTGATGTGGACTTGTTGGGCTGAAGGGCCTGTAGGGAATCTAATCTAATCTAAATGGCAGAGCAGATTGGATGGGCTGAATGACCTAATTCAACTTCTTTGTCTTATGCTTTACTATAAATAAATAAATAAAAAATGCATCTAAATCATTTGGCCTGTTCCCTTTGGATGTCTAACATCTAAAGTAATTTTAGATTTTTTTTAAAAAAAGGTTATTGTGAATTTTAACAGACTGAACACACATGGTTGGGAGTGGATGGTTATAATACAAATGTGACAATGTTCACTCAGTGATAGCTGTCTCATCTGAAAAGGTGGATTTTCAGTTCTGCTGTAAGCCTTTGAGCAGATGACTGTTCCATGCTGTACTGTGTGTGTCCTGCATTGTAAGAGATGCTAACAGTCAGACGGAATTTTAAACTGATGCCATGTCTCTCTGGTTAGACTGGTTTCTCCTTTATTCTTTCACGGGATCAGCGCTTTCTTGAACAGAAAGACTTTCAGGGTCATTTCAGAATGGAGCTAAGAGTCTATTACAATGTTGGGGGTCCACAGTCATACGGAGGGCAGACCATACAAGGACAGCAGAGTTCCATTCCTTCACCAGAGCGCATGTTGCAGTTTCCATTACCAATGCATTAAATTTATGTTCTGCATTTCGTTTTACCCTAATTGCACTTTAAATTCCACCAGCTGCCATGGTAGGATTTGAACATGTCCCTGGAGCATTAGCCTGGACCTCTGGAATACTAGTCCAGTCATTACACTGTCTCTACCAAATGGATTTCAAAATAATGCAGCGGGATGAAGATTTAACAAAGAGCAGGAAAGGTAGTCTGGACAACATTAAATCATTTAAAGCTAAACCATTAAAGATTACAGTATCTGGTTATTATCTCAAGCCAGTCTTGTCCTGCGTAATATTGTTCCTGTGTTTCCGAAAGAGGACAGCAGTCACTATACTTCAGAAGTACTTCAATGACTGCAAAGCACTTTGTGATACTCTGAGGACATGAAAGATGATATGCAATGCTTTTTTCTTCTTTTGAAGTTGTAGAAACAGTTGTTCTCCTTCTAAAAACAAGTTGGTTTCAGCTACACGCACACAACAAGGTAAGCAAATACTCACTTCACTACACCCTTTAATTTCATTACGTGCTTTATGATAAGTGGATTAGTATGCTTACATAATTATGTAAAATATTGAAAGAAATAATCTGCAGGGAAAAAGGTGTCTCCAGCGAAGATAATTGCAAGATTGTCAAGGTTTCTTCTCCCGCCCCCCCACTTCCTTACATATCAAAAAGCACAATCACTTACTGACTTAGCCAAACATCTTTTTGCCTCAAGGACATAGGTTCAAATTCAGAGCAGACCAGTCAATGGAAGTCTCCCCTCTTTGCACGAATCAAATTTTTTTTAGCTCCCTTTTGGGTGCTTGGAACATCTCCCATTACAGAGAAAGAGAGACAGCGCAAGAGCGAGAGAGAGCACGTGAGCAAGCGAGCAAGACAGGAGCAGATCCTTTCATTCAAAATACAGCAAACGGTCAGGGGGGGGATGTAAAGTTGTTTGATCTGCACAGATTACTTGGTTTTAAAACAAACATACACAGTGTGTGGGTAATAAAATATAACTTGTAATCCCTCTATTAGTAAGACAGCAGTGCTCTCACCACCTCACATCTTATTAGTCAATTCAAACAACCTCCTTTGGGCATTCCTATTCATTTAGTCATCCACGGAAAAGGGACTTCTGAATGATTTAAAGGCCGTTTTCTCTCCCAGCGATGATTGTAGTGATATTTCGCTAATTCTTCCCGTGTCATGGAAACTGATCCACGGTTTAAGACTGCAACACAAGACTTCTATTTTCGGCCATCAGAATGCCTAGAACACAATGTGCTCAGAGCATTTAATCTCCTATTAAAAGTGGAATGGTCGAGGCCTCATTTGACACATTTCCATTTTAAAAACTTCCACACAAATGATAGAGGAATGCTTGATCTTATGTTCTTTTAGAAATTCAGACAATAGATTATAAAACAAAAAAATACAAACACTTCAATCACAGCCAATGGTTTACTTTCAAAGTAGGCCCTATCGCTGTAGTGATCATGCAGCATTAAAGACTAATTTACCCCCCGCCAAGCTGTCTATACAATCCAGTGGAGACCCGGAGGCCACTTGGCCTATCATGTCCTTGTACCAGTCGGAAAATCAAGCAGCGAGCCGAATGCTACATTCCAACATTTAGTCGTAGCCTAGGGTGGAATATGGTGTATATATCCATACCTCTACAGGAGAGAAGGGTTTCTGCTGTCGCTACTATCTCAGACAGTAAGTTATAGACCCATTCACCACAGTCGGCTGCATCTTCCTAGCTCTGGTAGCATCCCCATAATGTGTTGATGACAAGCTGATTTTTTCCTACACTGCCCTTCAGGATGAGACATTGTTGTGATGGCTGCAGTTATTGTGAAGGATGCCACCAGATGGAGGCACTGGCACATATGTGCATGAAGACTGGCGGCCAGGTGGCCATAAGACCATAAGACCATAGCAACAGAAATTAGATAATTCAGCCCATCGTGTCTGCTCTGCCATTCAATCGTGGCCGGTAAGTTTCTCATCCCCACTCTCCCCTTTTCTCATTGTAAGCCTTGATCTCCTTTACAATCAAGAACCTATCTAGCTCCATCTTAAAATAGCCTGGCCTTCACAGCCTTCTTTAGCAATTAATTCCATAGATTCACCACTCTCTGGCTGAAGTAGTCCTCTTTATCGCTGATCTAATAGGTCTTCCCTTTACTAAGGCTGTAACCTAGTTTCTCCTACCAATGGAAACATCTTCCTAACATCCACTCTGTCCAGACCATTCAGTATTCTTCATGTTTCAATTAGATGCCCTCTCATCCTTCTAAACTCCATCGAGTATAGACCCAGAGTCTAGAAATGACACCACTTGCGTGGACCAGACACAGAGGAATGTGTAAGGATGCGGTTTGGGGTCGGGGGCTGGTTGTTGGTGGGGGGGGGGGGGGGGGGGGGGTGGGGGGGGGGGGGTGGGGGGGGGGGGCGGGGGGGTGGGGGGTGGGGGGGGGTGGGTGGTGGTGGATGGTGAAGAGGGTTCGTAGATGAGGGAGGGGAGACAAGTCCTCAGCATTGTCAGCAGGGTCTGTACCCACTGATGTGACCTGTTGTGGCAAGTGGACATTGCAGAGGCCATTTTAGTTTCCAAGGTAATCGCTTTATTTTGAGAAAAATTACTGTAGTTATGAGGCATGACAAGTAGTACATGGAGCGTGCTCTAAAAGAACAGGCACCGTTGGCTGAAATTTTTCTTTTCTCATTTCACAAGGCACTTTTTGAATGAGATTCATTAGCCCCGGTCCACCATGTTGATTTTTTAACCTAACAATAATCTGTAAAATAAAGCAAAAGACTATGGATGCTGAAAATCTGAAATAGAAAGCAGAAATTATTGGATAAACTCAGCAAGTCTGGCAGTTTCTGAAGAGAGAGGGCACAGAGTTAACGTTTCAGGTCCAGTGAACCTTCTTCAGAACACACTTCTTCTAAAGGAGGGTCACCAAACTCGAAATGTTAACTCTGTTTCTCACTCCACAGATGCTGCCAAACCGGCTGCTAATCTACTCCTCACCTCATAAAGGTCTGCAAGTGGTCTCAAATTAACGCCAGTCTTGTGGTGAGAACAAAGTTCGCTCCTCTCATTCCTGTGTTTCAGTCTCTGGCAGCATGTTGAAAGCTCAGCTGGATTCCAGTTCAGATGCTGCAAGAGTGGAACTAGGCCTGACACTCAGACAGCTGAGCTTCCACAATCAGGAAATAGCCCAGAAAGCCTTCTTCATTTCATCCACATGAACCTGGAGAGGTTAAGGTACTGCCGCGTCTGACAACTGCCGCAATGGAGGCCATACTTCCAGGCCGAGAGGCCCTGTATGAAAATTACAACCCGAGTCAGTCAGTGTGGTGGCCCAGCAAAGCAGGGATAAGATTAATAACTTTCTGTGCTCCACAAGGATAAGTGCTACCATCTTCCCTGAGACACCACACTCACAGGAGCACCCCTCCCTCTCCAAATCTGCCACTGTGACCATTACATGCATCATGCCCACTCGAGGGGTCTTCCTCCCAAACTACCAACCCTTCCTGCCCTCTGCACGCCCTACTCACTCACTAAAAACACCTCTCCACCCCTTAAGACTTTCAGGCATGGTCATCTGTTGGAAGTAAGTACAGTGTGTTGGCATTGTAAATCCCTGGCACACGCTGTGTGTATGACATTAATGTAATGAGATGCTATAGAGTAACAGGTCCACCCCATTGACTCAAGGGCATGCTCAGCTTTCTGCCTCTCTCTCTGCGCTGAGCAACAAGGCTGGTCACAGAGGCTGGCAGCCTCCAAGTAAATGTAAACTGAGTGAGCACCAAGGAATGAAACCAAAAGAGCCATTAACACATTATGTGGATGAATGCAATGCACTTCCCTGCAGGAGGATATGGGTCCCATGCATCACTCCGTTCCACGGTGCAGTCCTGAAGAAAGACAGTAGAGTAGGTCTGAAGGCAGGCCCATTCTGGTGATGCTGCTAGTTTGCCGACTTATACGGATAGAGTATGGGAACAGATGGTGCCCATGAAACATGGAGGGTGTTATGGTGAAGACAGAGATGGCTGAAGGTTGTGACGAGAGCAGCTGTCACCAGGAAACAGCCCTAATCTTCAAGTCGAGATTTGGTGTTTCACAGGAAAGGAGCTGGAAATTAGAAGTTGTGTAAATTTCAGGCGTGTTTAGTCAACAAGATGCTAATGCACGGAAATAAAGTGGTCATCACTCATTGAGATTCTGAGCTTGAGGCATAAACCCTAAGGCGAAATACTTTCTCCAAGTTGAGTAGCTTGCTGTTTCTTTTAACAGTGGCTCAGCGGTTAGAACTGCTGCCTCACAGCACCAGGATCCCAGGTTCAATTCCAGCCTTGGGTCCCTGTATGGTGGAGTTTGCACATTCTCCCTGTGTCTGTGTGGGTTTCCTCTGGGTGCTCCAGTTTCCTCCCACAGTCCAAAGATGTGCAAGTCAGGTGAATAGGCCATGCTAAATTACCCTTAGTGCCAGGTGTATTCAACAAAGGGAAATGGGTGTAAGTGGGTTAGTCTTCGGAGGGTCGGTGTGGACTGGTTGGGCCAAAGGGCCTGTTTCCGCACTGTAGGGAATCTAATCTAATGAGAGATATAGATAGAGTTAATGGTAGTTGTCTTTTCCCCTGGATGGGGGATTTCAAGATGAAGGGACATATTAAGGGGAGATGAGACAGATTTTAAAAAGACATGAGAAGCAATTTTTTTTTTTTACACAGTGGGTGATTCACGTGTGGAATGTACTTGCTGAGGAAGTTGTGGATGTGGGTACAATTTCAACTGTCTTTTTGATATTGTATAAGTACGGGAAAGGTTTGGAGGGATGTGGGCCAGGAGCAGGCAGATGGGACTAGATTAATTTGGGATTATGTTCAGCATGGGCTGCTTGGAGCAAAGGGTCTGTTTCTGCGCTGTTTGAGTCTATGACAATGAGGACGCCAAGTTACTTTGTTCTTTTAAATACAGCCATCGCTATTGCTTCCTTTGGTTGGTTTTTTTTCCAATAGTTTCACGAAAAGACAGAGACAGCGTAAAATCTATAAATTAATTGAAGAACACGTATTTCTCAGATTGGTGGATATCATGTAGCAGTTGACTAAGCCATTTTAAAGGTGGTGAACACAAGCATGAATCCAGGTTTCATTCTCAATGTTCCGGCAAGTTCAGGGATCTGTGTCAGGAAGACGTGAAGGAGCATCATTAGCTTTAGAATCCTTCAGTAATTTGGAGGTGAGGATGGTGGTGAAATGAAAATCAGCTCATTCACATTTGTGAATACTATCTAGAGTGATTCCGTTGAAGTCCAGGTGTATGAATGTGTCCAGGTGTGAACAGAATTAGTCTCCGTTGTTTCACCAAATAACCTGCTGAGAATGAAGAGTGAGAAACTGAACATGATCACACCGACGTTTAGGATGCTACAAGTGGCTTTAGCTATGGAAAAGGGAAATGCTGGAAGGACCATGCTCACTTGTCGGGTGAACAATGTCAGACAGACAGTCTTTCCATGTTGGTGTTAACATGGGTGTGGTGAACATAGTTAAGACAAACAGTTAAGTAATTAATCAGTGGTGCCATTTTGGAAATCCATACTCCAGCCAACACCCTCTCAACTTTGCAAATGGAACATTTGTTAAACATCAAGGATCAGTGCTATCTTAAAAAAAGAGGGATCATTAACTACTTACAGACTAGTGACTGGCTGATGTCTTCTGTCACTACAACTCTTTCAGCCTTTGATGTAGAGTTATTGATGTTGCAAAACATCTACAGGGAGAGATGTGTCAAAACACTCAAGGACTTTTGCTGACTTCCACACTTCTACACAAGTTTGTTGGTCCCACATAGGTTACACTAGGCATTTCTCTCAAAACACAGTCAGACTTGACAGAGGTCACAGAGCAGGACAAAATGCTTGAAAAGGGAGGCGAAGAGTTTCAACATGAGGCCTTTTCTGCTCAGAGTTCTGGGAGCTATCTGCTGAACATCAGTGAGAGACACAGTTCTCTTCATCCCCAGCACCAGCTCCAACCCCTTGAGGAAATGCAGGTTCACTTTAGCCAATCATGATATCGGTCCCCAATGCATCAGGTCAATAAGCAGCCAAGGTAGCACTGGCTGAATACAGATGATTCAAACAAATAGGAAACAAAAGTTGGTGTGCTGACTGCATTGCATCAACTGATGTATGTTACTCAAGTACCAGTAATCCTGGGGCTACTTCTGTGAGCTATCCAATTAATCCCACTGAACATTACAGTTTCAAGTACACTGAGCAGACAGTCAGGTATTGTACCAGAAGATCACAGGTTTGTGTCCACATTACTGTACACCTGCTCAGAGTCAAATCATTTCCAGAAGGCCAGAGGGTGGAGCATGAGAAATCTCTTTTGGGTGAGGGGCAGGAATACAGATGCAAAGAGCTTTGAAGTAACTGAACATATGGAAGCAATTTAAAATTTAATCCCATGAAAATAAGTGGGTTTCATAGTACTGTGAAGAAATAAAACCATTTATAAACAACCACACTGCAAAGTTCAGTCAGAGGAAAACAGCATGGAAACAGACCCTTCATTCCAACGTGACCATGTCAATCAAGTTTCCCAAACTAAACCTATCCCCACTTGCCTGCGTTTGCTCCATATCCCTCCGTGCACCTATATCCAAATGTTTTTTTAAATGTTGTAACTGTACCAGCACCTATCACTTGCTCTGGCATTTCATGCCATATACAGTCACACTGAGAAAAAGGTGCCCTTCAGGTCCCTTTTAAAATTTTTTTCTCCTCTCACCTTGAAATCCTCAATGCTAGCAAAAAGACCTTTGCTATTAACCTTAACCAAACCCCGCATGATTTTATAAACCTCTGTAAAGGTCACCCCTCAACCTCAAATGCTCCAGTGATAAAAGTCCCAGCCTATCTAGCCTCTCCCTACAACTCAAATCCTCTAGTCCTGATAAGTTTTTAATAAGAGGGTGCTGCTAGGTTTTGTTTATTCAGATGTGCAAAGTACAATTTTCCTTCAATCATTAATGACACTGTCTAAATTATGCAATGGTCTGAGGGTTCTATAAGTAATAAGACAATATATTGCAAAAGCTGTGAAGTAGGATTTCCTCCTTACTGCCCAGACTTAAGGTATTTATTGTCTCATCTGGGGAGTTACCATGATGGGATTTAGCAAATCCCCCTGCACTTGAAAAATCATCAAAGTAACATTGTACACTTTCATCCCTATATGACTTTCTTCTGTTATCGTAGCAGTCACTAGCTAAGAGGTTGGGCACAGGCATGAAGCAGGCAGATATACACCACGTTGGCAAGGAAAGCCTTCAGATGTACAGTTGATCCACTTCACACTTTGGAATTTTAAAGCTGCACCCATTGCCTTGGAGTTTTGCATGAGCTCTGGAAAAACCCAAAGTTTGCACCTTTGCACCTTCGGAAGGTGCACCCAGCCCATGACTCTTGTCTGAGAACGTCATTTCCCCATAGAGGAGGGTGGGCTCAATCTATATTCTGTGATCCACAAAAGGCACGCATGTGGAGCATGGACAGTGGGCTGATTAGAAGATCCACCTTGGCTCTCCAACACAGCACAACAGCTACTAATAGAGTTTAAAACAAACCTTCCAAAAAAACTTTCTTTCCCCCCAAATCTTAGATTGTACATCTCACTTCCATGTCCCCTCAAATCCCACACTCTAACCTTATTGGTAGACTCACTGGAGGAGTGAGTCTGTACAATCCAGGGGAATTATTTTAAACCACTGAAATTAAACTAAACTTTTAAAAATCTGATATAACCTTAATTCAAACTCATCTGGTAATCCTTGAAAAACCTAGTCAGGTTTTTAAACGCAGAAGACACGGTGACTCAGTGGTTAGCACTGCAGCCTCACAGCACCAGGGTCCCAGGTTTGATCCCAGCCTCAGGTGACTGTCTGTCTGGAGTTTTCACATTCTGCCCATGTCTACGTGGGTTTCTTCTGGGTGCTCTGGTTTCCTCCCATAGTCCAAAGATGTGCAGGTCAGGTGAATTGCCCATTGTGTTAGGCGCATTAGTCAAGGGGAAAATGGGTCTGGGTGGGTTACTCTTCGGAGGGTCGGTGTGGACTGGTTGGGCCGAAGGACCGGTTTCCACACTGTAGGGAATCTAATCACACCAAACAGCATACTCTTATTCGGGCTGCTTAAAATGTTTCAAAGCATTCTTGGATCAATATAGCAAAAGCTCAGCTCAGGCTGTTATGTTTTGAAATCTCTCCACTACATCTTATCCTCCTCCTTTGTCAAAAAGCCCTTGAAAACCTCCTTGACCAAGACATTAGTCATTCATAATGACTACAGCTGTTCTAACCAAACCTTCCAGCTACATGGACTAAACTGAGAACTGAATGGTTTTCCACTTCTATTTGAAAACAAAATGGAGTGCCTACTAATCAGTGGAGAGGAGCAGGTACAGAAACTTCTTTCAACTTATTCTTGAACAGCCAGTGCTCTCAGTTGATTATATCACAAGACAACTGAAAGCGACAGGATCTTTTTTACATTTCTATGGCACTTTCTCCATTTGGTGAAACTGCTAATGCAGGACAAACGCCCATGATGAATCACTGCCTTGAATGCTCAATGTTGCCTTACAGCATCCAATTGACTCCTACCTCTTAGAACACAACACCTGAGCAGGCTTTTCCTGTGGTGACAGGCTGTAAGGAAATGCTTTCATTTTCTCTTTTTGATTTCCAACCCTCATACAGCACACGGAATGAAAAGTACACTTGGGAGGAAATCCAATTCACTGGCTGTCCTCAATGGGGACCTGAAAGGCCTTCCTGAGACACAAAAAAAAGGCCACACTAAAATATCGCAGGGTCAGAAAGGCAAAAGCCAATATTTAGGGCTTTGTGAACTTTTCTGAACTTCTGTTGGGAGGCAAAAGATTTGACCCAATCTCTGACGTGATGGCAATACAGTGACTCGGTGGTTAGCACTGTTGCCTCACGATTCCAGCCTCGGGCGACTGTCTGTGTGGAGTTTGCACAATCTTCCCAGTGTCTGCGTGGATTTCCTCTGGGTACTCCAGTTTCCTCGCACAGTCCAAAGGTGTGCAGGTTCGGTGGAATGGCCATGCTAAATTGCCCAGTGTCCAGGGATGTATAGTTGGATGGATCAGGCATGGGTAAAGCAGGGTTACAGGGACAGGGCAGGGGGTGAGGGTCTTGATAGGATGATTGGAGGGTCAGTATGGACTCAATGAGCTGAATGGCCTGCTTCCACACTGTAGGGAGTCTATGATTGTTTAAAACGATACTCACTTGCAGCTACAAGTAGAGAATCAGAGACTATAATTCCCTGCTGCTAGCTCTTTACTCAACAGGCAATACATCACTTCAGCTAACCTACACCAGCTGGTTCCTATAGCACCTCTTCGTATTATAACACTTAACTTTTACTTGTTCAAATGATCAAACTCATTCCATCTTGAAGCCAGGGAACACTTGTCCCATTCATGACGTGAGGTATTGCAACAAAAAACAAGAATAATGCAAGTCAAAATTGCCCAAGAAGAGGCTAAAACTCATGTTATAATAATCCCTTGTTAAAACCGCAAACATCAAACATCTGGACGGATGGCACAATTAAGTAATAATGATTGATGCCTTCAGCATACTGAAGTCTTTTCATAAAGCCAGAAACAGGGAGGCTGAACCAACAGGGGCAGCTGTGAGATTTTCGAGTTAAAACAACATCATTTGGACTGGAATCTCTGAAGAAGGATGATTAAAGATTAGAGCCCTGCATTGCTTTCCTTCCCAGCATTCCCAGACCTATCTGCCAGTGATGCAGATCCGATGTTATCCTGTGCCTCATTTTCCACTTTGTTCCTGAATTCCAGGTGCTCCTCTTGCATTAAACATATGACAAACCCCAGAGACCTGATACTAGCAGTGCTGAGTTCTGGAGTATTCTTGTGCCCCAAAGTTTTCAAATCCCAGGACAAGTTGATTATATTGCTTCTCAATAACCCCGCACGGAACAATACGCTTAGGGGTCAGTTCCGATCATTTTTGACATTACACTGAAAATTCCGTTCTCCTTCCAAGCCAACATTTCATTCTCGCCAACAAAACCTAAACAGAGCTACTTGTCAGCACTTCCTGTCTATTTTTCAATTTGAGGTCGACTGTTGTCATGTAAAGGAATTCATTTTGTGTAACGCTTCAGACAGGTTGAGGAGAAAGCTACCAAATAAACACTAGCACTGTTATGTGTTGAGGCCACACTAATGGGGATCGGTTACCTCAGTTGGCTGGATGCCTGGTTTGCGGTGCAGTGTACCGTCAACAGCGTAGATTCAATTCCCATGGTGGCTGAAGGCATTGCCGGAGGTGTGGTGACCCTCAATTTAAACTCACCACCAGTTGTTTTTCTCTAACAAGAGTGTGGTTTCTGGTGAGTTTTACTTCCCATAATGTAAATCCTGAGGCCTGGGCTCATTACCTACGACAACAAAAGTTCAATTCCAACCATAACAGTTTTGGCCAATGGAATCTTTACATATTTTTCTTAAAAGGAATGAGAAAAACACAAGAGTGGTGTCAGTGACCATGGTCCTGTTGGAGTGCAGTATAAATCCAACTGAGAAGAGTTATCACTGTCTTTGGGATAGGGAAAGTGCTGCCTTTCCTCCTCAGGATTATATGCAACTTCAGATTAACATGGTTGACTCCAAGTGGTCGAGCAAGCCACAGAGTTCTCAAACTCAACAGGGCAGACCAAGAAAGCTAAGGGCAGCTAGTAACCAACACATTAAGAGTGCCTTCGCCTGTGACACCCATGTTCTTAGGAAATAATAATAAATTTTATTCATTCTTATGTACTGTAAAAGCAAATTCTTTTTAGATTAGATTTCTTACAGTATGGAAACAGGCCCTTCAGCTCAAAAGTCCACACCGACCTTCCGAAGAGTAACCCACCCAGGCCCATTCCCCCGACTAATGCAACTAACACTATGGGCAATTTAGCATGGCCAATTCTCCTCACCTGCATGTCTTTGGACTGTGGGAGGAAACCGGAGCACCTGGAGGAAACCCACACAGACACAGGGAGTGTGTGCAAACTCCACACAGACCACCCATTAAACAAAGCAAACACAAGGTGAGGCAATCCTCAAACCCAAGGTAGGAATTGAACCCAGGTCCTTGGTGCTGTGAGGCAGCAGTGCTTAGTACTGAGCCACCATGCCGTGTGCCCACAATAAGACCTTTGCCAGAGACAAAAGTTGAAAATCTAATTAAACTAGACATCACAGGTCAGGTCAGCAGAAAGGAATATAGTCATCATGATAATTACAATTTTTCATTCCACTGCAACAGTTCCAGTTTTAAATTACCCTATAATTAAATATATGAACTTATTGTATCATTGCAACTAAAACAAAAAAATGGCACAATATCTTTTTCGATTATGAGCATTAATGTAGAGTCAGACTTCCATTTTGTTGGTTCCAAAGACATTTTTATTGCAAACACGGCTAGCATAGCAATGTCACGTTTTCTGCACTATCCTCCACATTCAAACGCCTGTCTTTGCAAACTCTAGTCAAAAGCAGACCAAAGCAGCAGGGTCTATTAAACAAACAATATCGGCTCACTCCAAGCACCATACAGGCTTTTCAAACATCAGTTAGAATGGCAAACATTGTCCGAGAATGGTTACTAATGAAGTCAGCTAGTAGAAACACTTCATTGGAACAGTCCTTTCAGAGTAGCCACTGTGGATTCCACATCAAAATAGCTTGGGCTGTGCTGTTTGGAGATTTGAAATGGTAGCTGTTGACTTTTTACCCATTAGTTCAGTGTGGCAGAGAGAAGACAGCATTTCTCTACAAACACCTTCCTCATAGACTGGCCCCGATTAAGGAAGAAGTATTATGCAACCCCTGAAGAATTCCTAAAGGACCACCCATTAAACAAAGCAAACACATGGTGAGGCAATCCTCAAACATGCCAGTTACTCTTGTAAGAATTATTCATTTGGGAATTTTATCTCAATACAGATAAATGTGATTACTGATAACTGCCTGCTACCACTTCACGGCGGTGGGTGAATCTGTCACTTCCTGATGCAAGGGCAAAGGGAGCACTTTTGAAAGCTCGGTGTTGTCAGATGTATTTTGCTAAAGGCAAGAGATTGCAGTTTACAAGCAAGCAGTCAGTGAAACCAGACTTTAATACCGACACAGCGGATGTTGAATAGAAACTGGGGATCCGGTAAAATTATTGGAGTAACTAATTATATACTGAAATCCTCCTTGGCCTCCCTGTTCGCTATGTATAAGATTTCCTTCCAGTATTTAGAGGACACCAAATATGTCCATTTCTACCTTACTGTGTGGCCCAAAATCAGCAACTGCAGGTATTATCTTCTAAGTCCTATAGTCTAGAATCTCCTCTCAAAGTCTCTTCACTACATCTTCCCCTCCCTCATCTGACAAAAAGCCTTTTTAAAACATTCCTCATTTGGCCCAATATCTAAATTGTTCGACTTGGTGTCAATCTCACACACTACACTTCTGAGTAGTATCTTGGAATATTTTAACCCATCACAGAGATAGTTATGTAAATGCAGTTTTGTTCACTGCACTGTATAGTGGAATTGAAGATTTTACAAGTTTTAATTGAAGACATAATCCTCAGTCTTACGGGTTTACAATGAAACTTTTAACAGATTTAATTTGAGTCGACTTCAGAGGATCTGGATTCGATGGGCCAAAGAGCTGAGAAGTGGCAGATGAAGTTTAATTCAGATAAATGCAAGGTGTTGCATTTTGGGAAAGCAAATCTTGGCAGGACTTAATACACTTAATGGTAAGGTCCTAGGGAGTGTTGCTGAACAAAGATCTTGGAGTGCAGGTTCATAGCTCCTTGAAAGTGGAGTCGCAGGTAGATAGGATAGTGAAGAAGGTGTTTGATATGCTTTCCTTTATTGGTCAGAGTATTGAGTACAGGGCTTGGGAGGTCATGTTGCGGCTGTACAGAACATTGGTTAGGCCACTGATGGAATATTGCATGTAATCCTGGTCTCCTTCCTATCGGAAAGATGTTGTGAAACTTGATAGGGTTCAGAAAAGATTTACAAGGATGTTGACAGGGTTGGAGGATGTGAGCTATAGGGAGAGGTTGAACAGGCTGAGGCTGTTTTCCCGGAGTGTCGGAGGCTGAGGGGTGACTTTATAGAGGTTTACAAAATTATGAGGGGCATGGATAGGATAAATAGACAAAGTATTTTCCCTGGGGTCAGGGAGTCCAGAACTAGAGGGCATAGGTTTAGGGTGAGAGGGGAAAGATATAAAAGAGACCTATGGGGCAACCTTTTCACACAGAGGGTGGTACGTGTATGGAATGAGCTGCCAGGGGAAGTGGTGGAGGTTGGTACAATTGCAATATTTAAGAGGCATTTGGATGGGTATATGAATATGAAGGGTTTGGAGGGATATGGGCCAGGTCTGGCAGGTGGGACTCGATTGAGTTGGGATATCTGGTCGGCATGGACAGGTTGGACCGAAGGGTCGGTTTCCATGCTGTACATCTCTATGACTCTAATATCATGACTTGAAATATTTTTCTGGTTAAACTGGATTTGCGACAACCATAAGTTAGAGGAGTGATGACGCCCCGCACTGGGCAGTACTGGACTGAGGTCCAAACTGAAATAGGCCTCATTTGATTGGAAATGAATGAGGCTGTAGATACTAATTATTTGGTACCTGACCAATCCTGGTCAGAATTGTCACCAAGCCAGCCCATTAGGTGAGGGGAAGGAGGGACAAGGCCAGACTGTGAAATCAGGGGCAGTATACCTGCTCTCACTAGATTAACAAACATATAACTTTGGAAAATTAACTGTGGCCGATTAGTCCTGGTACAATAAGACAGGGCTTATTTGCAAAGCATCAGGCTTGGACCCAATTTGCAACATGATGCCTGTTGCAGGTCAACAAGGTCATTTCCTGACCAGGCTAATTACGGAGACTGTAGATACAGGTAACCCCCGCTTTTCAAACGTTCGCTTTACACCACTTCGCTTTTACAAAAGACCTACACGAGTGCCTGTTTACACTCCCCAAAAGAAATCCGAAGAGGATTTTCACTTTTACGAAAAGAGGCCATCATACAGTCAGCACACACCCTGCTTTATGCCATTTTGGCTTAAGGTTTTGTCGGAACGCTCAACTTTCGGATAGCGGAGGAAACCTGTAGTTGATTGACAAGACATGCACCCCCTCCTCCTGCCCATCTCTGATGTTCAGTGGATGATGAGGTTGCAAACAGAATTTCTTCCCTTCCACTTTGGAAAGAGACAGACAGCATATTGCTGTTCCATTGATCGGAGGTCAAGTCCATAATTTGCAATGCCTGCCATACTGTTAGAAATATTAACCTGGCTTGGTTGGCAATACACTTCTGTCTTGTGGCAGATTTCACAGTTCCAGTGCCAGTCCAGAACTCAAGCCCATAATCTGCTCAGATCATCATATTTCAAAGCAATATTAATGAAATTCTGCAGTGTTGGGTATGCTGTTCTGCTTTTCAAATAAGACAGCAAAACATTAGGTATTAGCGGCTGGCTCAGGTGGTATATAAGATCACACAGCAGTTTGAAGAGCAGGGAGTCAGTAAACCAGCTTTCCCTCAAACATCGCCACCAAAAACAGTTGAAGGAGCAGCTGGCAGTATCTCACTGACAAATTCATTGCCATGCAGGGAGAACTAGCCATTTGGACACAGTACTGACTCGAAGATAGAACACAGAGGATAGTGTTGGAGAGTTGCCTGTCAGGTTGGAGGCCTGTTACCAGTGGTGTGCCACATGGATTGGTACTGGGTCCACTCCTTTTTGTCATTTATATAAATGATTTGGATCGGAACATAGCAGGTATAATTACTAAGATTGCAGATGACACCAAAATTGGAGGTTTAGTGGACAGCGAAGGAGATTATCTCAGAGTACAGGGGGTTCTTATTAAGATGGGCCAATAGGCCGAGGAGTGACAGACGGAGTTTAGATCAATGTCAGGTGCTCCATTTTGCAAGGGCAAATCTTAGCAGGACTTATACACTTAATGGTAAGGTCCTAGGGAGTGATAAAGAGGAGAAAGTGAGGTCTGCAGATGCTGGAGATCAAAGTTGAAACTTTATTGCTGGAACAGCACAGCAGGTCAGGCAGCATCCAGGGAACAGGAGATTCGACGTTTCGGGCACAGGCCCTTCTTCAGGAAGGGCCTGTGCCCGAAACGTCGAATCTCCTGTTCCCTGGATGCTGCCTGACCTGCTGTGCTGTTCCAGCAATAAAGTTTCAACCTAGGGAGTGATGCTGAACAAAGAGACCTTGGAGTGCAAATTCATAGCTCCTTGAAAGTGGAGACGCAGGTAGATAGGATAGTGAAGAAGGCGTTTGGTATGCTTTCCTTTATCAGTCAGAGTATTGAGTATAGGACTTGGGAGGTCATGTTGTGTCTGCGCAGGACATTGGTTCGGCCTCTTTTGGAATATTGCGTGCAATTCTGGTCTTCCTCCTGTCAGAAGGATGTTGTGAAACCTGAAAGGGTTCAGAAAGGATTTACAAGTATGTTTTGCCTGGGTTGGAGGGTTTGAGCTATAGGGAGAGGCTGAACAGGCTGGGGCTGTATTCCCTGGAGATTCGGAGGCTGAGAGGTTTACAAAATCATGAGGGACATGGATAGGATAAATAGACAAGGTCTTTTCCCTGGGGTGGGGGACTCCAGAACTAGAGGGCATAGGTTTAGGGTGACAGGGAAAAGATTTAAAAGGGATCTAGGGGTAACTTTTTCACACAAATGGTGGTGTATGTATGGAATGAAGAGCCAGAGGCAGTGGTGGAGGCCGGTACAATTATAACATTTAAAAAGGATCTCGACGGGTATACGAGTAGAAAGAGTTTAAAGGGATATGGGCCAAGTTATGGCAAATGGGACTCGATTAGGTTGGGATATCTGGTCGGCATGGACGAGTTGGACCGAAGGGTCTGTTTCCTTGCTGTAAATCACTATGACTCTATGTCTGAGTACACAACATCATTGATACATCAAAAGCAGTTTACTGGATCTGAAGCTCTTTGAAATTTTCTGATATTGTGATGGTAAGGTGCTCAACACCTCCATATTTGTTTGATTGTTCTGAATTGCTGGCAATGCAAATTTACAGATGCCCCCAGATACTGTCCTGGAGGATACAGGAAAAGTAATATCAACTTAAAGAATCTCAGGTCTGGTGTTGGTACATCTTCAGCAACTAGCTCAGAAAAATTACTTGCACTCATCTTTGACAAAGTTATACATATTTAAGCATGCCAATAAGTAACAAGGAATTCCTAAAGGATTTTGGTGCAAATCTTCCAATCTCTGGAAGAGAGATTAGGTGCACACTAAGATGCACATTTGAACCCTGCAGAGACCATAAAGAACTCATATCCATGGGAACTCCCAGGAAGTTTCAAACTCCGACAGACAAATCCCAGCTCCCCCAGCCACTCCACAAGTATCTCTGACTAGGAGTGAAAGTTGGAGATTTCAGTTCCATAGCACTTACCTGAGATAATAAAACCAAACCTCCTACTCTAACTGCACAGCTGCTCCTTTAATCACTCACACTGACTACTCTCCCAACCATCACTCGTCCAAAGATCCATCCCACCTACTCACTCCTTCATCCAGTAACATCCCAGATGGATCCTCAGCTTACCAAACAGTAACTAGTGTTGTAAAAAGGGTATGTCCGGTCTCCCCCAGTGATTGTTCCCTGCCCAACACTATACCATTGCAATGGAGCTCCCAAGGGACACAATTTCTGGTCATGCATTGCTGGTGAAGCCAAATGCAGAAGGTTCCAGAAGAAACGTGAAGTAGCATAGAGTCAAAGGGAAATGTCTGAGCAAAGCAGCAATCTATTGACAATTGCCTCTCCTTGGAAACCTGATCCATTTAATTTGAACACAGTTCTTACATTCAACTGAACGTAAATAATCTACCAAAAGCCATTTTTTGCGATTACAATATTGCAAATATTTTATCAGATTATAATTATAAGAGAGCAAATATTTAACTTTCAATGGGTTACAGATAAGCTGCCATTGAGAGTCCATTGATAATTAAGCTAATTTGCTGTCACAATGTTGATGTATTTCACGAAGAGCAGGTACTGACAAAAATGTAGGGAATTCTGAGCTGCAATGATAGACGAGAAATCAGAAAAATGGCATTGCATAACAATTACAACAATATACAACAGTTTGTCCCATTCACAGCTAATGGAGCAAAACTGCCACTTTTTAAAACAAATGTTAGCAGTTTCCAAGGGCTCTTTACTTTCTAACATTATTTTACATATGATGGCACTTGAATGGAATTGTTCAGGAGGGTACAGACTTCTGAGAGCCTCAAAGTACCCCAAATCCCAGAGTTTTTAGAATCAATTCATTCAATGTTCATATAGATATCAATTGTAGCAGCGTTAACCAAAATTAGATGCCACCCTTTTCAAAACAGACATGTTCGCATCTGGTTTAACAAAATATTTGTTAACATTTAACATTAATGGGCTCGAGATCAATTATCTGCCACAAATATTCTTTTGACAATTGATTTGATTTTGTCACTGCATTAGTTAATTTTAATACAATATTTTAAATGTCTATATCATTACATATTTTGCAAGTAGTTTATTGGTAATTTAGTTTTTGGTTAAAAGCAAAAAGCTATGGAAAGTTTGAGAATTTGTCAGGTTTACAATCTTGGAATCATGCCAGCTTGGGGACACATCCACTGTATGTTCCCACACCCTCACAGCCTGACCCGACTTCCCAAACAGTCATGTATTATCGTGACAAATATAACAAGGTCCCTATCCCATCTCCCAGTGTAGCCAAAGAATAATCAAAATAAACAACACTCAACCCTAAAGGTTTACAGTTCATTTGTTTGATAAAGAGCTTTTAACCACTTTTTTTTTACAAACCAATCAATATTTGAAGAGGCGATGGTTATTATGGTTCTAACATGAAAAGCTAATTTAAGAATTGTTCTGAAGAACTATCAAGGTGACTACTAGTCAATTCATGTTTCCCCAGGAGAATGAAGGATCAGCCAAAGATGGGTTTAAAGTCTATCATCCATCTACCAGGCAAAGGCTAGCAACCTCCCTGCCTTGAAGAGTATTAATGGACCAGCCGCGTTTTTCCAACAATGCGTCAACTCGCCTGGTGACTTTCTGATGTTATACCCAGAGTTACCGGATCATGCTGAATTACACATTTCTTCACTTTCCACTGTGAAACTTGAACATTTCAGCTGAAGGAATAGTCATCTACAGTGATATCCACTCAACCACCAGACCCATTTAGCCTCAAGCAAGGTTTTTAAACAAACAAGGAAGTATCGCTAAAATCATTGAAGTGAAATACTGAGTTATGCCAAGAATTCTGTCACGACAGAGTGAAGCCATGGGTTCAATTCCTGTACCAGCTAAGTCACCACACATTCAGCTTCCTTCAAGATGGCACATGGGATTTTTTTTTTAATTCAATCATGGGAGATGGGTGTCACTGGCTGGGACATTATTTATTGCCCATCCAAATTACCCTCAAGAAGACAGTGATGAGCTGCCTTCTTGAACCCTGGCACTCCATAGGGTGCTGTTAAGAACAAAGTTGTGGGATTTTGACCCAGTGACAATGAAGGAATGGTGAGTAACATGGAGGGGAACTTGGTGTTCCCATGCTCCCCTTGTCTTTCCAGGTGGTAAAGGCTGTAAGTTAGGAAGGAGTTTTCAAAAACTGTCTTGATCAGTTAGTGGAGTACATCTTATTGGTGGCACACACCGCTACCACTGTGCATCCGTTGTGAAAGGAGTGAATACTGAAGCTGGTGGATGGAAGACAAGACCTGGCTTTAAGGTCTCATTCAAAAGAGAGGGCTTTCAGAGTGCGGCAAGAGAAGGTTTGTTTTGAGTTCTAATCAAGGGGAGGCCATTCAATCGGCCGTGCCAGTGCTGAATGTTGGTAGAACTATCCAATCCCTACTCTTTTGCCTTAACCCTGTCATTTCCATTACCCCTCACCACTGAATTATTCATCTACTGCTCTTGTGAACATTATTACTGAAACAGATTCCTCCATCCTTTCAGATAATGCATTCCAGATCACAACAGCATAAAGAATATTTTACCATATCGCACCTCTGCTGCACAAAGTTTTTTTTCCAACTTATTGAATCAGACCCGTTCATGATTTGGGTCACCAATATCAAATTTCAAACTACATTCCTTCCTCTAAAAGGTGATCAATTCCAGCTTGGTCAAGTCTCCACCCAGCTGATGTCCCTCATCACTGGCTCCATTTTTGGAAATCTTACTGCAAGATCTGAAACGCCTCAGGACCTCTACTAAAGTGTGATGCCCAGCCTGGTATTTTTAGAAGGTTCAGCATAACCTATTTGCTTTTGCATAGAATTGCTGCTTTAATAAAGGACCCCAAAGGGTTTATTTTTGTGAAAAAGGAAACAGCATCATGAAACAGCCCAGTCACCTTCAAAGATCAAGGTGTAACGGTCTCGGTCCCTGCACCTGTTTAATTTCCATAACCACGAGGTTAGCACACATTTTCCATCGAACGCTCCAAAGAGGGGACTCAATCTCAATTTTCTAGAATCAGAAGCTAGAGAGTGTTACCAAAGAGCCACAGCCAACACCAGTCAATTGAAACAAAATAGAAATTGCTGGAGAAACTCAGCAGGTCTTTCAGCATCTGTGGAGGGAAAGCACAGTTAACGTTTCGGGTCCCGTGACCCTGCTTCAGAATGGATGTAGCTAGGAAAGTGTGAATTGACCAGCCAATTGAAGCCTTTTTAGTTTTAAGGTTTCCTATCAGTTACATTATAGGATTCATCAAAACAAATTAAAAACCTCTTCTTTCCAAAGTGTAACAGGCGTAAATCCATCTTTGTGCTACATGCCTCACTTTATATTTTTAGAGGATCAATCTGTTCAGGTAGATTATGAGACACCCGGTGGCAGGTAGGACATGATTCTGGGCCTCAGTCCACAGCTAGGGACATTCCCACAGTGACACAGGAGCCCCCTTCTTCATAGTGAGGTCACTCCATCAGTACATCATTTAAAGGTCCTCTGGGCATGAAAGAATTATCCTGAAAGAAAATACACAGCTTAAGACAGCCATTAAAGTCTAATTCAATATATGACAGTCTATCAAATTAGTGACATATCATCAGTGTTATAGTTACAGTGACTTTTGTAAAACTAGTCCTTGTGATTAAGCCAGATAAAGTTTCTCTCAAACAAAAATAAGCTCTTGGCTCATGTTGACCTCACTCCAGCCACTTTACAGATGACATGGTTTATTTCTCTATAGTGCCATAGGCTATTAAATAAATAACCTTCTTGTGCTTGGAAGAAAAGAAAAAGCTGAACCATCCTTAATATTTTTCAGTTCAGCCTTAAACACATATAGCATGTGTCAGCACTTGAAATAAGGGGTGGAATTTGTTACTTTGTGATTTAACGAACGTACGCAGTAAACAAACAGCAGCAACTGCCATTCACTGTGCCAAGTCTTCCTGTGATTTAAGTCAATGCACTGTCCTTGGCAATGAGATACCATACACTACAACTTGCATTCAGAAAGCATGTTTAATGGTGAAAAACATCCGTTTCACAGATGTGTAATGACAAAAATTGACGAGACGCCAAAGAAGAAGAGGTGATTAAAACCTTGCTCAGAAGGATAGTATTACACAAATGACAGCTCAAACAGCTCACTTGGCCTGACAGGTGCTCAGAGAGCCTCTAAGGTGGATAGAAAGGTGGAGTAAGAGGACTGGGGAAACTTTACCACAAGGAGGGGCAGGTCGCAGTTTTAGGATCTGATGGGGATCTTGTGGGTGGGTACCAGTTTGCAGTCAGCGCAATAAAAAAGGTTGGAGAGACTTATGCATGGAGTTGTGAAGAAAAAGTGGACACAGCTACAAAAGACAACAGAACATTCTACAGTTGAGAGGAAACAGAGGTCAGAGATGCAGGGATAGCTTGCAAAGACAAAAAATAATAGTATCAGAAAGTGGTTTTGAAATAAGGAAACAGAAGCTGGGGAGGGAGACCTATGTGATGGAAAAAAAAGACGTGTATTTGGTGATTTGACTGCAATGGCGTAAAGATATTAGGATGTGGACCTCAATGACATCAGTGAAGTCACAGAATTATGCAAGTTCAGGACTAGGACAGGGAGGTAACTTGGCTCCAATGGCAAGTGCAGCATGTGGTATAGACAGCTGAAAGGAAGATCGCAAATACTGTACATTCTCATTTCATAGCAGAGCTTTGGGAGTGGTTTGCTACACATGTCTTTTCCTGTTCCACAAACAGCAATGTGTAATGCTTGCAGTCCACTAAAGCAACCACATCCCACTGCCATCCAATAAATGGACTGAATGCATAAAATCAGCCTGTTCAGGGATGCTATTACACACCACAGGAGCAGTAGGACTTGAACTCCTGCCTCAAAAGGCAGGGAGCCTTCTATACCATTTCTAAAAACTGGCATTCAGCTGTGGTTAAATTAGTGGAACAAACTAAGTTCTAGGTTCAAATCCCACTTCAGGGCTGGAGCACAAAAATCAAACTTCACATTCCAGTGCACTACCGAGGAAGCATTGCATTGTTGCTGGTACTGCCTCTCAGATGACATGTTAAGACAAGACACTGTTTACCTACTCAGGTAAACACAGCAGATACTACGACAATTTTGAAAAGAATATGGGAATTATTGTGTGTGTCCAGGCTAACATTTGTCTATCAAATCAACTTTAGAAAAAGAAAAGGGAGAGAGAGAGAGAGAGAGAGAGAGAGAGAGAGAGAGAGAGAGAGAGAGAGAGACAGAGACACACACAGAGAAAGAGAGAGAGACAGACAGACAGACACAGAGAGAGAGAGAGAGAGAGAGAGAGAGAGAGAGAGAGAGAGAGAGAGAGAGAGAGAGAGAGAGAGAGCGAGCGCGAGAGAGACAGAGACAGAGACACACAGAGAGAGGTTATCAAGCATTAATAACCTGCTCTATTTTCTGCAGTACATCAACCACATTTTGAAGGCTACAAAGTTATCTTAGATGATCAGTGGCCCTAAAAGGAGCTAAATAAATGCAAGTCTGCAGGGGAAATCATGTCTCACAAACTTGATTGAATTTTTTGAAGAAGTAACAAAGAGGATTGATGAGGGCAGAGCGGTAGATGTGATCTATATGGACTTCAGTAAGGCGTTCGACAAGGTTCCCCATGGGAGACTGATTAGCAAGGTTATTTCTCACAGTATACAGCAAGAACTAGCCATTTGGATACAGAACTGGCTCAAAGGTAGAAGACAGAGGGTGGTGGTGGAGGGTTGTTTTTCAGACTGGAGGCCCGTGACCAGTGGAGTGCTACAAGGATCGATACATAAATGATTTGGATGCGAGCATAAGAGGTACTGTTAGTAAGTTTGCAGATGACACCAAAATTGGAGGTGTAGTGGACAGCGAAGAGGGATACCTCAGGTTAAAACAGGATCTTGATCAGAAGGGCCAATGGGCTGAGAAGTGGCAGATGGAGTTTAATTCAGATAAATGCAAGGTGCTGCATTTTGGGAAACCAATCTTAACAGGATGTATAGATTTAATGGTAAGGTCCTAGGGAGTGTTGCTGAACAAAGAGACCTTGGAGTGCAGGTTCATAACTCCTTGAAAGTGGAGTCACAGGTTGATAGGATAGTGAAGGCGGCGTTTGGTATGTTTTATTTTATTGAGTATTGAGTACAGGAGTTGGGAGGTCATGTTGCAGCCGTACAGGACATTGGTTAGGCCACTGTTGGAATATTGCGTGCAATTCTGGTCTCCTTCCTATCAGAAAGATGTTGTGAAACTTGAAAGGGTTCAGAAAAGAGTTACAAGGATGTTGCCAGGCTTGGAGGATTTGAGCTATAAGGAGACGCTGAAAAGGCTGGGACTGTTTTCCCTGGAGCGTCGGAGGCTGAGGGGTGACCTTAGAGGTTTACAAAATTATGAGGGGCATGAATAGGATAAATAGACAAAGTCTTTTCCCTGGGGTCAGGGAGTCCAGAACTAGAGGGCATATGTTTAGGGTGAGAGGGGAAGATATAAAAGAGACCTACAGGGCAACCTTTTCACACAGAGGGTGGTACGTGTATGGAATGAGCTGCCAGAGGAAGTGGTGGAGGCTAGTACAATTGCAACATTTAAAAGGCATTTGGATGTGGATATGAATAGGAAGGGTTTGGAGGGATATGTGCCGGGTGCTGGCTGGTGGGACTAATTGGGTTGGGATATCTGGTCAGCATGGACAGGTTGGACCGAAGGGTCTGTTTCCATGCTGTACATCTCTATGACTCTATAACTAGCCAAACTACTCCTGCAGAGGAGATGTAAAAATAATTTTAAAAGAGGCTTTTTCAGTATTCACTTACTTTTTAGTCTTAAGTTCAATTATAAGGAAACTCCATTTCCAATTATCATATGTGCATTCCTGTTATTCCATGTTAATTGTCTTTTACAAATTGAAATGATTCAAACCTATAAAAGGTTACATAACTCGTGTAAACAACAAGGCTACCTCTTGTTGAAAATCACCTATAAAAGTTACATTAAGCATCAGTGGAAATGCTTCTTAAATGTTGCAGACTGACATAGCATTTTCCCTCCCCCAATTTCAAAATACATAACTGAACAACAATGAGAACCTCCATGAAACAACTCACTGATATATGTTTCGCAATCTTATCTCAAGTAAAACCACCTGCTAAATAGGTTTCTTGAAGAGATCAAAGATCCTTTATCTCACAGTACAACCAATTCCTCTTCTTAAAATCAGTAACTTTCTCGTGAACTTCAACAAATTAGAGGTATTGAAGGATGAATTATGTTTTTTTTCATTCAAGGAAGTTTTAGCAGTGTCTAGCTTTTGGCAATAAACAAACATATTATTGCCTGAAGCCACATTATCAGTATTTTGGGTGGTCTCCCTTATAATAATAGCAGTGTCTAATGAAAGTCAGCATGTACATAATAGATCACTTTCATGTTGCATGGTATTCAACCAAAGTAATCCTCAAACTGCTATTGCTTCATTAAAAGGTTATAATTAATCAAGGCAGTTTCTAAAACAATCCTCTTGCTTGAATGGATAGATTCCCAGCTCAAGTACTTTTAACTCTTCCCATTCCAACAACTTGAATGTTTCCTTTTTACAAGTCATGAAAATCCCTGAAGATCATAGTTATCACTGAAAGAACACACTTGAACGCCTATGGTTATAATGCTAAAACAAAGGCTACAAAAATCTTCAGATTGGTAATCTCAGGCATTACTGGTTGCAGCCATAGTTTCCCACGAAGCCAATTTTTTTTTTAAGGTTGACAGAAAGGTTTTCTAAGCCACTCGCACTTGGGGAATTTCCAGGCACCCGAATGTTGAATCTGATGGCAGTGTCTAGGTAACAAAAAACATTGTAGCAATCGCTCACTGCACCCCTGTAACGCAGCAGTGACCTCCAAAGCCTCCAGAGTTCACACGATAATCCTGGCCTCTGCTCCTCAGCTGGCCCCATAAACACCAACAGGGAGCTGTTGCATATTTCCCTGACAGCCATGTCCATGTGTGGAATCAGTGTTTTCAAAGAGCCACAGAAGGACAAGCCAGATCCTGCCTAGCTTCCAGCTATTCTTGTAGTTGCCCTTCACAGCCAATGGTGAAATGTACATGAAAAGGAACATGGATTTTCAGGGCTGGAATGAGAGCCTTCATTACATATGCTTTATCATCTTGAATGTTTAACGAGTTGAAAGTATAAGGATGTTATATATGAAGTATTTTATCCCTAATGACATCATACATAAAAGGTGGATGGGCTATGCAACATTGTCCAGTGTCCAGGGGTGTGCAGACGAGGTGGGTCAGCCACAGTAAATGCAGGGTGACAGGGATAGGGGTCAGGGCTGGGCCCTGGTTGAAATGCTGTTTGGAGCAGCAGACTTGATTGGCTGAATGGCCCTCTTTTTGCAGTGTAGGTTTTCTATGATTCTGTAATACATTACCTCACCCACAATTCACCTACATTATAACTAAACTACAAAAGCAAAAATAGATTCCTATTCCACAAGGATTTCCTTTCTACTTCCAGAATAGACCTTTATTTATTTGAGTGTCACAGGCCATATGTTCATTTATCAAAAGCAACACCAATCCAGATGTGATGACATTTTGTGCCTCAGATTGAGGTCCTTCGGGAACGGAGTAACTATCTCAACAAAAAAAAAGTTATTGAATCATGGAGAAACATTAGATCAAACAATTTTTCATCTTGTAACCTTGCTCTCTTCTGAGTCTAACTGCAAAACTGAAACAGCAATGTTCAAACTCCGTATAAGTCTTAATTACCAACAGGAACTTCCTTTCTTCAACTTACTCTGGATCTTTTCATTTTCTGCACCATTCCAATTAAGTCACAGTCAGCATATTTCCAAGAACCCTGCAACTACAGTTTTTGAGTCGAAGAGTGTGGTGCTGGAAAAGCACGGCTGGTCAGGCAGCATCTGAAGAGCAGGAGAACAGATGTTTTGAGCATGAACTCTTCATTAGGAATGAGTTTTTGAGTGAAGCTGTAAGAGCAGCTTTGATTCTCTTGCCTCCCAATGGTTGCTTCTATTACTCCCAGCACATGGATCAAAACTGGGAGATCGTCAAGTATGGCATCCTGAGTAACAATGCACTTCCTACACTTGAATGTATGATACAATTTCACCAGTTTGCTATCTAAGAACTTACATCTTGACATGATCGATTCTTCACAAATGTCTCCAAAATAATAGGTGTATGTAGCTCTAGCAGCTTTCACATATACATGAAGCCATTCCAACAAAACTTTGCTGAAAATGTGTTGCTAGAAAAGCGCAGCAGGTCAGGCAGCATCCAAGGAGCAGGAGAATCGACGTTTCGGGCATGAGCTCTTCTTCTTTGGGCTCATGCCCGAAATATCGATTCTCCTGCTCCTTGGATGCTGCCTGACCTGCTGCGCTTTTCCAGCAACACATTTCCAGCTCTGATCTCCAGCATCTGCAGTCCTCACTTTCTCCAACAGAACTTTGCCCCGCATTCAATCCAGCAATATTTTAGAACACAAATATAGCAAAAGTGCATTTGCCTAGGTTTTACAATATTAAAAGAGGAGCCAGATGGCCTTGAACATGATTCACAGAAAGTGAAAATCCAAGTACAGCAAACAGTTAGGGAGGGTGTGTTCTATTTTGTTCATTGAAATGTAAAAGTAGATTAGCCTTACTACAATAGTAAGGGATTTGGTGAAGCCACATTTGGAGGACTGCACGCAGTTTTGATCGTCTGATCCATGGAAGGGTTATACTAAAAGGCTCACTTGACTGGATTTCAAGATGACGGGATTGCCCCGAGCAAAGAGATTGAGTGAACCATGCCTCTATTCCCTGGACTTTATAAGAGAGATGATCTAATGGAAACACAGCATTCTCAAGGGGCTTCACAGTGTCCCTGTTGAGTAAATGTTGGAGAGTTGAGAACAGTCTCAGCCTCAGAACAAAAGCTTGACAGGAAAAGACGTTTCTTCATCTGAAGAGTCGTTAATCTTTGTAATTCTCACGCGCAGAGAGTTTATGGATCCTCAGACATTGGGTTTGATCATGATAGAAGTCAATAGACTTTGGGTACTAACAGAATTAAGGGATAAGAAGATTGTATGGGAGGCTAGGACTGAAGTGAAAGCCCAACTATGATCTTGAATGATGGAACAGGATCAAAAGGGCCTAAAAGCTTCTATTCCTCAAGTTCTTATTTCAGCCAGTTGACCGATAATGTTGAAGATATCCTGCTATCCTCATTAATGTAATTAAGATTCAGGCAGGATGTCGAACAATTTGTAAATTATTGCCGACACTAATCATAGAATCCAGTCATGCAGTTTAGTAGAAAATGATGTGATGACACCGCCTCATTATTCTAGGCCCCCAAGCTAATTCAGGACAGGGAGAGAGGGAATGAGAAAACCATAGTAGCAGCTGTTGTTGAGTCAGCGAAATACTCACTGACGGTAAATTTACTGACAGCGCTACACAATCTGCTTGAGCATGGCGCTTACACTGTTCCCTTCCATTTCCTCCATTATGTTTCTTCTCCTGAGAGAAGTGACACAGCTTTTCCCCACAGACAGCACTGGCTCTTTGCAACCTCAAACATTGTGGCCAATTTTCAGAATGGTGAGAGCATAGTGTCAGCCAGGTACTTACCTGGAGGGAAAGAAACAGTAATACTTGGAATGGACTGCACAGATCATACTAGAGCTTCACTGAGGTATGGATGAGGAGACTGTGTCTCATTTGCAAGTTTTGTTGATGATCAGCAAACGCATGACAAACCATATTCTGTCCTCATTCAGTCTGCTGTCCACTTAGAGGCTCACTGACTATCAATCCCAAACTGAAGATTCAATTGATTTGTGCTCACCTTCCCCAGTCTAATAATCAGTGGTACCTATTACCACCTAGACTGAGAAGAGTGACATCAGACATGTTGATACTCAATTCCACCCACTCAGTCCTTGAAACTCATTTGTAGGCAGAGTATGTGAGGAGGAAAGTAAACTTTTTTGGCAAATTAATTCAGTTATCTGTGATGAATAATATTTTGAGTAGACCTCTAAACATCCAATTGATTCCCATTATATATTCTGTCGTATATTTGATATCTCCATGCTTCACAATTGAAATAAAAGCAGTAAACTTGAAAATGACATGCACTGGTCCAACTTCTAGATTTTTGTCCTAATCGACCTGGTCAGAAACACATCTCTGGAGCAGGTGGGACTTAAACTTGGGCCTCCGTGCTCAGAGATAGGGACACTACCGCAGCACAAGAGCCCTCCCATATACAAGCTATGTATCTTGTATAGGTCAAATGGAATTCGAGCATATTAATTTCCAAATAATACTGTTTTTCTTTCCATTTTTCTTAAGTAGTCAATTGCATTAACTGTTTCTCTCTCTCCACAGATGCTGTCAGACCTGCTGAGTTTCTTCAGCAACTTCTGTTTTGATTACTGGCCTTTCCCTCTGAGAAGTAATCAATCCCTGATGGTTGAGTTTCCTAAACTCAAGGTCACTTGCAAACCTTGAGTCACTTGAGTTCTCAGAAAGGGGCACGCGACCTGAAAAGTTAACTCTGATTTCTCTCCACAGATGCTGCCAGACCTGCCGAGCTTTTCCGGCAATTTCTGGTTTTGTTTCTAATTTATAGCATCCACATTCTTTCGGTTTTCACTTGCAAATCTCTTGATTAGGATAACGTTAGTGGGCTGAAGGTCCCTCCTCCTGTGCTGTTGATCTCAGAGGCTGTCTGGGGCAGGATAAATGAACTGGACCCCAACAGAAGCTCCCAGAGAATGAAGTTAAGAGAATGAGTCCAGAACAAAGGGGGTGTCCACCACTTGTTACCCCGTGGAAGGGGGGGGGGGGGGGGGGGGGCGAAAACAGAATTGTGCACAATCTGAATACCCACCCGGATATTATGTTTAAACACATCTCCCTTCAAAATGTCGTAACACCCCGCGGATGAAACAGCGAGAAGTGAAATGGACATGGGTCTGAAACGTGACCACTTGTTTGTTTCCGTTTGGGACTCGAACCACAACTTGTGTCCTGCCAATGATTTTGTTTTGTTTTCTGGGCGCTAGGACCATGCGGTGGACTCAGGAGTGATCCCGCAGTTTGGATGGGCAGGCGGTAGCAGCAGCAGTAGCAGCTCCGGGCTGTCCACTCGGTGGCGGCAGAAGGGGAGGGAGGGAGGGATTGACACTCGGTTCATGAACAAGACAGAGCAACGTGGGCAGAGGCTGACGCCGGACAGGAGCTGCTTTTAGGAACAGCCTGGCACCAACACAGAGACAGACAGACACTTCCCCACCTCCCCCGTGTGTCCTCTTAAAGCCACAACGCTCGGTTAAAACAGCCCTTTCCGATTGCGTGGGTAACAACGTGCTGAGGCACAGCATTCAACAAATGGCATGAAACTGAGAGAACCGAGGCATGAGGTATAATATAAATGAGTATGTTAGATAGGTTTCACGTTTAAGAGATATTGGTACCATTTAGCGCTGAGAAAAAAAATAGAAACAGCGCAGGGAAGAGGGATAGATCTGTTTGATGGTGCGGGGGATGGAAGAATTGGGAGGGGGAGAGATTGAATAGGGATGGTAGCAGCCCCTGGAGCAGGGCCAGCAAGTAGCAGACACTCTAAGAGAGAGAGCCTCTACCCTCTGTCCCCCAGACCCAGCCATCTCTCTGGACACAAATTCTCTCCCCACCCCCGTCACACACACAAAGCGAGCCCTCCACCCCCAATGCACAGCAGTGACACATTATAGCCACCGTTCTTGAGATTGCTGGTGTAATACATCCTGCACTGTCTCTTACTAACGAAAAATGAGGAATTTCGGGATGACCTGATGATCGTAACTATCTGAATGGGAGGAGTTCGTTACCCAGATATGTCCTGGATTTTCTTTTTTTAATTAAAAGAAAGGAAACAAACTGTTATAACTCCACTTAAACTTGCTGGGCGTCCAAAGTGACCTGGTATTTCTACAACTGGGAGTTGAAGCTGCTGTGTGTGTGAGTGCGAGTGTGTGTTAAAAACATTCCACGGAACAGTACAGCGCCTGTAAGCGCGTTCCGCTGCAGCACATTCTGTGTTTCCGAATGTTTTGATCATTACCAACCAGAAAACTGGGTAATTATAGCACTCGGACGGAAATGATCGAGTCCAATTTCCCCCAACATCACCCCCCTCGCCACCGCCGGCTCCGCTCAGACAAAGCCAAAAGAAATGGAGAAGTTTTTAATTAAGAAAAGCGCACAGTCTATTCCGCATGGCTCCCCGAGCAAGCTGCAAATGCGATGGCATTCCAGATAATGACTTTCCAAAAGCAGTGTCCCCACTCGTCCTGCGGTGTGGAGTGTTGCTGTAATCCTTTGTCTAACAACAGATAAAGACTGAACTGGCGCCTGCATATTTTAATCGTGTTGTAAAGGCAGAAGAGGCTGAATTACCCCAGAGTCTGCTGCCTGGGGAGAGACACAGAGAGAGAGGGGGGTGGGTGGGGGGTTGTATCTGATCGTCAATAGAGGTAAAACTGAAACGAGGCAGGATCTTAAACAAAATAACACCTTAGACGACCCCAAATGTTGAACGCACCCAGTTTTAAGCAAAATATATATGAGAATTGATTTGGGGAGAGGGCAGAAAGATAGTTCAGCTGTCATTCATACAAGAATGCTGCAAACAATCTGACCAGGCTGCAGAAGTTTTTCTCTCACTCACAGAAAGACAGACAGACACACAGAGACAGACACACAGAGACAGACACACAGAGACAGACACACAGAGACAGACACACAGAGACAGACACAGCACTTTGGACGTTAACGGAGTTGGGGGAGGAGGGGAAGAATGAGCTGAAACTTGGGCTGACCTCCTTCCCCTCCTCGACCCCCACCCCCAACACCCCATGCTCCAGGGCTGGGATGTTTTTAAATGCAGGGATCAGTTCTGGGTATAAAAACGCTCGCAGGGGCAATATTCCAAGTGGGCACATGGCTCATTGGAGCAAGTTTTGTCTCCTCAGCATTTCACTGTTTTGAGTTATATCCCACCGAGGCATTCCACCCCCAATACACTTTCTTTAAATACACAGACAAATGTACAGAAAAATCACCTTTTGTAGAGACTGCAGTGTCTTTTATCTTTTTTTATTAGGTAGACAGCGAGTCTGTTTAAAAATGACCAGTTTTATTCAGACTGTTTTGACTAGAGAGGACAGAGAGAGAGAGTTCCGCCTTCCGTCTGCAGCCGAGTGCTCTCATTCCGAATGCATACCACTCTGGACGCGGCTGCTGTTAGAACATGCAAGGTGTTGAAAACCTGCAGCCCGGAAAATGAACTCTGCTGCCTCGCTAATTTGTTGGAGGCTGCCTGAATCTGCACACCTCCCCTCTCAGGACTCCACACACACACACACACACACCTCCCCAAATCCGTCCTGATTTTCCTGCCTTATTTTTTTAAAAACTCAAAATGCCCAAAACTCCAAGACAAAGAAACCGAGCACACGCTTCCAAACTTATACTGAGTTTGCTTTACTACACAATGTGGATTCGTTACACCAAGACTCACTTTATCACCCGCCCGCAGCTACTGGGTCTGCAGGAATGAAGTGGGAAAAAGTTGCAAAGTGAGTGTTAAGTGACATTTACCCAGGTCCCTCACAAACACACCGTATTCCACACAGACAAGGTGAGAGAGGGTATCACCCCTGACCTGGGCTCTCCCCATGGACCTCACTCATTGCTGCCCAGCCAGTTTGCAAACTGTCCCTCTCTTACACTCCAACCACTCTCCTCAAAACACACTGGACAGGAAAACAAAATATTCAGGACAAGAAAGATCTTACCTTGGGTAAGAGGCACAGTAGCAACCAAGAAGCCAAACAGCAGCGTGAGACGCTGCATTCTGATGTTGCCTCACTCCTCAAGATTTGTATTGATTCAACCAGAAGTTCTGAAAATTATTTTTATGTATCTATTATAAAGAAAGGAACAAATGGGTTTTTTTTTGAAAAAAAATAAAAACCTCAGCAGACAGAGGGATGGTCAGATCATGGTTAGCAGCGCCGGGATTTCTGGTTAAAGTGTCCCCCTTTTACTCTGTGTAAGATGAAAGTTGACGGCGCAGTTGCTCAGCATCACGCCAGCGTGCCTGCTCACTCCGGCTTTACCAGCATTGCTCCCATGCACTGGGGAAAAAAGGAGCATGGAGTGCACCACTCCATCCACAGGGGGAGGGGAGGGAGCGCAGGAGAGTTCACAAACTGATGGCAAAAGGAGGGTATCGTCAATATCCCCTCGCCTCAACTCTGAACACTTTATACAATCACTCCAAGTATCTCAGTGAAGGTAGCGACTGCGATAGGAAAGGCGTGTGCATTTTTGTAGTCAGTCACCAACTTGATCCCCCCCCACCCCACAGCCCAAGTCGCTTGTTGAATGTGAGAAGCTTCCCCATCCCTAAACTTGCGATAGTCAGTCCCATTGGCAGAAGCTGGACTGACCCAGAAGATACCAGTGGTTGAAACATTAGGGGACATTTCACACAAAGCATTATCTTAAGTTACGTTCAAAATTACTCAGTGCAACCGAGTTGTAACATTGTAACAAATTGGAATTCTCAGAATTTGTACAGCATCTTTAATGCAGTACAAAGCCTCAGACCACTTCACAGCATCTACAAGACCATGAGACAAAGGAGCAGAAAGCAGGCCATTCAGCCCATCAAGTCTACGCTACACTGAGATCACAGCTGATCTGAAAATCCACAATCCCACTTTCCTTTTCTCCACAACCCTTAAAAAAACCTGTCTGTCTCAGCCCTGAATATATTTTTCAACCCAGCCTCAACAGCCCTCTGAGGTAAAGTATTCTATTACCCTCCAAGAGAAGAATTTCCTCCTCTCTCTTCAATGTGTGACTAGCTTATTCTGACATTTTGACCTATGGTCCTAGACTCTCCCACAGGATCTACCAGCCTTTCTGAAACAATAAACATACACATTCCCGAAGCATCTTATATGTTTCAATAAGATTACCTCACATTCTTCTAAACTCCAACGAGAAGAAGCCCAATGTACTCAACCTCTCCTCATAATTCAGTCCTTCCCATACCCAGGATCAGGCCAGTAAACCTACTCCCAACTGCGTCCAATGCCAGGTAATCGTTTCTTAAATGAGGGGACCAAAACTGTTCACAGCATTCCAAATGTGGTCTAAATTGTACCTTAAAAATGTGTTGCTGGAAAAGCACAGCAGGTCAGGCAGCATCAAAGGAGCAGGAGAATTGACCTTCCGGGCATAAGCCCTTCTTCAGGAATTGTTCAGATTCCTGAAGGGCTTATGCCCAAAACATCAATTCTCCTGCTCCTTTGATGCTGCCTGACCTGCTGTGCTTTTCCAGCAACACATTTTTCAGCTCTGATCTCCAGCATCTGCAGTTCTCACTTTTTCCTAAATTGTACCTTGACTAGTTTTAGCAAGATTTCCCAATTTCTGTTCAATTCCTTTTGAAATCAAAGCCAACATTCCATTTGTTTTACCGATTACTGAATTTGTATGCTAACATTTCAACATCTATACACTTATCCCAAATCCCTCTCTGCTGTGGCCTTTTGCACTCTTTCTCCATTTAATTAATATCAACTTTCTGTTATACAGTCTTAGAGCCATACAGCACAGAAACAGACCCTTCCATCCAACTCATCCATGTCAACCAAGTCTCCCAAACTAAAACAGTCTCACTTAACTGCACTTGGCCCATATTCCTCCAAACGTTTCCTATTCATGTACCTGTACAAATGTCTTTTACAATGTTATATCTCTACCTGCATCTACCACTTCCATCTCACATACAAACCACCTTCTATATGAAAAGATTGTCTCTCATGCCCTTTTTAAATATCTCTCCTCTCACCTTAAAAAAATGACGTCTAGTTTTGAACTCCACTAATCTAGGGAAAAGACACTTGTTATTCACCTAATCTATGCCCCTTCATGATTTTATAAGTTTCTATAAGATCACCCTTCCACCTCCTACCCTCCAGGGGCAGGACGTTCCAGCCTATTCAACCCCATCTTCTAACTCAAACCCTACAGTCCCAGCAACATCCTGCTAAAACTTTTCTGAACCCTCTCCAATTTAGTAATTTCCTTCCCACAGCAGGGCAATCAGAACTGCACACAGTTCTCTAAAAGTGGCCTCACCAACATCCTGTACAACATCAACATGACATCCCAACTCCTATATTCACTAGTCTGAGCAATGAAATCAAGCCTACTAAATGCCTACTTCACCACCATTTCGACCTATGAAGCAGCTTTCAAAGAACTTTGTACCTGAACCCCTAGGTCTCTCTCTGTTCAACATTACTACCTGGGGCCCTTCCATTAACTGAATATGTCCTGCCCCTGTTTGCCCCCCAAGCCCCACTCTCTCCCATTTATCTCTTAACCCCCAGCCCACAAGCCTCATTCGTGATGAAGGGCTTATGCCCGAAATGTCAATTCTCCTGCTCCTCGGATGCTGCCTGACCTGCTGTGCTTTTCCAGCAACACACTCTCATCTCTGATCTCCAGCATCTGCAGTCCTCACTTTCTCAGAGTTCAAGTTAGGTCCCACACAAGTTTTAAAACATTCATTTATAAGCTGTAAGTGTCGAGGGATTGGTTTATGCCCCTTTACTGTTGGTGGTGAGCTACCTTTTTGAAACTTTGCAGTCCTTCTGGGAGGGGGGTGTTATTGGGAAGGAAATTCAGGATTTTGACCCAGTGACAGTCCAGGAATGGTGATGTAATTCCAAGTCAGGATGGTGTATAGTTTATAGAGAAACTTCTAGGTGATGGAGTTCCCCTGAATCTGCTGCTGATGTTGTTAAAGAAGCCTTGATGAGTTGCTTTAATGGATCTTGTACATCATATCGCTGCTACTGTGTGTTAGTGCAGAGGTAAATCTTGAAGGTGAAACCTGATACATTCTGTCTAAAGTGTGCGGCCATGGAGGTGCCACAATCTCAGACTGGGGTGCTGATGCAGCTCCCAGCATTGACGCCTGGTTTTAGAAGCTGCTGCCAGGGTGGACACTTGGAAGTCTGTGCAACAAAACAACTAATTGGATGGAAGGCTGGGTGCTTGGGCTGCAAATCAAAGAAGCCATTTTATCCTGGATTGTGTCAAGCTTCCAGGCAAGCGGCTACATCAGACTTGTCCTTGATATTAGTGATGTATTACTCTTTTTGCAAGGTTTGTGAAGGTTTGTAGCTCAGGTTGAGGGTTAGGGTGTAGGTTTGCTCGCTGAGCTGTAGGTTTCATATCCAGACATTTCATTACCTGGCTAGGTAACATCATCAGTGGCGACTTCCAAGTGAAGCGAAGCTGTTGTCTCCTACTTTCTATTTATATGTTTGTCCTGGAAGGGGTTCCTGGGGTTTGTGGTGATGTCATTACCTGTTCGTTTTCTGAGGCGTTGATAGATGGTATCTAGATCTATGTATTTGTTTATGGCGTTGTGGTTGGAGTGCCAGCCCTCTAGGAATTCTCTGGCATGTCTTTGCTTAGCCTGTCCCAGGATAGATGTGTTGCCCCAGTCGAAATGGTGTTTTTTTTCATCCATGTGTAGGGCTACAAGGGAGAGAGGGTTGTGTCTTTTTGTGGCTAGCTGGTGTTCATGTATCCTGGTGGCTAACTTTCTTCCTGTTTGTCCTACGTAGTGTTTGTGGCAGTCCTTGCATGGAATTTTGTAGACGACGTTGGTTTTGTCCATGGGTTGTACTGGGTCTTTTAAGTTTGTTATTTTTTGAATGAGAGTGTTGGTGGGTTTGTGTGCTACTAGGATTCCGAGGGGTCTTAGTAGTCTGGCTGTCATTTCTGAAACTTCTTTGATGTATGGTAAGGTGGTTAGGGTTTCTGGCTGTGTTTGGTCTGCTTGTCGTGGTTTGTTCTTGAGGAATCTGCGGACTGTATTTTTTGAGTATCCGTTCTTCTTGAATACATTGTATAGGTGGTTCTCCTCTGTTTTCTGAAGTTCGTCTGTGCTGCAGTGTGTGGTAGCTCATTGGAATAGTGTTCTGATACAGCTTTGTTTGTGTGTGTTGGGATGGTTGTAGTTAAGTATTTGGTCAGTGTTTGTCGGTTTTCTGTATACGCAGGTTTGTAGTTCTCCGTTGTCCTTTCTTTCGATTGTGACATCCAGGAATGCGAGTTTGTTGTCGGTTTCTTCCTCCTTGGTGAACTTTATGCCTGTGAGGGAGTTGTTGATGATGTTAAATGCCTCTTCTATCTTGTTTCATTTTGTGATGACAAAGGTGTCATCTATGTAGCAGACCCAGATTTTTGGTTTGATGGTTGGTAGGGCTGTTTGTTCTAGTCTTTACATTCCCGCTTCTGCTATGAATCCTGATAGCGGAGATCCCATGGGTATGCCGTTGGTTTGTTTGTAGATTATGTATTGATCTTTGCAGAGTTCCCTGTCCCTAACCTATCGTTGTAGGCACAGGATTTAAAAGACTAGCCCGATCCAGTGTAAAGTCAATGGTAATGCCCAGGTTGTTGATAGTGTGGGATTTAGTGATGGTGATGCCATTGAATGCCAAAGGATTATGGTTAGATTCTCTCTTGTTGGTGATGATCATTGCCTGGTACTTGTGAGATTTAACTGTTGCTGGCCACTTACCAACTTCAACTGAGACATTGTCAGCTTCAGTATTTATGAAGTCACAATTGGTACTCAACACTGTACATCTCCACTTTTGGTCATATGATGGAAGAAATGTCATTGAGGGAGCAGTTGTAGATCGATGGTGATTGGTCACAACATTGAGGCATTCCTGCAGAAATGTTCTAGGACTGAGACAACAATCACAACCATCTTCCTTTATGTCAGGCATGACATCAGTCAACAGAGAACTACTCCCTGATGCCCATTGACTTCAAGACTCCTTGATGCCACCCTTAGACAAATGTTGCCTTGACATCAAAGTAGTCACTGTCACCCCATCTAATACTCTGGAGTTGCTGGAGAGCTGACATTTAGTTGGATGTTATCTGAAAAAGAAAATATTTGCAGCCGACAGGGGAGGGGGACTAGGTGAGTTGCTCTTGGGCAATTGATAGTCTAGTGGTCTTATCACTAGAGTATTAATCTAGAGATCCAGGTAATGCTCTGGGAAAACTGGGTTCAAATCCTGCCATAGTAGATGTAGAATTATGAATTAAATAAAAATTTGGAAACAAAAGTCTAATGATGACCATGAAACTATGTTCTGATTGACAGGAAAACCCACTTGGTTCTCTAATGTCCTTAGGGAAGGACATCTGCCATCCTTATCTGGTTCTAATCTACATGTGACTCCAGATCCACAGCAATGTGATTGACTCCAAACTGCCCTCTGGCAGTTAAAATAGACCATAAAATGTTGGTGTGGCCAATTACACCCATGTCCTGAGGCTAAATGAGAAAAAAAAGAGGAGAGCTGACACAGACACAGTGGTCTGATCAGTGTGTTTCCATGCCTTCATCATACTCTTTGATTGTACTGGGTGTGTGATGGGGATGGGAGTGGGGTAGGGACAGGAATCTTTCTTGAATTATCACTGAAGCCTCCCAGCAACAAAGGAATAGTAACAGTAGGAGGCAGTGACAGCACAACTCTGTGTAAACACATATAAAAGGACATTCAACATAATTCAAAGAACATCATAGAATCCTTCCAGTGTGGAAACAGGCCATTTGGTCCAAAAGTCCACTCCGACCCTCCAAAGGATAACCCAGATACATTCCCGTACCTTATTTCTACATTTACCCCTAAATGATGCACTAACCTACACATCCCTGAACACAATGGGGTAATTTAGCATGGCCAATCCACCTAACCCGCACATTCTTGGACTGTGGGAGGAAACCTGCACAGATACGGGGAGAATGTGCAAACTCCACACAGACAGTCACCCGAGGTTGGAATCAAACCTATGCCCCTGGCACTATGAGACAGCAATGCTAATCACTACACCACTGTGCCACCCTAATTTTTTTCTTCAACATAAGGGAGCCTTGGAGAATCCAGGTGTTGTGCAGCAGAATGTCTTACTTGGCCATGCTGGAGGAGGAGTGTACAATAAGGTTGTGTTTCGCAGCCAGGCACCTGTGATGGTAGGAACGTTAATTAAACAATAGGGCACACACAACACTGGCTCTGGCTTGGAAGTGAGGGTGCCCCTCAACTTGATTGCCACAAGGTCAATCCCGGCTGCAATTAACACAATAGACAATATCTGTAAGTGTGCCGCTCAAACAGGTGACAGATGTTCTCTTCATAGGGAGACAGTGTGAGGTCAAATTTCTGTTGTCTGTTGTAGATTAGGATGAGAAAGGTCTCAATCCGCCCCCAACACTGGATTTCCCCAGGTGCACAATACAATTGACGGCACACATGTTGCCCTTTGCTATTTCTGTTTTTGCAAAAGAGGGGAGCATGGTCTGTGCAGTGGTAGTGCCCCTAACTCTAGGCCAGGAGGATTGGCTTCAAGTTCCATCTGCTCCTGGTGTGTATCATAACATGCGTGAACAGTTTGATTAAAAATATCTACAACAAGCAATGGTAGTGTCCCTACCTGGAGGCCCAGGTTCAAGTCCCATCCACTCCAGAGCTGCGTGATAATATCTCTGAACAGGTTAATTAGAAATTATCTATAACAAGCTTTTCCTGCATATTCAGGTGGTTTGTGACCACAATGAATAGCATGGGTTTGTGCCTATCTTTTGGCATCAGTCTCTTGGTTGACTCAGAGCCTAGACTGCTGTCGGGCAGACCTCTTGGAGACATGGTGTACTCCCGTCAGGTTTAAACATCTGTCTGAATTAAAGATACAGAGGCTGAAACTAAGCACACACGACACAGAAACCAGAGCACTCAGCTGTCCTCAATCAAAGGTTTTGATGCTTGTCCTCATCTGGAGGAAATCTTCAATGTAGTCTGTCCTTGCTTAAACTTTATTATTGCTTGGAAATCTTCCCTGCAGGCAGGAGATTGGTTAATAGCAATCTAGTGAGATGCTTTGGGGATGTCTATGTAGAATGGTGATGCTGGTGTGTGAAGGGTGGCAAAACCGAGGAGGTGAACACTTGTGTGAGAGTCATAGGTGCAGAGTGTGGCATTGATGGAAGTGAAGTATTAAATGGATGGATACGTTCTTAAACCAGGGATGGATTGGGCTTGCAGGATTATGTCAAGAGGGATGTAAGATAAGAGCTAGGAGACTTGCTTTAGCAATCTTAGTCAGGCAAATACATATTTTTCCCTGAAAACAGGCCCAAAACGAAATCCCCCACCCACCCCAAAACTACTTTACTTCTGAATGTGGGATCCCCAGTACAGTCTGGGCTTTAACACATTATTTCAGTTCTTGCCTCATGACAAAAATCCACTTCTGATGAACCTGAAGAAGGCGTTTGGTATGCTTTCCTTTATTGGCCAAAGTATTAAGTTTTGGAGTTGGGAGGTCATGTTGCTACTGTACAGGATATTGGTTAGGCCACTGTTGGAATATTGCATGCAATCCTGATCTCTTTCCTATCAGAAGGATGTTATGAAACTTGAAAGGGTTCAGAAAAAATTTACAAGGATGTTGCCAGGGTTGGAGAATTTGAGTTATAGGGAAATGTTGAATATGCTGGGGCTGTTTTCTCTGGAGCATCGGAGGCTGAGGGGTGACCTTATAGTCGTTTATAAGATCATGAAGGGCATGGATAGGGTAAATAGACAAGGTCTTTTCCCTAAGGTGGAGGTGTCCAGAGCTAGAAAATATATGTTTAGGATGAAAGGGGAAAGATATAAAAGAGACCTAAGGGCAACTTTCACAGAGAGGGTGGTGCATGTATGGAATGAGCTGCCAGAGGAAGTGGTGGAGGCTGGTACACTTAAAAGGCATTTGGATGGGTATATGAATAGGAAGGATTTGGGGGGATATGGGTCGGGTGCTGGCAAGTGGGACTAGATTAGGTTGGGATATCTGGTCGACATGGACGAATTGGACCAAAGAGCCTGTTTCTGTGCTGTACATTTCTGTGACTCTATGAGTCTATGACTGTGACCTTAAAGCTAATGTAATTGCCTCACATACCCTTGAAAGAACAACAAAACTATGTTATTGTTGAGGTAGGCATGTTTTCAGCTCAGATTCCAGCATCTGCAGTAATTTACTCCTACAGGAACTAGGATGGCCTGCTGCTGTGGAGTCAAATCCACACATCAACTGTCTGCCGATCACATGGACAGAAAGTACACTCTGTTTGCTGGCAAAAGTAATTAGAGTGAAGTAAAGATTCCCCATAGGATACTTGTCCAATAAAGCCCCTGAGGATGTGTCTCCTCACACCCAGTCATGTACAAGACAAGATTAATGAAAGACTATCACAGCTGTATATTTAAATGAATGACATTTAGGAGAAGAGAAAAATAGGAGTCGGAGTGGGCCATGCAGCCCTTTGAGTCTGAAATGCCATTCTGGATCTTGGCTGATCATCTACCTCAATGCCATATTCCTATACTATCCCTACATGCTCAATCTTTATTAGTATTTTGAAATTTTTTCACAAATCAGGTAAAAATGATTGTTGTCTTGAACATACGCAGTGATGGATATACCACAACCCCCTGGGTAAAAAATTCCAAACACCCACTGCCTTTTAGCGGCGTAGAGTCATGGAACTGTACAGCATGGAAACAGACCCTTCGGTCCAACTCGTCTACGCCGACCAGATGTCCTAAATAAATTTAGTCCCATTTGCCAGCATTTGGCACATACATCTCTAAACCCTTACTATTCATATATCCATCCAGATGACTTTTAAATGTAATTGTACCAGTCTCCACCACTTCCTCTGGCAGCTCATTCCATACACACACCATCCTCTGTGTGAAAACATTGCCCCTTAGGTCTCTTTTAAATCTTTCCCCTCTCACCTTAAACCTACGCCATCTGGTTTTGGACTCCCCCCACCCCGAGGAAAAGACCTTTATCCTATCCATGTTTATCTGTCTGCTTACCCTATCCATGCCCCTCATGATTTTATAAACCTCTATAAGGTCACCCCTCAGCCTCTGACGCTCCAGAGAAAATAGCTCCAGCCTATTCAGTCTCTCCCTTGAGGTCAAACCCTCTAATCCTGGCAATATCCTTGTAAATCTTTTCAGAACCCTTTGAACTTTCACAACATCCTTAACATATAATCAGAAAAATATCCTTCATCTCAGCCCTCAGTCATTGGAATCGGAGTGAAGGCCATGTGATCTGTCAAAATCCCAAAACAATGAACCCCATGCAAGAAAATGGGAGCTTCAACCTCTAATGCTTGGTATGCAGTTATTTTTAACCAGACATAAACAATCCATCATGATATCCCCTTGCAGCAAATGGGAAAACCAATGGCATGGTTAGAATACAAATGAATGGGAAGAAGTGTGCCTGCAGCTCACATGTTGGGAAGGCACAAAATGGCTTTTCTGTCACATTCGAGGCAAGCCGCAACATGAGGTGAAGATCAAACCCTTCCAAATTACCAATCTCCACCCAGTTAAAGATTTCAATGAAGGCAGCAGTTGTCACAACATTAGCAAAGCTGCACATCAGGACTGACTGCATTGCTGAACAAAATGCTTAATTATTCACCTAAATCAAATAAGTTAATTGCCTTTGTTTAAGTCCATATTTTCAACTCAGATTTAAGTGTTAAATATCAGGTACGAGGAGTACTTGCAATAAATAATGTAAAGGAGGAGGAAGCAAATACTTCTATAGTCTACCCTAGTAGCTATTTCCAATGACAATTATTATGTAAATATATTTTTGACTGCATAAGTTAAGGCCCTGGTTTATATTGATTAAAAAGATTTTGAATAGTTGAACAGAATATTGATTGTAATGCTGCAACATTAATAGTTTTACCAAAATGTGGCTTTTTTTTAATGCTAAGAGTGATATTGTGGAACTGGAATTTCTCCTGGGCAAATTAACTACCTGCACTTTTAAATAAATCTTTCCAGTTCCATCTGTCTTCAACATGTTAAGGTTTTGTGCAAAGCATTGCCATTTTCATTTGCCTAAAGACAGGATGCATTTGTTCCATTGCCGTCATGGTCATTTCTGAGTTCCTAGTTGAAAAGTGTGGTGCTGGAAAAGCACAGCCAGTCAGGCAGCATCCGAGGAGCAGGAGAGTCGACGTTTCGAGCATAAGCTCTTCATCAGCTGATGAAGAGCTTATGCTCAAAATATCGACACTCCTGCTCCTTGGATGCTGTCTGACTGGCTTTGCTTTTCCAGCACCACACTTTTCAACTCTGATCTCCAGCATCTGCAGTCCTCACTTTCTCCCATTTCCGAGTTCCTGTCAATCTGAGAAGCAGACTTAGAGTAGAGTTCTTCTTGAAATGTGTAAGGCCCTGAGGGGGTTTGTGAGAGACACTAGAATTAGCAGACAGAGTTAAAAATAAGGGGTCTTCCCCAAAGGCAGTGAATGCTGGATTACTCACAAGTTTTAAGGTAGTGGTAGAAAGTTTCCTGACTACCAATGAAAGTTAGCGGGAGAGCTGAAATGTCAAGTTGAGGCCACAATTAGATCAGCCATGACTTTTTTGAATGATGGAGCAGGCAAGGTCCTGTGCATACCTCATCTATTTGTAGTTTAATCATGAGAGTGCAGGATCACCACATCACTGAAATGTTGCATTCCATCATGGAAAACTGAAGATCTTGTTGAGCACAGAATAAAGAAAATGACTCAGTTGTTTCATTGAAAAACACAAACATAAAAACATAGAGTTAAACAAAGTTTAACAACCGGATGCCAGATTGCCACCATGAGTTGATAAAAGTCAGAGAATTTTCAAATGAGTTCATGCTTTCTGACCATTGCAATAATTTGTATTTATTTATTTATTGCCTTATGAATGAATGAAGTCTGTGGAAACTTTATTTATTTTCATAAAATAAATATTCAGGGCAATACTCTTGTGTGGAAGTATTTTCAATTCCATGTGGATCACAGCACTGTATTTGAATCAGGGAAGGGTGTCTCTCAATCTTGAATGCACTGCGTTCATGGTTTCAGGAATCCTTGCTGCACTTACTGAATTGCCAAGGTTTGGAATTTTAAAAAAAGACAGTATTGAGTTGGATTGCGGATATATTTGCATATGAACATAATATACTGGGATTTTTAGATGTGGATTTACTACAGGACAAAGATATATGACATGGAGATTGCTTGTGTGGGCATTGCAGTGATCTGCTGTGTTCTGTGATTACAAAAACAACATTGTTAAGTTTATTTACATGCTTATGACGGACATCCATTTGTTTGAGTGAGCGCACACCACATGTGTCAGAACGTTCAAGATCCACGGGGACTTGAAGGTGTAGCATTAATGACCATTAAAGGAGTTGACAAACTGCAGTCTTCTGACTGGAATGAATCTTGGTTCATCAGAAAGAACGAATTATTTTATTCCAGGCACAATCAGCTTTATAGTGATTACCTTGTGAAATTCTTTTTATTGCCAATTAAAAAAAAACACATTTTCAGTTTGTGGCCATGGAAGAAACCGGCATTAAGATTTTAAACATAATTTTAGAATATGGAGAAGATTGATCAGTATCTCACAGAGAAAAAGCCAGGTTAGTGCATTCATGCAACTGTTTGTCAGAATTTTATTGTGAGTTTAATAATTTTTAAAAATGCAAATCCCCAATAGCCAAACTTGGGGAAGAGATAGTAATATTGCTGCTGGGCTAACAATCCAGAGACTCAGGGCTCTGAGTTCAACTCCCACCTTCAGATAGGTTCAATGATTATAAAAGACATTTTTAGTTTATTTACATGCTCATGACAAACATTTGCTTGTTTGAATGCCAAGCATACCACTCCTGATGGTGGAATTTGAATTTTAAAAAGACCTGAAATTAAAAGTCTAATGATGACTATTGTCAATTGTGGTCAAAACTGATGCCCTTCAGGGAAGGAAATCTGCCATCCTTACCTGGTCTGGGCTACACTTGGTGGACTCTCAGCTGTCTTATGAAATGACACCAGCAAACTCAGTTCTGTCACCATCTTTCTAATGTCTTGTGCCAAAATTGGGAGAGCTGTCTCACAGACTAGTCAAGAAACAGCCTGACATAGTCATACACATGGAATCATACCTTGCAGACAATGTCCCAGACACTGTCATCACCATTCCTGGGTATGTCCTGTCCCACCAGCAGGACAGACCAAGCAGAGGAGGCAGCACAGTGGGATACAGTAAGGAGGAAATTGCTCTGGGGGTCCTCAACATTGACTCAAGACCCCATGAAGTGTCATAGCTTCAGCTTAAACATGGAGAAAGAAACTGCTCTGACTGAAACAAGGTTAATCGGGTGGACCTCATAGAATATGAGTTTTCCCTATTGGAGCTGTTAATCTGCTCCAATCATATATGGCTGACGGATACAAACAGGAGTGTTAGACATCCTGCTCACTCTAACAGCTGGCTCTGAGGGAGCTCGATCAGTGTCAAGAACTTCCCATGTGTAAATAAAGGGTGACTTGGTGATGAGATACCTGCCTCTATGGAGTTATTTCAGAGTCCTCCTCCTAATTACCACATAATGTCCTCTCTCTGCTGATGAATCAGTACTCCTTCCTTTTGAAAAACATTTAGAGGAAGCATTGAGGGTGGCAAGGGTGCAAAATGTTCTCTACATGGGTTACTGCGTGGGTGACCACCAAAAGTGGCTCAATAGCAGCACTATTAACTGATCTGGTCAGGTCCTTAAGGACATAGCTGCTGAATGGGACAGCGGCAGGAAGTGAAGGAAGCAACAAGGAAAAAGACACTTGACCTCATCCTTACCGATCTGCCAGCTGCAGACGCATTTCACCATGACAGTATTAGTAAGAGTGACCACTGCACATATCTTGTGCTTACTGGGATAGATTTTGAACAGATCCAACAACTCAAGACTAGATATCCATGAGGAACTGTGGACCATCCCAACAGCAAAATTGTTTTCCAGTGCAATCTGTAACCTCATGGTCTGGCATATCTCCCGCTCTACCATCACCAAAGAGCTAGAGGATTAACCCTGGTTCAATGGATAGTGCCAGGAGGGCTTGCCAAGAGCAGCATGAGACAGAGCAAAAAGTGAGGTGTCAATTCGGTGAAGTTACAACACAGAACTTTTCGCATGCCAAACAACATAAACAGCAAGTGATGGACAGAGCTAAGTGATTCCACTGTCAATGGATCAGATCTAAGCTCTGCAGTCCTGCCATACCCAGTTGGCGAATGATGGTGGGCCATTAAACAATTTATTGGAAGAGGAAGCTCCACAAATATTCCCATCCTCAATGATGGGTGTGACAAGTGCATCAGAGCAAATGATAAGTCTGAAACACTCACAGAAATCTTCAGTCAGATCCATCTCGGTCTCCTCCAATTGTCTGCTGCATCACTGATACCAGTCTTCAGTCAATTCGATTCAGTCCACGTGATATCGAGAAATGGTTGGAAACGGAATACTGCAAAGGTTACAGGCCTCGAGAACTTTCTAGAATGGTACGGAAGACTTGTTCTCCAACAATGAGGAGGTCGAGTGTATTTTTCCTTGTTGCTTCCTTCACCTTTTCCCACAGTCCCACCACATCCCTATCTGATCTGTGTAAAACTGGCCAAGTCTATCCTGCATACAAAAAGCAGGAGAAAAAACTCACAGACTGTTCTCGATCAACAGTAAACATGAACAGTATTATCTAACATGAGTTGCCCCAGGAGGAGGCCGAGATGGATGCACTTCTGGCTTAAGATTTCTGCGAGAGCTTCAGTCTTATCTTTTGCTCTGATGTACTTGCCTCCCCCATCATTGAGATGGGAATATATGTGGAGCAATAATCTTCATCACTGCTCAATCTGGGTTTTACCCCTGGACCATTCACCAATGAACAAAAGAGCTGAATTCCAGAGGTGACAGTGACTGTCCTTGACATTAAGGCTGCATTTGACCAGATGTGACAGTAAGAAGCCCAGTAGTATTATAGTCGATGAGAACTGGGGAACACCCTCTGCTGGTTGAAGCCCTACCTGACACATTTTGATGTCAGGGGAATGTGATCTTGAAGTAGTGTTAGCTATCAGCCTGGAGTGTTACTTGCTGTAGTCCAATGTTAAAAAGCAGCCTTCAGCATTACTACAATGGCATGCTGCAAGGATTACTGCATGTTTTGGAGAAGGAGGTAATCTGACACTCATGGCAAGCTTTGTTTATATAACTGCTTGAAAGAGCAGTAATTGAAGTTGAGGTTATTGACAAACTGGAGCTAGGGGGCTTCAGGTGGAGATTTGATTGGCAACAAGAAGCTAATTAGTCTGTGGGGTTGTGACCAGTTATCAATGTGTGTGTGATTGGGGCCTTAGGTAACTAAGCAGCTTTGGAACAAGTTACAGGGAGAAATGATCAGATCCCCATCAGCTCAGGAGCTGTCTCTATGTTCTTTACAGTAAAACCCACATTAAAAATTAAGAAAACCAGTTTATGTAATCTTCAGCAGTTGCTATAAGCTGTGGCTTCAAATTGATGTTTTCTAAGTAAACCAGCCACCCAGTGCCTCTTGCAAACCAATGGAAGCACTTGAAAAATGAAATCTTCCAATCAGCAAGAACCAACTCAACAGATCTTGTAATCAAAGACCATTGAATTGCTTTCCCAGTTTCCCCTCTATCTTTTTTTTTATGTCTCTGTCTCTCATGCCTCTGTGTGTGTCTATGTATAATGAGGAGTTTATTGAGTGGAGTAGAGTTTGAATTAGCAATGTTACATGTTTTAATCATATACCTGTAGTTGGACTCTAATTACTTGTAATAAATAATAATGTTTGTTAAGAACAGAAACCTGATCTATGCATTTTATTAACTTAAAATCAGGTAAATTGAGGAATTTTGCATACTTCTTAAAATCCGTAATCTTCTGATAATGCTTGTTTGATTTCAGCATGCTTACCCCAGTTTGTCTTGACATATGTGACATTGTCAATTATTGAGACATTTAAGTTCATGAGGGTTAGCATCTATTCCATTATCAAAATCCATTAAACACTTGAGGAGTTAGATAGTGGTTGTTAGCGCTTTTACAAATTCATGAATTTCAATATATCTGGCTGTGCTATCAGTTCAGGGAGGGAAGATCTCTCCCCATGTTATCTTGCCACATTTGTAGTGGCTGTGCAATTATTGGTATGAGGTTCCACAAGGGGTGAGAGTTTAGATTTATCCTCTGAAAGTATTGAGAACTGTAACTAATTGGTGAGTTATGTGATTTGTGGCAGCCAGTTTAGTCAAGCAAACTGCATTTTACAATGAAACAATAAGGTGCCTTTAGAAACAGTTTATGATTTTCTTCATGTCTTATTGACATGACAACCTAAAACCCCCACCACTGCCAGTGCTACATGGCTGCAGTGTGTACCATCTACAAGACACACAATTGGACACAGCTTCTTCAAGAGTTCTCCTAAATCTTTGACATGTACTAGGTAGAAGACCAAATGTAGCAAACACATGGCAATGCCACCAGCACCACCTGCAGGCTCCTATCCAAGCTGGACACCATAATGACTTGGAGGTATTTACCATAGTTTCAGTCTTATTCACTTATGGGATGAGGGCATTGCTGGCCAGGCCAGCATTTATTGCCCATCCCTAATTGCCCAGATGGCAGTTTATGGGTCAACTACATTATTGTGGGTCTGGAGTTACGTGTAGACCAGAGCAAGTAAAGAGAACAGTTTCCTTCCCTAAAGGATATTAGCGAACCAGGTGGATTTTTCCAATGACCAACAATGGATTCACAGTCATCCTTAGACTCTTAATTCCAGATTTCTATTGAATTAAAGTTCCACCCTCTACCATGTCAGGTTTCAAACCCAGGTCCTCAGAATATTACCTGGGGTCTCCAGATTAACAGTCCAGTAATAACAAGGAGGCCATCGCCTCCCCGAAGTGTCACTTGATCGAAATCCTGGACTTCCCTACCTTCACTACTCAGACTGCAGCAGTTCAAAAGATTGGTTCAGAATCGTCTTCTTGAGGACAATTAAGATTAACAATAAATCACGGCCTTGCCAGCCACATCACAAATCATGAATCAATAATTAACTTTTAAAAAGTCTTGAAACCTCTATATCTATTTCATTTTCAATTTTCTATCTATACATTAAAAATGTCAAGTGACCTTGGATTTAAAGGTATCACACCATTTGATGAATAAAAGAAAAATACCGTGGATGCTGGAATTCTGAGACAAACACAGAAAATTATGGAGAAACTCAACAGGTTGGGCAGCATCTGTGGAGACAGAAAAAGAGCTAACATTTCCAGACCGATATGGCTCTTTTCCAGAAATCTCCCTCACCTCTCTGATGATACCAAGTTCAATTAAAATGAATTAGAATGGTGCAGAACTCCAATGCTATGTGGCAGATCTCCAGAAAGATGTCTTTATTTCAATAAATAAAGCATTTCAACTGCAAAGAAACAAAACAAATGGTACCAGGAATGAAATCTATTACAGAAACTGCTGCAATTCTTTTCTTAAGATTGAGGTATGTGTCGATTCATAAAATGAAAAAAGTCAACCTCAAAACTTACCCAGTGTATTGAAATAAATTATTGACCAGGGAAACAAACCCAGAGTGTGGAAGGAAATTGGAAGTGAGAAGAATGAAGAGTCAACGGAATAAGCAACAAAGCATCAGTATAAATAAAACGGCACAGAATGAAATTGTGTCAAGACCCTCAGCTTCTCACAGAGTTATCAGTTGATACTCACTCCATTAACCAGGAAATGAAAAGAGCTCTATGCCAGGAGATTGAACTGAACCCAGATTAATGGACATTAGCTGCTGTTCTAACTGCCCAAACCAATCAAACTTCAAGAATTCCATGCAAAGCCAAAATGGCCTTTTTCTCATGTAAAATAAATAATTGAGAAGTGCAGATCTATCAAATTGGCTTAAAGCAGTAACTGAACATCTCTTACCCTTGCCCAACCCCCACTTGAAAGGAATTAACCCCCTTCATTAATCTGAGCACCGAAAGAGGACAATCGTCGACAAAATCATGAAGGGTATAGACAGGGTAGATAGAAGGGCTCATGCCTGAAATGTCGATTCTCCTGCTCCTTGGATGCTGCCTGACCTGCTGCGCTTTTCCAGCAACACATTTTCAGCTCTGATCTCCAGCATCTGCAGTCCTCACTTTCTCCTCAGAGATACGTTGTTCCCAGGATGAAGGATTCAATAACGAGAGGTGAGAGGTGAAAAGTTTAAGGAGGATACACGTGGCAAGTACTTTACAGAGAGGCTGGTAGGTACCTGGAACACGTTGCCAGCAGAGGTAGTCAAGGCAGACACGGTAGATTCATTTAAGATGCACCTGGACAGATGCATGAGTAGGTGGGGAGCAGAGGGATATAGATGCCTAGGAATTCGACAGTGGATTTGGATCGGCTCAGGCTTGGAGGGCCAATGGGCCTGTTCATAGAACATAGAAAGGTACAGCACAGAACAGGCCCTTTGGCCCATGATGCTGTGTCGAGGTTTAATCCTAATGTAAAATAAAATAACTTAACCTACGCATCCCTCAACTCACTGCTGTCCATGTGCATGTCCAGCAGTTGCTTAAATATCTCTAGTGACTCTGCTTCCACCAGCACAGCTGGCAACGCATTACATGCATTCACAATTCTGCATAAAGAACCCATCTCTGACGTCACCTTTATGCCTTCCTCAAATATGACTCCTCGTACCAGTCAATCCTGCCCTAGGGAAAAATCTCTGGCTATTGCCTCTATCTATTCCACTCATTATCTTGTATTCCTGGGCTGTAAATTTTCTTTGTTCTTTGTTCTAATTCTCTTTTCCTCGTGAAGATTGCAATTAGTTCTAACTTGCTGCCACCCACATTGTGAATGAGCACAGACTGGGAATTACTTGCTGAGTCTAACTCCCTAAAAAGTCTGGTCCTCAACAGCTTCCACCCATTCTCCACACTGGGCAATATCTGCTTCCATGTACTGACCTGATTTCAACTCACTCAAAACCCACTCATTTACACTCAGTTAAACTCAGGCCCTGACAGAGGGAAGATAATGATCCAAACTTACCTTTTCTGATCCTGGATCCTACTCACATCTGGCTTCTCTGCTCAGGCATTTGGGATACATCATTAATTCCTTTGATCCTGCTTCATCATTGAATTAGATAATTGTTAGTCTGGATGTGGTCTTAACCCCACTTTATAAACAAAGTTGAGTATCTCATCCTTTAACTGGAGTTAAACAGGATTTGCTGGCACCAGAGCAGTGACTTTGTCACTTGGTCAGAAAACAGGTCAAAGTGGAAGACATTATGATCTGAACGGCTAAAACACTGAGCCGTCTTGAAATGCCCTAACCCAGTTTCTACCGGGTAGATCGGATTAGAATCACTCCAATGTCTCACTGTATCATCGGTGGAATTGATCTTGTGTGTCATAGCATTTGTGTTCAGTCCTGTTTTGAGCCGTCAATGTTTTGAGTTGTTCGGTCAGCTTTATTGAAGTAGTGAACATCTTTCTCTAGTTGTACACAAGACAAGACCCATTGGATCTGTGTAACCGCAACCACACAAAGTAATTCAAAAATAAATGAACTAAAGAGAAGTAGGACTCCAGCTCCCATTTAGATCCCTCTCGTCTTTGATGCAAGCTGACAATATAGAGAAAGAAACTTCACATTCCGAATCAATCAAATAGATAGAATAGCCATATACAGTCTGAAACAAGGTGCTGACAACCAAGTGATTAAGTTTTTTAAAAATATCTTCTGACAGAGAGAATGTAAACAGCCAGCTGTTTGTCCTCTATTAATGATCTGATTCATTAACAGATCAGATAACCTGGTTTGTGTAGCCTGGCTGTTACTCCATCATCTTATACAAAAAAAAATCAATTTGACACTGACAGACATATTTCTTCACTTGTAATTAAGAACATCATAAAAAAAGTCCCAAAGCTTCAGCATGTCAGTATAGATGCATCAGGGTCACTGTAATCCCAAACTAGGCAACTGTATAGGCATTTTATAACTTCTCCCAGACAGAGAAATGCAGCTTCCCTCCCAGCCGCAGTGAGAAAGACACAATTAAAATTGTTAGTATAATACTGGTACAATATACTGTAATCTGAAATAGCATTCCTTGTTTTTCTGTTTTTTTTTTAACTACATCAGCTATCAGCAAGGTCAGTACTTATTGCCCATCCCTAACTGACCTTGGGAATGTGGGGTTGAGCTGCATACTTCAACCAATGCAGTTTGAGCAGAGAAAGTACTCTCTCAGTGGTGACAGGGAGCGCATTCTGGGATTTTGATCCAATGTGAATGGAGAAAGAGCTCTTCAGTTCGAAGTCAGGATGATGTGTGATGTGGAGGGGAACTTGTGGACTTCCTGCACGGCTTGTCCTTTAAGGTGACAAAAGTCATAGGTTTAGGAGCTGGTGTCAAAGAAAGCAATGTTCAATCAAAAGTGTTATTGTTTTAACAAACAATTTCAGACACTGATAAATCAATTCTTTGTGCTTGAAAGAAATCTTTGTGAATAAACATATTGTGGTTACATATGACAAAATTCAATTAGCAGATTCTTACAAAGTACCATAATTTATATCTCTAATAGATGTAAAATGGAAAAAAGGTGCTACATTAAAAACATAAGCATCTTTCCTATGTTATAAGGTCTAAATAAGAATAGACAGCAAGGCTAGGACACATTAGCAACCAACTGTCTTTCTGAATCCATTCACATTATAATGTCAAGTTCAACACTAACTTTACTGCAACATAAGTGTGGGATATTTTCCAATAAAAATGCAATTTGTTGTCAGTCTCATTTACCACTTTTTTTGAGGAACGGGAATTTGCCTCAAGGGACAACCAGTCGCTGATCTTAACTAAATCTTATAAAAATGATCCTGGGCTGAATCGCAAGTTGTTTTGGCCAATTGTGAGTTACATTGAATTTTTTTTAGGGATTGTCGCCACAAGGCCTCGTGAGATTTCTTGCCATATCTTATTAACTACCTGTCCTACCCCTATGGCTTCTGTCACGTCTGATTCTATCCTCAACCAACTATGCATCATTCCCAAAATAACTTATCGTTCACTGGATATCTGTCAAAAGAACAATATTCCTGTGTCATAGTTAAACATCACTGTGGGCGCTCAGATGGGCACTAGCATTCCAAAGCTGCCCTGTTCAGTTGAGGATGGAATCTCAATATGGCAGAGAGAAGGAATGTGGCATGTGAATATCTGACAAGGACCTGGAGGTCTTGGTCGAGGGACTGGTGCAATGGAAGGGTGTCTTTTACCCAGGGGATTGATAAAGAAGGCTGTACCATCAGACCCTGCCAACCTTGGCTGAAGTCACCACCTGGGTTAAGTTGCAGAGAATTGGCCAGTGGTGCCATAAGAAGCTGAATGACCATCTGAGCTCTGCCACACTAAGGGCCGCCATCTTCTTTCTGATACCTCACACTCACTCTCTCCCTACTCCTGCACCCACCTCCCACCACAGGTCAAGCCCTGTCACTCTCACGTTTGCCTGCAGTATCTTCCCTCACTCGCGCTCCCTTCCGCCTGAACCTCCCAAACCTCCCACACCACTAACCCTGGGTGGCCTCTGCACTGCCTTCTCACTCGCCCGAGACACCTTGCCCACTTAAGCCCACCTGTACCTGCACAAACAGCCTGGCCACCCTCTTTCAGCCCACTCAATCCCTCCTTTTCTCACTTTCCAGATGAAGAAAGTCCACAGTAGAGCAGAAAGGACCTGCAACAATCGAGGGGTGGGCTAATAGTTTTCTCCTTGACCCTTACACAGAGAGAATCGCAGGGCAAGGCTGGTTTGACTACTGCAGGGGGTGCTGAGATATCCATGTCCTCCCAACATAATAATTACCATTCTTCATTCCACAATAACTCTCCCAGTAACTTAGCTGTCAGTGTCATCCATTACACTCTACTTCTGACTATTGGTTTCCTTGCCGTCTCTCTCTCTCTCTCTCTGTCTTACAGCTACCATGACATGTTCACAGTCTCCACAGAGAAATGCCCGGCACCCCCAGAATCAGCACCCTTGACTCCATGAGGATGAGAGTACTGAGGCCTCAGATGAAGCATCGTCAAGTCTACATCCTGCCCACCCCACCAACTCAGATCCCTTCCCTGGTTGCCCTTCTAGTGAACCCCATAGGGTGCCACACCTCACCACATCCTCCCGTCCCCTCAGCCTACTCCCACTGATCCTGAAGAATAGGTTCCTAACTTTGCTTTCTGCAGCAATGCACGGTCCCTTAAGCCTGCCACCAACTCCTTTCCCTTTGTTTCTGTGGACAGTCCCATCGAAGTGACCATATCCCATTTCCTTGGGTGACCAAGTTGGTCAGCCCTGGACCAATAGTGCCCAGATTCCGGCCTAATGCCAGCACATTTCCCCAACTGCGTTAGCCCTAACCTCACACTAATCAATGTGGAGCCACAGGACTGATTGTGACTCATTGCTCAGACTGCAGAGGCACTGACCCCCTGACCAAGATCACCCCAACTAAATGTCTGACCACAGGCAACCCCCCCTAAACTGGTCTCATTTTGACTTATTGTGACAGCACATGCAGTGTGTTTGCCCCCTGAGCTGCTGGCACATCATGCAGGAGCAAGATCGGCATAGTCAAAAAGCATGGTGCTGGAAAAGCACAACCGGTCAGGCAGCATCCAAGGAGCAGGAGAGTCGATGTTTTGCCCATAAACTCTTCAAATTCATTCCTGATGAAGATCTTATGCTCGAAACATCGACTCTCCTGCTCCTCGGATACTGTCTGACTGGCTGTGCTTTTCCAACACTGCACTTTTTGACTCTGACCTCCACCATCTGCAATCCTCACTTTCTCCAAGATTAGCATAGTACCCTGCTATGTAAGATGTCTGACCCCTGGGCTAAGGACAGCTGACCTTTGATGCTGATCTTTGAAAGTGATGGGACAGCTTAACAAAATAATTACTAAAGTGCAGGGGAATCCTGGGTTTTATGAATAGAGGCATGGAGCACAAAACATTATTTTTGGCTACCAGGAGACAGTAAGGACTGCCAATGCTGGAAGTCAGAGTCAAAAGATCTGAAACTGGAAAAGCACAGCGGGTCAGATAACATTTGAGGATCAGGAAAGTCAATGTTTTGGGCCAAAGCCCTTCATCAGGACAGTCCTGACAGAAAGCTTCAGCCTGAAACATCGACTTTCCTGCTCCTTGATGCTGTCTGACCTGCTTCACATCTACTGATTTTGGCTACCTTTGGTAAATTGCATCCATTTGCGAGAACCACATTTTAGGAAGTTGTGAAGATATGACAGAATGTTTTCAGAAAAGAGAAATCATGGCTGCGTGGAAGTTCTGGAGAAGCTTGGGGTTGTCCTCCTCAGAGCAGAGAAAGCTGAGGAGATTTGCTGGCTGCATTTAAAATCATGATGATTGAAATGGCGTAACCAAAGGAAAATACTTCCAATTGTGAAGCGCTGGTAACTAGTAGTAACAGATATAACAAAGATTCATAAAATTCCCTCCAGAATTAGAGCAGGGCATTCAGCCCATCAAGTCCACACTGATCCTCCAAAGAACACTCCATCCAAACCCAACTTTCCCTGTAACCCTGCATTTCCCATGGCTAACCTACCTGGCCTGCACATCCCTTGACACTATGGGCAATTTAGCACGCCAATCCACCTAACCTCCACACCTTTGGGCCTTGGGAGGAAACTAGAGCACCCGGCAGAAATGGACCAAGCTGCCCTAACTGCAGCAACATGAGAATTTTTTTATTTCTGTAACGAGTAAATAGGATTTACTGTATAATCCCTCAAGGGATATGGAAATAGATTCTACAGTAGTTAGATTTTGAAGGAGAATTAGATAAGTAATGAAGGAGAAAAAAATTAAATGAATATGGGAAAACATTGGGACTAACTTGATTATTCTTCAAAAGAATTGGGACAGACCCAGTGGGCTGAATGGTCTCCTTTGCCCTGAGGTAATCTATGAGTTCAGTAGTAAACCGTAAATGGTTTCTGGTGATACACTTCACAAGCAGAAGTATTTCCTCAAGAATCTAATTTTCAGATTGTGAATGATTAGCTGCAAAGTGCTTTAATTGCAGTGTGTGTGTATGCCTGACCATTTCAGAATCCTCCAAGTTACTCATGCATACTTTCAAAAGCCTTTGATATACTGCCAAAGCACACAATATATATGCATGGACAATGTGTCCAACTTCAATCCCTCTGTAAAATGCCGATATTGTTCTTTTTTTGACCCTTGTGACTAAGTGATATTATATTGTCTTCTTTAACTATTCAGCTATTAGAAAACTCATGCTGTTTCTAAACAACTTGATTTCATATATTGAGCCATCACGCATTAATAAAATAAATGGACCTTCATTTAAATATCAGATAAATGTGCATGACATGGAAATCAAAGGAAGAAAAGTAATGAGTATCCACTCTTCCAGCTATTCTTCAGTTATTTTGCATGGTTGCTAGGATCTCACCATGCCCCATAAACTATGAAAAGGCAACATTAAAAAGTCTTCAATGATTTACAGCACAGTGATGAATGTATGGTTTTGAAATATTATACCTTTGGAATACTGTGTACATAAAATTTTACGTGATCCTACTATTACATGCCTACAATTTCATGAATCATTGAGGTTGCTTTTATACATTCAGTGTGTTTAACCTTCAAATATACAGATAGATTTGAAACAATTTTCATGATAATGTTAATCTCCAAATAGGTAAATTCCTTTTTGTCTACAGTTACCAGGATAGGCTGTGGTGTGTGTAGATAGCATTCCTGTTTCTGTACAGAATTCTCAGATTCGGATCCCATTCCCAGGACATATTGACCATGGAAGTATGTTTGCAATGTGACCAAACAGGTTATCAATCGACAAATTCTTATAATTCAATCTCTCTGTAAAATGCCAATACTGAGACTGTCTTTCATCATAAACTTTATCTGGGACTTTCATAATGGTGTGAACATGACCTGGTCTCAACAGCCAAAGCTTGAGCGCTAATGATTAATTAAGTATTTTTGAATGTTAAATGGGCATAAAATCTAAAGGCATAACATTAAATTTTGTCGGAAACAGAGTCTCTTGGTCAGCCTTTACTAATGTAATCTGGTGTCCCTCAAGTTTCAATCTTTGGCAACAGGCTGGTAACCTGTTCCAGAGAAAACTAGTCATGGAAACAGATGGGAGCATGCGCCTTATCTGTCTCATGTGCCATAACAGGCATGGGAAAGTGTGCCAGGATAACATCACCCATGGCCAGATACTCAGCTCAGTATTTGATGCTTTAGATATCACACATTTGCAGAAGATTAGATTAGATTAGATTACTTACAGTGTGGAAACAGGCCCTTCGGCCCAACAAGTCCACACCGACCCGCCGAAGCGCAACCCACCCATACCCCTACATTTACCCCTTATTACCTAACACTAAGGGCAATTTAGCATGGCCAATTCACCTAACCTGCACATCTTTGGACTGTGGGAGGAAACCAGAGCACCCGGAGGAAACCCACGCAGACACGGGGAGAACGTGCAAACTCCACACAGTCAGTCGCCTGAGTCGGGAATTGAACCCGGGTCTCTGGCGCTGTGAGGCAGCAGTGCTAACCACTGTGCCACCGTGCCACCCTCTAATATTTTTAACATACATCGTATCTGCAACATGAGGAAATCAGATTCTAAGTTTAGATTAGATTAGATTACTTACAGTGAATTTTATTAGATTACTTACAGTGTGGAAACAGGCCCTTCGGCCCAACAAGTCCACACCGACCCGCCGAAGCGCAACCCACCCATACCCCTACATTCACCCCTTTAACCTAACACTACGGGCAATTTAGCATGGCCAATTTACCTGACCCGCACATTTTTTGGATTGTGGGAGGAAACCGGAGCACCCGGAGGAAACCCACGCAGACACGGGGAGAATGTGCAAACTCCACACAGTCAGTCGCCTGAGTCGGGAATTGAACCCGGGTCTCTGGCGCTGCGAGGCAGCAGTGCTAACCACTGTGCCACCGTGCCGCCCACATTTTTGAATGTTAGATGGTTATTAAATTAATTGAGGAGAAAGTGAGGACTGCAGATGCTGGAGATCAGAGCTGAAAATGTGTTGCTGGAAAAGGCGGACTGTTAAAATCTGAAGTCATGTTCACATTCATTGATTACCTAACAGTAAGTAAAAGCCATTTGATTAATTTGTAATAAGTAACATGTTGCCAATTGTAACTTCTGTGCGCAGACATTTGTACATTTTGTGCAAACACATAACTACCTTCACGCAAGTTTATCAGTACCTGATTGTGAACGTTTAGAAATTAAATGGATTTTAGAGAATGGGCACTGGTAATGAATGGAAAGAGATACAGTAGAATGATTTACACCAGATTGGCAAAATACTGTATCTGCCACTGATTCCAATTCACACTCTATAAAATAGGACCAAAACAAACCTAAAGAATCAAGATTCTTTTCAAATTTTCCTACCTTCAATTTGTGTTGATCTATATGCAATAAATTCTTACTAATCTTTGTCTTCTTTACTGAAATGTTTAATGAAATGATTGAATTTTCATCATGTATTCTAAGGTTTGAAAGATGCTTAATTGAGGTAATGTCTGAACTACATGAAATATTCAGTTAAAATATTTTGTAATATCTATGCCCCATTTTAAGTGCTTCAGAATTACAACACAACCCAGAGTGGAATTATTTAATGTATATCGAACAGCATACATTAAAAATAAATTTAGGCATAAATAAATGGACTTTATTCACAATATCCAATTTCTAAAATTAATAACATATGTGCCAATAAGCATTGAAAGTATTTAGGTCAATTGTCGCCTTCTTGTGCATGAGCACTCAATAACAGAATTGAGAATAGTTCTGATGAGAAGACACAGAACTGAAATTTTAACTCTGTTTCTCTCTACGCAGACGCTTCCAGATCTGAAGAGAATTTCGAACATTTGCGATCTCATTTCAGATTTTCTGCATTCGCAAAAAAGATTTGCATTTGTGTTTCATCAGATGCAATACTTGGTGGACAGCCCTTATTATTTAGAATACTCATCTAGCATGCAGAATTATGGGGCTCTGGAATGCAGATCCAATTGCAGGGAAATAGTGAGGGTGTTTTATGAATTTTATGGGACCCTTAAAATGGTGTGAACATTACTTGGTCCCACCAGCCAAAGCTTGAGTGCTAATGCTTAATTTTGACGATTTTTGAATGTTAGATGGTTATTAAATTAATTGAGGAGAAAGTGAGGACTGCAGATGCTGGAGATCAGAGCTGAAAATGTGTTGCTGGAAAAGCACAGCAGGTCAGGCAGCATCCAAGGAACAGGAGAATCGACGTTTTGTGCATGAGCCCTTCTTCAGGAATGAGGAAAGTGTGTCCAGCAGGCTAAGATAAAAGGTAGGGAGGAGGGACTTGGGGGAGGGGCGTTGGAAATGTGATAGGTGGAAGGAGGTCAAGGTGAGGGTAATAGGCCGGAGTGGGGGTGGGGGCGGAGAGGTCAGGAAGAAGATTGCATGTTAGGAAGGTGGTGCTGAGTTCAAGGGATTTGACTGAGACAAGGTGGGGGGAGGGGAAACTGGAGAAATCTGAGTTCATCCCTTGTAGTTGGAGGGTTCCTAGGCGGAAGATGAGGCGCTCTTCCTTCAGCCGTCGTGTTGCCATGGTTTGGCGAAGGAGGAGTCCAAGGACCTGCATGTCCTTGGTGGAGTGGGAGGGGGAGTTGAAGTGTTGAGCCACGGGGTGGTTGGGTTGGTTGGTCCGGGTGACCCAGTGGTGTTCTCTGAAACATTCCTCAAGTAGGCGGCCTGTCTCCCCAATATGGAGGACGCCACACCGGGTGCAGCGGATGCAATAAATGATGTGTGTGGAGGTGCAGGTGAATTTGTGGCGGATATGGAAGGATCATGGGGCCTTGGAGCCTTGGAGGGAAGTGAGGGGAGAGGTATGGGCGCAAGTTTTGCATTTCTTGCGGTTGCAGGGGAAGGTGCTGGGAGTGGAGGTTGGGTTGGTGGGGGGTGTGGACCTGACGAGGGAGTCACGGAGGGAGTGGTGTTTTCGAAACACTGATAGGGTAGGGGAGGGAAATATATCCTTGGTGGTGGGGTCCGTTTGGAGGTGGCAGAAATGATGACGGATGATACGATGTATATGCAGGTTGGTGGGGTGGTAGGTGAGGACCAGTGGGGTTCTGTCCTGGTGGCGATTGGAGGGGCGGGGTTCAAGGTCGGAGGAGCGGGAAGTGGAGGAGATGCGGTGGAGGGCATCGTTGATCACGTCTGGGGGGATATTAATGCACTTACAGGCCTGGCTTGGCATTCTGAATGGAGGTTGGCTCGTTGAGCTGGAAGGTTCATTTTCAGATGTTTCGTCACCATACCAAGTAACATCATTAGTGAGACTCTGGATGAAGCACTGGTGGTATGGCCTCCACTTTCTATTTCTGTGTTTAGATTTCCTTGTATTGGTGATGTAATTTCCTGTGGTGATGTTATTTCCCGTGGTGACATCATTTTCTGTTCTTTTTCTCAGGGGGTGATAAATGGGATCTAAGTCACATACATCAAACACCACCAACTTCATTAGCAAGGACAGTATCGTCAAGCTAGTGGACCTACGCCTTACCAGCTACTTCACCTTCATCAACAAAACCTATAGACAAACCAATGGAATACCCATGGGATCTCCAATATCAGGGTTCTTAGCAGAGGCAGTAATGGAGAGACTCAAACAAACAACTCTGCCAACCATCCAACCCAACCTTTGGGTCCATTGCGTGGATGACACCTTCGTCATCACGAAACAAGAGGAAACCTTCAAGACCATTAATAATACCCTTACTGGCATAAAGTTCACTAAAGAGGAGGAAAACAATAACAAACTGCCACTCCTAGATGTCGCAGTAGAGCGAACAGCCAACGTGGAACTTCAAATCAGCATCTATAGGAAAACAACACATAGAGACCAAATACTGAACTACAGAAGCAATTATCCCAACACCCACAAACAAAGCTGCATTAGAACATTATTTCAATGAGCCACCACACACTGCAGCATAGAGGAACTACGCAGAGCAGAGGAAAATCACCTATACTATATATTCAAAAAGAATGGGTACCCAATGAACACAGTCCGCCGATTTCTGAGCAACAAACCCAAACAAGCAGACAAAACACGTCCAGAAACCCTAGCCACTCTCCCCTACATCAAAGACACCTCGGAAATGACTGCCAGACTACTCAGACCTCTTGGCCTCATGGTAGCCCACAAACCCACAAACGCACTAAAACAGCAACTAATGAACTTGAAAGATCCCATACAGACAACAAGCAAAAATAATGTCACTTACAAAAAACCATGCAAGAACTGTAACAAACACCATGTTGGACAAACAGGCAGAAAACTAGCCACCAGGATACATGAACATCAACTAGCAACAAAAAACATGACCCACTCTCAGTAATATCCTAACATACAGATGAGGAAGAACACCACTTCGACTGGCATAACACCACTTCGAGGACAAGCCAAACAGAGACATGTGTGCGAATTCTTAGAAGCATGGCATTCCAACTGGAACTCTATCAACAAACACATTGACTTGGATCCTATTTACTACCTCCCTGAGAAAAAGAACAGAAAATGACATCACCATAGGAAATGTGTCACCACAGGAAATGATATCACCAATCCAAGGAAATCTAAACACATAAATAAAAAGCGGGCCATACCACCAGCACTTAATCCGGAGGCTCACTGATGATGTTTCCTAGTATGGTGACGAAACATCTGAAAACAAACCTTCCAGCTTAGTGAGCAAACCTACAATCAGAACCTCAACCTGAGCTACAAATCTTCTCAAACCTTGATGGCATGGTGGGCAGGGAAGGCAAGGCTAGAAATGCATGCTTCAAGTATTCAGGTAGACACCGTATGAGCAAATGCTGAGACAACAAGTAAGCAACTCTCAGATACAGCCTGGTTCAGTGTTTAGAGTGGATCCCTGCCTGCGTGTGCAGAGGATCTCTCCTACATCCTTGGCAGGGATTGGCAGTACACCCTGCAATGCAAGTCTATGATTCCTGATTTTGGGTCTGCAAGTGTATCGGGTGGGTTGGCATATGCTGCATGCCAGTGTGCATTGTTACAACACAGTGGTGAACCCTTCTGTTAATTAAATCAAACACCCAGAAAAGCTCACTTCATCTTGCAATCTATTAAAATATGAGTGACTGAGAACTCCCAAATTCCACTATTTAAAAAAAATAACATAAATCTATTGTTCCATCTCTAAACGTAAATGTTAAACAACAACTATTCACAACTCTAAGCCTCCCTTTGTTGTAACTGCTTCTTCCCTACCTCTAACTCTATAACAGTGTACTGTTCCATTAAAACACTTATTAAAATTACATCAACATAATTTCAAAGCTATACAGTGGCTGTCATCTTCCAGCTGAAGATCTCCCTGGGTCATCTTTTTTTACTGTGAAGATGTTTCTTATGAAAAGTACCTTTGACAGAGAATGTTCCAATATCTTGTGTCTCTCTCAATGATAGTTCCTTGTCTGATTTTCAAAATGCCTGCCTTTTTTTATATCCCCAACATCAATCATCTCATTGGTTCGATGTTGGCAAAACAATAAATTCAAACTTGATTGGATTTTAGTATCCTGGGGCATATTTTAAATTGATCAGTTAAATTCGAATTGTTTACAAAACAACAAACAGCTCAGGTATCTATTTTGTAGCCAAATGTTACATATTTTCAATTTTTCAGTACACTCTGAAGCTGCTCTTCTCAGCTCTCAGTGCAGAACAACATTCACTCTTTCTCAAAGGTACAGTACATGCCTTCAACTTCATACCACCATGGACAAGGGTGTGTCTAGCTGGTGCTCATGGATCATGCCCCAAGATGCTGTTTAGTCTAACATAACAGTGGAAGTCCTTTGGTGAGTCCTGGAGTGAGCTAAACCCACCAACTACCTGTTCTGATCTTCATGTTGAGTTTTCTTGATGTCTAATTTGGCGTGTTTGGTAAGATAGAAAGATCAATAATAATGACTGGGGGTTGGGCTGTTAACAAAGCATTTAATAACCAATAATGCCCTGAATTGGAACTCGCTGCTGTCTAGTGAGAAATTGCCATTCTACTTGTGAAAACCATTAAAGATGGAGCAAATGTCAATGATCAACCTCACTGGACTTTTCTCCTGATTCTGCTACAAATCTCAAAGAAACAAAGAAAATTTACAGCTCAGGAACAGGCCCTTCAGCCATCCAAGCCTGAGCCGATTTAAATTTACTGTCAAAACCTGTCGCCCAATTCCTAAGCATCTGTATCCCTCTGCTCCCCACCTACTCATGCATCTGTCCAGACACATCTAAAATGAATCTACCGTGCCTGTCTCTACCACCTCTGCTGGCAAAGCATTCCAGGCACCCACCACCCTCTGTGTGAAGTACTTGCCATGTGTATTCCCCTTACACTTTTCACCTCTCACTTTGAAAGCATGACCTCTCATTATTGAATCCTTCACCCTGGGAAAAAGTTGTCTCTATCCACCCTGTCTATACCCTTCATGATTTTGTAAACCTCAATCATGTCCCCCCTCAATCTCCTTTTTCTAATGAAAACAAACCTAACCTACTCAACCTCTCTTCATAGCTAGCACCTTCCATACCAGGCAACATTCTCGTAAACCTTCTCTGCACCCTCTCCAAAGAATCCACGTCCTTTTGGTAATGTGGCAATCAGAACTGCACACAGTATTCTAAGTGCGGCCAAACCAAAGTCTTGTACAATTTTAATATGACTTGCCAGCTCTTATACTCAATACCCTGTCCAATGAAGGCAAGCATACTATATGCTTCTTGACCACTCTATCCACCTGTGCAGCAACCTTCAGCGTATAATGGACCTGCACTCCCAGATCTCTCTGCTCATCAACTTTTCTCAAGGCTCTTCCATTCATTGTATGATTTGCTCTAGAATTAGTCTTGCCTAAATGTATTACCTCACATTTGTCTGGATTGAAATCCAACTGCCACTTTTCCACCCAACTCTCCAGTCTATCTATATCCTCCTGGATTCTCTGACAGTCCCTTATGCTCTCTGCTACTCCACCAGTCTTTGTGGCATCTCAAACTTGCTGATCATACCAACAGTTTCCTCTTCCAGATCATTTTTGTATATCACAAATAACAGTGGTCCCAACACTGACCTCTGTGGAACACCACTGGTCACCTTTCTCCAATTTGAGAAACTCCCTTCAACTACTATTCTCTGTCTCCTGCTGCTCAACCAATTCTTTATCCACCTAGCTAGAACACCCTGCACACCATGTGACTTCACTTTTTCTATTAGTTTACCATGGAGAACCTTATCAAATGCCTTACTAAAGTCCATGTACTTGACATATCTCACCATAGCTTACATCACTCAGACCCCAATAAGATTCTATTTAAGATAAGTTTTAAGTTTATTTTATATTTTGTACGTTTTCTCTTAAGAAGGGAGAGACATGATTTTAGAATTGTTTTATAGGGTCAGTGCCAAAAAGCTGGGAGACATGTTCATTTTACATGAGGTTTTACAACTCTTAAAGTGAAGGGCTAGGAGTTTGTAGATTAATGCATTAAAAAGGTTAGGAACAACATTAGTGCCATTGCCTTACAATAGGGATACAGGAACACAGAGATGGAAAAATCGAGAAGAGAGTCTGTCAATATGTGCATGACTATGCCAAAGAATGGATGCAGCCGTGTTAAACTGTCTCGAAAGAAACCTGAGACTAGGGAATGTTTTGCTCTGATGTTTATGTAATAGTTTACTTTGCAGGGTGTTTTAGGTGTCTCAGGGTGAGGTACCACCTGAAGAAAAAGCATCCAATGAATGACCAGAAATTTACTGGAAGGAAACCAGTTACAGCTGTGCCAGCTGACAGAGAAGACCTGAACACGGAGATTGTGATAAAGGGCTAGGTGATGTATTGTATCTGCATGATGTGGGAGCTGCTGGGGTCCATTGTGGTTGATAGTGAGCACTTCTGTAGCAAACATTGGTTGCTTCAGAGACTCTCCCGCAGAGTTGATGAGCTGGAGGCTGAGCTTCGAATACCGTGACACATCAGGGAGGGGGAGAGTTACCTGGACACTGTTTCAGGAGGCCTCCTCTACACTGCGAAGATAGGGTGCCAACTTGAGGAATGTTTCAGAGAACATCTCCGGCACACATGCACTAAACAACCCCACTGCCCTGTGGCTGACCACTTCAACTCCCTCTCCTGCTCCGCCAAGGACATGCAAGTCCTGGGCCTCCTCCACGACCAAATCCTGGCCAGCCACCTTGGGACTGTCCAACCACATGGAATCAACATGGATTTCACCAGTTCCGTCATTGCCCCTCCCCCACTTTATCTCAGATCCAAATCTCCAACTCAGCAGTGCCCTCTTGAACTGTCCTACCTGCTCATCTTCCTTCCCACCCATTCATTCCACCCTCCACTCTCTCCTATCACCATCACTCCCCACCTTCATCAACCTATAGCCTTCCGAGCTACCTTCACCCCAGCCCTACCATCTTCCCATTTATCTCTCAGCCCCATTGTATACCACCATCTCCCCCCAATCCCCCCATATTCCTGATGAAAGGCTTATCTTCTGCTTCTCGGATGCTGCCTGATCTGCTGTGCTTTTTCAGCGCCACACTTTTGACTATGATCTCCAGCATCTGCAATTCTCACTTTCTCCTAGTCACCCCTTAGATGAACTGCCTCAAATTCAGTCAATGGCCAGGGAACAGGAGGATATGACTATGAGTGAGGCAGATAGAGAGAACCAGGAGATAGTGCTGAAGGAGCATCAGCAGGTTTGAGATTCTTGCTCTCTGTGTTGTCGAGAATGGGGGCTGTAGGGATGATGAGCAAACTAACCACAGCTGTATGGTACAGGGAGCCATTCAAGAGAGGGGAGAGAAAAGAATGCAGTTGTAATCAGGGATAATACAGTCAGGGGACTAGACATTATTTACTATGGCCATGATAAAGAGTCCCAGAGGTTGTGTTGCTTGCCTAGTGACTGTGTTCAGGATATTTCATCTGGGCTATAGAGGAACCTGGAGTGGGAGGGTAAAGATCCAGTTGTCATAGGTACTAATGATATAGGTAGAATAGGTTCTGCTGACGGAATATGAGCAGCTAGGTACTAAATTAAAAAGCAGACCAAAAAGGTAATAATCTCCGGATTACTGCCTAAACCACAAGCTAATTGGCACAGGCTCAAACAAGATGAAAGAGGTAAACACGTGGCTCAAAGATTGGTGTGGGAGAAATGGGCTTGAATGTGTGGGATATTGGCACCAGCACTGGAGAAAGAGGGAGCTGTTCCAATGGGATGAACTCCACCTGAATCAATCTGGGACCAGAGTCCTGGCGAGTCACATACCCATGACAGTGGAGAGGTCTTTAAACTAAATATTGGGGTGGAGTTTCAGTTATTATGGAAAATTATGGAAAACATTAGAGGCGGGGAGGGCTCAGGAAAGGTTATTAAAGTTACAGAACAAGTTATAGAACAGAATTTGGAAAGGATCAGGAATCTAACTTTAGGCAGAGCAGGTAAGGGAACAACTATAAAAAGGGTGGGCAGTTATCGCAGAACTGAGTGTGTTATACTTAAATGCATGCAGTGTACGAAACAAGGTAAATGAGCTTGTTACACAGGTAGGATGCTGTGGGTATCATAGACAAGGTTGCAAGGGGATCAGGGCTGGGAACTAAATTTCCAGGTATAAGGCATCCTGTTGAAAGGACAGACAAATGGGCAGAGAGGGCAGGGTTGCTTTGTTTGTAAGAAATTCAAATTGATCGCAAGAAGTGATATAGAGTCAGTAGGTGTAGAATCTGTGTGGATAGAGTTGAGGAAACACACAGGGAAAAAGACCTTGCTGGGATATACGTACTGGCCTCTGAGTCGTTCCCTCAACAAAGATTCAACATGGCCCAGCAGTGGAGCTCTGATCACCTCCAGAGAGAGAGACAGAGAGAGAGAGAGAGAGGGGCTGACCACATGCGAGATCAACTTGATGAGAACCAACTACACAGCCTGGCCAAGTGTAACTGCATGGATAGTGCCTGCTCCTAGCCAGTAATAGCTTAGATAAAGACTATGGCAAAGATTTAATGTTGCAACTGGTAGAGTAATCAGTGTAAGAATTGGGAGTTTCAGATAATATTGGTAATAAGGCCCCTTTTGTGTCCTTCGTGTATTTTGTGAATACAGTTGGATTGAATTGCCAGTTCGCTCTGACTCATTTGTTCATCTCACCAAGTATAGCACCTGAGTAAAACAAGTTTACATCGAAACAGTCAAAAGCATGGAAAAATATAACTGAGATCACACTTAGGAATACACAAAGTCAGGGTTTATCATGCCAGATTCTGGTCTGTCCCCAATATTAACACCTGCTGGCATCCTAATAACAGCCATCTCTGCCCATGCCTCAGCTCAGCTATAGTTAAAATCCATGCTTTTGTTACCTGTGTGATGAATCAGAGAATTCTCTACAGTGTGGAATCAGGCCATTCAGCTTTAACTCCACAACATCCTTCTGAAAAGCATCCCACCCAGATCCACCCCATCCCTGTAACCCTGCATTTCCCATGGTTAATCCACCTAACCTGCACGTCTTTGGACTGTGAGAGGAAACTAGAGTGCCCTGAGGAAACCCAAGCAAACACAGGGGGAATGTGTTAACTCCACACAGAAAATCGTTTAAGGGTGGAATCGATCGCAAGTGCTGTAAGACAGCAGCACTAACCACTGAGCCACCATGCCATCCCAAATCTGACTGGTTTGGAACCTGATTGTTCTACATTCAGCTAGCTTCCCATTTTCTACCGTCTATAAAAGTTAAACTGATCCAATATTTGCTGCTGGTACCCAAAGCTCACTTCTTTTCCTTTCACATGTACCGGTGATTTTTCTTTAAGTATGTGGCCCCTTCAAATATTTCTGTACAGCTAGAAGTAGGCAGTGCTTTGTTTGTGCAGTGAATTTTGGTTTATCATGCAGCTGTGCAGTTTAACTCGAGTACTGACTGTATCCTAACTTGTGACATGTGACTCTTATTGCTGTGCTGACTAACCTACATTGGTTCACGAATGAGCAACACCCCAAGATTTAAAATTTTAATGCTTGTTTTCAAATCTCATCCTGGTCTTGCCTCCTCTTCATCTCTGTAATCTCCTCCAGCAGTACAGCCCTCTAGGGTGTCTGCAGTCCTCTAAACCCAAATTAATGACACCACACTTTGAAGCCTATGCCTTTAGAAGCTCAGCACTGAGGTTGCGAAATTCCCTCCCTAAAGTCATCTTGCCTCCTATGAAAACACTTTTTAAAACTTATTCATTTGTCAGTTGCCCTTACTCTGGGGCCCCCCAAATTACCAATGACTAACTTACAAACACTTGTACTTAGGTACGCAATCCCGTATGTGGTTGTGATTTTACAGATCTGACATAGGAACGTTTTCTGTACTTTTGAAGAACTATTTTATACTGCCCTGCATTATGTTCCGATTTATGCACAAATCAACTTGTGAACAGACTCAAGAATGGAACCTATTTATAACCTGAGGTCTGCACCTGTGTTTCCTTTCAGCTCAATGTAAATTTTGGTAATGCTGTTGTGAAACTGCTTGACATGTTTTAATACTTTAAAGGCACAAGTCATTGTTGTTCAGACTGGTCAATCTTTAACTTGTCAGAGGAATAGAGATGATATAGAGTATCTGAAATAACTCCACAGAGGCTGGTACCCCATCATTAAGTCACCCTTTGTTTACACATGCACAATACATGGACTTTGACAAGCTAACCCAGAACCAATCCCTTGAGTGAAGAGAATCCCTGAGACTCCTGTTTATATATGTCAGCCAGGCACATTGATTGGGCGAGGTTAACAGCCCCAATCAAACTATTTTCACTGGCTGGAGAGTCTGGAAGTAAGGGAAGTGGCTAAACAACTGGAGCAAGACTGGTTGGGAAATAAATTAGGTAAAAATTCTTTACTTAAAGTTTGGCAATCTCTTCCATAAATGGTAATTGATGCTAAATCGATTGTTAATTCTAAATCCAAGATTAATAGTTTCTAGGAAAAGGCGGATACGTGGAGTTAGGTTACAGATTAACCATAATCTCATTGAATGGTAGAACTGATTTGAGGTTGCAGAGATGTATGTTTCATCTTAGTTTATTGAGTTTGCATCTTTCATTCTCTACTGTGATCAATGTCAGTACCCAGTTTTAAGCCATGTACATTTTGCTGTAAGTTTGATCAGGCAATAGGTGCTTAGATTGATTGTTTCAAATCATCTGATGGGTTCTTATTCAATACTAAATTGGTTGGAGGAAGCTGTTTGCAGGTAAAGGAATGTCTGGCAAGTGGGAGGCTTTTAAAAGTGCGGTAACAAGAGTTCAGGGACAGCATGTTCCTGTTCATGTGAAGGGCAAGGCTGGCGGGAATAGGGAATACTTGATGACTAGAGATATTGAAGCTCTGGTCAGGAAAAAGAAGGAGGCATTTGTCAGGTATAGACAGCTGGTATCAAATGAACCTTTGAGGAGTACTGCGCGTGGATGAGTACACTTAGGAGGGAAATCAAGAGGACAAAAAAGTGACATGAAAAGAGATTGGGCAGATAATGCTAAGGAGAATCCAAAGAGATTCTACAAATATATTAAGGGAAAAAGAATAACTTGGGAGAGAATAGAGCCACTTAAAGATCAATGAGACCATTTATGTTTGAAATTACAGGCAATGGTTGGGATTCTAAACAAATATTTTATGTCAGTATTTACTGTAGAGGAAAATAAGGAAGCTAGGAAATGTGGGTAAATGCATTGTGATTCTTGCTGGAGGCTTTAAAATGCATAAATGTGGATAAATTGCTAGGACCTGATCAAATGTATCCCAGGACATTTTGAAACGCTAGGGAATAAATTACGGGGCCTCTAGCAAAGATATTTGTATCATCTACAGCCACAGGTGAGGTGCCGGGAGACTGGAGGCTGGCTAATGTTGTACCATTATTTCAGAAAGGCTGCAACTATCTACCAGTGAGCCTGACATCAGACTTGGCTGAGTTGTTGGAAAGGATTCTGAGAGACAGGATCTACCTGCATTTGGAAAGGCAAGGGCTGATTAGGGATAGTCAGCATGGCTTTGTGCGTGGGAAATCGTTTTTGCACAAACTTGATAGAGTTTTTTGAGTATGTGACCAAGAAGATAGATGAAGACAGAGCAGTACATATTGTCCACATGGACTTTAGCAAGGCCTTCAACAAGGTTACATATGGTCAACCTTTTAGTAAAATTAGATCACACGTGATCCAGGGACATCTAGCCATTTGGATATAACATTGGCTAACAGCTTAGTGCTTTCCATGAGGATGTTCTTCTTTCTAGAGGGGTCTGAAATTTTTGTGAAGCTTTGTTTTGGGGGATTGTATGCTTCTTGATGTCTTGATCACATTCCCTTGATAGTTATTATTAGGCTACCCAGATAAGAAATCTTCAAAAGTAGATGCACTAAGTTGGCCCAGTAGCACCTACTGCCAAGCTCTGTCAGGAGGTGGAATCTACTTTCTGAACAGAACTGACAAAGGTGGACAGTAACCAAAGTGAGGCCTACTGTTGCCTTGCAGAGGAGAAAGGACAGCTCCTTGGAGGGGCAATAGCCACTCATAAAAGTGGGCTAAAGACAAAACAAAAAGGCACTGCATCTGATCCAGGGCAAACAAAAAAATGGTTGTGTTTCGTGTATCCAGGAATTATCTTAATTGACCCTTACATTAAACCTGACTATTTGTGTTTGGTGACTTGTCAATTACAAATTGCCATCTCACATTCTCTAGCTGTTAATAACTCCTTGAGGAGTACAAGTTCCAAAGAAGAATCATATTCAACTCAGAACATTGGCCACAACTCTGATCTGAAACATAGATGTAAGCATGATCAGGTGCTGACTGAGTCACATCTTCCACCACTGAATAACTTCATCAAATTAAGCTCCAGTCAGCGTAGAATTGACCGGTAAGCTTCTTGACCAATCATAGACCTTGACAATGGAATACTGCTCTGCCAGATACCAGCAACCAGATGCCAACAGATTTTGGGTCCTGAAAACTGTTAGTTGAAGGCTGGTTTCCAGAGGAATAGTGACAAAATTGGCCTTTTTCGCTTCTTGTTGTGTGGGGGTTGAAGAGAGAGAGGAGTTGAGGAAGGTCAGAGGCAGGTGGCCCCCTATAGCATCCTGCCTGCTGGACTGTGGGGGGGGGCTCAATGTGCTTTTAGCAGCTATCAGTTTGCATCCCATTCCTACCTCCATATTGGGGCACATTGAGGCCCCCCCCCCAAGCCCAGCAGGCAGGATGCTATAGGGGGCCACCTACTTCACTTTCTAGTAAGGCAACTATTTAGGTTGGTGGCAAGTTGAAGCCCTTAAGTGGCTGTTAATTGACTACTTAATGGCCTTAATTGCCAGAGAGTTGAGGATGTTCCTCATGGAGACCTCCTCACCCACAACCTGAGTGCTGAAGTGGCAGAAAGAGGCTGAGTAACTCAACAGGGTCAACTTGTTTAATTATTTGCTCTTCTGCCACTTTCCATGCCCTTTCAAGTGAGTGGAAAGTTACACTTGTTAACTTTGTTTATGTCTCTAGAGATGCTGCCTGGTCCACTGAGTACCTTCAGCACATCCTGCTTCTCTTCCCTGAGAATGTTCATGGGCAGTTAATTGGAGGCAAAAGAGTTCCCTCTTCCGCCACACCCCCTCACTTTGATTATTCCAGAGAAATAGTTCAGCACAATCCAGAGAAAGACGTCAGGATACTGATATACCATCCAGGAATGTTACTTTCATTGCAGTGATCTGCTCCTGTTCTTGCTGCTATGGGTAATTGAAAATCCCAGCTAAGGTCCACATTGCAGTGATGGTATCTGCAATAACTGTATATATAGGTAGTGTATCCAAATTGGTGCTTAATGCAAATGTTTGTGAAGTGACAATTCATCAACAAAATAACTTTGCTTGCAATGTTCTGTTAGATCTAACCGATGTGGTTTGAAAAATTTTCCTTGCACCATGACTATAAACCATATGAAAATAATCAAACATCCATTATTATTTAGTGAATTTAAAATAGAGAAAATTAAAACTGTCTTATCAACCAGCTGTGTCAACAAGTGCTTTTGGAGATTAGAATAGAATTACAGTACTTTGAAGTTTTGATTGACCTGTTGTATATTACTTACTGTTTTGTATGAATGAACCTTTCTCAGTTCTTGAGAAGCTTCCACTTACGTAATGCGAGATGCCGTGCAAGCGTATTTATACTTTGCTTTTTTTTAGAGTGAGTGTCACAATAAATTTGCACTGTGTTGGATGAGATGAATTACTGGCACAAAACAACTGAACAAAACTAATTCGCTTCAACTTTGGTGATTTCTCTTGGGAAAAGATATGTTGCAGCGTTGTCAGAATGGATGTCATGGGCAGGTGTGCTCTTTGTCAAAAGCAAAATACTGTGATACTTTTGTCATTCAGTTGGATACCTGGCAAATAGAGCTTTTCACGTGTCACATTCTGTTCAAATTCTGTCAGCTTGGTTTGTAACAATTAAGCTGAAAATGTGTTTCTGGAAAGGCGCAGCAGGTCAGGCAGCATCCAAGGAGCAGGAGAATCGACGTTTCGGGCATGAGCCCTTCTTCAGGAAGGAATCCTTTCCAGAAACACATTTACAGCCTGATCTCCAGCATCTGCAGTCCACACTTTCCCCTTGTAACAATTAAGGCTCACTATCTCATTAAAAATATCCAATCTTTTTTCAATTTTATGTATGTATGGAATATATATTTGCCATAAAAGGTTGCATTACTTCGAGCACTTTTGTTACTCATTATAATTTAATGATTATTTTTTGACACTTTGCACAATAGGTAACTGAAATTACATAAGTCACCTTGGACCAGAAACTGAACTGGGCTCCTGATGTGTAATTACAAGAGCAGATCGGATTCTCAGATTTTGCAGCAAGTAAATTATAGAATATCCTTCACTTGTATGGAGCACAAATGACACTCAAGAAAAATGCCAGCATCCCAGACAAATAACTTCTGTTGATTAGTACACATCTGCAAACATTCACTTCCTCCAACATTAATGCTTCGTAGCAGCAGTGTGTTCCATCTAGATGATGCACTGCAGAAATTCACCAAGGCTTTTTTAGAGAGCACCTTCCAAACCCATGACCAGTGGAGGGTAGCACACAGGCACAGAATGTATAGGTGGAGAGATAATGGCAAGATAATTCCAAGTAATTAAGAGTGTCAAACGATAGTACAAATGGCATAAATGGAGTGTCAACAGGCTGAATAACGCGTTTTTGCAAGTGATTAAAAGTGTCAAATGGGTATGAGTTAGGTGTCAACAGCTGAAAAGCAAGTGAAGGGATGGCCTATGATCTGATTAATTAAGGCAGAGAGATAATTACAAAAAATATTGTTGCTAGCACCATCTTATTTTTGATTTTTGTAATTATCGCCCACCGTCCAAAGATGTGCAGGTTAGGTGGACTAGCCTTGGGAAACTCCCTCCTCCCTACCTTTTATCTTAGCCTGCTTGGCACACTTTCCTCATTCCTGAAGAACGGCTCATGCCTGAAACGTCGATTCTCCTGCTCTTTGGATGTTGCCTGACCTGCTGCGCTTTTCCAGCAATACATTTTCAGCTCTGATCTCCAGCATCTGCAGTCCTCACTTTCTCCTAGCCTTGGGAAATGCAGGGTTACTGCGATGGGGTAGGTGGTGGATCTAGACAGGATGCTCTTTGGAGGATTGGTGTGGATATGGTGGGCTGTTTCCACACTTTAGGGATTCTACGATTTCAAGAGAAAGTGAGGATTGCAGATGCTGGAGAGTCAGAGTCGAAAAGGTGGTGCTAGAAAAGCACAGCAGGTCAGGCAGCATTGAGGAGCAGTAGAGTCGATATTTCAGGCATAAGACCTTCAGACAAATGTGGAGGGGAAAGGGGGATGGACGCCAACTCATGGAGAGTTTCAGGAATCATCTCTGGGACACATGCACCAAGCAACCCCACCCCCTGTGGGTGAACACTTCAACTTCCCCTCCCACCCCTCCAAGGACATGCAAGTCTTAGGCCTCCTCCACTGCCAAATCAAAGCCACCCACCAACTGGAGGAAGAACACTTAATCTTCCACCTTGGGACCCTTCAACCACATGGCATCAACATCAACTTCACTATTTCCAAATATCCTCTCCCCCAACCAGATCTCAGATCTAACCCTCCAATTCAGCACTACCGTCATGGTCTGACCTACCAGTCCATCTTCCTCCCCACCGTCCCCACTGACCTATCACAATTACCCCTCACCTATCGCCTTCCCATCTACCTATCCCAGCCCCACCCCCTAGATTTATCTCTCATCTCCATTCCCCCTCCACATTCCTGATGAAGGGCTTTTGCCCAAAACGTCGATTTTCCTGCTCCCTGGATACTGCCTGATCTGCTGTGCTTTTCCAACACCACCTTTCTAGATTCTATGACTTCAGCAATGTTGACTCCAATTTATTAGTTATTGCATTGATAATGCATAATACAAAATAATGTAGAAAGAATGAGCCTTAAATATTAAAAGATGTGTTAATGCCCGTATCTGCTTTATCTAGTGTGGAAAATGATTCGTTCGGTAGGTTATGAAGTAGTACTCTATGATAGTACTCATCTGTGGCTCATTTAGAAGCACTTTCGCCTGTGTGCATGATGGTTTTGGATTCAAGTCCCACTCCAAAATTGAGCATAAAATTTAAATCAGTGTAGTGCAGTACTGGAGGAATGGTGCATTGTTAAAGTTGCTGGTTTTCAAACAAGATGTTAAACTGAGGTGCATGTGAAAGAACCTGAAGTATTAGCTTGATGTTCATCCCCAATCAACATCACAAAAATGAGTTATCCAATATTATTATCCTATTGCAGTTTGCTGTTCTCAATATGACTGTCGTACCTTCTATATTATAATCATCAGTACACTTCAAAAGTATTCCTTTAACTGTTAAGTGCTTTGGGACATTTAATGTCCATGAAAGGTGATATATAAATGTAAGTTATGCAAGTTTCACATAAAAAAGTACAGTAACTTTACAAAGAGAACAATAAAATGAGTTGAATGATTCCAATAACTCTAGATATAAAAATTATGTTCACTTAAAGTTTAAAAAATTCTTAAGTTTTATTTTAGGAAGAAAAAATGTGGAGCATGGTAAATCAAGCCCTACATTCGTACAATATCTTGTTTTCAGCCATCCAAGTTTCACCAGCAACTGTGGGAAGGTTTTCCTTGCCTTTAGTCCTACCTACAATTGGCATAGGTACCTGACATACCAAGCAGCAGACCTGACCAGCCTGCCTTATTATAATTTGGAGGTGCCAGTGTTGGACTGGGGTGCGCAAAGTTAAAAATCACACAACACCAGGCTATAGTCCAACATGTTTATTTGGAAGCACTGGCTTTTGGAGTGCTGCTCCTTCATCAGGTGGTTGTGGAGTAGACTGAAACTGTGCTGTACATCATCTCTACAATCTTCTGGGGCAGCCACTCCATCTGTCTATAAGACATAAGAAATAGGAGTGGAAGTAAGGTCATTCGGCCCATCAATTCCACTCTGCCATTCAATCATGGCTGATGGGCATTTCAATGGCACTTACCCGCACTCTCCCTGAATCTCTTAATTCCTTGTCTTTGGCGTTCTATGCTTAAATCTTTTGCTTTGCCAACCTTTTTCCCACTTGGAAACCCCCTCACCCTGACTATCTCTCTTTCCCTTTCTGACCTCTGGGTACCCTGAGCCCTTTCTTAATTTCCAGTAGCACCCTATAAGTGCATGGGACATGCAATTGAATGCAAGACAGCATGTCAACTTCTGCCATGCTTTCTAAGAAAAACAAAAGGCGTACGAAAGCCTTTAGTTTGAGGGTTTTATTTGTGTTTTGAACCCGAGCTGTGCACATCTCTGCAGCACTTGAGTGAGATTCCTGAGCAAGTAGGTGCCTGGGACTTGCTCCCTTCACAACAGGAACCAAAGCTCAGGGGCTGCGGTGCTGATGCGAAGCGGGGAAATGTTTGCAGTGGCACGTTTCCGGGAGAGAGCTGCTGTTATGGTAACGGCAGAAGCCGGTGTGGGCTGTAGGTGGTGAGGAGTATTCGGCGGATTCTCTCTTTCTCTCTCTGTGTCTCTGGTTGTTGTCCTGGGCGTGAGGATGAACGCGGACCGTTTCTCAATGTCAGCAGAGGACTACCTGAGTGAGTAGAGGTCCTGGCTTGTGTCAGGATGGTCCTTCACATGGGCCCTGGCCTCAAACGTTCTCCCTCTCTCGTTCCCTCCTCCAGAACAGCCCCCTCGATCTCTCTGTGTTTCATTTTTTCTAAGTTTCACCTTCCCAGTAACTATGAGGCAAAAACAGAGGAATTGCTTGAGTAACTCAACAGGCCTGGCAGCATCTTTGGAGAGAGTGAGTGAGAAAAACAAAGAGCTAATGTTTTGAGCACAGTGAGTCTTGGCAGTTCATTGTTTTGTTAATTTTTTAATCTCTCGCATTGTTTCTCCCCACCCTGAAAAAAAAACATTTCGGAACAAGGGGAGCACCTGTTGGGGATCAGGGCTTCGGGATGTTGGCAGTACCCATTACCATTGGCAGGCTCTGTTGCCCTTGGGTGGTTTGGACCAGTTTGCCTGGGACACTGGTATCTGTGGTGGGGGCACTTTGGAGGATTCGGCCAGGTTGGGACTTAGGGCTGAATGGCTTTCCCTGACCAAATATGTTCCCCCATTCAATCTCATTGTGGTCTCAATGCCATTTTCCTGTCTGCACCTCCAAGGCCTTTGATTCATTTGCTTAACAAAATATGAAGGTCTACATGGCATTATTGGAATAAAGTTATTTGCAGTTGGGTTCTAATATTGTGACAGTAATGTTCATGTACTCCTCCTCTCGCTAGTTGACTGGTTGTCTATCACCATTTTTGACTAGAGATATTAAAGGTAGATGGTTTTGTTGTGATGTGTTGTTTGTGGACCTGCTTAGCTCTGTCTGTGGCCAGCAATATTGATTTTATGTTCTATATGCAAGTAGCACTGTTGTAGTTTCAGTTAAATGCAAAGCAATGAGGGTCAATGTTGAGGATTGCCACCTGAATGTATTCCACTGTGACCCCATCTTGCTACCCTCCACTGTTGATGGTTTAGGAAACACCATGGATGATGACGGAAGTATCTAGAATGCTGGCACATTGCTATCATCCTGTGGAATGCAACTATGTCAAGCTGTTTCCCCTTACCATCCCCTTTATGTGGGGTATGACTCTAAATGCTCAGATATTCTTTCATTTACTGTCTGTTACACAATATTAAACATGGAATTGGCCCTTTTCACAGTAATTTGATTATCAGAATCAAGTTTTTGTACCTATAATTTATCACTTAAAGTTGTTTCATCTGTTCCTTTCTGTATGCTTCTTTGATTTCATTGGCCCCAGTTTACTCTGGACCCAGAATTTGTGTAGATTCCCCTTGTTTAATGATCATGTCACTTGCCAATATTTGCAGTATTTTCACCTTATTCAAGCATGGATAAGAGCACCTTTGTAATCTCACTCGTGATGCTGGTGGAATCTGAGTCTTTCTGGATGTAGGTTTGCTTGCTGAACTGGAAGGTTCATGATCAGACGTTTCATCACCATACTAGGTAACATCTTCAGTGAGCCTCTGGACAAAGCATTGCTGGTGATTTCTGCTTTCTATTTATATGTTTGGGTTTCTTTGGGTTGGTGATGTCATTTTCTGTTCTTTTTCTCAGGGCATGATAAATTGGGTCCAAATCAATGTGTTTGTTGATAGAGATCTGGTTGGAATGCCATGCTTCTATGAATTCTCGTGCGTGTCTCTGTTTGGCTTGTCTTAGGATGGATGTGTTGTCCCAGTCGAAGTGGTGTCCTTCCTCATCTGTATGTCAGGATGTTAGTGAGAGAGGGTCATGTTGTTTTGTGGCTAGTTGATGTTCATGTATCCTGGTAGCTAGTTTTCTGCCTGTTTGTCCAATGTAGTGATTAGATTAGATTAGATTACATTACAGTGTGGAAACAGGCACTTCGGCCCAACAAATCCACACCGACCTTCCAAAACGCAACACCTCGCATTTATTCAGGTTGAACTCCATCTGCCACCTCTCAGCCCATCTCTGCATCCTGTCAATGTCCCGCTGCAGCCTACAACAGCCCTAACGACACCTCCAACCTTTGTGTCGTCTGCAAACTTGCTGACCCATCCTTCAATCCCCTCATCCAAGTCATTAATAAAAATTGCAAACAGTAGAGGCCCAAGGACAGAGCTCTGTGGCACACCACTCACCACTGACTTCCAGGCAGAATATTTTCCTTCTACTACCACTCACTGTCTTCTGTTGGCCAGCCAATTCTGTATCCAGACAGCTAAGTTCCCCTGTATCCTATTTCTCCTGACCTTCTGAACGAGCCTACCGTGGGGAACCTTATCAAATGCTCCATATCTTTTCACTATGTTCCTTCTATATTGATAATATTCAGAATTATGTCTACCAGTCATTGTTTTGTACCATGTCGTCTTTATATTATCCACTTCTTCACCTTCCCTTCACTCTTTTCGCAAGGCCGTTACTTCTGATATGAATCATCTCCTGTCTGTAGAGGTATTATCTATCCCAGAACTTGCTTACAACAAAGAAAAATACAGCACAGGAACAGGCTTTTGGCCCTTCAAGCCTGCACTGACACATTTTACCCCTCCATATTAAACTGTCCTCATTTACAGGATCTGTATCTCTATTCATTTCCTATTTGTGTATCCGTCCAGGTGCTTCTTGAAAGCCGCTATGGTGTCTCCTCCCATCGAGGAGAAAGTGAGGTCTGCAGATGCTGGAGATCAAAGTTGAAACTTTATTGCTGGAACAGCACAGCAGGTCAGGCAGCATCCAGGGAACAGGAGATTCGACGTTTCGGGCACAGGCCCTTCTTGAAGGGCCTGTGCCCGAAACGTCGAATCTCCTGTTCCCTGGATGCTGCCTGACCTGCTGTGCTGTTCCAGCAATAAAGTTTCAACTGTCTCCTCCCATCACCTTCTCTGGCAGCGTGTTCCAGGCACTCACCACCGTTTTGTGAAAAATGTGCTTCACACATCTCTTTTGAACTTTCCCCCTTGCTCCTTGAACTTGTGTTCTCTAGTAACTAATCCCTCCACCCTGGGAAAAAGCCTCTTACTTTCCACTCTATCCATGCCATTCACAATGTTATAAGCTTCTATCAGGTCACCCCTCAACTTCCTGCGTTCCAGTGAAAACAAGCCCAGTCGATCCAAACTTTCTTTGTAGCTAAAATCCCCCATACCAGGCAATGTCCTGGTAAACCTTTTCTGTACCCTCTCCAAAATATCCACATCCTTCTGGTAGTGTGGTGACCCGAGCCGTACACAGTATTCCAAGTGTGGCCTAACTAAAGGTTCTATAAAACTGCAGCATAACTTGTCTATTCTTATGCTCAGTGCCCCTTCCAGTGAAGGCAAGCATGCCATAGGCCTTTTTTACTACTTTATCTATATGTGCTGCTGCCTTCAGAGATCTATGGACCTGCACATACGGCAGTGTCTGCTTATCAATGCTCCTAAGGGTTCTGCCATTCACTGTGTAATTTCCATCTGTATTTGTTCCAAACTGCATCACTTCACATTTGTCCAGATTCAACTCTATCTGCCATTTTTCTGCCCATGCCTCTAACTGATCTATATCATGCTATATCCTCTGACAAACCTCCTTCAGTGACATAGAGACCAGAAACCGTCCTTTCTGTGCCAGCTTTCTAACCATTGACTATTCAATGCACGGTATTATGAGTAATCCTAAATTTACCACAATTTATATACTTATACTGAAGTAGTATAACTATATAAGTGGTATAAGTATAATAAGTAGTATAATCATCCTGGGCTGATAAGTGGTAAGTAACATTTATGCCATGTAAGTGCAAGTCAAAGCCCATCTCCAAATGAAAATTGAACCATCTCTCGTTGACAGTCAATGACATTCCCATCAGTGAATCCCCTACTATCAACAACATACAAGTTATCATTGGTGTGAAACTGAATAGGACCAGCCATACAGACATTAATTATAAGAGCAGGTCAGAAGCTAGGAATTCTGCAGTGAAGTGACTCAACCAAGAAAGCTAATGGAATGCTGACCTTTAGCTTGAGAACTGGAGTACAAGAGTGCAGAAGTTATGCTGAAGTGAAACTGGTTAGACCCCGCGTGGAGTACGGTGAGCAGATCTGGGGACCACACCTTAGGAGGCATATATCGGCCTTGGAGGGAGCACAATATCGGTTTATAAGTATGATTCCTGGACTTCAGCTTCAGAGGTTAAGTAATGAGGAGAAATTATTCAAATTAGGCCTGTTTTCTCTGGAATTTAGAAGGTTAGGAGGTGATCTGATTGAGGTTTTCAAGATATTAACAGGAAAAGACAGGGTGGATAAGATAAACTCTTTCCACTTATTGGGTATTCTAGAACTAGAAGGCAAAGTCTGAGAAGTAGAGCCTCAATTAGACCATTGAGGTGAGGTGTTAGGAAGCACTTTGAAACACAAAGGTAGAGGTTTGGAACTTTCATCCTCAAATGGCAGTGGATGCTGGATCAGTTGTTAATTTTAAATCTAAGATAGGCATTTTTGTTAAACAAAGGTATTAAAGGATATTTCTTCTTTAAATAAGTTTAGTTCTTATCTCTCACCTTGCATTGCCTATTACTTTGTGCAGCAAATTAGCTAATCTCTTCAACTCCTATTAATCTGACTGTTTTGATCCAAGTTGAGGAACCAAAGAGGCTTCCGCTTGTCTTTATCCTTTTTTATCCACATCTACAGTGGGCTCAATTTTTTTTGTTGTTCAACCATTACAGTCCTGTCCAATCATGTCAACTTTATTATGTTTGATGCCAAACATGTATCTTATAATGGTTTATATCCCCAGTTAAATTTTCTGCAATAGATATTTTTGTAAACTGAGAAGTTCAGGACTCATTCTTACTAATGAAAACATAAATACCGTTGCAAATTATTTTAAATGCTGGACACAAGACCCCTTTTTGTCTCGGTTACTCTTCATGACCTGCATATACAGGAGAGATTGAAGGTAATCTGGTTGGTTCATCATTCCAGTTCTTAGCAGTGAAGTGTTCATTCCATTTTGCTGGTGCGTTATGCCTTTTGTATCCTCATTGAAGATCAAGTCGGAAGGATCATGCAGTGTGCGATTATTCACTTGCCATCTGCTTGTGCATATTTTCTTTATGACTTATTGCAAATTGAAGGTCATGGATCAGTCATTTTCCTCTTCAAGTGATGTCGAGACTCCAGCAAAAAAGAAGTGTCTAATTACAATAATCTTTCAAATAAACTGGTAGTTGCCAAAGGCAGTTATGTTGGGTTTTGTTGTATGACTTATCTGCCACATTTGCTAAAAAAAGTACTCAATTCATCAAAACGTGATTAATTTGGATTTCAATTAAAATCAAATTATGTCAACTGCAGTCATTTGCAGTTTGAAAAAATTGAAAACCTGTTTCCAGGAACCTCCAATTATAAATTATTTTTTAACTTGGAGTGTAAGTTGCTGTTTCTTTGCAACAACCTGCTGAGGACCATATTTGACACAATATTTTGTCAGACCTGAGTTTTAGCTTTCTAAGTGAAACAAGTCACTGGGATATTCTGCTGGACTTTGTCTTTAAGTAAGTTTGTTGTAATAATCTGAAGAGTATGAAAGTTTTTGAAATAACTTTTGAAAAGTGGCGATTCCCAAGTGACAACAGTACCAGCTTCATGGCCAGCTGATCTTCAATAACTCCATCAATTGTTGTCTGGCCCCATTTAGCGTTTTTCGCTTGGATCACCCACTGTCAGAATTGGAGCATGTTGCATGCCATTAAGATTGTGGCTAAAGAAGGTGAAGTCAAAGATAAACAAAAATTAAACACAGAACTAGAGATGGACACCACAATTGGGTGTACTTTATTTTTTATGCAACGCTTTATTAGTTGTTCAGATTTTTTTCAATTTGACTTTCTCCAGAAAGTGCTAGCTGGTGGATTTACTCATCTGAACAGTTTTGATTATTTAACCAATTAAATATTCAAATTCAGCTGTGTTTACGCCACATAAACTTTTACAAGATCTGACTGAATTTCATGAGCATTGATGTGATAGCATGGGATGTGGTTGGCACTGGCTAGATCAGCATTTATTGCCAGTACCTAATCTCCCACAGGGAAATTAAGAGCCAACCACATTGCTGTGGGTTTGGAGTCACACGTAGGTCAGACCAGATAAGGATGACAGATTTCATAGTAAACCAGATGTGTTTTTACAGCAGTAGACAGTGGCTGCATGGACATCATTAGACTGGCTTTTCCTAAAATTCTGGATTTTTAAAAATTGAATTCAGATTTCACCCTCAACCTGCGGTTCTGGATTACTAGCACACTGACATCACAAACATAAAGAAAAGGAAGGCTTGACAATATTTGGAACCCCCTCCTTCCTTCCTGCCCTTGGCCAAAGGGAGTTAGACATCCCCAGTGTCACGATCTCTGTAAACTTTCATACTTTTTATATTTCTGCCCACTTGAATTTGCTCCAATCTCTTTCAACTCTGGCAACAGTAAATCCATAACAATCTCTGGCCATATTCTGCAGAGAATAATGGTTTTCAAGGGGAAATGAATACTATCCTCTATCCTCCACTTTGTGCATGAGCAAAGGAAGAAGCTGGAGTCAGTTTGTATTTTGCATAGGTTTTATTGGCACTCCTCAGTCTATCATAAATGCAGACTATTTTTCTCCCGATCACCACCTCTTCCAGGTGGAGACTGCTGGTTGAAAATCGATGTTCCCATTGCTATCAGCTATTCTTGATCATACCTAGAGTAAGCTCACATCCTTCTTAACTATCTCTCAGCATTTGTAACATTAGCAGCTTGCGTTAGATTCCTGCTCCACTGTGGTTTAACTACCTCCAACAAATCATGCATATTGCATGCTGTCTCTGCTTATGCAACACTTGTTAGGAGCTTTCAATAACTAATGAGAGATGACCCCCATCTACTCCTCACTCTGGATTCTTGCAGGGCCGAAGCAGGGACCTTGCAGAAGTCCTGGCGCCATATTTGGCATCCTGGCTGATGAAGATGAACTCTAAGTACTTTCTTTTTATTCTTTTGTACATCAAAATGGCGCCAGATTGTGGCAACTGAGCACTTTTCATTGTATCTCCCTAGATATATGTGACAATAAATCATTAATTCATTCATTCATTCATTGCATGCAAAGCCCTGGGCAAATGAATCATGCTGCATTTACCTAATTAAAATATGTGTACCCATTCTGTTTGCATATAGATCAGCCTGCAACCAAGTTAAGTAAAACACTCTTTTGGTGTTATCCATAAATATGTATGTTCACATCTAATAGGTTCTGTTGATAGATGTTAAATACTGAGTAGTTGAAGGTAATAAAGTAAACTGGTATTGATCTGTTTTTTAATACTTCAATTGATATATGTATATTTATATATATTCAAGCCAGCCCATACTGGCAGGGATTGTTTAGAGTAGAAAAAATAAGTTGGTGTGGCAAGCAGTAAGCAGCTTTGATTAGAGCATTCTAGGCTCTGTGTATTCTTCACAAATACTTGAAGGTCCTCTAACAATATAGATTGTTCCCTGATGTATTAATCCAGGTTGTTAGTAAAGATCTTATTGCTCGACAGCTCCAAGACTGATTCTTGTGGGAGTCCAGTAATTAGTTATTGGCCATCATGCAAAGCTGCTACTATTATGATGATTTATTGCATTCTGTGTGTATTCATGCACCTAGTCCTTTATCTAGCCAAATATCTCTGGCAATCCCCAAAAAAGCAACCTTCTGTTCTTGAAAGATCAAATACACATCAGTTAGACTGCTGTCATCCACCAATTCAGGAAACTATTTTTAAGAAAAATGGGTAAACTCATTGCAATCATTAATGTGCACTCATTTAGTCAGTAATTTATGACATTACATGTATTGTGACACTTTTTTATGAAGATGAACTTATGTAATTTTGTTGCTCCTTTCTAAATCTTTAGCGCACATCTTCACACTATTGAGGCTCCTTTTGTATCAAAGTGCACAGTTAGGTAGATTAATTTTTGTGAACACAAATTATGATAGACTTTTTGAGAGGCCTTTTTGCAGGTTTTTCCGAAGTACAATAAATGTCCTGTTGTAATTGGTATATATGTTAGAGATATGTTTCAATGCAAACAAAAGACAGCAGTAATAATACATGATGCTTTGCAGTGACTTCTGAAATTTGGATCCGTATAAAATGTCAGGAGATTTATGATTCTGTCCTTGAGGAAAAAAGGTATGCTATCTATTTCTAAAACAGAAATAAGCGGACCAAATAAAGATACAAAGCAGGGACTACCACGTTTGGAATTGGCGGCAAGGAAAAGGTGCTCTTAAATACCAAGGGCAAGTGGGCAGTGATATTGTCAGAAACCAGAGAGCAGAGTGCTTGACTGTTCTTGTGTGGAACTGATTCATCAAGAAAGAAAGAAACACAGTTATGGTACTAAGCCAGTATATAACTGAAATATAAAATAAATATGTGGAGCAAGTTCGGAGCAGCGAGAAGTGAGAGGCGGGAGCCGGGAGGAGGTGTCGTTGGTGCGAGGTGATTGTCCGGAAGGCCGATAAATATATTTAAACTTGTTACCTTCAGGCCAGCGAGGGAGGAGCGAGCAAAGGACTTCTGGGATGGGTAAGTAGAACAGTTTATATTTGCGTGGTTGCATTATCTGAGACACTACTCGGGTAGTGTCTCCCACCCATCCTCCTCCTCTAACCTAAAAAACATTTGTGGGAGCCAGATTGACAAGGTAAGGTAACTAGTTTATTTCCTAATCTTTTTTTTAGTAGTCACTTTGGGAGTTAGAATTGTGGGAATGGAGTTTAGGGCAGTGGAATGTTCCTCCTGCAGAATGTGAGAAGTAAGGGTCACCACTAGTGTCCCTGCTAACTACATCTGTGGGAAGTGCACCCAACACCAGCTCCTCGAAAATCGCGTTAGGGAACTGGAGCTGGAGTTGGATGAACTTCAGGTCATTTGGGAGTCAGAGGGGGTTATTGACAGGACTTACAGAGAGGTAGTCACTCCCCATATAAAAGAAAAAGACAGATGGGTGACAGTTAGGGGACAGAAAGGGAACCGGCAGGCAGTGCAGAGATCCCCTGTGGCCATTCCCCTCAACAATAAGTATACTGTTTTGGATACTGTTGCAGGGGATGACTTACCAGGGGAAAGCAGTGGGGCACCTGCTGCTCAGAAGGGAAGTGGGAAGAGGAGCAGAGCAGTAGTCATTGGAGATTCGATAGTTAGGGGGACAGATAGGAGGTTCTGTGGGGACGAGAGAGACTCACGGTTGGTGTGTTGCCTCCCGGATGCCAGGGTCCGTGATGTCTCTGATCGTGTTTTTGGGATCCTTTGAGGGGAGGGAGAACAGCCCCAAGTCGTGGTCCACATTGGCACCAACGACATAGGTTGGAAGAGAGATGGGGACTTTTGAGGCCGAAATTCAGGGAGCTAGAATGGAAGCTTAGAGCTAGGACGAACAGAGTTGTTTTCTCTGGTTTGCTGCCCGTGCCACGTGCTAGTGAGGTGAGGAATAGGGAGAGAAAGGAGTTGAACACGTGGCTATAGGGATGGTGCAGGAGGGAGGGTTTCGGGTTTTTGGATAATTGGAGCTCTTTCTGGGGTAGGTGGGACCTCTACAAGCAGGATGGTCTTCATCTAAACCAGAGGGGTACCAATATCCTGGGTGGGAAATTCACAAAAGCTATTAAGGTGGATTTAAACTAATACAGCAGGGGGTTGGGAACCAAAATTGTAGGACAGGTACAGAAGAGGATAAGAGTAGGGCGTTCCAAAATCAAGTATCTGACACTGGCAAGCGAGAACCTGGTTTGAAGTGTGTGTACTTCAACGCGAGGAGCATCCAAAATATAGTGGGTGAACTGGCAGCGTGGGTTGGTACCTGGGACTTCGATGTTGTGGCCATTACAGAGACATGAATAGAGCAGGGACAGGAATGGCTGTTGCTACCCGAGTAGTGTCTCAGATAATGCAACCACGCAAATATAAACTGTTCTACTTACCCATCCCAGAAGTCCTTTGCTCGCTCCTCCCTCGCTGGCCTGAAGGTAACAAGTTTAAATATATTTATCGGCCTTCCGGACAATCACCTCGCACCAACGACACCTCCTCCCGGCTCCCGCCTCTCACTTCTCGCTGCTCCGAACTTGCTCCACATATTTATTTTATGTTTCAGTTATATACTGGCTTAGTACCATAACTGTGTTTCTTTCTTTCTTGATTCAGATGTTTCAGAAAGGACAGAGAAGATGGTAAAAGAGTGGGAGGTGTGGCATTGTTGATTAGGGACAATATTACAGTTGTGGAAAGGATGTTAGGAGACTCGTTAACTGAGGTAGTATGGGCCGAGGTTAGAAACAGGAAAGGAGAAGTCACCATGCTGTGAGTTTTCAATAGGCCTCCGAATAGTCCCAGAGATGTAGAGGAAAGGACAGCAAAGATGATTCTCGATAGGAGTGAGAGAGGCAGGGTAGTTGTCATGGGGGACTTCAACTATCCAAATATTGACTGGGATCACTTCAGTACGAATACTATCGATGGATCAGTTTTCGTCCAGTGTGTGCAGGAGGGCTTCCTGACACAGTATGTAGACAGGTCTACAAGTGGCAAAGCCACTTTAGATTTAGTACTGGGTAACGAGCCTGGCCAGGTGTTAGACTTGGAAGTAAGTGAGCACTTTGGAGACAGCGATCACAATTCTCTCAGGTTTACTTTAGTGATGGAAAGGGATAGGTGTACTCCACCGAGCAAGAGTTACAGCTGGGGGAAGGGAAATTATGATGCAATTAGGAAAGATTTAGGAAGCATAGAATGGGGAAGGAAACTGCAGGGGATGAGCATATTAAAAATGTGGAGCTTATTCAAGGAAAAGCTCCTGTGTGTCCTAGATAAGTATGTACTTGTCAGGCAGGGAGGAAGATATAGAACGCATAAGCCGTGGTTTACTAAGGAAGTAGAATCTCTCTGGTCAAGAAGAAGAAGAAGACTTATGTTAGGACAAAATGTGAAAACTCAGTTAGGGCACTTGAGGGTTACAAGGAAGTCAGGAGAGACCTAAAAAGAGAGCTCAGAAGAGCCAGGAGGAGACATGAGAAGTTGTTGGTGGATAGGATCAGGGTTAACCCTAAGGCTTTCCACAGGTATGTCAGGAATAAAAGAATGACAAGAGTTAAATTAGGGCCAATCAAGGATAATAGTGGGAAGCTGTGTGTGGAGTCAGAGGAGATAGGGGAAGCACTAAATAAATATTTTTCGACAGTGTTCACTATAGAAAATGAAAATGTTGGCGAGGAAGATACAGAGATACTTGCATCTAGACTAGAAAAGGTTGAGGTTCACAAGGAAGAGCTATTAGAAATATTGCAGAGTGTGAAAATAGACAAGTCCCCTGGGCTGGATGGGCTCTATCCTAGGATCCTCTGGGAAGCAAGGGAGGAGATTACCGAGCCTTTGGCATTGATCTTCAAATCATCATTGTCTACAGGAATAGTGCCTGAGGACTGGAGGATAGCAAATGTGGTTCCCTTGTTCAAAAAGGGTAGTAAAGGCAACCCTGGTAATTACAAACCAGTGAGTCTCACTTCAGTTGTTGGTAAAGTGTTGGAAAAGGTTATAAGAGGATTTATAACCATCTAGAAAAGAATAATCTGATCAGGGACAGTCAGCACAGTTTTGTGAAGGGTAGGTTGTGCCTAACGAATCTTATTGAGTTTTTTGACAAAGTGACCATACACTTTGGTGACGAGAGTAAACCGGTTAATGTGGTGTATGTGGATTTCAGCAAGGCGTTCGATAAGGTTCCCCAAGGTAGGCTATTATACAAAATGCGGAGGAATGGGATTGTGGGAGACATAGCAGTTTGGATCAGTAATTGGCTTGCTGAAAGAAAACAGAGGGTTGTAGTTGATGGAACATTTTAATCTTGGTGTCCAGTTACTGGCGGCGTACCGCAAGGGTCGGTGTTGGGTCCACTGCTGTTTGTCATTTTTATAAATGACCTGGATGAGGGCTTAGAAGGGTGGGTTAGTAAATTTGCGGACGAAACTAAGGTCAGTGGAGTTGTGGATAGTGATGAAGGATGTAGTAGGTTGCAGAGAGACATAGATAGGATGCAGAACTGGGCTGAGAGGTGGAAAACAGAGTTTAATGTGGACAAGTGTGAGGTGATACACTTTGGACAGAGTAATGGGAATGCAAAGTACTGGGCTAATGGTAAGATTCTTGGGAGTGCAGATGAGCAGAGAGATTTCGGTGTCCATGTACACAGATCCCTGAAAGTTGCCACGCAGGTTGACAGTGTTTTGGCCTTTATTAATAGAGGGCTTGAGTTCCGGAACCAGGAGGTTATGCTGCAGCTGTACAAAGCTCTGGTACGGCCACACTTGGAATATTGTGTACAGTTCTGGTCACCGCATTATAAGAAGGGTGTGGAAGCTTTGGAAAGGGTGCAGAGGAGATTTACTAAGATGTTGTCTGGTATGGAAGGAATGTCTTACGAGGAAAGGCTGAGGGCCTTAAGGCTGTTCTCGTTAGAGAGAAGAAGGTTGAGAGGTGACTTAATAGAGACATACAAGACAATCAGAGGGTTAGATAGGGTGGATAGGGAGAGCCTTTTTCCAAGTATGTGGACGGCAAACACGAGGGGACACAACTTTAAAGTGAGGGGAAATAGGTATAAGACAGATGTCAGAGAGTAGTAAGGGTATGGAATGCTTTGCCTGCTCCGGTAGTAGATTCGCCAGTTTAAGTGCATTTAAATCGTCATTGGAAAGGCATATGGATGTACATGGAGTAGTGTAGGTGGGATGGACTTCAGATTAGTATGACAGGGCGGCGCAACATCGAGGGCCGAAGGGCCTGTACTGTGCTGTAATGTTCTATGTTCTAAGTTACCTGATCGAATTACTTGTCCTGTACTGAATTTAAATCCGATATGTTGCGTACATGCAAATCAATTGAGCTTACAAGGTTATTTAGAGCATGTTTAATATCAAAAATCCAACCATGAGAATTAATTGAGGGAGAGTTCGTGACAATAACTTAATTTTCTATTCCTTGACAAAGAAAATTTTGTAATAATCTAATAATTTTGCTGAAAATGACAGACATGTTTTGTCAAAATGTTTCAAGTAGTACTCTTCAGGACGATGTATAGGAAATACCGCAGTAAAGAGAAAGTTTTTAAAATTAATTTCTAGTGTTGAAGTTTTATTTAAAACCTACAAATCAATTTTCATTATTCACAAGAGGACTGATAGCAGTATTGGCAGTTTTGCCACTTATGCTCTCAAATCTCTCCATCTTCTATATGGTTTTATAGTCCTTTATCACTTTACCAAATACAGTTTGATCTCTGTGCTGCCAGAACGTATAAAGAAATGGGATCCATTTGTATTTGGCCCAGCATTGGCCAGAGATTGGACTGCAGCTCCTGCATGCTTCAATTGGGAATTCTCATGGATTTTACACCTGTGCCATTATGTTTAAAAAGTCAGCACCCTGGCACATGAATTTGGGAACAGTTTGGTTTTTGGGATTCGGGAACAGTTCCAATTCTTACCTATGTTCCTAATTCCAACATGCATACTAACCTATTGTCTATTTATTTTATGTATTTTGTGCAATCTCATTGAGGCTTCTTGAGCCTTGACTTCTCTATCTTAAGATAGTTTTGAGACAAAACAACAGCAAAGAATTGCTCTTATTTTGGCTGGGCATTGAACAGTGATGATGGTAAGAATATAGCAACCTAGTTAATCCCTCCTAGTCCACTAAAATCTCTCAGCTGAAGGAGAGAGCATTTCATTAAGTTAGTACCATGAGGAAAGTGAGAAAATCTCTAAAGAACCAATTTTAAAATATGATTTAAAAAGTCACATTATCAATTCCCAACCTGAAATTGGAGAGGTAAAGCAATACTGGCCATCCTTCAGATTCAAGGCTGTGATCACAGCAGGCTCTCTGCCTTTATTTCTGATGAAGGGCTTTTGCCCAAAACGTCGATTTTGCTGCTCCTCGGATGCTGCCTGAACTGCTGTGCTCTTCCAGCACCACTGATCCAAAATGTGATCACAGAAGCATGAGACAAGAGAGCTCATTAAGAGCTCTTGTAATCACTTTAATGCTTGACCCAGTTCTCATTTACATTCACTCTGAAGGTTAACGTATGTCCAGACTATCATATAACGTTTCAGTTGAAGATCATTTTGATATCATTTTTCACTGGTTTTCTGTTATATTGCCACAGGATGAAATCTGCAGTGCATTGGTAGCTTGGAAGATATTCTGTTCCTGGTTCATACATTCTCATAATCAATAAATTGTTTTAAAATATAGCAAACTGGTTTATGTACTTCGGTACTCTTTATAGCATGCAACCACTTTTATCATTTCCCTGCAACAAAGCTTTATCTCTGAAACTTATACTTGGCAGCTATAAGATCAATCTATCTTATTAATAGGTGCTGTATCATAAGTGACTTCTGTGCAGGACAGCGATGTTCAATCTGTGTTCATGCCCTAGTCTCAAACTGTGACCTCCAACTTCCATTTAATGCACCTTTACACTTAATGTCATAAAGATTATCAGTAACTATTGGTCATCTGCACTTGCATCGTTCTCTTCTGCTGCTTCCCCAAAACCTAAGCTGTTATAATGTAAATAGCTTATTTCTTGGTAAACAGATTGACGTCTCAAGGTGTATCTTCGAAGAGCCAATATTACATTTTGAGGAACAAATCACTACATAGTGTGATGCATGTGTGTTTTTCATAGAATTCTTGAGAATCATATAATCCCTAGTGTGGAAGCATTTATTCAACCTATATGGCACATTTTCAAATTGGAAGGTTTTCTCTCCTTTTTGAAGATCAATTTATCTTAATTGAAGAAAATATCTTCAAACTCAGGAATAATTTACACCATGGAAGTTGGCCATTGGGCCCATTATATTCCATGATAGCTCTCTACGGAGCAATCCAGTCAGTCCTATACCATTAATGTAGTTCCAGTATCCCTGAAAGTTTACTTTGTTCAAATGCCCTTCCAGTTTCCCTTTCTGTTTCTACTGCCCTTGTGTACAGCAAGTTCCAGGTTATTGCCACTTGCTGTAAGTTCGTCTTCACGTTCCCTTGTCCAAGCTCTTAAATCTGTGTCTCCTAGTCTTCATACGACTAACAAATGGAGACAGTATGTCTACATTATCTACCCTGTTAGAATTGATTGAGGCGTACAAAATTCTATGTTACAAGGAGAATAACCCCAGTGCTCCAACCTTGAAACTAACCCTTCACCACCCCCCCCCCTCCCCACCACCAGCACCACCAAAATAATTTCATTGAATCACATCTGCATCATCTTAAGGACTTTCACATTCTTGCTTACTAAGTTGGATTCAATATTGGATAGGATAAATAGGCAAGGTCTTTTCCCTGGAGTGGGGGAGTCCAAAACTAGAGGGCATAGGTTTAGGGTGAGAGGGGAAAGATATATAAAAGAGACCTAAGGGGCAACATTTTCATGCAGCAGGTGGTATGTGTATGGAATGAGCTGCCAGAGGAAGTGGTGGAAGCTGGTACAATTTCAACATTTAAAAGGCCTCTGGATGGGTATATGAATAGGAGGGATATGGGCCAGGTGCTGGCAGGTGGGACTAGATTAGGTTGAGATACCTGGTTGGCATGGATGAGTTGGATCGAAGGATCTGTTTCTGTGCCATACATCTCTATGACAATAGCTTAATAGTGTGTAACTAGACTGTAGTTACTATATATGCGGTAATTCCATTAGATTGTCTTAAAGCATGACGGTAATTACAGATAATAGTCTATTCAGTTCCTTACCTTGAAAGTATTTGAATTTAAATGTTGAGCATTAAATTTTCACTTTGGTATGTTCTTGGTTAGTTCAGATTTTAAGCAAAAAATAAATTCAGTAGAAGTATTACTCCATTGAATGCTGTCATGTCGACCACCAATTTCCCTCCTATCAAAAAAAAATCTTCATTTGCTAATTGGTGAACAAGAAGTCCATTCACAGCGATTAATTGTATCAAGAATGCTTGCCTGACATTGATATGTGAATGTGTATGATGCTTGCAGACACATTAGAGTGCCTAAAGCTTCTTCTAGCACCAATTTATTTGACAGGTAAGTGGTGTCAAAATCACAACTCATTAGACTGCTGGAAATCATGCTTTTCTACCTGAATGGAAATGTCTCAATGTCTATGTGTTGCAGAGGAGTTTATTTGATCTAATATGACATATTCTTCTTTTTCTCCCTTATTTCAAATGGATTGTTTATCCATTGTGGCAGTGTGAGCAAAGATGCACCCATGTTATAATTGTAAAAGATCAAATGAAAAGATTAAGGAAAGGATCATAACATGTTGGCACCTTGTTATTTTCAAGGATATTTTAACTACTGTGTTTATTTAATATTTCCAATGCCATATTCTGTGACTTTTGCAAAATTGCATGATAGTAAATAATAAATCTAAATTAAATTACGAGCTTTAATGTGAATGATGTATACTGGTTAATGAAAAGAATAGAATTCACGAAGGGGAGCCTGTTTTTTTTAGATTAGATTACTTACAGTGTGGAAACAGGCCCTTCAGCCCAACAAATCCACACCGCCCCGCCGAAGCGCAACCCACCCATACCCCTACATGTACCCCTTACCTAACACTACAGGCAATTTAGCATGGCTAATTCACCTGACCTGCACATCTTTGGACTGTGGGAGGAAACCGGAGCACCCGGAGGAAACCCACGCAGACACGGGGAGAACTTGCAAACTCCACATAGTCAGTCGCCTGAGGCGGGAATTGAACCCAGGTCTCTGGCGCTGTGAGGCAGCAGTGCTAACCACTGTGCCACCGTACCGCCCACTAACCTGCAGTGTGTGCAATACAACAAAAAAGGGAAATTAAAAATTCAATAGACCAGCATCCCCACTCAGACTACAAGTAATACAATACCCTGTATCTATAATACTAGTATTACATATTTTAGGGGATGTAGGTAACCAATAGAAACTCAATGGTTCCAGTAGTGGTGAGGAAGCTGTGCGAGAGTGTTAACATGGACAAAACCCAGAAAAGCCAGAACTTTGAGAAGATAGACTTCATAAAATTCAGCTATTTAATGTTACCTGGCAATTAGGAGTTTAGGATGTGTGATGGAAGAGGTCAGTTATTGTGGGAATTGGTCTTCGTTAATCATGGGAGTGAAAGTTCAGTAGTGTGAGCGCAAGAAGAAGTGAGATTTTAAGGTGGGGTTGTATTAGAAATTGTGGTCTCTTTGAAACTGATTCTTATTCAAATATGTCCGGTGTAGCAGTGACCTTATATAATGGCCGTTACTGCAGTATCTACCCTTCACTGAATGTAAACTGATTTCTTATAAGCTACCAGCTCCTAGAAATATGGTATGTCAACAAAATAGGCCAGTAGAGATTGAGATGGATTGCCCAAGCAACAGTTCCCTAACATTTAGGCTAGAGAAGAGGATGCTTTCTTCACAATATTCTGTGTCAATTGCCTCTTTCTCCTCTAATATCTGAACCATCCTCAACTGTCATGGGTTGTATACTCTTTGTCAAAGTTGTAAATGCATCACATCTAACTTCCTGCATCTTTTGAAAAAAAGCCTGAAAATTCTTGCCCTTATTTAGATAACTGCGGACACATACCCTGAAAAGTGAACAGTGGATTGTTGGGATATGGGGAGGGCTCAAGTTGCAGGGGGTAAAATAAGGTTAATTGTGAAAGTAAAAGGACTGGAGATTAGGGCTTGTGGTGTAAGAAATCAGTAATTCCAGGAAAGTGAGAGTGATTTGGAGGAAAGATTTGTGATTGGAAAGAAGTAAGAGAAGGGAATGCAATCATTCGGAATTTAGGGGAGATGTGGGGCGATTGACCATGATTGTTGCACACAGAGATGGCGTTTGGATTTGTGAAAGTCTGCAGTCGGTAGAGGGGATATCAGAGGCATCCTTGAGTGACCAAAGGAGAGTAATGCTGCTCCTCATCCCCCATATGGAATAGTGCACAAAGCAATTGCTGTGAATTTCTGGAAAGTCAGTTGATAAAAGATAGAACTGGAGTCTATCTTAAGAACTTTTCACTAAGCATTAGTTTATAAACAAGGAGGTCCTGTGGTGCAATAGTAGTGACCCTACATCTCGACCAGAATGTCTGGATTTAAGTCCCACTTGTCCCAGAGGTTTGACTACATCTTTGAATAAATTGATGAAAAAACACCATTTATTTAAATTTACAAGCATGGGCATGTCCTAACCTAACAACCGGTGTTTCTGACTCTGTCTATTTATAGGGGCTCAAGCCAATCACCAGTTAATAGCCACCATCTGCATATAATTAAAGGCAACTAATATCCAATTCACATTTTCTTTTCGCGCTTCCCTTTCCCTGTATTTTCCCCTATAAAATTCCAAAGTAGGAATTTATACAATGTCGCATGGACTGACCAGGATCTTGGGTTCACGTCACACTACAGTGTCTTACCTGTCCATCTTCCTTCCCATCTATCCACTCCACCATTTTCTCCGACCAATCACCTTCACCCCCACCTTTTATCTACCTATTGCATACCCAGCTACCTTCTCCGCCCCCCCTCGTCAGCCCCAACCCCTCTCCCATTTTCCTCTCCCCCTCCTTGGGCCACCCCCTCATTCCTGATGAAGAGCTTATGCTCGAAATGTCGACTCTCCTGCTCCTCTGATGCTGCCTGACCTGCTGTGCTTTTCCAGCACCACACTCTTCGACTCTGATCTCTAGCATCTGCAGTCCTCACTTTCTCCTACAGGTGATCCCAGTACACTACACGCTCTCACACACAAGCACACATACACATGATTACACTCACACAGACCCTCTCTCATGCACATGCTCTCAGACACACGGACACTATCGCATGCACACATATACTCTCTCTCTCTCACTCACTCACTCTCTCACTCACTCTCTCACTCACTCACTCACACTCACTCACACTCACTCACTCACTCACTCACTCACTCACTCACTCACTCACTCACTCACACACACCTCCACCCACCCACACACACTCTAATGTTCTCTCGCCCTCTCTCGCACTCCCACTCTCTCGTGCGCTCCCTTGCTTTCTCTCTGGCATGCGCGCGCTCACTCTCTTTCTCTTGGGTACGCGCTGTCTTTCTTGCGAGAGGGAGAGTGCATGAGAGAGCGAGCAAGAGAGAACTTTCTATCTCTTACTATAAATTGTGTCCGATGGTCCTGCCCTACTAGCTACCTGACGAAGGAGCAGTGCTCCGAAAGCTTGTACTTTCAAATAAACCTGTTGGACTACAACCTTTTGTCCACTCCGGTGCAAGACTGGCACCTCCACATCATGAATTGACATATACATATCCTTAAAACCATCAATTAATCAACGTCACCCTGCCTAGTTTATTCAGTATATCACGTCACTTTTAGCTTACGTATATACCAGAACGAAGCGTAGAATTCCTTAATAATGTCTAAAGCATGGCTAATAAGGTGGCAAAACTTCTTTTGATGGAATAAGGAACAACCAAAGGTCAAGTTACCCCAGGATGTACTCATATCTCCTTTTCCTCCCTTTCAAAGCATATCACTAAATGCCTTGCAAACAATTTGCTTGTTCAGCTTCTTGTGATAGTGCAAGTTAACACCTTTTGAAACGTCTGATGGTATTTCAGAAGATGGTGTAAAAATATTATTTTTCTCATGTCAATGTATGTTTTTGCAGCAAATCTGAAAATACCAGTTATTCTAAGTGTTATAGACACATGAATGAACAAACTGATTATGTATATCCATAAAGGATTCTGGGTAATACAAGATGGAGGATGGGAAACATTTCTTGCTGTAACAGCTGCTCCTGTTTTGAGGTAGTTTAGGTGCTGGAGGTGATTTCCTCGAATTCCAGGAGCAGCAATTACTGTTTCATATGCTGTTGCATTGTTTTGGAACTTTGGAAAAACAAAAGTCAAAACGACAGCAGTTTTAAAAGGGAGAAGAACAGACAAAGGAATCACATGGTGAGGTCAGTGCAGGAGAGAGAGAGAGAAAGAAACTGACATCACCGTGTATCTGTATAGTTACTGGGGGCGGGGTTGGGGGGGTGCGGTGTGGAGGGTGGTGGGGGGTTGGGCTGGGTGGGGGAGGTGGATCCAGGGAGATAGTGAGGAAAGAGATCAATCTGAGACTGGTACAGTTGAGAACAGAAGCAAGTCAAACAGTCAGGGCAGGCAGGGAAACTTGGCTCAGGGATGGGCAGGACTGGCAGCTTTATGTTACAGGATACAGATGCTATTGGAAGGATAGAAAGAGAGGCAAAAGAGGAGGGAGAGTTCCGTTTTTGATAAGGGAAAGCATTACAGCTGTGCTGAGGGAGGATATTCCTGGAAATATATCCGGGGAAGTTATTTGGGTGAAACTGAGAAATAAGGATGGGATGATCACCTTATTGGGATTGTATTATAGACCCCCTAATAGTCAGAGGGAAATTGAGAAACAAACTTGTAAGGAGATCTCAGCTATCTGTAAGAATAATAGGGTGGTTATGGTAGGGGATTTTAACTTTCCAAACATAGACTGGGACTGCCATAGTGTTAAAGGTTTAGATGGAGAAGAATTTGTTAAGTGTGTATAATAAAATTTTCTGATTCAGTATGTGGATGTACCTATTAGGGAAGGTGCACAACTTGACCTACTCTTTGAAAATAAGGCAGGGCAGGTGACTGAGGTGTCAGTGGGGGAGCACTTTGGGTCCAGCGACCATAATTTTATTAGATTTAAAATAGTGATGGAAAAGGATAGACCAGATCTAAAAGTTGAAGTTCTAAATTGGAGAAAGGCAAATTTTGACGGTATTAGGCAAGAACTTTTGAAAGCTGATTGGGGGCAGATGTTCGCAGGTAAAGGGGCGGCTGGAAAATGGGAAGCCTTCAGAAATGAGATAACAAGAATCCAGAGAAAGTATATTCCTGTTGGGATGAAAGGAAAGGCTGGTAGATATAGGGAATGCTGGATGACTAAAGAAATTGTGGGTTTGGTTAAAAAAAAGAAAGAAGCATATGTAAAGTATAGACAGGATAGATCGAGTGAATCCTTAGAAGAGTATAAAGGCAGTAGGAGTATACTCAAGAGGGAAATCAGGAGGGCAAAAAGGGGACATGAGATAGCTTTGGCAAATAGAATTAAGGAGAATCCAAAGGATTTTTACAAATACATTAAGAACAAAAGGGTAACTAGGGAGAGAATAGGGCCACTCAAAGATCTGCTAAGAGAAAGTGAGGACTGCAGATGCTGGAGACCAGAGTTGAAAAGTGTGGTGCTGGAAAAACACAGCAAGCTCATGCCCAAAACGTCAATTCCCCTCAAAGATCAGCAAGGCGGCCTTTGTGTGGAGCCGCAGAAAATGGTGGAGATACTAAATACTAAATGAGTATTTTGTATCAATATTTACTGTGGAAAAGGATATGGAAGATATAGAAAGTAGGGAAATAGATGGTGACACCTTGCAAAATGTCCATATTACAGAGGAGGAAGTGCTGGATGTCTTGAAACGCATAAAGGTGGATAAATCCCCAGGACCTGATCGGGTGTACCCTAGAAATCTGTGGGAAGCTAGTGAAATGATTCATAGGCCTCTTGCTGAGATATTTGTATCATCGATAGTCACAGGTGAGGTGCTGGAAGACTGGAGGTTGGCTGACGTGGTGCCACTGTTTAAGAACGGTGGTAAGGACAAGCCAGGGAAGTATAGACCAGTGAGCCTGACGTCAGTGGTGGGCAAATTGTTGGAGAGAATCCTGATGGACAGGATGTACATGTATTTGGAAAGGCAAGGACTGATTAGGAATAGTCAACATGGCTTTGTGCGTGGGAAATCGTGTCTCACAAACTTGATTGAGTTTTTTGAAGAACTGCATGGTGGCTCAGTGGTTAGCACTGCTGCCTTACAGCGCCAGGAACCCGGGTTCAATTCCCGCCTCGGGCAGCTGTCTGTGTGGAGTTTGCACATTCTCCCCGTGTCTGTGTGGGTTTACTCCAGGTGCTCCGGTTTCCTCCCACAGTCCAAAGATGTGCAGGTTAGGTGAATTGACCATGCTAAACTGCCCGTAGTGTTAGGTGCAGGGGTAAATGTAAGGGAATGGGTCTGGGTGGGTTGCTGTTCGGAGGGTCGATGTGGACTTGTTGGGCTGAAGGGCCTGTTTCCACACTGTAGGGAATCTAATCTAATCTAAGTAACAAAGAGGATTGATGAGGGCAGAGCGGTAGATGTGATCTGTATGGACTTCAGTAAGGTGTTGGACAAGGTTTCCCATGGGAGACAGGTTAGCAAGGTTCGATCTCACGGAATACAGGGAGAACTAGCTATTTGGATACAGATCTGGCTCAAAGGTAGAAGACAGAGGGTGGTGGTGGAGGGTTGTTTTTTAGACTGGAGGCCCGTGATCAGTGGAGTGCCACACAAGGTTCGGTGCTAGGTCTGCTACTTTTCGTCATCTACATAAATAATTTGGATGTGAGCATAAGAGGTACAGTTAGTAAGTTTGCAGATGATACCAAAATTGGAGGTGCCTTGGACAGCGAAGAAGGTTACCTCAGATTACAACAGGATCTTGATCAGATGGGCCAATGGGCTGAGAAGTGGCAAATGGAATTTAATTCAGATAAATGCGAGGTGCTGTATTTTGGGAAAGCAAATCTTAGCAGGACTTATACACTTAATGGTAAGGTCCTAGGGAGTGTTGCTGAACAAAGAGATCTTGAAGTGCAGGTTTATAGCTCCTTGAAAGTGGAGTTGCAGGTAGATAGGATAGTGAAGAAGGTGTTTGGTATGCTTTCTTTTATTGGTCAGAGTATTGAGTACAGGAGTTGGGAGGTCATGTTGCAGCCATACAGGACATTGGTTAGGCCACTGTTGGAATATTGCGTGTAATTCTGGTCTCCTTCCTATTGGAAAGATGTTGTGAAACTTGAAAGGGTTCAGAAAAGATTTAAAAGGATGTTGCCAGGGTTGGAGGATTTGAGCTATAGGGAGAGACTGAACAGGCTGGGGCTGTTTTCCCTGGAGTGTCAGAGGCTGAGGGGTGACCTTATGGAGGTTTACAAAATTATGAGGGGCATGGATAGGATAAATAGACAAAGTCTTTTCACTCGGGTGGGGGAGTCCAGAACTAGAGGGCGTAGGTTTAGAGTGAGAGGGGAAAGATAGAAAAGAGACCTAAGGGGCAATGTTTTCACACAGAGGGTGGTACGTGTATGGAATGAGCTGCCAGATGAAGTGGTGGAGGCTGGTACAATTGCAACATTTAAGAGGCATTTGGATGGGTATATGAATAGGAAGGATTTGGAGGGATATGGGCCGGGTGCTGGCAGGTGTGACGAGATTAGTTGGGATATCTGGTCGGCATGGATGAGTTGGACCGAAGGGTCTGTTTCCATGCTGTATATCTCTATGACTCTATATCCTTTTAGAATTCACTAAATTTGCATTTATACCAAAGGTTCTAATGTTTCCTCTCTACCTCAGTAGCTCTTAAATATGAGCGTTTTTAACCCTCAAGATTTATTTAGAAAGCATTCAAAACTGTCTAAATCAGCAGGGTCGCTCTTTTAACAAATTTTATAATTGACTCTTCCCAACCTTTTACCAGCATATACGTACGGATCTCTACCAAAACCCTCTTTAATTAATGCATTAGAATAGCATGTTCCTGCCCAGCAATTTTAAAATTTCATTATCAAAATTTGAACTTCTGAAGAGCAGTCCGATCAAACCAATACTGATGAATTGTGATTAATTCTGATTTGATTGTCTATAGTATCGTGGTGACCTCTGGACTGGATGCTTTGGCAATTAGTTCAATTAGTGCAGATGCTTTCTGTTGATAAACTGTGCAGGTCTTATGCAGTACCTGAATTTTAAAACTTTTTATCCTTGCTGCCAAGTCCCTTAATAGCGTTCGTCCTCCCTATTCCTGTTCAGCTCTCGAACCCTCTGTTCTGCACTCCTTCAGTCCTAGCCTGTTGGGTATTCCCTATTTTAATCACTCCATCACTGGTGACTGTTTTCAGCTGCCTGGACCCTGAGGTCTGAAATGCTCTCTCTCAATCATTTCCTCTTTTTTTAAAAACTATCCCTCCTAAAAGATACTCCCTAAGGGAATGACCAACTCCCAAAAATATACTTAACATTAAAATCAATAAATGGATTTCATAGAAAAATGTAAAACATTTTTTTTCTTTGAGGGTTATTAGTCTTGAATTCTCTTTCCTGGAAAGTAGCGGAGGCTGAATATATTCAAGACCGAGCTAGATTTCTATAGACAAGGGAGTCTAGGCTGTTGGGACAAGGGGAGGGCAGGCAGGGAAATGAAGATGAGACCACAAACAATTGACCCATCATCTTACTGAATAGAGAAGCAGGCTTAAGTGCTCAATGGCTAAATCCTACTCTTAAATCCGATATTGTTGCTGCTTTTTCAGAGGCATACCTTTAATCTTGGGGATTTGTAGGAAATTAAAGTGTACATGTAGTTGGTTTCCTATCCACTGGGGTTTGGAGCAGAGCCTAGTAATTTACTGCACTGTAACTCTGACCGATAGCACTTCAGATGAAGATGGTTACTTTGGTGAGCTTCTTGGTTTTGCCAGGAATGATATGTGCAGGGCATTCCATTTCACTAAATCAATATGTATGCTTGGAAAAAAATACTGTTTGTACAGGTTGAAGAGTGGCTGTGCAACTGGAGGAGCTGAAATCTATCTTTTACCAAAGGATAATTGCGCTTTTCACTTTTTTTGACAGGTAAGTTTTTTTTCTTTTGCTAAAAAAGAGTACGTTTTAGAAAGCTTCTCATAATCACGATTAATTCAGGTTGGGCAAGGATTATTTCAAACTGTGAATTGTATTAAAGAGACCTTTTTAAACCGTAGTGAGTGTATATCAACGTTACCTCAAATTTCTTCAGTGAGAAACATGTTGTCTTGTAATCTGTTTTAAATAATGCCTTGGTAAGAAGAGGAGTTTGGAAGGACATAACATGCTAATATGTAAGATCAGCATCATAAGCACAAAAAGAACAAGGAGCAGAATAGACCGTTCTGTAAAGAGCCATGTTGGACTCTCAACTTACTCTCTTTCCCTCCCCAAATATTACCAGGGTTGCTGGGTTTTGCAGCACTTTGTGTTTTAGTTAATACTCAACGGTCTGAAGAAGATTAGAAAATGAATGACCTGCATTTATGTGGTGCATTTCATGTTCCAGCATATCCCAAATATGCTAAAAAGCCAATTAAATATTCTCAGTACAGTTACTGCTGCAAAGTAAGCAACATGGCAGCCAAATTGTGCACAGCAAGCTCCCACAAATAGCAACATTATAACAAATACATGTTAGCGAATTTTGAGAAGATTTATAGCTCAGGTTGGGGGTCTAGATGTAGGTTTGCTTGCTGAACTGGGAGGTTCATTTCCAGACGTTTTGTCACCCTAATAGGTAACATCTTTCGTGGGCCTCAGGTGAAGCTGTACATGATTCTTGCTTTCCAGTTTGGGTTTCTTTGGATTGGTGATGTCATTTCCTGTGGTGATGTCATTTCCAGTTCTTTTTCTCAGAGCGTTGTAAATGGGGTCTAACTCTGTATGTTTGTTGATAGAGTTCCGGTTGGAATACCATGCTTCCAGGAATTCTCATGCATGTCTCTGTTTGGCTTGTCCTAAGATGGATGTGTTGTCCCAGTCGAAGTGGTGTCGCTCCTTATCTGTATGTAAGAATACTAGTGAGTGAGGGTCATGTTGTTTTATGGCTAGTTGATGTTCATGTATCCTGGTGGCTAGTTTTCTGCCTGTTTGTCCAATGTGGTGTTTGTTACAGTTCTTGCACGGTATTTTGTAAATGACATTAGTTTTGCTTGTTGTCTGTATAGGGTCTTTCAAGTTCATTAGCTGCTATTTTAGTGCGTTGGTGAGTTTATGGGCTACCGTGATGCCGAGAGGTCTGAGTAGTCTGGCAGTCATTTCCGAGATGTCTTTGATGTAGGGGAGAGTGGCTAGGGTTTCTGGACGTGTTTTGTCTGCTTGTTTGGGCTTATTGCTGAGAAATTGGCGGGCTATATTCATTGGGTACCCATTCATTTTGAGTACAAATGATGAGAATCCAACAATGTGGTTGACCCCTAACTGCGTGTGGATGGGCAATAAATGCTGGCCGAATCAGCAACACCCAAATCCCATGAATGAATAAAAAAAATTACAGTAGGATTTGAATGATTCTGTTTTCACCCAAGCTTTTTGTAATCATCATGTATCATGATCATCATTTCTGGTTTCCAGTTGAAAGTGCCATGACATTAGCCAGTTAAATTAAAAATATTCGCTGTTTGAATTAAAAGCTTAAATTGCTGTTACAGTATTAGTGGAAAAAAAGTAGCTAAATTTGATCATTCTATACTGGAATGACAATTTCTAATTAATAAAAAGTATTCTTAATTCCCAACTTCTAATTGATATTATGATATGGCTGTACAAAGTGGTGAGATTTCCAATACATAATAGGCACAGTGAGGCAGTGGAATTTTTTATCTTCAATTAGGAAAGAGAGACTTGGTGCATTATCAAAAAGCAGCTTCAGTCGTCTGGTCACTTGGTCAGATATTTAATATCAGACGGATCCATTTCCTAAATGTGGGAATCATGAACAAAAGTAAAGAAGTACTTTCTATCAAAGGAAATAACAGACTGGCTGACATTTATTCTTTTGAGTTATTTCTTAGAAACATCTCTGTCATGTTAGCATTTCTGTCAGGTGCAACATGGTATTTTTTTTAAACATTTACAGGATATGGGAATCACTGGCTAGGCCAGCATTTATTGCCCAGCCATAAGTCCCCTTGAGAAGATAGAGACAAACCATTGTGGAGCTGGAACCCCCATAATGCTATCAGGAAGAGAGTTCCAGAATTTTGACACAATGACCATGAAGAAACAACAATAAAGTTCAAATCGGAATAGTGTGCAGTTTGGAGGGAACTCACATGTGGTGGTGTTCCTTGTATCTGCTGCCCTTGGTCCTTTTAGCTGTTATTTGCTTCAATGTTCAAAGCAGAAAGTTCCAAATTCAATTCTCAGTCTGTTGAGATACCTAAACACAGCTGAGGAAGTTGAGTGCTTTACCTGACCTCAGTCCTGCAGGGTTAGAGAGGGAAAGGTGAGATTTTCAATTCCTGATTGCTTTTGAGTCACGCTTGTAGTAACTTAAGTGCATATGTATGGAAGTGTGACGAGAACTTGATTCGAGTTTGATTCATCCAAGACCAAATATTATATTGGCACTTAATTGAAGAATAGCGACTTGAAAGAGGAACTAGAGACCTGTTAATGTTTTGGAAAATGTCACCCAGTAGGTCCAGCAAAGAGGAAAGCAAATTTGCAGCTCTCTTCCAATGGAAGTTGCAAAGACTAGTAGGGAAGAGGTACTTGGTGTAGGAGAGGAGAGAACACCCAGTGAGAGTATTAGACAGGTTGCATGTGTCAGTAATGAATGTGCAGATGAAAGTATTCGTGGTAATTGTGGTTGGCAGTCCCTTGATTTGAGAACGATGTCTATGCAGGGGTGCGGGCTTCTGCCATGCATCTTCAAGCAATTGAACAAGTTGATTCTCCAGACCTTTGGGCTCATGAGCACAATATAGGGCTCTCATGAGGGAGTGGGAGTTCAGAGGGCAGGTTTCCTTCCTTTTCTCTCCTCTTGTATTGCCACTGTGCTTCGTCATTAAGATCTTCAGATTAGTAGCAGTTTACAACGGAAACTTAAACTTGAGTGCAACTAGGAAAGCACGGTTACATTGGAGGTTGTCATAGTGGCTGTAGTGATTATAACAAGGTCAATCAGGTGTACCTAATAGAGTATGAGTTCCCAGATTGGGCTGTTAATCTGGTTCAGACAGGGAGCCCTGACTAACAGATGTAAACCGGATTGTTAGAGGTTCCATTTGCTCTGAGAGCTGGCTCGAAGGAAGCTGGATCAGTGTTAAGGATTTTCCATGTGTAAATAAAGGGTGACTTGGTGACAGGATACTAGTCCCTGTGGAGTTATTTCAGTGTCAACGAGAGAGAAACAAAAATGCACAGCTGAAGAAGTTCACTAGCAACAGTTGTCTTTGATTTGTGGTAAGCATTTCTGGCATTGTGACGTTATTTAGGAAGCTTGATGCATTCGATCCTGCTGCTGAAAACTGGACCCAGTATGTAGAAAGAATGCATTATTATTTCCAGATAAATGATAAATGAAAAGCAGATGAAAAACAACGAGTAATTCTGACAGCCTATAGATCAGCAGCTTTTTGGGTTGTTAGGAGCCTAATATTTATTGAGGCAACAGATATTAAAACCTTTCAAGGGCTGACGGATTTATTTAAGGACTGTTACAACCCCACGCCGCCTCTAATTCTAAGATGCTATTGGTTTTACTCCATAGTTCGAGAACTATCGGAAGGTTGTTATGAAACTTGAAAGGGTTCAGAAAAGATTTACAAGGATGTTGCCAGGTTTGGAGAGTTTGAACTATAGGGAGAGGCTGAATAGGCTTGGGCTGTTTTCCCTGGAGTGTTGGAGGCTGAGGGGTGACTGTAAACAGGTGTATAAAATCATGACGGGCATGGATAGGGTAAATAGACAAGGTCTTTTCTCTGGAGTGGGGGAGTCCAGAACTAGAAGGTGTGGGTTTAGGGTGAGAGGGGAAAGATATAAAAGAGACCTAAGGGGTAACCTTTTCATGCAGAGGGTGGTGCCTGTATGGAATGAGCTGCCAGAGGAAGTGGTGGAGGCTGGTACAGTTACAACAATTAAGAGGTATCTGGATGGGTATATGAATAGGAACGGTTTAGGGGGATATGGGCCAAGTGCTGGCATATGGGACTAGATTAGGTCAGGATATCTGGTCAGCATGGACGAGTTGCACTAAAGGGTCTGTTTCTGTGCTTTACAATTCTATTACTGTATAACTGGGGAATCCGTATCTGGATCTTTAAGGAGTTTAAGATGACTGGCAGAGGCCTGTGACTTTGGTTTTACCCTTAATGATATGTGTGATTAATGATGTAACCATGCAAAAGTGCCTCCTAGCTGAAACCCAACTGGACTTCAAACAGCTACTGCAACTGGCTTTGTCATTAGAAAAATGCAGCACATGAGCTACAAGGTATGCCGATGGAAGTGGACCCCTTTGTCAGGCCGACTGACCTTGGGGGACACCATTTGAGTGAAGGCAATTGCATAGCCTCACTCCGGACATATCCTGAACCGAGGGGCTCTCGGTTAGCCCACAGAAAAACTCCAAAACAGAGCCAAGCCTCAGCCAACTGTTAACAGTTCTTTCAGGATCCGGGCTAGCAAGCCATTGTAATTGCTGCCAGTATGAAGATTCAAGACAGCAAAAGAGTCCCACTCGGCCTGAATTAAGTAAGAGAACTCATACGCCAATATCCAAGAGAGTGCACACCCTGGAAAGGCCAGCTACTTGGAACAGTTGCATTGTTTAGCAACATCTAAATAAAAACCAGTCAAAATAAATATCTGTTGAAATGGTTACCTGGTTCTAGTGGAGGTTGAGACCAGCGCGGTTGTATCACTGACACAGAGCCAGTCTTAACAAAACTCACCTAGACTCCAGTCCTTAAGTTTGCATAGGACCTCGGCTAGACTGGGAACCTTTATAGATTAAGGGTATGACTTCATTTCTGGTCTTGTATGGAGTGTTCACTTTATGAACCGATTGTTGTGAAAGACTGTTGTTGTGAAATGCCTAAGGACTATCGAAAGAGCCAATGCCACCATGCATGTTGACCAGGATGCAGTTCCATCATTCTGAACCCACCCAGTGCAATTTGCCTTACATTTAAAAGTAGAGGAAGAAATCAGGAGACTGGAAAGCGAAGGAAGCATCAAACCATACGGTTTGCAGAATGGATAGCACCAGTTGGACCAATTGTGAAGCCTGATGGGTCAGTTTACCTTTGTAGGAATTTTAAACAAATGGTAAACCACTTCTCGCAGCTGGGTAAATACCCCATCCTTGGCATAGAGGACTTATATGCAAAGCTGTCAGTGGGGAGCTGTCCTTTATGAACAAAAATAGAAATTGCTGGAAAAGCTCTGCAGGTCTGGCAGCATCTGTGAAGAGAATCCGAGTTGATGTTTCAGGTTGAGTGACCCTTCCTTGTGTCCTTGATGAAGCTGGACATGTGCCATGCATACCTGCAGTTGCGGTTTTAAGAGGAGTCCCGGAAGTATGCTACAATTAATACCCATAAGAGTTTGTCCCAATATATGAGACTGATATTTGGGATATCTTCAGCCTGTGCAATATTTCAGTGATCGGTGGAGATCATTTTATGAGGTCTACCTCAGGTCACCATTTATCTAGATGCGCTAATAATAGGGAAGACCAATAAGGAGCACTGGAGGACTTAGTCATAGTCCTTAGACGTTTCTCCCAGGCAGGCACATGCCTTACAAGAGAAAAATGTGTATTGTAGGCACCCAAGTGACCAACTTGGGCAACTGAGTCGACAAATATAGGTTACGCCCATTAGAAAATAAAGCGAGGGTGATCAAAGGTGCCCTGGCTCCCTCGTCTGTACAGAAGCTAAGGCATTTCCTTATATTGGTGAATTATTATGAAAAGTTCATATGTAACCTGGCCTCCATCCTGGCACCCTTAAATCTGTTATTGAAAAAGGGTCAGCCTTGGAAATGGTCTTTGTAGCCAAGATGTAGCGTTTAGGAAAGTGAAGAAACAACTGTCATTGTCTAAGATGCTGGCACACTATGATCCCAAGTGAGATTTTGTGCTGACATATGCTGCTTACCTGTATGGTTTTGAGGTAGTGTTGACTCACAGATTCCCCAATGGAGAGGAACACCCAATAATGTACGCTTCTCGGACTTTGTCTGATGCAAAGCGCAAACACACCCGAATAGAGAAGGAAGGTTTAATGGACGTCCTTAGTATGAGAAAGTTCCAGTCCTCATACCTTCACAGACATAAATTTTTAATAGTAACAGTCTACTTCAAGAGGACAAGGCTGTGACACCCATAGCTTCAGTTTGAGTTCAGCGGTGGGCTCTCATTCTAAGTGCATATACTTACAAGTTGGAGCCTTGTCTGAGAGGCCAAGTAGCAGATGCTTTGAGCTGCCTCCCACTGGCAGATACACCACTGGTGGTGCCTTCATGGAAGAGTCCATTCTGGTTTTAAACTTTCTGGACACCCTTCCAGTCGCAACTAACAACATCAGAGTGTGGACACAAAACAATCTAGTTATTACCAAACTGAAACAGCTAGTGGTGATGGGGAAACAAAAGGGCTATCACAACCAGAAATAAAACCTTTTTGGATCCAGTGAGACCAGATCACAGTAGAGGATGGCATTTTATTATAGGGAGCAAGAATGATTGTCCTGAGTAAGGTCATTGCCACTTACTGGCTGAGCTCCAACAGGGTCATCCAGGTGACCAAAATGAAGATGTTGGTAAGAGGTATGTCTGGTGCCCAGGATTGGTTGCAGACACAGGTGGGGCAATATCCAGAGTGCCAACAAGGATAGAAATTACTACCAGCAGCTCCCCCACACACTTGGGAATAGCCATGTAAATGGACTTAGTTACACGTTGACTATGCCAGCCCTTTCATGGGTTCAATGTTCTTTGGACCACTCGAAGTGGTTGGACGTGCATAGATTTCACTCATCAACACAGGATGACGATAGAAAAGCTACGAGCGCATTCTGCAATACACAGGCTCCTGGAAGTGCTGGTCACAGAACAATGGACCATCATTTACCAGCAGGGAATTTGAGTATTTCCTCAAATCAAATGGCATTCAGCACATAAGGACAGCTTTATACCACCCATCACCCAATAGACTGGTGGAAAGAGCAGTCCAAACTTTGAAAGTAGGCTTAACGATAGCACCTACAGCTTCACTCACTACCAAACTGTCCTGGTTCTTATTTGATTATCAGACCACTCCTCGTGCAACCACAGATATAGCTCCACTAGAGTTAACAGGTTAAATCTGATCTTCTCAGACCTAGGGGGAGGGAGGAGAGAGCGAGAGATGGGTGAAATGGCATCAGGAACTCTGATGCCAGATACAATACTCCTCTAAACAAGAGAGATGGTTTACTTCAGGGGACAAAGTTGTGTGCTGAATCCATGGAAATGGCCCTGCGTGTGTTAGAAGTGAGGTCAACACGAGGTCAGGTGCCATGACAGACAAAGTTCAGGTAAGAGAGGCTGTCCTGAACAAGCATAAGGACCACATGAAAACTGCAAACTCGTAAACGCGGCAGGAGCAAAAACATACCGGCTTCTCAGAACAGCCAGAAAGGCTGTCAGAACTTGTGGGTACTACTCCTCCATCTAGCGTCAAAGAAGCCTCAGAGTCTGAAATGGACACTGGATGTTACAGCCTGGATGCTTTTACCGCCTGACGAAGAGGATGTACTTCTTCCAAGATGCTCCAGGTGCAAGAGATAGGCTACGGTCAGGTACATGCTGCCCTTGGCTGAGGCTGAGTGGGAGGAACCGGACCCAGTGCAAAATGTCCCAGGAGAGGCTACAAGATCATGTCCATAGACATAGAGAGGGAGAGAGATGTAGTGATTGTAACAAGGTCAGCCAGGTTGACCTCACAGAAAATGAATTCCCTGACTGGGTCTGTTAATATGGTTCAGAGGGCCCTGGCTCGCAGATATAAACAGAAATACCAGAGATTCAGTCCACTCTGAGAGCTGGCTCTGAGGAAGCAGGACCACTGTCAAGCACTGTAAATAAAGGCTGACTTGGTGATGGGATACCGGCTTCTGTAGAGTTATTTTGGCAGATATGCTAGACTGTTCAAACTTGGACTTGTGTTTTCATTAATGCACCCATATGCCATGGAGTGAAGGTCCTTGGGGCTGGCTCTGAGATGAGTCAGGAAATTCTAGACATGAAACTACCACTCCTTGGGCTCCATCAGAGACACTATATGATGATGTTATGCAAGAAATCCTCTGCTGAAAGTTAACTTGGAGCATTAGTGCTAAAATAAGTGCCTTCCTCAATTGATAAAAATAGCTACATTTGATACATCACAGTTTTCTGAGGGTGAGATTTCAATATTGAATGTGGCTTTTGCAACATAGATTTTGGTTCCTTTGAGCGGAATCTAATTGCTCTCTACTTGAATGTTTTGGACTTTGCTTGACCTTCCCTCCATCATAAGGTCAGAAGTGGAGATGTTTGCTGATGATTGCACAATGTTCAAACCATTTGGGGCTCCTCGATACTGAAACAGTCCATATCCAGACAATATCCAGGCTTGGGCTGATTACTGGTAAGTAACATTCATGCCACATTAACGCCAGATAATGACAACCTAAACACCATCTCTTGACACACTCTCATGTTACAGCACTGAATGCCCCATTATCGACATCCTAGGGGTACCATAGACGAAAAACTAAACAGGACCTGCTACATAAATACAGTGGTTACAAGAGCAGGTCAGAGACTAGGAAAACTGCGGCGAGTGATTTACCTCCTGACTTCCAAAGCCTGTCCATCATCTACAAGGCCCAAATCAAAAGTGTAATGCAATACTTCCCACTTGCTTGGATGAGTGCAATGCCAACAGCACGCAAGAAGCTTGACGTCATCCAGTCTGCCTGATTGCCATCCGAACATTCATTTACTCCACCACTGATGCTATGTATTAGCGATGTGTACTCTCTACAAGACGTCCTGCAGACATTCACCAAAGATATTGAGGCAGCAGCTTCCAAACTCCCAATCAATTTCTTTGAGAAGGACAAGGGCAGCAGAAACATGGGAACAAGATCCCTTGCAAGTTCCTCTCCATGCCACTTACCATCCTGACTTAAAAATATATAGCTATTCCTTTAGTGTCACTGGATCAAAATCCTGGAGTTCCTCCCCCTGCAATGGCATTGTGGGTCTACTTGTAGCACATGGGAAAATTAAATGCAAACTTATCTAGTTCTCAGGGATCCTGTTGGAAGTCACAAAGTTATTTTCAGGTGTTTGAAGAACTGGAACTTAGCATCTCCATTGCTTTGCTATTGTGAATCTATTGACAGACTAATGTTCCACATGTGTAAAGAAATGTGTCATGACAAATGTAATATTTAAAAAACGTGGTTTATGTGAATTTACTGTCCTCTGCTAGTTGCTCCGATAACGATAGGAAGGCTGTTGTTACACTTGAGAAGGGGCAGAAAAGATTTAGAAGGACTGGATGATTTGAGCTATAGAGAGAGGCTGAATAGGCTGGAGCAGTTTTCCTTCTTTCGAGACTGCAATTTCCTTTCCCACGTGGTTGAAGATGCCCTCCAACCCATCTCATCCACATCCCGCACCTCTGCCCTCGAACCCCACCCCTCCCACCGTAACAAGGATAGAAACCCCCCCCCCACGATCCTCACTTTCCACCCTACCAACCTTCGCATAAACCGCATCATCCGCAGACATTTCCGCCACCTCCAAACGGACCCCACCACCAGAGATATATTTCCCTTCCCACCCCTTTCCGCTTTCTACAAAGACCGTTCCCTCCGTGACTACCTGGTCAGGTCCACGCCCCCAATAACCCACCTTCCCATCCTGGCACCCTCCCCTGCCACCGCAGGAATTGCAAAACCTGCGCCCACACCTCCTCCCTCACCTCCATCCAAGGCCCCATCAAAGTTTTACCTGCACATCCACCAATGTCATTTATTGTATCCGTTGCTCCCGATGTGGTCTCCTCTACATTGGGGAGACTGGACGCCTCCTTGCAGAGCGCTTTAGGGAACATCTCCGGGACACCTGCATCAATCAACCGCACCGCCCCATGGCCCAACATTTCAACTCCCCCTCCCACTCTGCTGAGGACATGCAGGTGCTGGGCCTCCTCCATCTCCGCTCCCTCGCCACCCGATGCCTGGAGGAAGAACGCTTCATCTTCTGCTTTGGAACACTTCACCTCCAGGGCATCAATGTGGACTTCACCAGTTTCCTCATTTCCCCTCCCCCCACCTTACCCTAGTTCCAACCTTCCAGCTCAGCACCATCCTCATGACCTGTCCTACCTGCCAATCTTCCTTCCCACCTATCCACTCCACCCTCCTCTCTGACCTATCACCTTCATCCCCACCCCCCATTCACCCATTGTACTCTTTGCTACCTTCTCCACCACTTATCTCTCTACCCTTGATGCTCCCTGCCTCCATTCCTGATGAAGGGCTTTTGCCCGAAACATCGACTTTCCTGCTCCTCGGATGCTGCCTGACCTGGTGTGCTTTTCCAGCACCACTCTAATCTAAACACTGGGGCATTTTTCCCTGGAGTGTTGGAGACTGAGTGGTGACCTTATAGAGATTTATAAAATCATGAGTGGCATTGATCGGGTGAATTGCCAAGATCTTTTTACAAGGGTGGGGAGTCCAGAGTTAAAGAGGATAGGTTTAATGTGAGAGGAGAAATATTTATGAAGGACCCGAGAGACAACGTTTTCACGCAAAGGGTAATGCACATATGGAATGAGAGGAAGTGGAAGAGCCGGGTGCAGTTATAACATTTAAAAGGAAACTAGATCAGTACATGAATAGGAAGGGTTGAGAGAGATAAGGCCAAATGCTGGCAAATGGGACTAGGTCAGATTGGGATGTCTAGTCGGCATAGTTGAGTTGGAATTAAGAGTCTGTTTCCATGATATGTGGTTCTATAGCTCTAAAACACTATAACTGAATGACTTAAGTGTTAATCTTACTATGTGTATCTAGTGGTTGACATAAGCTGGACTGATTAGAGTGTTAGGTTTCTTTTCCCAAAAAATATTTTTTAACCAGTTTATGACAACCCAGCAGCTTTCGTTCTGGTCACTCACAAATTACCAGATCTACTTTTGTAACTAGCTGTGCTGGGATTTGAATTCAAAATGTTTTAAGTTGTTAGTTTAGGATCTATATGACTGCACTATTGTGCACTAATTCTAACAAAGTTTAGTTTAAAACACATTTTTCAGTTAAAATGTTAACTTTTATACAATTTTAATTATTTTACAGTGAAATTGAAGTGTTTAATTTTACATTTTAATTTGTTCAAAATAAATTGATTTATTTTGTTGCAGATCAAAATAGAGTAGATGTTATATCATTTGTAGTACAAGTTGACACATTTAAGAATGTACCTGTTGGAATATTGAATGAAACTAGATTAATAAGCAGAACAATTCTATAGATTTAGTAAACAAAAGTTTAACTAACATGGGAAAATGAATGTTCTTTCATAATTACAACCTGCTACTGAACTGATATGGGCAACTTTGAAATACTTAATTTATGAAAATTTCACAGCCTTGGTTGCTCAAGACAGTGTCATCATTTCAACTTTAGAACTTACTGATTCCTTCATTGGAGAAGCAGGTAGAGTAGGTCCTGAATTCTGTTTTAATTTTTGTTTGTTCAAAGCTCTCATCACCACCTCTATTACTACATCAAGGCCATATCTTCTTTCAGAGTTTAGGGATACCTCTAGTATGCTAACCAAATAGCCATTTAAAAACCATGTTATTTTAGAAATATAATGAGCTTGCATGCTTGGCTCCAAGTCTAGAAGCAACTGCTCTACTGGAACTTGGTCACAGCATGAGGACAATAGAAAAGAAATTGTTATTTCTTTTAAGACATCCCTGAAGGGATCAAATATCCTCTCTGAGTCATCGGGATGATCAACTGTCTTGGAATTTCTTGGATTGTCCCAAAATTCAGCTTGTTGTTCCATGTCCCGGATGCTGGCTTCCCAGAATATGATTTGTCCTGGATCCCTCCACAGAGAGCGTTGGGACCCAGCATAATTTAATTGCTCAGGCACTAAGCTGCTTGGAGGAGACTCGTTCGGAAAGACTATGTCAGGAACATGCAGAGGCAAGATTGAGGCATCAGAGGGAATGCACAAGCCTCCAAACAACCCAGCTAACCAACGCTTCACCAACTGCCTTGCATGTGGCAGAATCTGCAAATTGGATATCAGACTTATCAGTCATCTTAGAACCCATCGAATTGGACTGGAAGCAAGTCATTCTGAAACCTGAGAGATCACCACAGAAGATGCATTCTGTAATCTGGCGATCTTAACCTTGAACATATTTAACAACTGGTAACGCACAGCCCTCTGGGGCAGTAATTTCCAATCAGACAGCAGTAATTGTTCATACTATTTTGATGTTCTGTTGTCATCATTTGTATTATCAAATATCACTTTTGGCCTTTTCTGAATTTCGCTCCAACAGGATGTTTTATGAAATGACCTTTTATAAGGATGTTGGCTTTGTTTGGAATAAAGCAAAGAGGATAGATACGTGGCTTGGTGTGAACCAATAAAAATGGCAAAATGTTTCAACCTTCAAAAAGGTAGAAGATGTAAACCCAGCTCATCTTAATGCTTATCTCCCAGGTTCCAAATTGTGTTTCAGGAGTCATTTCTTGACGCTGACCCGATATTACGCTACTTCCACCTTTATATTGTCACAGTAGTTGGTAGACGGTGCATCAGATCTTTATGTAAATACATTAAGAACTTTAAAGGTGAAAAATGGGCTTAATACAGTCATTGAATTTCAAAACAGACTGTAAAGGACACATTTTTTCAATTTGTTATGCAGTACTTCGATGCCTTCCATCCTGATAATCCACATTATGTTGTTCTAAGAATGACCTATTCTTTCCAGTTTACTTTTTGTCACTTTTGAATGGCGACGTTTCTTTCTATGAGCTTGAAAGAGTATCATTTTACAAATTTAATATAATATCCCTTCTTAGTTCAGATAAAATTTGTATTAAAGAATTAATATTTTCTTCTAAATTATTACTTCCTGTTGAATATATGCCCTGTTTTCCAGTGTTGAAATGTTGCAATTTGCTATTTTTATCGTGTAATTTGCATTGAAACGGTTACTTCAGAATGAGATAGTAGCCCTCTTAAGCCACTGCAGACCTCTGTGTCAAAGTGATTTATTGGATCTATATTTCAGTGCCAGCCTTTTCATGTGATAAAGGACCAAATAATGACAATTAACAAATGGCCTTGCATGGTGAATTAACATCTGCTTTCTGAAACAGAAATTCCTAAAAGCCGTTTCCAGTGTGTCCACGTTTTATGCTAGCCACAGATGCTGGGGTCAAGGGAGGGTTGTACTGCTCTACAAAATAAAGGAATGAAAGGAAGTTTAAGCTAATGCTAAGAACACAGAAGTTTAGATTTATTTGGTAAGCTTAAATTTTATTTCTCGGAGAAAGAGCACAAAACTCTCACTGATTTAGTGTTCTCCTATAATAGGAGACAAAATTACACCACAGGGACTAATGTTCAAAGGTTTTCAAATTTATCCTGTTCACTTGATTTAAGAGTATAATAAGAATATTTGTTGAAATGAGATTGTAAATATTTCTTGACTGCACATTAACCAGATTTGTGATAGTTATCATAGCTTATGCAGTTCACAGTTTTCAAATTTCTCATTCGGGAGAGGCTGATCATTCTGTTCAGTATATTTAAATAAATATTGCAGGAAAGTATAAGTACACTTCTGAGTAATTCGAAACTAGAAAAAAGCTAACAGTTAGTCAGGGTCAAGGTTTGACACAGTAGAATATGTTACAATTTCTATTATAAGAAATGGGAAGGCATTCTGCATGTGGCTATGTTAAATGGTCTGGATTGTAATAATATAAATCTTCCATCAGTTTTAACAGAAATGATAATGGAAAACATCATAGACATTGGAGTTAGTGTGTCAAGCTGCATTTCAACCCAATTGAAATCTTGGGTGCAACTATATTCACTTCTTGGATAAGGCAAGGAAAGTGATGAAGGGAAAATAATTGGGCAGTGTGGAGACATATTCATCCTCTTCTGATACTTCAGTAATTGGGTAAGAAGGTCCATTGGAAACCTTATGGACTCATCTGCAATTAAGGTCCTTAAGAGTTCAATTAATGACCAATAACAGGCCTCAGCTTGTCTCCAGTCAAGAAAAGTGATTGATTTCCTGACTGCTGGTGGGGAGTGAGAATCTATTTACACCAGTCTGGGGCCAACTTGGGCCAGGAGTGCGATTTGAGGAGTTGGCTGCTGAAGGCTGTGCTATTGCCTATCCGATGAGACTCAAGTGACTGAACTGCTCACCATTGAAACACCTGAAGAATAGGCTTCCAGTGATGATATGTCACATCTAGACACTACTAACCACTGGTTGTTTGGCTGCTTCTGCCAAGGTGGGACTTCAACACCGAGATTAGTGATTTACCAGGAACACTTGGTCAGCCATTAACTGGCTGATTGATGTTCAATCTGTCAAGCTTTCTTATGGATGAGAGGCAGACAGTTATTCACAGGATCTTTAGTGCTCAGTTAGAGGCTGCCAGTCTCCCTGACTTGCATGGCTCAAAGGGAGAGACAGCTGTGTTGGTGGGGAACACTGAAAATTCAAAGAGCTGGATGTGCTTCTGTGTGGCACTGAGTTATATCATGTCACACCTGCAGCATTGGACAGCAGCTTACATGACAAACATACAGCATATACTTCAAGTGAATGGCCATAAATGAAAGTCAAAGGGAAGCAGTGACATTGGGGTTAAGAGGGACCAGAGTTAGGGCAAACTGCCATAATCAGTCAAGGGACTCATCCTGTTGCAGTCCAGGGGACTGGTGACAATCAGTGAGATGTTTGTCACCCTATCAGATTCTTGGTATTTTTATCATTGCAGTGTGGGGACTAAGGAGTGGATCACAGTCAGTTCTGCCTTTCAGTACAACCAGTATCAGGCCTACAGAGAGGACTCCAAGATGTGTTGGAGACTGCAGTCCTGGGGCTGTACCAATTTTTCCTGCAACTGGATAAAGGTTGGTTTTGAGTGTGATGGAGATGCAGTTACTGGTACTCTATTAGCAGAAGAGGTGGTGAGGTGTCCCCAGTGAGTGATCGTGAAGAACAGAAGACAGGAAGAGTCAGTAGTTAAGTGGATGAGGAACGAAAAGAGCTGCCAAGGGTCATGATGCATGTCGACAGTGAGAGTTGTGATCTATCCATCAGCCTTGGTGAGATGTGGGTGCAGTGGCAGAGTTAGACTGAGTAGAGAACCTGTAAGTGTGAGATGGCAGAGAGATGATGGGGACACAAATTTGTGGAGCAAGACCTTCTGTCTTTGCTGCTGTGCATCCTGTTTCACCTGGCCACACTGCACTCACCTAGGCTAGAGACTGGCTTGGTCTGGCCGTGTGGCCTGCTAGGGCAGTCTGCAGTAAAAATGACTGCCTTCCCTTCCACCACCCTATCCACCACGTCCTCCGGATCCCCGTTCATGACGTAGCGACTGAACTTACCTGGCCTAAATGTAGGGACTCGGTTATAGAGTATTGCATGTAGTTCTGATCACTACACTATAAAAAGGATGTTGAGGTTTTGGAGAGGGTGCAAAGGAGATTTACCAGGATCAGAGTGTATTAGCTTAAGGAGATGGTGGACAAACTTGCTTGAGTGTCAGAGGCTGAGGGCTGACCTGATAGAAATATATAAAACTATGAGAGGCATGGACAGGGTGGATAGTCACGGTGTCTTTCCCAGGGTTGAAATGTCAGGGGTCATAGGTTTAATGTCAATGAGGTAATGTTGAAAGGAGATGTGCGAGGCAAGTTTTTTTTTATGCAGATGGTTGCAGGTGCCTGAATGTGCACCCAGGGGAGATGGCAGAAGCAGATTCGATAACCAAAAGAGAAAATGCTGGAAAATCTCAGCAGGTCTAGCAGTATCTGTAAGGAGAGAAAGGAGCTGATGTTTCGAGTCTAACTGACCCTTTGTAAAAGCTTGCAGATGCTGCCAGACCTGCTGAGATTTTCCAGCATTTTCTCTTTTGTTTTCAGATTCCAGCATCTGCAGGCAGATGGGATTAGTTTAGAAAGGCATCATGGTCAGCACAGACATGGCGGGCTGAAGCACCTATTTCTGTGTACAGTCCTCTGTTCTGTATAATACTAAATAAAGTTAGAGTGAAATGTGTGGCTTAAAGGTTGGTACGGAACAAATGGATTAGAATTCATGGAACCTGGCACCAATACTGGAGATGGATGGATGTTCTTTGATTTGATGCTGGGATTGTTCTCATGAATTATCTCACCAGGAAAGTGGAGAAGAGTTTAAACTAAAAAGTGGGGTTAAAGATTCTAGTAAGGGAAGATAGGATAAATTAAAGAAACAATAAGGCAAGAGAGCAGGTAGCAGTAAGGAAAATGATAATCAAGCAATTGTGGACAGGATAGCGTGTGCAAATTTACCAATGTGCAAGAAGATAAGCCTAGAGGTTATGGAAATTGTAAAGAGACAAAACTAAAGCCTCTGAGTCTGAATGCATGTATCATTCTCAACAAAACAGATGAATTGACAGCTTAAATAGAAATAAGTAAGTATGATCTGACAGCCATTACAGAGACGTGGCTGCAAGACGACAAAGGCTGGGACCTGATTATTTAAGGGTACTTGACATTTCAGAAGGATGGGAAGCGGGGAAAAGTTGGAGACATTTATTATATAAAGTATTAAAGAGAAATCTCTGCACTCCGAAAGATTAAGACATAGAATAGGTTTGGCTGGAGATAATGAATAGTAAAGGTAATAAGATTATTGTAGAAGCCACTTACAGGCCCTTAACAGTAACTGTGCTGCAGGACTAGGCATACAGGAAGCAGTTTTGTGGGCTTGTGAGCAACGCTGGTGATAATGCCTGGTGATTTGAGCTATATTTAAATAGGAAGAGTCAGATTGGCAGAAGTGGCATGAAAGATGAGGATATAAACTATTTTCAGGACAGTTTCTTAAATCATGCATGTTCTCGATCCAACCAAAGAGCAGGTTATTGTAGACCTAGTAATGGGCAAAGGTTAGAGTATTATAGGTCGTAGGATTAATTAATTGTCTCAAGGCAAAGGTGAGCCTGGTTAGCATTGATCATAAGAATTTGAATTTGATATTCAGTTTGAGGGAGGGTATGTCTAGGAATAGTTTCATGCTTAAAATAAGATTTCTTATGAGGATACGAAGAGAGAACTCACTAAAGTGAACTGGGAAGTTAAGTTAAGGAGTAGGTCAGTAGAGGTTCATAGAAGACATTTAAGAAAATATTACATGACAGTCAACAAAAATATAATGAGAGAGCGAGCACCTCGAGGGGAGGGGTGCAGTCCATGGCTAATAAAGTTAAAGATGGTGTGAAATGGAAAGAAAAATTTGTGTTCAGGAAGATTAGTAAGGCAGAATATTGGGCAGAATACAAAAACTAGTGAAGAGTAAGAAGAAAAACAAGGTGAGACATTAGATTGGGGGGGAGGAAGCTAGCTAGAAATATAAAAACAGATGGTAAGAGTGTTCGTAAATACAGGGGATCGCCAATTTATGAACATCTGACTAAGGAATGCTCATGCATATGTATATAGGTACATATCCATGGCAGCTGCCATCTCCCTGGCCCTATACTCATCCCTGGAACATCTGAATAACAAGGATACCTCCTATTTATTGTCTTTGGATCTGCCTTCAGCACCATAATTCCAACAAAACTCAGCTCCAAAGTCTGAGACCCAGGACCCTGTTCCCCTTTGTGTTACTGGATCCTCAATTTGCTGACCTGCAGACTGCAATTAGTAAAGATAGGCGAAAGCACCACCTCCACAATAATCCTCAATACTTGTGGTCTGCAAGGCTGTGTACTCAGCCCCTTGCTGTACTCCTTATACACTCTCAACTGTGTAGCCAAAATCAGCTCTCACTTCACTTACAAATTTACTGATGACACCACTGTAGTGGATCGGATCTCAAATGACAATAAGATAGACAATTTACTGGCATGGTGTAAAGACAACAATCTGTCAATGTCAGCAAAATGAAGCAACTGGCCATCAACTTCAGGAAGCAGAATGGATGTCTGGATCAATGGTGCTGAGGTGAAGGTGGTCGAGAGTTTCAAGTTCCTCGGAGTAAATATCATCAACTGTCTATCCTGGTCAATCTACATCAATGTTACAGTCCAGAAAGTACACCAATGCCCCACACTTCCTCAGGAGGTTAAGAAAGTTTGGCATGTCCACAATGACTGGAACCAATATTTATAGATGCTCTGTAGAAAGTATCCTATCGGGATGCATCATGGCTTGGTATGGCAACTGTTCTGCCCAAGACCACAAGAAATTGCATAGAATTGTGAACACAGCCCAGTCCATCACACAAATCAGCTTTCCTTCCATTGACTCTGTCTGAGCTTCCCGCTGCATCAGGACAGCAGCCAACATCATCAAAGACCCCTCCCACCTAGTTATACTCTCTTTTACCCTCTTCCATTGGGCCAAAAGATACACAATTTTAAACATGTATCAACAGATTTAAGGATAGCTCCTTCTCTGCTGTTATCAGATTTATGAACGGACCTCTCACATATTGGAGTTGATCTTTCTCTGCACCTTCTCTGTAGCTGTAACACTATATTCTGCATTCTGATCTATTACCCTGATGTACTCACAAAAGGTATGGTTAGTCTGGTCAACATGCAAAGCAATACTTTTCACTGTACCTGAGTACATGTGACAATAATAAATTCAAATCATCAACAATTCTGTGCATAGTTTTAACACTTCAGCATCCGACCTATGAACATTTCCTGTACTTATGAATGACTGTTTTCCATTGTCCTGAATTGTGTTCTGAATTGCAAACAGAGTGTTTGCAACCTAGGGACTGCTTGTGTTTAAAAATGAAAAGATTAAGTAAAGTAAGTAAACATCCTCTAGAGAAAAGTCTGTGGAATTAATGATGGAAAATAAGGACTGGTATTGAAAACTGACAAGGCCGAAGGTTTGATGGATTTCATTGTTGAATCTTAAGATAAATAGTTGCTGTGATCGTATTCATTGGAGTTCAGAACAAGAAGAGGTGAACTGATTGAAACATACAAGATCCTGTGGGGACTTGACAGGATGAGCGCTGACTATGTGTCCTCGTGGGTGAAACTAGAAGTGAGGGGCACGGTTTTAAAATAAATAGTCTGCTAATTAAAATGGTGATGAGATTTTCTTTCTTTTGCATTCTCTTCTCAGAGCGTGGTGGAATCCAGGCCATTGAATAATATTAAGGTGTACTCAGGTAGCTCCTTGACTAAAAAGTACATTAAGGGTTATGAGGTCAGCAAGAAAGTGGAATTGAGACTGTGGTCAGCTCAGTTTGATATTGTCAAATGATGGAGCAGGCTTGAGGAGTTAGGTGGTGTAGTCCTTCTCCTAATTCATTGGTTCCCATTAGTGTCAGTACAAAAAAACTACTTGAGAAACTAATGGAAACAAAAGCTGCTAAACCCTTTGACCTGTTGAGCTACATTCTAGGTTGCAGAGGAGATTGATTTTGAAAAGTTCACTATGGAGTGTGGGCATCACTGGGGTCGGCCAGTATTTAGTGCCTATCCCTAGTTGCTCTTGAGAAAGTGGTGATAAGCTCCCTCCTTGAACAGCCCAAGTGCTGTAGGACAACTAGTCATTGCAATCTTTCCAAATTCCCTAAATTCTAGAATGGTGGCAGTTGTTTTGGAAGGGTACAAATATAATACTGCTACTCAAGAAAGGGGAGAGAGAGCGAGTAAGTAAAGAGCTACAGGCTAATTAGCCTGAGATTGGTTGTCAGGAAAGTGCTGGAATCCATTATCAAGGATGTTATCGCAGGAACTTAAGTGTAATATGATTAGAAGCAACATAATTTAATGAAAGGGAAATTGTGCTCAACAAATATTTTTTAGGCCTTTGAGGATGTAACTGGCAATGTAGGTAAAAGGGAATCAGTGCATCTAATGCATCTGGATTTCCAAGATATATTCAGCAATGTGCCATATAAGAGGTTATTACACAAGTCAAGGTCTTGTTTGTTGAGACTATATACCAGCATGGATCGAGGATTGATTAACAGACAGAAGGCAGAGAAGGGTTGCATGGGTCCTTTTGAAGTGTTAGGCTGTAGCAATAAGGGTGCCACAAAGATCTTTTGCTGGAGGTTCAGATATTTTAATCCTATTAATTACTTCGATGAAGGGTCACGCGTAATTTATCCAAGTTTGCCAACAGCGCAAAATTTAAATGAGAATTTAAGCTGAAAGAGGAAACCAAAAGGCTGCAAAAGGAATATAGGCATGTCAAGTGCATTGGCAGTAAGATGGAAGATAAAATATAAAGTGAGGGCATGGAAGGATATTCACATTGGATAGAACAATAGATTAGAATTATTTTCGGTTATGAGAAAGTGTTTGATGTTTAGAGAGAAATTGTAATCTCCTTGTAAATTAAACATAGGAAATGCATGTGCAGGTTTCCCAAATTAGGAATGCAGTTGAATTGAATTGAATTTATTGTCACGTATACCGAGGCACAGTGAAAGCTTTGTCTTGCGAGCAATATAGGCAGATCAGAGTTAAATAGCATAGATATGTAAATAATAGGTAAACAGCAGCAAAAACAAAAACATGGCTACAGGAGTTTGAGAGTCCATTCAGTATTCTAACAACAGTAGAGCAGAAACTGTTTCGAAGCCAGTTGGTGCGTGTGTTCAGGCTTCTATAGTTTCTTCCTGATGGTAGCGGTTGTAGATACATCCAGAGAGAATGCTTTTGATGGCACACCTATAAAAGTTGGCAAGGGTATTCATCGTCATGCCAAACTTCCTCAGCTGCCTGAGGAAGAAGAGATGTTGGGCCTTTGTAACCAGTGCATCCACATGAAGGCTTGTTGTGGATGACCACTTCCAAGAGCTTGACACTTTCCATTCGTTCCACCTCTGTGCTGTTAATGTGTGGGAGGGCATGAGTAACATCCTGCCTAAAAACAATAATGAGTTCCTTGGTTTTGCTGGCATTGAGAGCTAGGTTGTCCTCAGTGCACCATTTTTTCAGGTCTTCCGCCTCCCGTCTGTTTTGTTTTGTCACCATCTGAGATTCGACTGATTATGGTGGTGTCATCAGTGAACTTGTAAATGGCATTAGTCTGGTATTTGGTGAAGCAGTCATGGGTATACAATGAGTACAATAGGGGGTTGAGTATGCACCCCGGGGGGCCACCAGTGTTGAGGATTAGTGAGGATGAAATATTGTCTCCAATCTTCACTGGTTGTGGCCTGTGGGTCAGGAAACTGAGGATCCAGTTGCAGAGAGTGGGGTTTAGTAATCACTCTCGAGGAGATAAGTGTCGAAGGCTGAACTGTAGACAATAAGTAGGATTCTTACATAGCTGTTCTTCGTGTCAGGATGTTCTAGAGAGGAGTGAAGGGCAAGTGATGTGGCATCTTACATGGATCGGTTGGTCCGATAGGCAAATTGGAGTGGGTCAAGAGTAGTTGGGAGGTTGGAGTTGATTAATGCCGTGACCAGCCTTTCAAAGCACTTCATGACCATCGAAGTTAGGGCCACTGGGCGGCAGTCATTGAGACATGCTGCATGAGCCGCCTTAGGCACAGGGATGATGTTGGTCCTCTTGAAACAGGCAGGGAGAGGTTGAAGATGTCCCAAGAAGACAGCTGCCAGTTGATCTGCGAGTGTTGTACAATTAAGTTAAAGTGTGAGGGGAAAGCAATCTTGCTACAATTGTTCAGAGTTAAAGTGAGACCACACTGGCAACATTGTGCACAGTTTCATCTCCTTATCTAAGGAAGGATTTATTTGCCTTGGAAGTGTTGCATCAAAAGTTCATTAAATTATTCTTGGATTGAGAGGGTTGTTCTGTGTTGAGAAGTTGAGTGGAGTATGTCTACTAGAGTTTAGACGAATTAAGCATTTATGATTCTGAGAGGCTGTTTCTCTTGGCTGGAGTGTAGAGCTTGGGGACACAGTCCCAGGCTAATGTGTTCACAGAGATGAGGAACGTCTTCACTGAGAGGGTTGTGGACCTTTTTTAGAGTTGTCTGTCACCAAAGGGTTGTAATTGCTCACTCAAGGCTGAGATTGATAAGTTTTCAGACTCTAGGATAATCGCACAATAGAGGGATCAGAAGGTTCCACTTTTGTCTATGAGCTAGCTGAACATTTTGTGGTCAGCAGTTGGGGAGTTATAGTTGGCTTAACTACCTTAAACTTGTCAGGTGAAACACCACAACTTGCACAGGAGAAGGGATGACTTTGTCAGAGTGACGCCAATAGTGTGGGTTCAATTCCCGCAACAACTGAAGGATTCTCCTTCTTAGCTTCTCCCCTATCCTGAGGTGACCACCACAGTTGTCTTTTTCTAGAGAGAGAGAGCACCACTATGGTCTGGTAGAAATATGGCGACTTTACCTTTTGCCTTTTAATTGTGGAAGAGACTGTTAGTGCTGACGTGGGAGCCAGCAATTAGGTCAAGATACATTAGTTGTCATTTAACTATCCCCTTTGTTCAGGCTCGAGCACACCCTGGTGTTTCACTTAACAATCACTGGTTGGTAATGATATGCAATTGCCTCTAACTTTTGCCATTTTCTTAGTTTCATTTTTCCAAATCTTCATGGAGTTCTAGATCCATTGGCAGTAGTAGAAGAGGAGGAAAAATGTGTAATTGAAGATGTATTATCAAGCACAGCGAAAATTGTGCTTATTTGTGCTTCAGTTCCAGAGAGGCACCATTAGACAGTTTTGGACAAGATAGTCATTGCCCTCAAGCTGCTAGTCTCTGATCCAGTGCTCTGTGTGTCCGTGTATCGGTCTGTGGAAGTCTTGGTCAATCATGATAAAGAAGTTCAAGGTACATTCCCTCGTCTGCTGGAGTATTTTCTATGCACTGCCTTCCTCTGTCCCTTCTTTGTATGCCCTATGTTCATGCTGGTTTCTTTTTCTCCTCTTCTAGTCAAAGTGTTAGGTGAAACAACGCCTCTTGTTGAACTAAACTAGCTTTCCACAAGCTTGGACAAATAAACACCCTTTCACAAAGTACTGTCAGTTCCTGCAGCCAAAAATCTTCAAATCTCCAGTGTAGTGCATGAACAGCCCTAACCATCTTGTAAATTACCTGAAAACAGCTCATGATGCTTTTAGTGTAAACAGAAAATGCCAGAAATGCTCACCGGGTCAGACAGTTTTCATGGTGCTCTGCAGATGCTGCTTGACCCTGCTAAATCCTTCCAGCATTTCTATTTATATTCCCAGTATGGTCTAAGCCAAGCCCTGTACAAGTGAAGCAAGATTTCCCTCCTTTTGTACTTTAACTCAGTTGTATAACACAGAATTTGCATTTCTGTTTATATTTCAGATGATTAGCATCTGCAATATTTTGCTGTTGTTTTTATACTTAAAATATTACTAGAAATGCCATTTTCTGATTTTTGTGATCTGATTTCTAAGTGTCAAAGAGAATGACAACTATTGCAAAGGGAGTTTTCATCAGATTCCAGTGTTAGATCCTAATTGACAAGCTTTTATTAGCAAGTTCATCAGGTTCCTGAAAGGAATCTGACTCAAATTGGCACGGCCAAATCCAATGCATGAAATGGGCAGGAAAGTATATGACGACACAGTTCACCTGAGTTCCAAGGAAGGGTTCTGGACCCAAAACATTAATTCTGATTTCTGTCCACAGATGCTGCCAGACCTGCTGCATTTTTGCATCAATTTCTGTTTTTGTTTCTGATTTACAGCACCTGCAGTTCTTTCGGTTTTTATATCCTGTATGACTTGACTTTTATTGCTGTAGTGCTCATTTTCTGCAAATAAGATGGGTGTTTCCATGTGAAAATTTTCCTCTTCAATTTTCTCTTAATTGTTGGTTTTCTGCTTAAACAGCTTGAGACATTCTTCACCTGAAAGGCACCAGTACATGTAACTTGTAGCTGATATTAAACTTTCACCTGATCTAAATGTATCTGCAGTCTTTTCATTAACAGCACAGCTCCTCCTTTACTGGATATTGTTTCCGTTCTATTCTGTAGGATTAAAAACAGAAGTGGATTCATACAGTCTATCCGCACCGTAGAGGGTTTAATTCAATGAATTTTGTTTTGAGTCATGCAACAACGGAATGAAGCATCACAATTCTGCATTCACGGTGCGAGGTGAAAATTGCTTTTGATTAAGTCTTGTCAGTCATTTCCATAAAACAGACCTTGTTCCCCTTTGATGTGAAGGAAATAGAGTCACAGAGATGTACAGCACGGAAACAGACCCTTGGGTCCAACCCATCCATGCTGACCAGATATCCCAACACAATCTAGTCCCACCTTCCAGCACCTGGCCCATATCCCTTCAAACCCTTTCTATTCATATACCCATCCAAATGCCTCTTAAATGTTGCAATTGTATCAGCCTCCACCACTTCCTCTGGCAGCTCATTCCATACACGTACCACCCTCTGTGTGAAAAGGTTGCCCCGTAGGTCTCTTTTATATCTTTCCCATCTCACCCTAACCCTATGCAACCCCAGGGAAAAGACTTTGTCTGTTTACCCTATCCATGTCCCTCATAATTTTGTAAACCTTTATAAGGTCATTCCTCAGCTCCCGACGCTCCAGGGAAAACAGCCCCAGCCTGTTCATTTTCTCCCTATAGCTCAAATCCTCCAACCCTGGCAACATCCTTCTAAATCTTTTCTGAACCCTTTCAAATTTCACAACATCTTTCCAATAGGAAGGAGACCAGAATTACATGCACTATTCCAACAGTGGCCTAACCAATGTCCTGTACAGCCGCAACGTGACCTCCCAATTTCTGTACTCAATACTCTGACCAATAAAGGAAAGCATACCAAACGCCGCCTTCACTATTCTATCGACCTGCGACTCCACTTTCAAGGAGCTATGAACCTGCACTCCAAGGTCTCTTTGTTCAGCAACACTCCCTAGGACCTTACCATTAAGTGTATAAGTCCTGCTAAGATTTGCTTTCCCAAAATGCAGCACCTCGCATTTATCTGAATTAAAGTCCATCTGCTACTTCTCAGCCCATTGGCCCTTCTGATCAAGATCCCATTGTATTCTGAGGTATCCCTCTTCACTGTCCACTACACCTCCAATTTTGGTATCATCTGCAAACTTACCAACTGTACCTCTTATGCTCACATCCAAATCATTAATGTAAATGACAAAATGCAGAGGACCCAGCACTGATCCTTGTGGCACTCCACTGGTCACAGGCCTCCAGTCTGAAAAACAACCCCCCACCACCACCCTCTGTCTTCTACCTTTGAGCCAGTTCTGTATCCAAATGGCTAGTTCTCTCTGTATTCCTTGAGATCTAACCTTGCTAATCAGTCTCCCATGGGGAACCTTGTCGAATGCCTTACTGAAGTCCATATAGATCACATCTACCTCTCTGCCCTCATCAATCCTCTTTGTTACTTCTTCAAAAAACTCAATCAAGTTTGTGAGACATGATTTCCCACGCACAAAGCCATGTTGACTATCCTTAATCAGACCTTGCCTTTCCAAATACATGTACATCCTGTCCCTCAGGATTCCCTCCAACAACTTGCCCACCACCGACGTCAGGCTCGCTGGTCTATAGTTCCCTGGCTTGTCCTTACCACCCTTATTAAAGAGTGGCACCATGTTAGCCAATTTCCAGTTTTCTGGCACCTCACCTGTGACTATCGATCATACAAATATCTCAGCAAGAGTTCCAGCAATCACTTCTCCAGCTTCCCACAGAGTTCTCGGGTACACCTGATCAGATCCTGGGGATTTATCCACCTTTACCCATTTCAAGACATCCAGCACTTCCTACTTTGTAATCTGGACATTTTGCAAGATGTCACCATCTATTTCCCTACAATCTACATCTTCCATATCCTTTTCCACAGTAAATATTGATGCAAAATACTCGTTTAGTATCTCCCCCATTTTCTGTGGCTCCACACAAAGGCTGCTTTGCTGATCTTTGAGGTGCCCTATTCTCTCCCTAGTTACCCTTTTGTCCTTAATGTATTTGTAAAAACCCTTTGGATTCTCCTTAATTCTATTTGCCAAAGCTATCTCATGTCCCCTTTTTGCCCTCCTGGTTTCCCTCTTAAGTATACTCCTACTGCCTTTATACTCTTCTAAGGATTCACTCGATCTATCCTGTCTATACCTGACATATGCTTCCTTCATTTTCTTAACCAAACCCACAATTTCTTTAGTCATCCAGCATTCCCTATACCTACCAGCCTTTCCTTTCACCCTTATAGGAATATACTTTCTCTGGATTCTTGTTATCTCATTTCTGAAGGCTTCCCATTTTCCAGCCGTCCATTTACCTGCAAACATCTGCCCTCAATCAGCTTTCGAAAGTTCTTGCCTAATACCGTCAAAATTGGCCTTTCTCCAATTTAGAACTTCAACTTTTAGATCTGGTCTATCCTTTTCATCAATATTTTAAATCTAATAGAATTATGGTCACTGGCCCCAAAATGCTTTCCAACTGTCATCTCAGTTACCTGCCCTGCCTTATTTCCCAAGAGTAGGTCAAGTTTTGTACCTTCCCTAATAGGTACATCCACATACTGAATCAGAAAATTTTCTTATACACACTTAACAAATTCCTCTCCATCTAAACCCTCAACACTATGGCAGTCCCAGTCTATGTTTGGAAAGTTAAAATCCCCTACCATAGCCACCCTATTATTCTTACAGATAGCTGAGATCTCCTTACAAGTTTGTTTCTCAATTTCCCTCTGACTATTAGGAGGTCCATAATACAATCCCAATAAGGTGATCATCCCTTTCTTATTTCTCATTTCCACCCAAATAACTTCCCTGGATGTATTTCCAGGAATATCCTCCCTCAGCACGGCTGTAATGCTATCCCTTATCTAGAACGCCACTCTTCCTCCTCTCTTACCTCCCTTTATATTCTTCCTGTAGCGTTTGTATCCTGGAACAGTAAGCTGCCAGTCCTGCCTATCCCTGAGCCATATTTCTGTAACTGCTATGATATCCCAGTCCCATGTTCCTAACCATGTCCTGAGTTCATCTGCCTTCCCAGTTAGGCCCCTTGCATTGAAATAAATGCAGTTTAAATTATTAGTCCTACCTTGTCCCTGCCTGCCCTGACTGACCCTGACTGTTTGACTCGTTTCTGTTCTCAACTGTGCCAGTCTCAGATTGACTCTTTCCTCACTATCTCCCTGGGCCCCACACCCCCACCTTACTAGTTTAAATCATCCTGAGCAGCTCCAGCAAATTTCCCTGCCAGTGTACTAGTCCCCTTCCAATTTAAGTGCAATCTCTCCTTCTTGTACAGGTCACTTCTACCCCAGAAGAGATTCCAGTGGTCCAAAAATGTGAATCCTTCTCCCATAAACCAGCTCCTCAGCCATGTATTCATCTGCTCTATCCTCCTATTCCTGCCTCACTGGCTCGTAGCACTGGGAGTAATCCAGGTATTACTACTCTCGAGGACCTCCTTTTTAAATTTCTGCCTAACTCTCTGTATTTTCCCTTCAGAATCTCAAACTTTTCCCTTCCTATGTCATTGGTTCCAATGTGGACAATGACCTCTTGATGGCACCTCTCCCCCGTGAGAACATTCTGCACCCTCTCTGAGATATCCTTGATCCTGGCACCAGAGAAGCAACACACCATTCTGTTTCTTCGCTGCTGGCCTTGTGTACCTTGGACTAGAGAATCCCCTAACACAATTGATCTCTTGGAATCCGACATACCCCTCGTTGCATTAGAGCCAGTCTCAATACCAGAAACTTGACTGTTTGTGCAACGCTCCCCTGAGAATCCATCACCACCTACATTTTCCAAAACAGTATACCCGTTTGAAATGGGTATAGCCACAAAAGACTCCTGCATTAGCTGCCTACATCTCTTATCTTTCCTGGAGTTAACCCATCTACGTGACTGTATCTGAGACTTGCCCCCCCTTCCTATAACTGCCACCCATTGCATACTGTTGCTGTTGCAAATTCCTCATAGCTTCTAACTGTCTTTCCAACCGGTCCACTCAATCTGATAAGATTCGCAACCAACAGCATTTATTTTCCTATCCAACATTTAATTCAATAGTAATTAGCTTTAGAGTAAGAATAATCAATGCTGTGTTGTTTGTACTGGATATTCTCACCATAAAAGCACTCCGACAGCATATCTCTTTCGAATTGCCTGTTCTGAGGAAGGGTCACTGGACCTGAAACATTAACTCTGATTTCTCTGCACAGATGCTGCCAGTCCTGCTGAGCTTTTTGTTTCTGATTTACAGCGTCCACAATTCTTTTATTCAGTATCTTTTTAGAAGGCAGGGTAGAGACCATTTCAGAGAGTAGAGAATCAGTAGTATACTACCATTTTACATGAAATATATGAATCAACTCAATATGTTAGAGTGAGATTCTACCAGTTCTTATTGGACGCTAAACTATTTTAGGATGTTGCCAGGGTTGGAGGATTTGAGCTATAAGTCAAGGTCGAATAGGCTGGGGCTATTTCCTCTGGAGCGTTGGAGGCTGAAGGGTGACTTTATAAAGGTTTATAAAGTCATGACGGACATGGATAGGATAAACAGTCAAGGTCTTTTCCCTGGGGTGGGGGAGTCCAGAACTAGAGGGCATAGATTCAGGGTCAGAGGGTAAACATATAAAAGGGACCTAAGGGGCAACTTTTTCATGCAGAGGGTGGTGCATGTATGGAATGAGCTGCTAGAGGAAGTGGTGGAGGTTGTATAATTACAGCATTTAAAAGACATCTGGATGGGTTTATGGATAGGAAGGGTTTGGAGCGATATGGGCCAAGTGCTGGCAGATGGGACCAGATTAGCTTAGGATATCTCGTGGTCAAGGACGAGTTGGACGAGTTTCCATGCTGTACATCTGTATGACTCCATTGGTCCATGTTGTGCCAATGAGTGATTCTCTGAGTCCTATTGCCTCCAAACTGTGAAGTTCCTCATTAAAGTTACTGCCTCAAATGAGACTCTTTCCCCATCACCTCAACAGTCTCGGCAAAGGTGTTGACTCTGAACTGCCCTCTGAAATGGCCCAGCAGGCCAATCAGCATAACAGCAATTAGGGACAGGCAACATTCCCATGTCCCATGAAAGGTTTAAAAGTCTGCTTAGCGAGCCGACTCCCTACTCCATATATCGAGTAAAGACTTTGTCCTAACTGCGGGTTGCAAATGATCTGGGAAATGCGTGATAGTTTTTCCATTATTTTAGAATTAATAAGTTATGCAAAAAGGACCAATTTGTGATATTCTTATTTCCCTCCAGGGATAACATATTTACATTCCCGTGTGGTAGTCATCCACAGACTTAAATTTGCCACAGAACAAAATTAATTCCTATTGGTTTCTGAGTCAAAGCTGGTTGTAATGCTTTAAATAAACATTTTATTTCAAAGCTCAACCTGGGCTTCTTTTAATGGTGTGAAACTGAAGCATAAAAAACAATTAACCAAGTAAAGGTATTTCTAAAATCAACATTTTTATATATTGCAAAAATATGTACTGATACAAATGGAAATTCAGATTCTGTTTCTGCCTTCATGTTAAAATATTGCACCATGCAGACATTAAAATTGCAGATTTTAGATTTTAAAAAATTATCCCTGCATTAAAATGTAAGACGTAAGATGCCTTTCCACCCATTCTGCCCATGGCATTTGGAAAAGAGCTATCTAACTTAATCCTACTCCCCAGCCTTTGATCCATAACCCTGCAGATTATAGCAAGTTAAGTGCATATCCAATTATTTATTAAATGAAATGAGGCTTTCTACCTCAACTATGGATTCAGGCAATGAAACAACTAAACCACCCTCTGGGATAGGAACACAGAAAATATGCAGTAACTTCATTTAAATAAATCTTTTAAAACTTTCATATGGCAAATCAGATTGCAGCAAAATTCAAAGAGAGGCGACAGCAGCAATGAGAGAGATCTACAAGGAGGATAAATAGGGAGGCACATTAGATCAGCATGTGGAGCGATTGAGGAGAAGGTATAGGCTAAATCTAGTAGGAAGAACAGGCAAGGCCAGGTGAATGAACGTGGTGGGACTGGTGGTTTGAAGTTTATTTATTTTAGTGCGAGCGTTACAACAGATAAAGCAGATGAGATTATAGCCTGGATTAGTATATGGGTCCAGGATGTTGTCATTACAGAAACTTGGTTGAGAGAATGGCAGGGCTGGCAGCTCAACTTTCCAGGTTTTGGTGTTTCAGGTTTGATAGTGAGGGATGTAAAATGGAAGGAGGAGTTGCATTACTGTTTAAGGAGAATGTTGGAGCTGCAGTAAGAGAGGACATCTTGGAGGGCTCATCCAGTGAGGCCATATAAGAATAAGAAAGGTGTGGTCATTATGTTGTGGTTATACTATGTCAGCCTCCCAATAGTCAGTGGGAAATAGAGGAACAAATATGTGGGTAGATCGTGGAAAAGTATATAAACGATATAGGGTTGTTGTGATGCGTGCTAATACTTCCCCAATATTGACTCTGTTAGTGGCTTAGATGAGGCATAATTTGTTCAGGGCAGGAGGGTTTCTTGAAACAATATGTAGAGTGGAGTGCGATAGCTATAAGGAGAAGTTGAACAAAGTTGGATTGTTTTTGCTACAGCTTCAGAGACTGAGGGACAATCTGAACGAATTATGTAAAATTATGAGAGACGTGGATAGGTTGGATAGTTGGAGTCTTTTTCCCAGGGTGGAAATGTCACACTAGGAGGCAAAGGGTTAATTTGAGAGGGGAAAAGTTTAAAGATCTGAGAGGCAAGGTCTTTACACAGAGGGTGGTAGGTGCTTGGAACACACTCCGCGTGGGGTGATTGAAGCTGATACTGTAGCAATGTTTAAGAGGCATTTAGACAGGTACGTGAACAGGCAGAAAAAAAAGAGGCAAGTAAACCATGTGCAGACAGATGGGATTAGTTTAGAATGCCATCATGGGGAACTTAAAGGCCTGTTTCTGTGTGAGACTGTTCTGTGTTCTATGTTGTTCAATGTTCTAACAGTAATTGTTCAAATCGATCTTTTAATTATTTTGCATGTTCTTCCGAAGTATTATTGTAGATTAGACATTGTCTATACAAACTATGTAATTAGGAACTTTAAACCACATCTTGATTTCAAGACTTTGGAATATCTGTGCCGTATTTTTAAACCTGAATGATGTGGATTTTTGTGACTGCATTTACTTTGTTGCAGAATATAGTCAACACATTTTGCTTATTTGGCCAGTTCTCCTGAGCATAATAAACAAGGAAGTTGTTGTATTGGTTCTGATTCTCCTGCATCCATTTTATGTTTGGTTAATGTAGTACATCCAGGTGTATTTCTACAGATTTCCTTGAATTTTCCTTGAGAAACATCTCTCAATCATTTTTAGGGTCTTCATTTCCCCTCATCGTCGATCAATTCAAATGGACTAAATGTAGTAGATTAACTTGGAAGACCTCTTCTAGCTAACAATAAGAAACCTAATCCTTTGTTCCAATCCTGTGGGTATTTATGACAATAATCCTTAATTATTGTTTTAAGAGTCTGATGGTCTCTTTCCCAACCTCCTTGTATTTGCGGAAGATAAATGGCACATTTCAACTGTTTTATACTATTTTGCTTACTATGTTCTGAAACATTTTAGACATCCAATTTTACAAGGTTTGATTTGATTTATTAATGTCACATGTGCCTAGATACAATGAAAAGTTTTGTTTTGCATGTAACACAGGCAGATCATAACAGACAAAGTGCGTTAGGGTAATAGCACAGAGCAAAGAATACAATGTTATAGCTGCAGAGAAAGTGCATAAAGAGCGAGAACAACATTAATTTTAAAATTTGACAGGTCCATTCAGAAGTCTCATAACAGCTGTTCGTGAATCTGTTGGTATGTGTGTTTAAGCTTTTGTAACTTCTGCTGGATGGAAGAGGTTACAAGAGATTATAACTGGGGTGGGAGGGTTTTTGGCTGCCTTCCCAAGGCAGCGAGAAGTGTAGATTCATTGAAAAGTCATTGGATAGAAGGTTGACTTGTGTGTTGGAGTAATGGACTGGGCTGTATTCACAACTCTCTGTAGTTTCTTACGATTCTGGGGAGAACAGTTGCAATAGCAAGCTGTGATGCATCTGGAAAGAATGCTTTCTGTTTTACATCTATAAAAATTGGTAAGAGTCTTTACAGACATGCCAAATTTCCTCAGCCTCTTGAAGATATAGAGGCGTTGTTCTGTTTTCCTGACTATCCCATCAATGTGGGTGAACCAGGATAGTTTGCTGATGACTATCACTCCTAGGAACTTGACACTCTCGACTATCTCCACCTCAGCATCATTGATGTCGACAGGGGCTTAACCTCTGCCTTGCTTCCTGAAGTCAATCACCAGCTCTTCCGTTTTGCTGACGTTGAGGGAGAAATTGGTATCTTCTAAAAGGTTCTAATTTTATTTCAATTGGTAGTCCCTAACTAGTTAAATAGAGTTAATTTTTCCACTTCTACTTGAGCCTCGAAGGAATACCTTCTGCAAATTGAGTTGTGATATGAACAACTGTAGTAAATACCGGTGTCCTGCTTTCACTTTCAATAATACTGCTATGCAACCTATTAACATTCGACTGCAAAAACTGGCACGGGTGTTAAAACATTGGCTAATGATTATATTGAGATTCTCCCACCATCTGACATGTATGGCCCATTTTGCAGAACTGCATTATGCCATTATTAGATCATGGTCAAGTAAAATGCTTGTTTATTGATGTTTGAATTTTCTGTATTTCTACACGTCCTTCCATCAGAATTTCATGTGCTTCACCCAATATTTCCTTATGACTTTTGAGCAGTACCACTACTGGCTGAGCAACTATTCATTTCTCATGTGCCGATCTGTGAGGATGTCTTCATTTCTTTCTCAGAACTCTGTCCTCACCTGAACTGTGGTGATCCTCAGGTTAAACCATCACCATCAGTCATCTCTCTCTCTCTCTCTCTCTCTCTCTCTCTCTCTCCAGTAAGACAGCAGTCCTGTGGTCTGATAAGACTATGGTGACTTTTGGTGTAACTTTGACCTCTGCTGAAGGATTTTGTTTAATCACTGTTCTGGGCATAAAGCATTATGAGAAAAGAGCTGGTATTTATACCTGTGACTGTTATATCTCTAATTTCACTTACACTTTCTGCAGTTAAAGGGGAAGCTATAACTTTCACTCTGGACAAATCATTCCCAAGAAGTAAGTCACCCTGCATTGTACTTTGTACAACAGAACCAGGATATGCTCCCTACACATCCGGTTTATTTACACTTAGTTCCTCTTCCAGAGGGTGCAATGAAAGCCAATCTCCTTCTCCAGCAGAAGAGTTTTAGTAGCTCCTGTGTTTCTTAATATAATTATGGGTTTAACTGCAGCACTTAAAGAAAAATGAATTATCTTCCTTGTGACAAAAATGCCTTTTAAATCTCTCTTCCGACCTATTCACCTCTCCTGCACTCACAGCAGCTTTTACCTCTACTTTCATTGTTGTAGTTAAAGCTCCAGTATAATCTTTGGTATTTTTCTTTTGAGTTCCTTTTTCAGACTGATTTTTATGAACTGCAAAAAGTCTCATCATCTTCCAGCGCAACTTCCTGCATGCTGAATGAATGTGCTCCATTTTGTTATAAGGGAAACCCCGAGGCCTTTGATTTTCACCTCCATCCTCAGCACTTTCATTTCTGATCTGTGGATCTTGAATGTTTCCACCTGCCCTTTTTTTTAAAACCTTGGCCACTTGCCTTCGTTTCACTCTTTTGCACCCCTCCAATCACCTCCCCCCACCCATCCTTCTTGGATTTATGGAGGTGATGGAAAAAAAGGGATCAGTTTAACTGTTAGCCATTCCTGCTATTTTCTATTGGTTGCAATCCCCTGGTTTTCAACAAGGATTTTAATTACAGAAAATAGTGTGTTTTAAATTGTTCCAAGTCAATTTTCTTTCTGAAAGCTTTGTATGTAGTATTCACTCATAATGCTGATATCCGCCTGTCATAATTATTTTTCTTTACCTTCAGATTCAGTGTAGGTTTGCTACTTTTTCAAATTTCAGAATGTGTCCTTGTATGTTTCGGAGCTAACAAACTTGCTTTGCAAGGACAATGTCCAAATTTTCTTTCACCTGTTTCATTTGTTTAAGTATTTCCTTAGATGCTATAAAGAATGACTCTACATCCTTTACCTCAAATTATGGCAGAGCCTGTACAAATGTAAACATTTGCCTACTGGACTTATGGTTATTTCTTGGGCTTTTAGCACAGGAAGTAGTTGATGCCAAAACATTGGCTAGCAGTGGTTAGATATAACACTTGGGACAAATGGGGTCAAAGGTTATGGAAAGAAAGCAGGATTAAGCTATTGAGTTGGTATGTCAGCCATGATAGTGTTGAATGGCAAAGCAGGCTCGAAGGGCCAAATGGCCGCCTCCTGCTCCTATCTTCTATGTTCCTATGTTTATCATCAAGGCATCTTCAACACCTGAAGTTTCCTTTTTAAACTCCATTTTCTGAAGCTAATATTCTTTCCACAGTTCCCTCTGTTTATCCTATTCTCCTTCCTGAATCTCTTGTGGCAGTCTCTTCAATACTCTTTCACTCTCTTTTTCTGCAAGTTCAAGTGTTTTTCTTCCCTCTCCTGGTTTTTAAGTTCCTTTCCTGTCTCAAATCGCCTCAATTCTTTTTCTTGTTAGGTTGCTATTCTTTGACACCACTTTGTGTACCTAGTCCTTCCTGCATTTCTACCAGGATGATTTGTCAATATTTTAATTGCCTCCGTCTTCTTGACTGTGATAGGCAAGTCCATACCAATTTGTTTGCCAATTCTTTCAATCTGCTTCTGTTAATTTCTATAAATCTATCAACAATATCTTTTCCAACTGTAGGAAGTTAAAGCTGTTTCCAATATCATCATAATTTAGTATGAGAAACCTGGTATGAGACCTTTTATCTTTTGCCATTCACCCTTAATTTACATCCGATCTTACATTGTCCATGTTGAAATATCCTGGACAAGCCCCCAAATCTTTATCATGACTAACTGGGAGGAGAGCACTGGTAATAATCTTCCATAAGGCATCAAAAATGTATAAGATTCCAATGAGAATGTAATGATCATCATTTTGTCTGGCCTCTACAGAAAATAACTCTACTTATCATCATGCACTTCACTTTTTAGAAATGGCAGGGAGAAGAAAAAATTCAGAATCATCTATGATGTGACTTACTGCTATCCCTTTACATACACACTCTTTCACTATTAAAACAAAGGAAAAACGGTTCGACAAACATTATTGTGGTCAAAATATAGACAGGAAACAAAATTCTGAGGATCAAAAGTCCAGCTGTCAAGAGAATATTAAATTGTCTTTTGCAGTTTCTTTTGATTTCAGCAATGATGACTGACTGTTGGCAGTAAAATGATGATCGTTCTTCACTTCAGAAGTTGATCCAGTGGACCTAAGTATTTTCTTGTTAGAATTTTTGTTAACTTTTTTGGCTTTTCTGTCTTTTCATCTATTTGGAGAAACAAGAGGGAGAGAGATGATGTCAGTTTTGCAGGCTCTAAATGTCTTTGTCTGTCGTGCATCTATAGATTTGTAGCAAACTGCAACTCTGCCCATCTGAGGGCCCATCCTGAACTCCTGATAGTGCCACTCAGTCTCAAAGGTATGATCTCTGTACTTCAAAAAGGAATATCATCTTGCACACTCAAAATATTAAACACTTGAGTTTTACAAGTTGCAAAACTCGCCAGGTATTTCAACTGTATAACAGTTCAGCTTTTCTTTTGGTTTATAGTCCAAAAGGGAAAATGCATCATTTTTTTATAGCTTATTGTAAACATCATGAATGGGATGCATAAAATGAGTTTGTTGGGCCATAATGAGAAACAAGTAGATCGATATTAAGTAGGTGCAGACTATAGGGGCATTGAGGAATGCAAAACCAATTTATAATGCTTATACATAAGTGCACAAAGTTTGGTGAATTATAATCACAAATAGTTACATGGCAATACGATGCAGTGATGAGCCAGAATCATGACTGAAATATATTGACGACAAACCTCTAAATTTTCAACTTTGAAAGGTCAGAAAAGAGAGGGCAGGCAAAAAGGGAGTTGCGGTGGCAGTGCTGACTGCAGAAGATATTCTGGTGTTCGATAGAGAAAATGTGTTTGAGAGGGCAAGAATAGAGTCCATTTGGTTAGAGTTGAGAAGCAAAATAGGTATGATTATGTTATCAGTGGTATCTTATAAGCCTCTAAATAGTGACAAAAACAGACCTAGATGAGGAAATCTGAAGGTAAATAACAGAGCTTTGAAAGAACAGTGGAATATTGCAGAAAAGAGGAGCATGTTGCTCGGCCTTTTACTTTGAATCCATCAGAACAAATGCACGAGGACCAAATTTCAAGCTATTGCAGTAATTTATATTACAAGAGAAAAGAGTGCTCTTGGTTAACAGTTATTTCTGATTGGCTGAGATATTGCCATGGAGAATGCAACTGGGGGAACTATCATCTCCATATTGTCCCAGGAATTCAGAAAAGGTGCAAGGCTTGATTATATTGCTTTCATTTGCAGAGGAAATCTGTTATGAATGTATGTGGCTAGCAAGCACAATTTTTGATCAGTATCATCTTGCATGTGTGTTGCAAAAATAGAGGATGTCAAACTATTCTGCAGGACAATCATTTCCCTGATCAAATCATTTTTCTTTTTATGTTACTTTGAGTAGCATGAATAAGCCATTTTACATGTTTGACTATCCAAGTTGGTTGTTAGTGTAGCTATTAATATACTCCAGGATTGTTTAGCAAGTGCTGTGCAATTGTGGAATCACATCCCATAATAGACATTTTGGATGATGCAAGCTTGGCTGTTTGAGCACAGTCTGTACTCTGCATATCATGAATGATCGAAGTAATATGATACTTGATTCAATTAGCCAAAAGTTAGGGTGCATTGAATACATAGAGTCATCGAATCATTCAGCATAGAAATAGATCCTTTGGTCTAACCAGTCCATGCCAGACATTATCCCCAACCAAACTAGTCCCACCTGCCTGCTGCTGGCCCATAACCTTCCAAACCTTTCCTATTCATGTCCTTATCCAAATGTCTTTTAAATGGTATAATTGTGCCCACATGCACCACTTCCTCAGGAACTTCATTCCACATGCGAACCACCCTCTGTGTAAAAATACAAATGCCCCTCGTGTTTTTTAAAATTTCTCTCCTCTCACCTTAAAAATTTGTCCTCGGTCTTGAAGTTCCCCCATTCTAGGGAAAAGGCAACTACCATTAACCCTATCTAAACCCTTCATGATTTTATAAACTTCTATAAGGTCACCTTTCATCCTCTTTCACTCCAGTGAAAGAAGTCCCTGCCTATCCAGCCTTTCCTCATAACTCAAACCTTCCATACCCAGCAAAATCCTGGTCAATCTCTTCTGAACCCTCTCCAACTTAATAATATCCTTCCTATAACTGGGCACCCAGAACTGTACATAGTACTCCAGAAGAAGCCTCACTAATGTCCTATACCGCCTCAACATGACTTCCCAACTCCGACACTCAAAGGACTGAACAATGAAGGCAAGCATGCTTGAACTCCTTCATAACCACCTGTGTCGCAAACTTCAGAGAATTATGTATCTGAACCCCTAGGTCCCTTTGTTCTATAACACTACACAAAATACCTGAATTTGAAATTCAAACGGAACATTGCTGAAATGTGTGGTAGACAGGATGTTTTCCTTAGACTCTTAGTAGAAAATACTCTGATGCAGCATAGTAGGATCTTGAAATGGCTTGCTTAACGTGTCGTTCAACTTTTTAAGCTAATTTCTTTTTATAGGGTAGGTTGAAGTGGATCAGACACTTTTCAGGTCCAAATTATAGAATGATAATACTGGGGGAGCTCTGGTTACTTAAATATCGATCAGGGTGATGTTGGAGGAAAGGTTAGGGAGCAGAGGAATTTCTGAAATGACCTAATGGCAGACCAGGAGATGATTGATTTAGAAGGCAGCCCCATGAAAGATTGCATCAGGGTACATACAACATATACACCTCGGATCAGGATCTGGAAACTTTCCGAACGCCTAAAAATATTCAATCAGCATAAAATTCTGCCCACAATACGCAGGTAAAGTGCCATTCTGAAACATGAAACTGCTGTAGTTTTTAGAAGCAAACCAATTTCTCTTCCTGCTAACAGTATTACAGATTAAGAAAATCAATGTGAACTTAGACTATTCAGATAATGCCTATGTAATTTCCTTTCATTCAGAAATACTTTGCCATGGACACAGAATAGGTGATTATGCTCTAAACAATGGGTGTTGCACACGATTAGGTTCTGTGGCATGCTGAGGGCTGTACCTTGCCATTTTGTTTACAAGATGTCAGGACTGATGCACAGTGGAAGCCTCAGGACAGCTGCAGTGAGATTTCTAATGGGCAGGAAGGAAATCTACACCAGTGATTATTCATGAATGTTAAGGCCTCTCCAAATTGTTGCTTAAAGGGAGAAACATGATAAGCTTAGTGTAGACTAAGTCCTTTACTCTCCACCGATCCGTCAAGTTGTGTTACAATATTCTGACAATTTACACAAAGCCTTGAAGAATTAAGATCTTCATAGAAATACATTTTTGATACTGTAGCTGTTATCTCATAATGTTGCTTGTCTTTATCATATATGCTAAGCCTAATATGTCTGTCTAGGATTTTGGAATTGTTGGCCACTTTGTTTTCCTCGTGTTTTTTCTCTCCTTTCTAATTGGCTAGTTTCCGCTTTCTTTCTTCAGCCAATCATATTGCACAAAGCCTTCCTCATCAATTTCATCTCTATATTTAAAACAATTAATTTACAATTTCATCAAATAAAAGTGGTCACTCTGCTAGTGCCCCACCCCACTTTATAATAATTTCGACGTGAACATTTTAATAACTTGGACAAAGCAAATTCACAAAGTAACCATTAAATCCAACCCATCCTCCAGATGCTGCTTCTTTCTCAAGGCACACTCGACATACTCTGCCAGCCACTGTGAGGGCAGCCTTCATTGTGCGCAGACAAAGCACAACTGTACTATAAGAGTTAATGGACAGAAAATCATGGGGAGCCTGTTCTGGAATTCCTGGCAGCCATAGCTCTTGGATTTTGAAGATTATCCACATGAGTAACTCCACCTGCTTTGCCTGCGAATGAGAAAACGATGGCATCAATTAGTTTTTTGGCTACTGGATTCCTTCCAGGCACTGGAAGGGTTTTTTTTCCTTCTTTGTTTTCAGGCATTACCATGTCCACATTCATTCATACCATTGTTCTAAAGACCCCAATTCCTCAAAACTGCAAGAAACAGGTGGAGAGACAGCTTATGTCTTAAAATACTGATTTTTCAGACTTATTGCTTGTGACTTACTACACGTATTTATGTCAATGCATGTCTCAGCTGTAAATAAAATACAAAGGGTTTTACTTTTCTAACATGTGCAGAGAATTTTTCAAGTGGGGAATGAGCAATATCTATAGTCAGAAGTAGGTATTTGTATTCTTAGTTCCTTCTGCGTCTTTGTCTTCAGGAACTCCCGAGTGCATTGTACAACGCACAGACACTGAGAGAAAACAGTTGTAGCTCGATGCACAGTAACACTATCGAGTATAAAGCTAGCTATTCATGTGCTCCAGCAGTGATTTTGATGGCCTGATGTCTTGCGCTATTAGTCACCAAGTGCATAGAGGTTCTTTGGCTTATGCCAAATATTTTATGATCTTGGTATTTTGAGGCATATTTACTAGTTTGTCATTGTCAAGTGATTCTCTTTAATGACTCTGATTCAAAATGGATGCCTCCCACTCACCAGGAGTGAAAGCCACCCTAGCACATGGGATTTGAGAACAGTTCATTTACAACCATTTGGAGGAGTTTATGCCACACTAAAGTAATTGTGCCAATTCATTCTGTGTCACCCAAAACCACCTACCCATCACTTCATTCAGCATTCTACAATAGCGCCTATCACAGAGCCACAGAGTCACACAGCACAGAAGCAGACCCTTCAGTCTAACTCATCCATGCTGATCAAGTTTCCGAAACTAAACCTAATCCCACTTTCCCCCTCGTGGCCCATTTCCCTCTAAACCTTTCCTATTCAGGTACCTGTCCAAATGTCTTTTTAATGTTGTAACTGTACCTGCATCTATCATCATTTTGAGTTCTGTGCCTAATGGCAGGTCTAACCAGGGTACCACTGATTTCCACCATGGATAGCGCAAGGAAACGTTCTGAATCTACTCCAACCAACATGGGATAAGCTCCATGCTATTAGCACCAAATTGACCCAGCTGGGCCTTCCAGCCACTTGTGCTAACCTCCCACTGCAAAGAGTCCAAGTTACAGTGAGGTAGAAATTGACAGATTCCTGATTACCAGCGGTAACAGGCTTAAGGGGATGGGGTGAGTAAAAGATGTTAAAGTGTGCCATTAGCCATGATCGTGTTGAATGATGGGGCGGTCTCAGTAGGCTTTGTAAATGGCAGTGCTGCTTCTTAAGTTTGAGTGGTAGGCTGTTTGAAGTCAGAAAACTCGAATTTATTTTGGTTTTAAAGACCACATCCTTCTGAATCAGATGATTCAATTTTAAAATCATAGTACAGTCCATTCCATCTGAAGTATAGTTTTCTTGGTTGCATTGAACTGCGAAAGAATAATTAGAATTTGCTGAGGTATGGTAAACACAAACTTTTTAAAACATGACATCTTGCCATGAGGCTGTGTTGGGTGGGGGGGTGGGGGTGGGGGTGGAAAACACAAACCTTTTAAGACATGACATCTTGCCATGAGGCTGTGTTGGGGGGGGGGGGGTGGGAGTGGAGAGGAGGGGAGAGAGAGAGAGAGAGAGATATCAAGTGTATTATTGCTAGACTGTTACTCCAGAGACCATGTAATATTTTGGGGACATTGGTTTGAATCCCACTATGGGAATGAAATCAGTAAAAATCTGGAATGATGACCATTGTTGATTGTTGGGAAAAAAAACCTGGTTCAGTAGTGTCCTCTAGGAAAGGAAACTGCCTCCTTACCAGGTCTGGTTTACATTTGACTCCAGACCCCCAGCAATGAGCTTGACTCTTCACTGCTCTCTGGGCAATTTGGGATGGGCAATAAGTGTTGGCCTAACCAGCGATGTCCACATCTCATGAATAAAAAAGGGTCGCAGTCAGACCTATCCCTCTGTATTAAATAGGATGCTGCAGTTGTCTTGCACCAACATCAGCCTTGCTTACATTAAACAATTACTTCTTGATTCAGTACTATAGCTACACCCTTTTAAATAGTCTACAGTGTGGAAACAGGCGCTTCAGCCTAACAAATCCACACCAACCCTCTGAAGAGTAACCCACCCCCCCTCTGACTATTGCACCTAGCAACTATGGATAATTTAGCATGGCCAATTCACCTGACCTGAACATCTTTGGACTGTGGGAGGAAACTGGAGCACCTGGAGGAAACCCACGCAGACACGGGGAGAGTGTGCAAACTCCACAGCCTTGCTTGATCAAGTTGAGAACTTCCCAAGTTAGAGGAAGATTACTCTGATACTTCCATTCAATTCTATTGCTAAATCACACTCGTAAATATACAATGTGGTTGGCACTGCTGCCTCACAGTGCCAGAGACCCGGGTTCGATTCCAGCCTCTGGAAACTGTGTGGAATTTGCACATTCTCCCCGTGTCTGTGTGGGTTTCCTCCGGGTGCTCCAGTTATTCTGATTGGCTCCTGACCAGGTGACCATGGCTTGTGTAGAGCCAGTGCAACAGAGACTCACGTAGTCTACAAACAGAAAGCATAAAAAAAATCTGTGTCTCTGTATCTTGCGTGGAGGTACTAGAAAGTCTCCAGGTATCTTCCACTCACTTCTCTCTGCAAGTCTCTGACTGGAGGAGGAATAAAGCACTTTTCAATAAAAGTGAAAAGACAATGAAAAGACAAATTCTCAAGCAGTGAATGAAAGATAACACTGATTTGCAGACAACCTTGTGTCACAGGAACAGCAGTTCGGGAGAAGGCTCTTCTACCCATTGAACTTGCCTTGCCATTCAATACACTTTAACATCTTTTACCCACTTTGTGCACCATTAGTAATCAGAAATCTTAATGATCTCTACCTTAAACAAGCTCAAAGCATGAGCTTCCACATATCCCTCTAATAGACAATTCAAAAGATTCACAACTTTGACTAAAACAATTTCTAAACTGTGACATGTATTATTTTTAAATTGTGCCCCGGGTTCGAGACAATGAAGTAAGAGAAAACATCCTACCTTCACCAACCCTGTCTATCACTCAAAATATTTTGTAAGTTTCAATGAGATTACCTCTCATTTTTTGAAACTCTTGAAAATACGCATCCATTTTACCCAATCTCTCTCCATAGGACTATTCCAGCATCCCTGGAACAAATCTGGTAAATCTTTGCACTCACTCTGCAGCAATAAGATCTTTATGAAATAAGGAGACCAAAACTGTACATAGTACTCTAGGAGTAGCCTAACCAAGTTTCTATACAAATGATGCAAGTGAATGGTAGAGAACCATAAAGAAGAGAAAGAAAACAGTTCACTGAATCCTTTCATCCAAACTGGTGCTATTGAATTGTGTTTCTCTGAACTTGCTTTTTGTATCTTTCCTTTCTCTACTTTTCCCATACTATCCATGTCTTGTCTACCTTCATGTGTCTCATTGTTTGTGAAGGAAAGAATGTAAGAAGAGATAAAATTTAACTTACCATGACATATTTCCTGATTGCTATTGGTTGAAATTTGTTCATAATAAACTATTATTTTATCATTAAGTACAGAAACCTTGGTGGTGGTTTTCTTTTAACTTGTATTTGTCAGTCAGGTAAATTGGGAACTTTAGATAGTTTGACTATGTTTTTGCATTTTTGATGGCAATGAGAATGATATGGCTTGATTTCCAGTGCATTACCTGGTAAATCATGATAGTGTCCGGCTGACACCTTGGGAATATGTCACTCCTGCTGATGGTATGAACACATTCCCCTTGGATCCAGGCTAAGGGGTGTGCAACTTTCAGAACAGGAAAGGAGCAGCGCATGACCGCTCACACACTCATGCTCCAACAAGTTGACTTCCAACTGGTAATTCACTGAAATAAAAGAGAAGCAGAGGTGTTTGTTTTTCCCTTCTAACATTGTGAATTTTGCACTGATACCCATAATTGCTGCTTACGTGTGTGAGCCTCAAGACCCACATGCTCATTGCTGTCTGCCTCAGTGACAGATAGCCTCTCCAATCTGCTCTTGATCAATGGGACAGGCACTTCTTGGGTGGCAGGTGAAAGCTCGTGAGATGCTAATGTAAGACCATATGGCGTCTCCATTTATGTCCTCCTGCTACCTGCTGGAGCAATGCTTGTGGTTTGTGTTAATTTATGTTGTGTCTCTTTGAACTCCAGATGGTTCAAGTTCATTAGTAGAAAGGAGAAATTAATGTATTAATAACATGAATTTGCAACACTTTTCCTTGATGTGTACGGATGGTGGATTAATGCAGTGCCATATTTTAATTTAATTTCTTTTCTGTAATTCTAAATGTACACTTTATTTTAAATTTATTTGAAATGTAACTATGTTGAAGATTATGATCCCTTAAGAACTGAATTTTCTTAGTTTTACTGTGTAGCTTGAGATTTATTTTAAAGGTTATTACAACAGTAATTAACTTTCCAAATTTCTAGCATATGAAAACGAAGGGAAGAATTATGAAAAGCACGGAGGTCACAAGACCCATTCAAATAGCATCAACAATTTATCTGGCGCCAAACACACCATATTATCATGTGTTGTTTTTGAAAATAAGAAGTGTTTGCACTTGGAAAGAAAGGTAAACTAGTCCTTGGATGAAGAGACAAAAATAAACTGCAGATACAGTTTTTAATCCTTGGATGAAGGCAGGCAAAGGGACAACAGTCAGCTGACATCATGAGTCCTCTGGCCATTGGCCAGAAGGGTTCAGATAATTGATTGACCACAGCAGAAGTTACTTGCCCCTAGGAATATGATATAAAAATTATTACTCAAGGCAACGGAGCGTTCTTCTTGGGGAGGTCTCATCAAGCAGACCTGGTAGGCAGCCGTTCTCATCAGGCAGTCCCCAGAGAGCAGTCTTCATCAGATAGGTAGAAGAAGAATCAGAAGGAGAGAGGGAAGTGTTCACTAACACCTCGGCGAGACAACAGGATGCTGCCACCACCAATTCAACAAGAATGATACATGTTGCATCATCAGCCTCTTCGTCCTCTGGTATCAGTGAACTACCCCCAGTGGGGGTAGTTGTATACTTTGTTGATCTAACTAATATATCTGAACTATTGCTTCTTAACAACTCAATCACCAATCAGAAAATTACATACAAATTGCTAATTGCCTATAATAGCTAACTGTGATCACGATCCCCCAAATCAACAATTGGCAATGAGAATATATGGTGTATAAATCTAATTAAAATCAAAAAGCAGCTGCAAGCAATCATGAAGAAAATAAACCTTCACATAAAATAGTTAGTATGTATGGCTCATAAATTTAGTTGCACAATTTTTTTTATAAACTGGATTTAGCAACTTATTTTTAGATTCAATAATCCTGTGTTAGATTTATAGATGTGTTTCCTTAACATTTAACTCATAAACAAATAGTTAATTTCAATATCCTCTGCTTAAAGCTCATATACAATTTAAAGTAAGAGACAGCAACATTTAGATTTTACGACGAGTCATCTGTCTCATGATTAGCTTGAACCCAGAATTGTGTCATAGGCAAAGGACATTCAGCTCATTGTATTTTTTGACATCAGTCTGTTCAGACAGGTTGTGACTTATCTCCAGAAGCTTAAATCCAGACTATTTGACCCAAAGGTAGGGACATTTCCTGTACTGCATCATAGTTCCCTTTCAACTCATTGTGCGTTTGCTGAGTCATTTGTCAAGCTAACTAAATAATCACATTCCTCTACTCTCTCCATATAGTTCTTAGTTTTTTTTTGTTCTATTCAAGCATTTCATCAAATCTCTTTTGCATGTTACTGTTGAGTCTGCTTCCACTGCCCTTTGTGGTGGTGCATTGTAGATTGTAACAACTTGCTGGGTATAAAATTGGGAGAGCTGCCCCATAGACCTGTCAAGCAATAGCCTACTAGCCATGGCCTTCACCCAAAATCCTAGGCTCCTTCATATCATCCCAAAGTTCTGACTGAAATCAACTGACTCCCTCAGTTGATGAATCTGTGCTGTTCCATATTGAACATCACTTGGAAGCAATGCTAACAATAGAATGTACTCTGAAATGTCCAACACAGAGTACATTCTATGTCAATCATCCAAAGCATCCATCAGCAGTAATGACCCAATTGGCAACTTAGACATAGCTATAGACCAGCCTGAGAGTCAACATAAGGGAAAACTAACTGGATCTTATCAACATCAAACTATGTGCATTTATCCCCTACAGTATGTAAGTGTGAAGTCTGCACAGTCCTTGTAGAGACAAATTCTAACCAGGCAGACTGAAAAATGATGTATCAACTTGATGAAGCTGCAATACAGGACTGTTTCTAAACAGTGGAAACTACCTTCTGTAAATAAAGTTAAGTGATCCCAGACCAAAGGATTGGTTTGAAGCCACAATGTCTCACCACATCCAATCATGGAAAGTGTTAGCCAATCAAACAACTAATGAGCAATGACTCTATTCTTATAATCAAATATAGAGGGGAGGTGTGGACTGGAAATGATGAGCTTGGACAAGGATGAAATGGAAGCATTTGCAACAGCCTTTAGCCAGAAATTTCAAGTGGATGTTGCATCTTGGCCACCTTCTGTGGTTACTCAGTATCATAGATGCCAGTCTTCAGCCAATGCCATTCACTGCATAGGATAGAAAGAAGTGCACCCAGGATAGAAGAAAAGCTGTTAGTTTCAATAACATCCCACTGTAGTGCAGATATTATGCTGTCAGACTAGAACCCCATCGCCATGATGTTGCTTTTCAGATTCCAATGCTGGCATCCATTCAACAAAGGGGAGCATTGCCCACATACATTTTGTCCACAAAAGGATAATCTCGTCAATTACTGCTCCATCAGTCAAACATAGAACAGTACAGCACAGTACAGGCCCTTTGGCCCTCGATGTTGTGCCACATTGTATTCTTCTCTAAGATCAGACTAGCCTAGATACCCTTCATTGTACTATCTTCCATGTGCCTATTCAAGAGTTGCTTAAATGTCCCTAATGTATATGACTCCGCTATCACTGGTGGCAGTGCATTCCATGCACCCACCACTCTGTGCAGAGCATCTACCTCTGATATCTCCCCTTAACCTTCCTCCAATTACATTAAAATTATGCCTCCTCATGATAGACATTTCCACCATGCGAAATAGTCTCTGTCTCTCCACTCTATCTATGCCTTTCTACATCTTGTACTCCTCTATCAAGTCACCTCTCATCCTCCATTGGTCCAATGAGAAAAGTCCTGGCTCCCTCAACCAGGCAGCATTCTGGTAAATCTCCTTTGCACCCTGTCTAAAGCTTCCATATCCTTCCTATAATGACGCGACCAGAACGGAACACAATATTCCAAGTGTGGTCTAACTAAGGCTCTGTAGAGCTGCAGTATAACCTCGTGGCTCTTAAACTTAATTCCCCTGCTAATGAAAGCCAACACACCATAAGCCTTCTGAACAACCCTATCAACTTTGAGGGATCCATGGACACGGAATCCAAGATCCCTCCGTTCCTCCACATTGCCAAGGCTCCTGCCTTTAACCTTGTATTTTGTATTCAAATTCGACCTTCCAAAGTAAATGACTTCACACTTTTCCAGGTTGAACTCCATCTGCCACTTATCAGCCCAGTTCTGCATCTGTCAATGTCCCATTGCAACCTACAACACTAGGTCCACACTATTCACAGCTCCACCAACCTTTGTGTCATCGGCAAACTTACTAACCCACCCTTCCACTTCTTGATCCAAGTCATTTATAAAAATCACAAAGAACAGAGGTCCCAGAACCAATCTCTGCAGAGGATCACTGGTTGAAACTTTATTGCTGGAACAGCACAGCAGGTCAGGCAGCATCCAGGGAACAGGAGATTCGACGTTTCAGGCACAGGCCCTTCTTCAGGAATGAGCAGAGAGTGTTCAGCAGGAGAAGATAAAAGGTAGGGAGGAGGGACTTGGAGGAGGGGCGTTGGAAATGTGATAGGTGGAAAGAGGTCAAGGTGAGGGTGATAGGTCGGAGTAGGATGGAGGCGGAGAGGTCAAGAAGAAGACTGCAGGTCAGGAAGGCGGTGCCGGGCTGGAGGGATCCGGCTGAGACAAGGTGGGGGGAGGGGGGATGAAGAAACTGGTGAAGTCCAAGTTCATCCCCTGCGGTTGGAGGGTTCCCAGTCGGAAGATAAGACGCTCCTCCTCCGACCGTCGGGTTGTTGTGGTTTGGCGGTGGATGAGTCCAATGACCTGCATATCCTCGGTGGAGTGGGAGGGGGAGTTGAAATGCTGTGCTACAGGTTGGTTGGGTTGGTTCGTCCGGGTGGCCCAGAGGTGCTCTCTGAATCGCTCCGCAAGTAGGCGGCCTGTCTCCCCAATATAGAGGAGGCCACACCGGCTGCAGCGGATGTAGTAGATGATGTGGGTGGAGGTGCAGGTGAATCTGTGGCGGATATGGAAGTTTCCTTTGGGGCCTTGGAGAGAAGTGAGGGGGGAGGTGTGGGCGCAAGTGTTGCACCTCCTGCGGTTGCAAGGGAAGGTGCCGGGAGTGGAGGTTGGGTCGGTGAGGGGTGTGGATCTGACAAGGGAGTCGCGGAGGGAGTGGTCTCTACGGAAAGCTGATAGGGGAGGGGAGGGAAATATATCCTGGGTGCTGGGGTCTGTTTGGAGGTGGCGGAAGTGACGGCGGATGATGCGCTGTACATGGAGATTGGTGGGGTGGTAGGTGAGGACCAGTGGGGTTCTGTCCTGGTGGCGGTTGGAGGGGCGGGGCTCAAGGGCGGAGGAGCGGGAAGTGGAGGAGATGCGGTGGAGGGCACCGTCGACCACGTCGGGGGGGAAATTGCGGTCCTTGAAGAAGGAGGCCATCTGTGTTGTACGTATTTTGAACTGGTCCTCCTGGGAGCAGATGCGGCAGAGACGAAGGAATTGGGAGAATGGGATGGCGTTTTTACAGGGGGCAGGATGGGAGGAGGTGTAGTCCAGATAGCTGTGGGAGTCGGTTGGTTTGTAGTAGATGTCCGTGTTGATTCGGTCGCCTGAGATAGAAACAGAAAGGTCTAGGAAGGGGAGGGAGGAGTCCGAGACTGTCCAGGTGAATTTGAGGTTGGGGTGGAAGGTGTTAGTGTAGTGGATGAACTGTTCAACCTCCTCGTGGGAGCACGAGGTAGAACTGTTCAACCTCCTCGTGGGAGCACGAGGTAGAACTGTTCAACCTCCTCGTGGGAGCACGAGGTAGTTTCAACTTTGATCTCCAGCATCTGCAGACCTCACTTTCTCCTAGAGGATCACTGGTCACTGAGCTCCAGGCTGAATGCCTTCCATCTACCACCACCCTCTGTCTTCTATGGACTAGCTAAGATTTCCCTATGTCCCTTGCCTCCTTACTTCCTGAATGAGCCTACCATGGGGAATCTTATCAAACACTTTGCTAAGATTTATGTACACCACATACACTGCTCTATCTTCATCAAGGTGTTTTGTCACATCCGCAAAGAATTCAATAAGGTTTGAGGGGCATGACGTGCCCCTCTCAAAGACATGCTGACTATCTCTAATCGAACTGTGGTTTTCCAAGTAATCCTAAATTCTGTCTCTCGGAATCCTCTCCAATACTTTCCCACTGCTGACATAAGACTGACTAGTCTGTAATTTCTAGGATTATCCCTATTCCCTTTCTTGAAGAAGGGAATAGCATTTGCCACCCTCCAATCATCAGGCACTACTCCAGTGGACAATGAGATGCAAAGATCATTGCCAAAGGTGCAGCAATCCCTTCCCTCACTTCCTGCAGTAACCTTGTGCATATTGCTTCTGGCCCAGGGGATTTTTCTATCCTTATGTTTTTCAAACTTTTCAGCACATCCTCCTTCCTAACATCAACCTGTTTGAGAGTATCAGTTTGTTTCACGCTGTCCTTAGAAAGGTCAAGGTCACTGTCAGTAGCGAATACTGAAGCAAAGTATTCATTAAGTACCTCCCCTACTTCCTCTGGCTCCAGGTACAAGTTCCCTTGACTATCCCTAATTGACCCTACCCTCACCCTGGTCATCCTCTTGTGTAGAAGGTTTTAGAGTTTTCCTTAATCCTATCTGCTAAAGCTTTTTCATGCCCCCTTCTCGCTCTCCTAAGTCCATTCTTCAGTTCCTTCCTGGCTACCTTGTAACCCTCTAAAGCCCTATTTGATCCTTGCCTCCTCAACCTTAAGTAAGCTTCCTTCTTCCTCTTGACGAGATGTTCCACATCCCTTGTCACCCAAGGTTCTTTTAACCTACTATCCCTTCCTTGCCTCAGTGGGACAAACCTGTCCAGCACTATCAGCAAGAGCTTCCTAAACAACCTCCACATTGCTGTCGTGCATTTCCCTGAGAACATCTATTCCCATTTTTGGGGCCCCATTCTATTCCCAATCATCAGCAAAATTATGGCATACGGCACGTTGAGCATTTACTAAATGCTAAAAGCTCACAACTCTGAGTTCCCAGGATCACTCATCCCCAGATCTTATTACAACTTACTCCACAGATTGATGAAAAAGTTGAATCCTGAAGATGAAGCGAGAGTCACTGCACAGAACATCAAGACTTTGACTGAGTTAGAATCAATGAGCTCCAATAAAATTTAACTCACTGGGAATCAGGGATACTCTCCATGGGCTGGAACCATAGCCCAAAGAAAATGATTGTTATTTTTGGAACCCAGTTGATTTAGCCTCAGATTATTGTTGCAGGAGTTCCTCAGGATTGTGTCCCAGATCCAACTGTCTTCAGCTGTCATCAATAATCTTCCCTCCATCACAGAGCGAGAAGAGGGAATGTTTTGCTGATGGTCGCTCAGAATTTAGTTCCATTCACAACTGACTAGATATTCACTGACTAGGTCTGTGAATGCAAAACCTGCACAACATTCAGGCCTAGGCTGGGAAGTGGCAAGTCAGCTTTGTCCTACACAAGTACCAGCTAATGACCATTGCAAGTGATGAAATATTTTCATTTTTGGGACTATAGACTTAAATGGAAGTTGCTACAACTGCCATAACTGGAAAACCAGGAAAGTTTTTTTTTGGCAGCTTGGAGGTAGTGTTACATATTGTTGAGCTGTGCAGTAAAATGTTGCTTTTTGGAAGCAATAAGAGTGTGAATTTGAGACCAAAGGTGCTGAAAATCTTGTGAATTATGGAAATTCTGCCTGGCAACAGCTGTATGTTTGTTTGAGCTGCAGTGTGTAAAAAAAATACTATAAGTGCCAAAAGTAGCAGAGAGTGAAAATCATCCAGAACCTGCAAACAGAAAACATCTCTCTCTCTCTTTCTCTCTCTTGCTTACACTCTCTCACACATTTTCTCTCTCTCTCTCTCCCCTCCACCCCCTCCCCCAAAACTCTCTCTCTCTCTCTCCTCCACCCCCTCCCCCAAAACTCTCTCTCTCTCTCTCTCTCTCATGTCCCTCTGTCTTCTCTATATATTGGGAAAAACAGAAAATTCAAGAAAGCTTTAAAGGAACAATTTATATAAGACCTAAATTCATCTGAGGAGAAAGTGAGGACTGCAGATGCTGGAGATCAGAGCTGAAAATGTGTTGCTGGAAAAGCGCAGCAGGTCAGGCAGCATCCAAGGAACAGGAGAATCGACGTTTCGGGCATAAGCCTGAAGAAGGGCTTATGCCCTATACGTCGATTCTCCTGTTCCTTGGATGCTGCCTGACCTGCTGTGCTTTTCCAGCAACACATTTTCAGCTCTAAATACATCTGACCCAGCATTGAATTGAAGGATGACTGTCATCTTACAGATACTGTTACTATTGCAAATAGGAATGTGCAGGCTCGGTAGATTAGTCATGGGAAATGCAGAGTTGCAGGATTAGAGTAGGGGACTGGGTCTGGGTGGAATGATGCTTGAAGGGTAGGTGTGGATTTTATAGGCCAAATGACCTGCTTCCACGCTGTAGGGATTCTATAATTTACAGGAGAAAATAACATGTGGCTAGATTATTTTCATTAGTTCTGGTGTTTGATAAGTGTTTGTAGCTGTTCTTGTTGTATTGTTGTCTTGTCAGCTCATAGCAGCCACACAAATCCATTCTCGAGTTTAATGTTGGTCCGTCTACCTGTACATATTTAACCTGCACAAACCCAAAGAGAAGCCGAATAAGAAGCAAAGTGGAATCCTCTTGGGGTAGTTCTTTCTGTCAAACAGGAACAAAAATTGTTTTGAAAATTTGGCCATGGCAGTGATTATGAAGAGAATGTTTAATTTGTTTGCTATAATTCTCTTCTCTTTCAGGCCAGACACATGTTTTGACTTACATTGAAGATGCAGTGAGTCAATTGCTGGAATATAAGGAGGACTTCAGTAAGTCTGGGATTGCCAGATTCCTCGCTGAATAGTAAGTACAGGAATACTTCTAAGTGATATTAACGGGAACTGCAGTTATTAAAAATGAATCACTTTTTAAATTTCAATTATGGTAAATAAAATATAGGAGCAGAAGAAGGCCATTCAGACCAATGACCCTGCTCTGCCATTCAATCATAGCTGATCTGTTTCTCAACCCCATTCCTGCCTTCTACCAATAACCTTTGATCCCCTAAGAATCAAGAACCTATCTGTCTTTGTCTTAAATACGTTCACTGATTGGCCTTCACAACCGTCTGTGACAGTGCATTCACAGATTCACCACCATCTGACAGCATCAGAAGAAATTCCTCCTCATCTCAGTACGAAAGGATAAGCTCTTCACTCTGAGGATGTGTCTTCGGGTCCTAGTCTCTCCAACTGGTGGAAACATCTTTTCTGCATCCACTGTATCCAAGTCTGTCAGTATTCTGTAATGGGATATCCCCCTCATCGTTCTGAACTCTATCGAGTACAGACCCAGAGTCCCTAGCCGCTCCTTAAGTGACAAGCTCTTCATTCCCGGGATCATTCTTGAGAGCCTCCTCGGGATCCCCTTCAAGGCCAGCATGTTCTTTCTTAGACCTGGGGCCCAAAACTGCTCGCAATATTCCAAATGCAGTCTGACCAGATCCTTATGTAGCCTCAACAATATATCCCTGCTCTTGATTCCTTGCCCTCTTGAAATTAATGCTATCATTTGTTTTTCTAATGTCAACTGAACCTGCATGTTAACTGTAAGAGAATCCTCAGCTAAGACCCTTTGTACTTCAGGTTACCCAGGCTTTCCATTCAGTCTGCGCCTCTTTTTTTTCCTTAAAAAGAGTATAACCTTACACTTTCCCACATGGTATTCCATCTGCCACTTCTTTGTCCACTTGCTGAGCATGTCTAAGTCCTTCTGCTGCCTTCCCACCTCTTCAACACTACCTGTCCTTTCATCTATCTTCATGTCCTTTGCAAATTTAGCAACAGTGCCCTCAGTTCCTTTGTCCAGATTGTTAATATATATCATGAATAATTGTGGTCCCAACACTGACTCCCGTGGAACTCCACTATTCACCAGTTACCACCTTGAAAATGACCCCTTTATCCCCATTCCCTGTCTTCAGACAGCCAATCCTTTATCTATAGCAGTACCTTGCCCTAACACCATGGGCTGTTAAATAATTTGGCAGCTTCCTGTGTGGCACCTTGTCAAAGGCCTTCTGGAAATCCAAGTTGAACATGTCCACTGGCTCTCTTTTACCTAACTTGCACATGACCTCCTCAAAGATTCTAACAGATTTGTCCCCTTGACAAAGCCGTGCTGACTCATTTCTATTTTACCTTGCGCTTCAAAGTATTCTGCAATCTTATCCCTAAAAATGGACAGTAAAAATCCTCCCAACAACCAATGTCAGGCTAACCTGCCTATGATGTCCCATCTGCTGCATCCCTCCCTTCTCAAGCAGCATGTTCCATTCATCATTTTCCAGTGCTCTGGGACCCTTCCTGACTCCAGTAATTTCTGAAAGATCACCACTAATGCTTCTACAATGTCCTCAGATCACTGGAGAGTAGTCTAGCTGGTCCAGGTGGTTTATTCACCTTCAGACATTTCAGCTTCCCCAGCACCTCCTTAAGTGAATTAAATAACAAATATGTTTTCTTCAGCTTGTTTCATCACTTTAAAATTAAATTGAATCTCATGCATGCTTTATAGTGACTTTCTTGGATAACTGTTGATGTATTTTATACTATATAAAGATTCCAAGTCAGTTGCTCCTGGTACACTTTTACTGTACCCGGTATCATTGTCTTCAATCCTAGCCGCAAGGATTTGCTTAGCACATCTCGTTCTTCCCTCTTCCTGGTAGAACCAGTCTTCTCACAACTCTGGGGTATGTTTATCCCCAAGGTGTTTCTGAAACATATCTGTGTCATCACTAAGACCAGCTATCTCCACCTCCGTAACATCACACAACATTATCCCTGTCTTAGCTTGCTGCTGCAACTCTAATTTATACTTTGGCACTTCTGGACTTGTCTGTTCTAACACAGTCTAGGCCAGCCTCCCACATTCTACCCTCAGTAAATTTAAAGTCATCCAAAGCCCTTGTTGTCTGTGTCCTGACTTGTGCCAGTTCTCATGTACCCATCACCCTTGCACCCACCGAGCTGCATTAACTCCTGGTTAGGCAATGCAATGATGATACAGTTCTCTTTCGTGTTTTCAAATTGGTCTGCTGTCTCACCCTTCACTATCTATGTAATCTCCTGCAGCTGTACAACCCTCTGACGTATATGCGCACTTTTAATCTGGGATCTTGAACAGGCCCTCGTTTTAATCACTCCACTGTTCAGCTGCCAAGACCCTAAGCTTCGGAATTCCTTTGCTAAATCCCCCTCTCTCTCCACCTCTGTTTCCGCCTTACTTTTCAAAGCCTACTTACCTACTTCTTTGACTCAGCTTTTGACCATCTCCCTAATATATTTTTATATGGCCCAGTGTCAAATTTTGTTTATTAATGCTCCTGTGAAGTGCCATGGGATGTATTTTATGACATTAAGTTCACGATATAAAGTGTAAGTTTTTATTGTTGGATAGAATGTTTTGATATAATGTCTGTATTCCGTGTCAACAGTTTGATGTGTGATGGGTACCATATGTTTAGCAGTGGCATTTACATCTTTGTAGTTTTAAAGAATTCTTCTTAGCCCATTAATTTCACAGTAATTTAAACTAAACCTGTTCTTGTGCAAATTGAAACCAGTGACACTGATGTAATATTATTTTAATATTCATTTTCAACTATATTTCAGTTTATTTTATACAATACTTAAAATAGTACAAACAAATAGAGATGTGAGCATTTGACTTGGTAACTCTCCAAACAACAGTTCGAAAATTCTAGATTTTTCTGTCTCATCCCTTTCTGTCTACAATGTTTTCTGCCAATTTCTCTTCAATGTTGACAGTATTAACTCCATGTTGCTTTAAGGTTTCCTGGTCACTGTTCTTTTTCCAAATCCTTGCCAAGAGATTAACCTTGATCCACAAGGCGTGATTACAAGTGTTATCAGCTGCTGCTTACGTGGGGCTCAGTTGGCTGGATGGTTTGTTTGCGTTGCAGAATGACGCTAGCAGCATGTGTTCAATTCCCATACAGGCTGAAGTCACAATGCAGTTCCCATCTTTTCAACCTTGACTGAGACATGGTTGCCCTCGGGTTTAACTCTTCACCAGTTATGTCTGTCTCACGAGAACGCAATGCTCTGGAATAGTGGCAGCTTTACCTTGCCTTATGTGGAATCACTACAAGATAGTTGTCTTCACAGCCTGATTAGCTAACCACCTAATGAAATAATTTGCATTTACTTTCCACAGCTAGTTTCAATGGCTCATAGAAGCACGACAGACAAACATTGAATGAATGAATGAATGAAAGGAGATGTTCTAAGTGACTAAAAACTTGCACAGTGTTCGGCTTGAAGGGGAGAGGGAAACTGAGAAGAGGAATGCGTTGAATTTAAAGTCCTCATTTTTAAATCCTTTCACTGTGATCTCGGCGCTCAATCCTGTTCTTGAAGCCTCTTCCATTTTCACCATTGCTTAAGCTTGTCCACTTTTAGAAACTCATTACTGAAGCCTTCGGCTGGAGTAAGAGGGAAATACCCCTTCAAACCACATTGGCCCACTCAGCATTTCTTTCTTTACTTTAATGAATCTATCCTTTTCAACTTTGCTCTATCATTTACATTTTGTGACTGATTTCCCTTGAAAGGAAAAAAGAGAACAAAAGTGTTTGGTTGTGTGTTGCCTTTGGCACGCATAAATTAAGTCATGCATGTGCAAAACGGATACTGAACCAGGCAGGAAAGAATGAGGGCTGACCAAAGGTTTGTTTTGGAAAGGTGAGGTTTCAAGGGCATTTTTGAAGCAGGAGGTGGATTCATAAAAGGCTGGAGTTAGTAGAACAAAATGTTCCAGGTGATACAGATCAATAGATTCCCTACAGTGCAGAAGCAGGCTGTTCAGCCTATTGTGTTTGACCTGATCTTCTGAAGAGAATCCCATCCAGACCCACCCCCATACCCGTAGACCTGCATTTACCATACCTTAACCTACACATCCCTGGATACTATGGGGCAACTTAGCACGACCGGTTCATCTAACCTGCACATCTTTGGACTGTGGGAGGAAACCAGAGCACCTGAGGAAACTTACACTGACACGGGGAGAACGTGCAAACTCTACACAGACAGGTGCCCGAGGGTGGAATTGAGCCAGGGTCCCTGGTGCTGTGAGGCAACAGTGCTAACCACAGAGCCACCATGACACTGATGGAGAAGGTTGTGGAGATATGATGGGGACATGCCATGATGAGCTGTTGGGATTTGAATACAGATTGTCAATATAGTTGTCATAACCTGGTTTTACACATGATTAAAGAAAACTGCATTTTAAAGCTATAGAGTGTTGGCCAGGGGCTGCTGAAACATAAAAACAGCAGCTTGTGAACTCAGGTTATCCAGGCCCCAGACACTGTCTTGTACTGGCCGGAACCAGTTAGAACCCAGTCAGCTCGGAGGAATGACTAACATATGGGGTGAGTCTATAGTGAAAGACCCAGGCTCCTCAAATGACCCAGAACCAAGGAGAAATATGACACCACAGTTTGGGAAGAGAAGGAAAAAGGATAAACATGAAGGATTTCGGGCGTGGCAGCAGTGAAAATCTGGAGATCAACCTTCGCCAATGTTGAGGACCTACACTTGGCAGTGTAGAGATTACATCAAGTACCTGGGGAATCACCGGGTCAGCGTGAGCTCCTATTCTTGGGTATTCGCCTTTAAACTCTTTGTTCAGGGAGCATCAGAGGAACCTAGTAAGCGTGAGCATAGAATTTAGTCGTGTATGGATTGCATGCCTGTTTTTAATTTTTCCTTAATGAAATTGTGTGAATTGTATGTCTATTTTAACTAAACTAATGAAGTTAGTGGTTAGTTGATACAGATTTGACTCTTTTTCTATTTGTGCCAAGCCAATGACTGTTGCCAAAGGCAGTAACTGGGCAACAAGGGCTTCTTGTTTTACTCAAATCCTTTCTGATCATGGAATTGCCCAATCTGTGGACATCAGAAGATGAATAAGTACAATCCTTCTGTTTAGACATAATCTGAGATCATTGTTTTCACACAGGGTTGTGATGTACAGTTAGAAATTTTAAACAAGCCCCTACTGACACTAAGGAAAAGTCGTCTTACCAGGATGACGGTGTAGTGTGTGCATATGATCATACAAATTAAGAGCAGAAGTTGACCTCTTGACCTCTCAAGGTTGCTGTCTCATTAAATAAGAATATGGCCGAACTGATTATTCCACGTTCCTGTCTACTCCAAATAACTTTTCATTCCTCCTTGCTAATCAAGAATTTATCTGCTCCTGCATTAAAAATATTCCAAGATTCTCCTTCTTCCATAGCCTTTGGAGGAAGAGAGTTCCAAAGACTCATGGTATTGTGTGGAAGAGACATTTCTCCATATCACTGTCTTGTGTGTGGGAGGAGTTTTCTCTCGATTCTGTGGGATAAAATGCTGGGGTTTCCCTGAAGGCTGAATCTGTATCTAGATATTGCTTATATTTGCATTTAAATTAGTTGGTCAAGACTCTAGCCTTGCCAATTCAAAAAAAAATCTTTTGAAACCTGTTGTTGACAAGTTACTTAAAGCAGTTATATTAAAGTCTTCTGTTGCCAGCACAAACAATGCTATTAATCTGACTAAAATAACATTGTCAATGCTATTATCTTGGCCCAGTTCATTGCAACTTACCCCATTTAGAAATTTGGCACTTTTGCAACTTATACCAAGATGGCGATTCATATTCCAGAAGACAGTCCACTGCTTTAATGAGTGTGCAGTGCATTCTATCTTCGAACATGTCCAGAACATGTCCTTTGAAATTCCATTCACTCCTGCCATTTTCTTTCACCTAACCTTAGATTAATGCTGTTCTTTCTGTTTCACAAGTTTTGTTTTGCTATATTCTGTAACACTTCTTATCACTAATTTCAGCATTAGAAATAGGAGAAGTATGCCATTTTCTCCATTAACACCATTTTGTTTTTATTCATTCTATAATGACACATATGGTTTGCTGGCAAGGCCAGAGTTGAGAGTGTAGTGCTGGAAAAGCACTGCATCAGCCCTTCCTGATGAAGGGCTTATGCCCGAAACGTCCATTCTCTTGCTTCTCAGATGCTGCCTGACCTGTTGTGCTTTTCCAGCACTACACTCTTGACTCTGAGCTCCTTAATCGTCCTGGTACTGAATAGCTTGTTAGCCATTTCACAAGGCAATTTAGAGTCAATCACATCTGGAATTACATCTAGGCCAGACCAGGTCAGTATGGCAGATTTCCTTCCTGAAAGGGCATCAGAGCACTGGATGGGATTTTGAGGGCAGTCATAGTAGTTTTGTAGTCACCATTACTAATTGAATTTAAATTCCACCAGCTGTGTATTGAGATTTGAACCTGTGTCCCCACAGCATCAGCCTGGGTCTTTGGATTATTAACCAGTAGCATTATTATCATTTAATTATCTCTCCAATTTTCTTCCACCATCTCAACACTCCTTGATATACTTAATATGTAGAAATCTATCAACCTCTATCTTGAATATACTGAGTGACTGACTGAGCTTTCACAGCCACCTGGTGTAGAGAATTTCAATGATTCACCACCCCCCCAGGGAAGAAATTTCTCCTCGTCTTACTTCTAAATGGCCTGCATCTGATTGTGTCCCCTGATCTTTGCCAGCCCTTGCCAGGGAAAGCATCAATCTTGCATTTGCTCTGTCAAATCCCATAAGAATTTGTACTCTTCAATGTGATCACTTCTTATTCTTCAAAATACTGGAGAATATCGGCCCAGTCTCCTTATTCTTTCCTCATAGGCTAATCCTATGGATCATTCTGAGGAACTTTTGTTGCACTTTCTCCAAGGCAGGTATATCCTTGCTTCAGAATCAGTTTATATTCCAGGTCTCCTCAAACATCCCACAGCTACAGCACGTAATGAAAACATTGCAAATAATTATTTTAGAAGGTAATATTGTTGAGTGATGCCATTTTGGACAATAAATTATTTGTTGAGTCTTAAACTATTGTTAAGATGAACATACTGAGTGCTAAAATCTCTATTGAAGTTTCTATATTCGTTTTCTTGATTTGCATCTCTAATCGAACATTTACAATGATTATAGCTCAATGTATTCATAATAGTTTGACCAAGCTGTTAGACGCACACATACCTATACTGTATAACAACAACAATTCTAAGCATTACTGAATGAAAATAAGCTAATTCAGCATTTCATGAAAAATAAGCCTCATAGCTTTCTGCTTTATTTATATTTCAAACTTTGCAGGTAGCCATTACATTCTTTTGCAGTGATAGGAATTAAATAAGTATATAACCTATTTCAAAAAGCAGAAACTTTATCTCTAATTCCAATATTCAAATCTTCCTCGTAAGTTTTTAAGCTTTTTAAAAATCAAATCTCAAGAATTGAAAAATCCACAAAACTGTATAATATAGTATTTTTACTTAAAGTTGCTAATACAAAAATGATGATGTGGTTTTCCAGTGTTCAATATATAAAACTAATTAATTCTTCTGGGGGTGTTCTTTTGGTTTCTAGTTTGTAGACTCAAAAAGAGATTCAACTTTTTTCAAAGTCATTAATAAATATCTTGATGCAAGCAACTAATTCTAGTGGGAATGCCAAACATGCATTTTGTTTATTGAAGTAACTTGAATTTAAGGAGGAAATGTATAAAACAAAGGACATCAGTTTACATAATTCCATGGGTGAGTATACAGGGATCCCAGTGAGTTAGATGATAAATGTCAGTTTACTGCTTTGTTTATCAAGCAAACAATGTCCTTGACCAAACAAGTTTTCAGTAGGGACATGCCTTTGAAAGGAAATGAGCTGATAACCTCTAATTTCTAATATAATTAATGGACCCTTTTAGCTGCTTACAGCTGTTGAGCGTCTGTATTATTGAGCCTAGTGACCTGTGTAAACCGGAGGACACAAGGCCTGGAGGTCACAAGTACCTACTTAGAACATTTGATCATTTGCTGTTATCCCAGATGCCATTAACTCTTTCTATTGCATCTGATTATCGCAGGATTTATGAATATACCCTAAGGATAAGCAACAGCCTTTGCGCCATTCTCCATTTTTTGTTCCATTTTGTGCATTTTGATGATCCGATGTTATTACTAGACAAGTCAGATCTCAGACTTAAACCTTGCTTGACAGATCATATTTTGCTTTTGTTTTGTTTTAGTGAGGTGGTCTATCACTGAAACAGGAGTGTGTGATGTTACTGATTTTGTTCTAACATTAAAATAGATATTTACTAACTAAAAAAGATGAAAAAGTATAATAAACCAAACTATTTACTTATAATACAAATCAAAATATTTTTAAACATACATTAAATTAATCTCAAAATGCTCCTTACAAATTCCAAAAAAAATCCCTTGTGTTGTACTTTAAAGCACCACTTGTACAGTAATCTCACTCAAGAAGACCTTGATAGAATTAAGCTAACTGTGATTTTAACTCCAAAACTGGAATTACTCATAATTCCTTGCTGAAGCTATCATAAACCAGATCTTAAACGTATTCAACTTCAAGTAACCTCTTCAGGTATTTAACCTAATCCTTCTGGTTTGGGACTATGAGTAATTCCATACTGTGAGGTAATCTAGTTTTAGTTTATTGTCCTATTCTCAGGAACACTATTCTATACGAACATCTTCATCCAAGGACTTCACTGAAGTGCCCAAAATTAAAACTTAAAGTCTCTTCCACCAAGCTATGAGTGTTTCCTTAACTTGGAAAAATACATAAAGCTTAGAAATTTCAAACAGATTTTTGCTAAATTATAAAACATCCTGGGATAAACAAAACTCATTAGTGCTGCCAAAGTAGCTCTCTCAAACTCTTTTAAAAGAACTCACTATGGCTACAGGAATTATTACAAATCAATAATTGACTTCAAATACACAGAGCCCATACATCAATAACCCAAACTTAAACTGCGTATAATTTTATTTATTTTATCTCACAGCATGAATCTTTAGAAGTTTCTTTTTAATCATGAGAAAAGAAATTCTGTTGGTATGAGTACAAATTCGAGTCTGGTGGTCCAGTGAAGTACTTATTATCTGTAAGTGTGGTTTGGAAAATTTTGAGGTCATGAAGAATGCCATGTAAATATGCATCCTGTAAAAAGCTTTTAATGATATGGCCACAGATGACCTTTAGAGTTCAGTACAAACAGACAGTATTGAAGGATTTCATAGTTTTGTCATGCTGTGGGCCTTTGATTTTATTGGTATTTATGTCCTTTATGATGTTGTGCAAAGTAAGGAAAAATAATGTTCAACAAAACAGCATGATTTGGGACCAGTGTCCAATCTTGCAATGCATAGTTTTGTTTTATTCATTGATGTGATATGAGTATTGTTGGCTAGGTCAACATATGCTAATTGCATTTGAGAAAGTAGTGGCAAGCTGCCTTCTTGAACTACTGAAGTCCATTGTGCATACCAAGGTCGCACCTTTGTAAAGTGCTGTTGAAGGAGTTTTGGTGAATTGATGCAGTGTATCTTGTAATTGGTAAACACTACAATACCTGTACATCGATGATGGAGGGAGTGAATGTTGAATGTGGTGCATGGGATCCTAATCAGGCTTTGTCCTGATGGCAGTGAGCTTCTTAACTTTTTAAAAAGATTATTCCCATGTAGGATGTGGAGGTCACTGATTGGGCCAGCATTTCCTGAGAAGGTGGTAGTAAGTTGCCTCCTTAAACTGTTGCAGTGGCATGCTGTAGGTAGATCCACAATGCCCTCGTGGAGGCAATTCCAGGATTTTGAGGCAGATATAGTGAAGGAACAGTGATATATTTCCAAGTCGGGATAGTGGATGGAAGTGATTGTGGGTTTGGAAGGAGCTGTTTAAGGATCTTTGGTGAATTTCTGTAATGCATTTTGTGGATAGGGATAGTACACACTGCTGCTACTGAGTGGATGCTTGTAGATGTGGTGCTAATCAAGTGGACTGCTTAGTTCTGTCTGCTGTCAGGCTTCTTGAGTGTTGTTGGAGTTGCACCCATCCAGTTAAGTGGGGAGTAATCCATTACACTCATGATTTGTGCCTTGTAGATGATGTACAGGCTTTGGGGAGTCAGGAGGTGAATTACTCAGCACTTTATTCCTAGCCCTTGACTTGCTGTTGTAGCCAATATGTTTATCTGATTAGATTAGATTAGATTCCCTACAGCGTAGAAACAGGCCCTTCGGCCCAACAAGTCCACACCGACCCTTTGAAGAGTAACCCATCCAGACCCATTTCCCTCTGACTAATGTACCTAATAATATGGGCAATTTAGCATGGCCAATTCACCTAACCTGCACATCTTTGGACTGTGGGAGGAAACTGGAGCACCCGGAGTAAACCCATGCAGACACTGAGAGAATGTGCAAACTCCACACAGTCACCCAAGGGTGGGATTGAACCTGGGACCCTGGTCCTGTGAGGCAGTTGTGCTAACCGCAGAGCTACTGTGCTGCCCCACGGCTGCTTATCTGATGAGTTGAGTTGATTTTCTGGTCAGTGGTAACCCCAACGATGTTGATAATGGGATACCCAGTGATGGTAACATCATCAAATGTCAAGAGGGCAGTTGTTAGATTGTCTCTTATTGGCGATGGTCATTGCCTGGCATTTGTGTGGTGTGAATGTTACTTGTCAGAGCAAGTCGAGATATTGTCCAAATCTTGTTGATTTTGAACGTGGTCTGCTTCAGTATCTGAGGAGTCACGAATTGTGATGAACATCGTGCAATTGTTGTCGAACATCCCCACTCCTGACCTTACGATGGAGGGAAGGTCATTGAAGAGGCTGAAGATGGTGGGCCGAGGTCACTACCCTGAGGTACCTCTGCAGAGATGTCCTAGAGCTGAGATGACTGATCTCCAATAACCAAAACTATCTTCCTTTGCTCCAGGTCTGACTCCAACCAGTGGAGAGTTTGCTCCCTAATGCCCATTGATTCCAATTTTGCTAGAACTCCTTGATGCCACACTCGGTCAAATACAGCCTTGGTGTCAAGAACTGTCACTCCCACCTTATTTCTAGAATTTTGCTCTTTTTTGTCCTTGTTTCAACCAAGGTCAGGAGCTGAATGATCTTAGTGGAACACAACTGAGTATCACTGAGCAGGTTATTGTTGAGTAAGTGCTGCTTGATAGCACTGTTGATACGCCTTCCATCACTTCACTGATCAGCGTGAGTACTCTGATGGGACAGTAATTGGCACGGTTAGATTTGTCCTGCATGTTGTGTACTGGACTTACCTGAGCATCATCGGGTAGATGCCAGTGTTCTAGCTGCACTGGAAGAGCTTGGCCTGGGGACCAGCAAATTCAAGAGCACAGGTCCTCAGGAACATTGTGTCAGAGCCTTTGCAATATCCAGTGCCTCCAGCCATTTCTTGATATCACGTGGAATCAATTGAATTGGCCAAAGACTGGTATCTGTAATGCTGGGAACCACTGGAGGAGGCGGAGATGGGCCATCCACTTGGCATTTTTGGCTGAAGATTGCTGCAAATGCTTCAGTTTATCTTTTGCACTGATGTGCTGGGCTGTTCCATCATTGAGGACGGGTTATTTGTGGAGCATCCTTCTCCAGTGAGTTGTTTAAATGTCCACCACCATTCATGACTGCATATGGCAGAAATGCAGAGCTTCGATCTGACGTATTGGTTGTGGGGTCATTTAACTCTGTCTGTCACTTGCTGTTTATGCTGTTTGGCATGCAGCTAGTTCTGTTTGGTAGCATCACGAGGTTGACACCCCATTTTTAGGTATATCTGATGATGCTCCTGATATGCCCTCCTGCACTCTCCACTGAACCAGGATTGATCCCCTGGCTTGATGGTAATGTGTGGGGGGATATGCTGAGCCATGAGGTTGCATTTTGTGCTGGATTACACAATTCTGCTGCTGTTGATGGCCCACAGCACCTTATAGATGCCCAGTCTTGAATTTACAAAATCTTTTTGAAGTTCAAAGTTTGTGTGAAGATTTGTAGCTCGGGTGCTCGTTGTTGTGGTTCTGTTCGCCGATGCCCTATGATAGTAGTGTTGTCCCAGTCGAATTCATGTTGCTTGTTGTCTGCGTGTGTGGCTACTAAGGATAGCTGGTCGTGTCGTTTCGTGGCTAGTTGATGTTCATGTATGCGGATTGTTAGCTGTCTTCCTGTTTGTCCTATATAGTGTTTTGTGCAGTCCTTGCATGGTATTTTGTATACTACATTCTACAGTTTTGCTCATGCAAAACTGGGACAACACTACTATCATAGGGCAAGCCAGACAGAGAACAGCCAGGGAATTCCTAGAGGCATGGCATTCATCCACAAACTCCATCAACAAACACATCAACCTGGACCCAATATACCAACCACTACAGCGGACAGCTGAAACTGACAACCGGAAGCGGCAGGGACAGACCACTATAAACACCGGAGGGAACATCAAAGAAGCGCTTCGCAGGAGGCTCCCAAGCACTGATGATGTCGCCTAGCCAGGGGACGAAACGTTTGTAACAAAAACTTCCAGCTCGGCGAACAGAACCACAACATCTTTTTGAAGTCTATTCCATTTAGCATGGTGATAATGCTATACAAAACGATGAGAGTATTCTCAATGTGAAGGCAAGACGTCATCTCCACAAGGACTGTTTGGTGGTTACTTTTATTGATACTATCATGGATGGATGCATCTGCAGTTGGCAGATTAGTAAGGATGACATTGAGTATGTCTTTCCCTCTTGTTGGTTTCCTCACCACTTGCTGCAGTCCTTTAGTACCCTACCAGCTCAATCAGTAGTGCTGCTGCTGAGCCACTCTTGACATTGGACATTGAAATCCCTCACCCAGAGTACATTTTCAGTGCCTCCACAAAGTGTTGGCCAACATGGGAGTGACTGATTCATGCTTAAAAAGGTGTTGCTGGAAAAGCGCAGCAGGTCAGGCAGCATCCAAGGAGCAGGAGAATCGATGTTTCAGGCATAAGCCCTTCTTCAGGAAGTGACTGATTCATCAATGGAGGGAGGATCGTAAATGGCAATTAGCAGGAGATTTCCTTGACCAGATTTAACCTGAAACCATAAGCCTTAATGGGTTCTGGAGTCAATGTTGAGGACTCCCAGGGCAGCTCCCTCTTGACTGTATACCTCTTGGCCACCATCTCTGCCGGGTCTGTCCTACTAAAGGACTGGACATATCCTGGGATGGTGATGGTGGTGTCTGGGACATTGTAAGGTATGATTCCGTGAGTATGACAATGCCAGGCTGTTACTTGAGTAGTCTGAGAGACAGCTCTCCCAAATTTGGCACTAGCCCCCAGATGTTAGTAAGGCAGTTTGCAGAATTGACAGGGCTGTTTCTGCTGTTTTCTTTTCGGTGTTTAGGTTGATAACAAGTGGTCCATTTGGTTTCATTTCTTCGTTGAGACTCTGCAACAATTGATACAACTTGCTCAGCTATTTGAGAGAGAACCACATTGTTGGAGTCACATATTGACTCGTCCAGGTGAGAATGGCAGATTTCCTGGTCATCGGTAGATTCTTGATTCCAGGTTTTTTTATTGAAGCCAAATTTCAAAATATTCCGGAATGTCCCCAGAACATTAGCAGAGTGTCTGGATTAATAATGTTGTGATAATGCAATTAGACCATTGCCTCCCTTTTTGGACATGCACTCACGGTTTCAGAATCACAGAATATTTCCAATGCCAATGAAGACCCTCCTGACTCATTATGCCTACATTATTTCGCTGAATGAATACTAGAGCTTAATGCCATTTGTTTCCCTTTAGCCTGAATTTATGTATGTGGGTGTGTATATGTATATATGGATATCTCTATATCCCAAGGGCTACAACGGCTTCAAGAAGGAAGCTCACCACCCCCTTCTCAAGTGCAGTCATAAAACCCACTTTTTTTATATAGCCTTGTCTCATCAGATGTTGATTCTTGCTGAATTCATTTGGATTGATAGGCACCAGCAATGTCCACCAGCTTGACCAGCAATCCCCAAATCCCTAATCCGTACTTTCCCAAAGATTAGATTAGATTCCTTACAGTGTGGAAAGAGGCCCTTCAGCCCAACCAGTCCACACCGACCCTCCAAAGAGTAACCCACCTAGACCCATTTTCCTTCTGAATGATGCACCTAACACTATGGGCAATTTAGGATGGCCAATTCGCCTGGCCTGCACATCTTTGGACTGTGGGAGGAAACTGGAGCACCCAGAGGAAACCCACACAGACACAAGAAGAATGTGCAAACTCCACACAGACAGTCACCTGAGGCTGGAATCGAACCTGGGACCCTGGTGCTGTGAGACAGCAGTGCTGACCACTGACCCACTGTGCCACTCTATTGCCATTTTTTCCTAAAGTATATTTCCCAGAATTGGAAGTAACATTTCAGCTAAAACTAAGTGCTTGACACACTTTATACTCCATGCCTCTGGTTGTTGTAAAGTCAAGAATCCCATGTGCCTTTTTTAGTAGTTATCTTGATTCTTCGTGTAATCTGTGAAAACCTGGATATGTGCATGCCCAACTCTCTTCATTTACAATTGTTCTCTTGCAAATCTATTGCCTCTACTGATTCTTCCTTCCAAAGTGCTTCACTTGCCATTTCTCTGCATTAAATTATAACTATCATGCATTTGCCTAGTTCCTAAATCTATGGCCTGCAAAAGTCTATCACTCTCCTCCTTACATTTTACTGCATTTCCAGCTTTTGTGTCATCTGTGAACTCCTCAACCTCAGTGTTAGCCATTTATGTAAATCAAAATGTGCAGTGGTGACCCCTGAGTGACTGTACATTTCCTTCCAATGTGAAAAACACCCGCCTGCCATCCCTCTCTGCTTTGCATTAAATTGCTAAGAAACAAATAGTCCCATTACTGTCATCAAAATGACCACAAGACAGTATGAAATCCAATTATGCTTCCCAAACAACGTATGAAATCTGGCCTGTTATATAAGTGACTCTGTACTTTGTAAATGATGTGTGAAGTGGAACATTGAAAACGTATAATGTTTAGAAACTGTAAACATTAGATCAGATATTGGCAAAGCAATGCAGCAATAAATAGAAATAAATAAGTTGATGGCTCCCAGTAGAAACAAAATGGTTGGAAAAAAAAATCAGAAAACTGTTCTGGTCTAAAATTATTGAACCACTGAATGTTCTGTAATTTGCATTAGACTAATAAATTTTATTCTTTTTAAAGCATTTGTTATTTCTAGTTTTGATTGATTTAACTTCATAAAAATTCTCCTTCAGGTTTTTCTACAAGTTTGCCCATCTTAAGGTGAGTGTTCTATTTGAAATGTCCTACCTGTAATGGAAAAACTTATTATGACTAACTTACTTCTTTGATTGTTGAGAAAATGACTTTATTCATTCTGTGGAGGGAAAATAGATGAATTGTCCTTTTGTTAATGGGTATGGCTGATATGTTCCACACATTAACTCCTTGATCTGAACCGGGCCGTCTGGAGATTGGCTGAATGTCTTTCTGTCAGTGTTGCTGCTTTACAGCTGAATGAGTTCAGGTTATTTTATTTTCCCCTTTACCAATGATCTCCTTCTTCCTTTTCCTGATGGTGCATGTTACGTATCAGACTCACTGCCATCTTGCTATCCTGCAGTTCTGAGGTTATGGAATGTTCTGAAATGAGCACTTAATACGTCACTATCTGAGAGAAAATCAGAAATGTTGTTGATTGAAAGGGGATAGAGAAGTATAGGAACAAAGCAGACACATGGAATTTCATAAGATTTCTGTTTGTGTAAGGATCAACATGGATTGTCTGGGTCTAATTTGTATGCCATTGTACTCACTCCATGTTACCGCACCGGTGCAATATGATAAAGTCACATCAAATTCTTTATGAAATCCCATACTGCTAACCAGAGCTGTGTAAGGTTGCTTCAATGTTCTTTGATACAAATTCTAATCGTGGCAACATTTTAGTGGCATCCATTGCAGCAAATGAGGCAACCATGACAGCATGTAAAAATAGTTTAGAGAGGTGATTCAAGGAATAGGATGATGAGAAGGCATATGAATAGGGCAGATACTTGGGTCAGAGCCATGGCTCGTGTGGCGAATACATGTTCAACATTGACTGCTCAAGTGTAGCGACATATTTTCTTGCCATAATTTCAGTGTACCTGATCATTCAGGATGCAAGATCAACCCTACTGCAACTGTATATTCTTTGTCTCCCTTATATATATGTTGTAAGAAAATTGAGTATTCAAATTCAATCAAGAATGTTTTCAGATCAGCTGTGATGGCATAACGGTGCTTTTCCAATTGGTTTTCCTTTTAGTTGATTGCTGTTCGCAAGGCCTCCTGTTAATTTATCTGGCAGACTTTGGACAGAAATTACAAAATTTAAATCACATTAACTGCTCAAATATTAATCTTAAGAATAACTAACTTCCATTGCATCCTTGGAAATACACATATGATTCCTTCAAGCAAGAAGCATGGAGATGATCCATTGTAAATCCCTGAGAATATTTTTCAATTCCAACATAATTTGAATGACTTCAGCCATGAACAATCTGCGTCGCTGACTGAATAAATGTTCTTGGGAGGCACCAGCAGTGTGCACAGCTGCCACATTGTCGGACCAGCCATGTGACATAGCAATGAGTCCACAAGATTGGAGAAGAGGGGCCCCCAAGAAATGCCGACATGAAGAAAGGGCAAAAGAAACCCACGAAGACACAGGACTGCTGATACAGGCAGCAGAAAAAGGAGGAAGCCCTGGCCTTGACGCATGCATCCAAAGTAAGAATACTTAACGGATGGAAGTCAGCCCAGTGGGCCAATGTCAAGTTGCAGTAGCGAAATCCAACCAGTTATGATCAGACACATTTGGATGATATGGTCAGCCACACTAAAGATCATATAAATATCAGTGAAATTCAAAACTTTGGTAGCTTAAACTCCAGAGACCAACCTGCGTGTCGAGAGGTGTGCTCTTCAAACAAGATGAAGTGACGGAATTATGCAAGATGGATCAGACTGTGACTGGCCAGCATGGTCCCTCCTCGGTTGTGGGTAGTATATTTTGACCGATTTATCATAAATTGGTTGTTATTGTAATACCATAAAATTTCACAACCGAAATCGTTCATTCGACCCACCTGCTCTGCCATTCATGGCTGATCTGATAATCATCTAGTCCACTTTTCTGCTTTTAACCCATTGTTTCTTCACTGGACAAAGCAGCCTGCTTAAATTGGCACCACATCTGCTAACATCTACACTCTGCCACTGATGCTATTTAGCAGCATTGTGTACCATCTATAAGATGGAGTGCAGAGATTCACCAAAGATCCTTAGACATCGCCTTACAACCCATGATTGCTATCAACTGTAAGGACAAGGGTACCAGATACATGCATACCACCCTCCAAAGTGTACAGCATCCTCACTTGGAAATACATTACCGTTCCTTCAGAATTGTTGAGACAAAATCCCGGAATTCCCTCCTTAATCAGCCGATCTGTAACACACAGACTGCAGCTATTCATGAAAGCAACACACCACCATCAACATGGAGGACACTGAGTCATCAGCTGAAGGAGGATAGTATGTAATAATCAGCAGGCGCTTTCCTTGTCTATGTTTCCCTGAGACTTCATGGTGTCTAGGGTCAATTTCAAGGACTCCCATCCTGACTGCAGACTGTTGTGCCACCACCTCTCCTGGGCCTGTCCTGCTGGTGGGACAGGACATACTCAGGGTATTAGGCATCATGGATGCTACCACGATAGCAGCCATCACAAGCACAATACTTTGGATGAGATTGCACTCCAACTGCACATTATTGGGGTTAAATCCTACAAGATTCCTGCTTCTGCTTCCCAATTGCATATGGGGCAGGAGGAACTACATTTGCGCTGTGGTTTTTTGCAAAGTTGTAAATCCCGTTGCTCTGGCAAAGCCAGTTGCCTGTTCAACCTACTCTATCTGTTTAGGGACAAAATGATAAGCTTTCCTCTCATCGTTTACAGAGACTCTGTCACCTTTCAGATATAGCAATAGATGGTGAATTGAGATGTGTTTATAATGTTTTCTTCTCGCACTAGAAGGATCTGGTTGCATAGGTGATAAGAACAGCAGTAATCTTGATGCCCAATTGCACTATAGTGCCCACCTTGTTGTATGGCTGCAGGTTCTATTAAAGGAGTTGGCAACTGTTATGTGGTCAACACCTTTGTGAGTCGCAGATGCCTCAGGCAATGTCCTGAGTGGGGTAGAGGTATGAGAAATGCTCCTTTAAAATCCCTGGTAAATAAAACCCTTCTCCTCCACTCTGTGTGTGGAGCTTCCCTTTTCTGCAACTTCAGGTCTCTTGTGTTGCTCACTCAGAGGGACAGCACCTAAAGCCTCTGTAGCAGACAGTCGCAGGTATTTGTTGGGCAATGCTAATACTCAGAGTGAAGCAACAGAAAGTTGGAGGCATCACAGTACTGCTTGTTGCAGCTGAACACATGATCAGTTGTGAATGGTAAGCAAATGAGTTTCACTGGACCTGCACTGTTCGACGTGAAATTAATCTAAAAGACAGTTTGGCATTATAACTAACTTTAGGTCAAAGCGTCTGATGGCTGTGTGGCATACTGCAACGAAGGGCTGCTATAGGTATTGTACCAATAGCTCAGCATGTGGTATTTACGAATATATTGACTAGAGTTTAGAAGAATTGAGTAGTGATTGCCTTCAGAAATCTATAAAATTCTAACAGGTCGAGACAGGGTAAATACAGAAAGGATGTTCCCAATGACGTGAGAATTCTGAACCTGGGCTTATGGTCTAAGGGTGCAGAGTAAGCCATTTACGACTGAGACGAGGAGAAATTACTTCAGTCAGTGTAGTGAGCATATGAAATTCTCTGTCACGTAAAATGGTTGAGGTCAAAACATTTAATTTTTTCAAGAAAGAAATTAGGTATGGTTCTTAGGGCTAAAGAGATCAAAGGATATGGGGAGAAGACTGGAACAGGACACTGAGTTGGATGATCAGCTATGGTTGTATTGAATAACAGCAGGCTCAAAAGGCCTCTCCCCGTCAAATTTTCCATGTTTCAGTGTTTCCTTTTCAGGTTATCAGATGACTGTCCTGTTGGCTGTGCAGTGCTGTGGAGCCGAATTTTATTGTCATAAATGTTTACTGAAAATATTCTGATAATTGTAAGTCATTGCACTTCAGTTTTGAAAAGTTCATTGGAGTACAGATCAATTGTACTTAGCAACTTTCAAAAAAGATGTTACTTCTGTGCTAAAAATAAGCACATTAAAGACTGGATTGCCAGTGCAAAGTTAATCTCTACACATCTCTGTAGTGCCCAAGTCTTTTGTTTGGTGCATACTGTTTTGCATGTTTTAGGAAGTAAACCTGATGAAGAGGAAACCCATTTCATGGGCCAGCAGATTTTTGCGTTGTCTCAGCAGTCAGGAGGTGAAAGGTTGAACAGTAGCAATTAGTGTGGCTGAAGTGGAAAGGCCCTGAGAGACATTTTGCAAGACAAAATGTCACATGCATCCATTTAGAATAGTTTTCTGAAGTTTGTACTGAGATGTTATTGAGACACAGTAAATGTAAATTCATTCTGCCAATTAACAGGCACCCAAGGGCTTCACTTTACCTCCGCTGTAATTTTGCAGTCTGCAGGGAATGGTTTATGGGTAGGTAAACTGCTGCTTACCTCTCAGACTGGTCTTTTGGGGGAACCTCCCATTCATATTGGACACAGGTCCAACATTATAAACCCCTACCCTCACTGGTGTCTCCTAGCTGGGCCCACCCAAAGTCTCTTGCCTCAAGTCCAGGGTGCATCTCTTGTTCTTTGGAACTAGTTGTAATGAAAGGTCAGTGACCTCACAGAAACCAGGAGCAGGAGTGGACCATTGGCCCTTCAAACCTGCTTTGCTATTCAACCTGATCATGGCTGATCCCCATCTCAATATCATGTTCCTGTTTTCTTTCCATATTTAATGCATTTTAATATTTTTTAAAAAACAATCCCTTTATTAAATGTACACAGTGACACAGTCTCTACAGCCTTCTATAGTAGTAAATTACACAGGTTAGCCAGCCTCTGAGTGAAAAATGTTTCCTCACCTCAGTCCTATAGGGCCTACTCCATATCCTGAGACCGTGATCACTAATTCTAGATTCCTCAGCCAGGGAAATCATCCTCTGTATATCCATCATGCGTGAGTTATTAAATGTTGTAGCTCTTTTTATTTTTTAGGTGTGGATCTTGGCAGACATGTGCAAGGGAGTACCAGGTAGTGCCAGGGCTGGTGCAAAGAATTGACAGACTTTGATTATACATGAGACATCTGATGGAGATACCTGATATCCAACCTTCTGTGAGACAGATCTCTACAATGGCAACCTTATAAAGTTCACTCAAATTCATATAAGCATAAAGCATTGGGTGGACAGTGGTACATCATCTGGCAGAACTTAGTGAATCATTCATTCTCTTGCAACATTGGAGCCATGTTCTGTAGAACTGTCCCTGGTACTGACCTCTGCAGCAACACCCTGGTTTGGCGAGAGAAGACTGCTGTCCAGGTGGCCTTTTAAATATTGAACCCATATGTTGGAACCTGGAAGGTTCTGGCAAGTTTTCGAATGTCTTGGTCATAAAGTTTGGTGTTTTACTTATGTACGAATATGTAGAAACAGAGAAGAATGAAATTGCGTGAGAAAACACATCCGGCCTCTCATTGGAAGTCTCTCCCACGATTATGCGTGCCTCCACACTATTGAAAGTTCTGCCCAGAAGGTGGGGGTAAGATGGTGGTGACATAAGAGCCAATTCTTGTTGATCAAAGAGAGTGATTTTATAGGATTTTAAAGTAGGGAGTAAAGAAGAGGTAGCGCAGTAGCGTTCTGAACAGTAGCGCAGAGATAGCTAAATGCTTTGCTTTTTAAAAGTCATTCACAAGATGTGGGTGTCACTGGCTAGGTCAGCATTTATTGCCCATCCCTCATTTCCCAGAGGGCAGTTGAGAGTCAATTACATTGTTGTGGATCTGGAGTGTAGGCCAAGCCCAGTTCAGGATAGTGGTTTTCTTTCCTAAAGGCATCATGTTTTTATGACAATCAACAACAGTTCCACAGTCATCATTACACTTTTCATTCCAGAATTTTATTTAATTCAAATTCCACCACTTGTCAGGATTCGAATCCATTCTGCAGATCATTCCCTGGGTGTCCAGATTAATGGACTAGTGATAATGCCACTGGGCCATTGCCTCCCCTCCTTATGATGGAATGACAGAAGAAAACTGCCAGCCTGAGCAGTCAGCAGGACTGACCGTAGAGTGGCAGAAGAACTGTGTCCTGTGGTTATGGTCCAGCTGTCAGTCGCTGTACAGGTTTGGATTGTGGACCTAATGACTCACATGTGCATTTGGACAGGATTTCCTAGACTGCGGGTCACAACTACCAATGGACTCCTGAAACAAGACTTTGGGGTGCTGGGTTTCTAGGCTGTAATGGAGCCAGATTGATTTCTAATAGCTGCAAGGTCCCTTTAAAACTTTGTATTCTTTCCTAATGGTGATCATGGCCTAACAGACAGATCTTTGAGACTAGACAAGAACTGTGATAAGGTAAGCTTTTAAAGGAGTCCTGTAGTTTAAACATTTCCCGTTATGCTAAACCTCCCATACCAACCTCTCACCAATTTCTGTCCAACTCCGCTCTCAATGTGGACTCAATGCAATTTTCAAGTCTCAGCAAGGAGTCAAGGTGGGATTAAGTTTGGGAAGCACTGACATAGACTGGTGCCAATCTTTTTTTAAAATATTGCTTCTTTTAAGACTACCTCTCTCAAATTTCTCTGTCTCACAAAAATCTCTTGGTGTATGCTCAGACTGTTCTTAACGAGGAACTTATTACCAGCTGGTAAAGCTGCATGCTTTCAATAAAATGTTTCTGCTGCAAACTGTTATGGGCAAAAGCAAAATTAATACAGTATCGTTTACCAGAAGTGGTGAACAAATGTCAGCTATTTCATGGTTGTAATCTCAGGGTTCAAGTAATGGTTACAAAAACTAGTTGAGCTTTTCTGTTGAGATTTGACATCTGAACCCTCAACAAGACCTCTGTAGTCTGCTGAATGTCCAGATTTTTCTTCATTGAAGTTATATGTTTTATAGTAACTGGAGCATCTAGTAAAAGAACACATTCAGAAATTTCCTAATTGCACATTGTTTTGAGATGCATAAAATGTTACTGGATAGCTGAAGTCACAAAGTCAGTTGCCTTAAATTTGAGTTTTGGAGACAGAGAAAATATAAGTTGCCTGGAAAATAGATAAACAAAATAATTATCCTGAGTAGTATCCATTTCTAACTCGCTTGCAATGCAGATCTGATTCTATTTGCTTTGTATTAATAAGAACTAGGTATTAATAAGAACTAGGCTCTGCATGTTAGTCTAATTTTGTGTGCACCATGGAATCTGTACTGGCAAGTTCACGTTACAGCTGCCACTTACCATGGAGGTGCGTATTTTAGTAGTTATGTCATGCACATTTCATGCTCAACATAATCTGCTGAGACATTTTTTCTATCACAGAATTGCACATTCTGAATAAGTTGCAGATGCATCAAGAATAGTTTACACAACCAGAATATGATTGCAAGTACTGTAAGAAAACCTTTGGCACCAGTAGACTGTAGCTGAGCAAGTGAGGGAAGGACAGCATGTGTGTCAGCTCCCTAGAGAGCAAGGCTGCCGACAACTTCAGCTGTAGGGGGCTCAGATGGAGAATTTTGGTGGGTTGGCTTGTGGGAAGATGCTGCTGGTCGTGGACATCTAGATGTCCCGCAAGACTGCAGTTTTGGCAGTGAAGATGAACAACTTTGTAACAACTATGCTTCAATCACTCAGGTAGCAACGCTTAGGAGATGAGGCCAGGCAAAGACCCTCCACAGACTTTCAGGGGAAGCGTGGAGTCAAGGATTTGATTCTGTAGTTGTTAATGGATATGTTGTTATGGAAAGGTTTGTAAGCGGTTTCTGTTTTAGGATTGGGCTGTCAAAAGTGGGGAATTTTGGAGTATAGTGATGATGGAATAAAGACCTTAGGGAATATGACTGTCAGTTGTTGCTTACAGACACGGGAGAAAACTCCTCTGACCTTGCTGTCAGGGAGCAGAAGCCACTAAAGCTCTTCCAGAAACACACCTGAATACCCCAAAGCAAGTCACTTGCAATTTGGATGCTGCTCCTTTAAATAACAATGTTGGTTGGCTGATGATGAGTCTGATTGCTCAGGACATCAGGCTGAACATTGTATTCAACATGATGAGCAGTAGACATGATTATTGTGTGGGATGTATTGTGCAGTACATGAAGCAACCATTTGTAAAATTGTTTGTTTCCTGTGTTGCCATGACAGAACACAAGTGTAAAGCTTAAAGCCATAACAAGTGTTTTCCTTCATCCACAAGTTGCAGAAAATCAGTATTCAATAACAAATACACAGTCCAAATTGGCAGAATGTGCATCCCGGCAGCCTGACATCCTACGCTGCACAGTTAAATGCTTCCAGCGTGCCCCCCCCCACCCTGGTGCCCTGACCAGCATGGTATTCCACGTGCACCACACCAGGGCTGATCGAAAGCATGTGTGCCTGTCATTTTTCCAAACTGTGAATCTCATAAAAGTGGATGCACCAATAAAGAAGGAACTGAGCTGACCTGCAGCTGTCACAGCTCAAAGCTCAGGAATCATTTGTCTCTGTTAGTTTAGGTTTCAGCTCATTGGTGAAAATGCCGTCACTAAGGGAACATTTGTTGTTGAATGCTGATTTCCTGTAACTTGTGGATGAAGGAAAACAGTTGTTGCAGTTTAAGCATTTCACTTGCATTCTGTCATGGTAACAGGAAACATATATAAAAGACTCTGTTCTCAAGAGATGTAGGCGAATAAGGATGCCATAGTCTACATTGTGGCTGTCCTCCCTGAAGCCTGTCTCTCTCCTTGTCCTCACAGGTAGTGAGTAAGTTGTGCCTATTGGACAGGACCAGAGTTTTCAGGACATCCTTCTCATCCCTTCCTAAGTCCATGCTGCCTGGTTCCATGTCAGTCATATAACTTTCCTGAATGTGTGTTTTTCTCTGGAGTGTGACTATAGTCTGATAAAACTATTTAGGAACTCTGCTCTCTACCTTTATGTGTTGGGGCATTTCCTCAATTTGTCTTCTAGTTCAATGACTTAGAACCAGAGAGAGTTGAGATGGAAGAATCTCCTGCAGTGTTATTTGTCCAGGATAATTTTACCATTCAGAAACACCCGCAATCTGCAGTCCAGACACTTACACTGCTCTGCCAGTTCTTAGAATAGCCTTATATTATTTTTGATTTAATTGAAATACTCATTTTGCAGATATAGAAAGTATTTCGCTGGAGTTGTATTGGGTGCTGGTGAGTCCACACCTGGAGTACTGTGTACAGTTTGGTCTGCTTACTTGGGAAAGGATGTACTGGCGCTGCAGAGAAGGTTCACTAGGTTGATTCCAGAGTTGAGATGGTTGGCTTATGAGGAGAGATTGAATTTACTCTTTAGAATTTAGAAGAATTGTGAGGGGGTGATCTCATAGAAGCACACAAAATTATGAAGGGAATAGATAAGATAGAAGCAGTGAGATTGTTTCCACTGGCGAATGAAATTAGAACTAGGGAGTGTAGGCTTAAAATAAGGGGGTGCAGATTTAGGACTGAGTTGAGTAAGCTTCTTCACATTTTTGTGAATCTATGGAATTCCCCACCCAGTGAAGCAGTTGAGGTTACCTCGTTGAAGTTTTTAAGACAGAAGTAGATAGATTTTTGAATTGTAATGGTATTAAGAGTTATGATGAGTAGGCAGGTAAGTGGAACCTAGTCCACGAAAAGATCAGCCATTATCTTATTGAATGGCGGAGCAGACTGAATGGACCAGATGGCCTACTCCTGCTCTTACTATTTATGTTCTTATTTTCACTAGCTAAGCTATACATTTAATGCAGTAGTTAGTGCTGCAGTGATCTATTTGCATGTAAGATTGTGTTACCAGGTCCTTCAATCAATGAAGAATGATCCATGTGAATGCCTTGTCAGTGATGCTGAGGAAAGAAATTCTCCAATCATTGCAACCTCTCCAGTTTTCTTGACTTTTTTTATAATCAAATAATGTTGTCATCCTGCATGTCCTATGTAACTTGTCTTACCCTTCAGTTGGCGAGACATTGTGCAGACATTTAGGCGTAACCAGCTCTTTGGGTTTCAGTATTTCAATTAAAATTTCATCTTTTCTTTCTGCCTTTCCTGAAGTTAAAGTAGTGACTGCCTTTTCAAGCTCATTTATAGGTGCTCCTTGACTGTCTGAAGCCTGCTGGATACATTTAATATGGCTTCAAACAATAGTTTCACAAAATTAAAGTATTCTAATCAGCACTGTATCTATTTGGCTTTGTCTGTGATGATGTCATCAAGGGATTTGAGGGGCACAGTGTCCTTGACTGAAGGACACATTGCTCTCTTTATTCATCATACGTACCTCTTAGATTTTCATTTTCAAAGGATGTCTGTACCTCTTCTCACAGATCTAGCTGGTAGGATTGAATGCAGTTTGCTGCAGATCATTGCAATTAGCTTTTAGCCACTCTGAGTTTAGCATGTGTCTCAGGAGAGGAATTCATTCCATGCTAGAGATATGCGATATGCTTTGTTTCACTGACTGAAACCATTTCCTCAGAGTATGCTGCAAACTAAACTTTATCTTAAATAGGTATTTTAAAGTAAGATAACACATTAATCTTGATTCTGACTGTGTTCTATGTTTTAATCAGCATTCAGGGAGGTGAAACACTGAATCTTCAAGATACACAGTAAATTGAAGACACCTTCTTTGGTCTTTAGTGTTTTACATCATAACATTTGACCAATAACTTTGCTTGGTATGAGAGAATATTATTAGTGGAAGCTTTATTTTGCAATATCTAGTGTATGATCTGTATTACAAATTGCAATGAAAATTGCATATGAAGTTGTCGTCTTCAGAATCGGTGTGAACATCCACATCTGGGGTATCTCCAAAAAACCTTTAGGCTGTGATGGCCTTCTCACTTGGTGTTGGTAATTACACAGTCCTTTGTGAATTCTGACCTCCATTATTCCCTGCCCATTACTATTTGTTTTCCTTGCTCCCTGGTGAACAAGGTAAAGTGATAATGCAGCAGCTCTACTGATCACATCAAATCTCCTGGGAGCTACAATTGCTCGCTCGGTGATAGCTTGCTGATTCTACTGCCAAGATGCTGATTTAAAAAATCCTGGTCTCTTTCTAGATCCTAGTGAGAAGCCAAGGACCATAATAATATTTTTTTTGAATCTATCAGAAAATGTAGAGATTATCAGTATAATCAGATTATCTCTGAACCCATAAAAGGACAGGTGAGAAAACACACTTGCCCAGTCAATCTTGTGTGCCATTCTCCTCAGTTGTAGGCCATGTTTTCACATTTATAGGATCTCAATGGTTGGATGGACTTAAGTTACACATAAAGTGCAGGTGAAAGAGGAGATGCCATTTGATGCAATGTTACCTCTCAACCTGTCACATGCATGCAAGGTAGCAGAGAATACACTCAGAAAAACAAACTGGAGAAGAAAACTGTTGGCAGAAAATTAAATAGATAATGATTTCAAAGATGGCAGGGAGACAGAAAAGAATAAGGTATGCCGGTGAGCCCGAGTTGTAGTTATGGGGTATGTCACTGGTCAGTGCAGTGTTGTTGTGAATAGTGTGACAGCTAAAGTATTGAATTTTGCACGAGAAATGCACAAGAAGGTAGTTCTCAGACAGCAGCTTATTCAACTCATGCAATAACCTATTTGGAGAAAGAAGTGTTTGAGAGAGACTTATGAGAATGAAAGACCTGCTAATATTTTGTTCCCTGAAAGAGCTGACAGTGCAATTGTGGAGCAGAAACAATTTTAACCAGCATAAGATTGAGGAAATAGTGTTTGAGTAAGATGCGGGCAGAAACGTAGGTGGTGCTTCACAGACAGGAAGGGGGTTGAGGCAGAGATGAGAAAAACTATTTTCATACTGATAATGTAGGCATATCTACGGATAGAAGGGACTATCTAAAGCAATTATTTTTGTGATCCTGATGTTTGAAAGAGCTATTTCAGTTGTTGTGTTTTATCTCTAGGGTTCTTTGAATGTTAGCCTTGAATGTAATCGACTGTTTAATTGTGCGTGCTGTGCATCTGATGGTGCTGACTTATTTTTTCAGTAAAAAGGCTGAAGGCTGCTTCGGAGAGAGCAATAACAATAATAATATGGAGGGAGTTGCCAAGATAGCATAGCTGATCAGAGACACAGTGTAAAAAGTGCTGTCAAAGTTTATTCTTCACACCATCGCAATTCATTTTGGAGAATGTGTCCAGCTTTTCTAACCCTTTGTCAGTAAACTTTTGTTAAGCAAAGTTGGGTAAAAAAATAAAGCAATAAAAAGCTTATTTAAAACACTGGTATTTTACTTGTTAATTCATTATTTTCAAGCCATCAAATATTCAATTTATTTTGGTGATGATAATGCATTCAATGAAGCGGACTTTGAAATGTTATTCTGCATTATGTTCCATTACCCTGAAGTATTTATGTAAGTATGTTTTACCCGGGGTAGCAAACAAAACAATACTTTTCACTGCATCTCAGTGCATGTGACAGCAAATCAAATCAAATATTAGTTTGCCAGCTGGTTGAAAGTGTTGGTCCATTTGGAAGCTGGCAAAAACTGTTTGCCTTTAACTTGTGCGCGATCTGCAGCTTGTGGAATCTTCTATTATTTGAGCATATCTTTAAGTGCACTTCTAGAGAGCAAGATGGAGGTGTGGAAGGAATCCTGGTTTAACTATCAGCACCCTGAATCACATTATGAGTACTCTTTCCATAGCCAACAAGACCTGGAGTGGGACTTGAACCCAAAGCTGCTGGCCCTGAGGTGAGGACTACCATGCCACAACAACTTCTCATGAGTCAGTGTCCTCCTCTGAGGACTCTTCGCTGTCGTCTTTCTCCACTGCTGTTGCCTGTCTCTTCTTGCTATTTTGTGGTCATAATGAGAAAAGAACCGATCTATTGCTGCCAGAAATGTATGATAGAACATAGAACATAGAAGAATACAGCGCAGTACAGGCCCTTCGGCCCTCGATGTTGCGCCGATCCAAGCCCACCTAACCTACACTAGCCCACTATCCTCCATATGCCTATCCAATGCCCGCTTAAATGCCCATAATGAGGGAGAGTCCACCACTGCTACTGGCAGGGCATTCCATGAACTCACGACTCGCTGAGTAAAGAACCTACCCCTAACATCTGTCCTATACCTACCCCCCGTTAATTTAAAGCTATGCCCCCTCGTAATAGCTGACTCCATATGTGGAAAAAGATTCTCACTGTCGACCCTATCTAAACCCCTAATCATCTTGTACACCTCTATCAAGTCACACCTAAACCTTCTTTTCTCCAATGAAAACAACCACAAGTGCCTCAGCCTTTCCTCATACGATCTTCCTACCATACCAGGCAACATCCTGGTAAACCTCCTCTGCACCCGTTCCAATGCCTCCACATCCTTCCTATAGTATGGCGACCAAAACTGCACACAATACTCCAGATGCGGCCGCACCAGAGTCTTATACAACTGCAACATGACCTCAGTACTCCGGAACTCAATTCCTCTACCAATAAAAGCCAGTACGCCATATGCCTTCTTCACCGCACTATTTACCTGGGTGGCAACTTTCAAAGATCTGTGTACATGGACACCAAGATCCCTCTGCTCATCCACACTACCAAGTATCCGACCATTAGCCCAGTACCCCATCTTTTTGTTACTCTTACCAAAGTGAATCACTTCACACTTAGCTACATTGAACTCCATTTGCCACCTTTCTGCCCAGTTCTGCAGCTTATCTATATCCCGCTGTAACCTGCCACATCCTTCCTCACTGTCTACAACTCCTCCGACTTTCGTATCATCCGCAAACTTGCTCACCCAACCTTCTAACCCCTCCTCCAGGTCATTTATAAAAATGACAAACAGCAATGGTCCCAAAACAGATCCTTGCGGAACACCGCTAGTGACGGCACTCCAAGATGAACCTTTGCCATCAACTACTACCTTCTGTCTTCTTCCAGCCAGCCAACTCCTAATCCAAACCTCTAACTCACCCTTAATGCCATACCTCCGTATTTTTTTGCAGTAGTTTACCATGGGGAACCTTATCAAACGCCTTACTAAAAACCATATACACCACATCTACCGCTTTCCCCTCGTCCACCTCCGTAGTCACCTTCTCAAAGAATTCAATAAGGTTTGTGAGGCACGACCTGCCCTTCACAAAACCATGCTGACTATCCTTGATCACATTATGCCTATCCAGATGTTCATAAATCCTATCCCTTACAATTCTCTCTAAGATTTTGCCCACAACAGAAGTGAGACTCACCGGCCTATAGTTACTAGGGTTATCCCTACTCTCCTTCTTGAACAAGGGAACCACATTTGCTAGCCTCCAATCTTCTGGCACTACTCCTGTAGACAACGAGTCTACTTAATTGTGACTCAGTACTCACATTGACAACAATGTCCTGTTCCTGATTGAATACTGACGAAAAGTATTCATTCAGTGTCTCCCCAATCTCTTCAGCCTCCACACGGAACTTCCCACTACTATCCTTGACTGGACCTATTCCTACCCTAGTCATTCTTTTATTCCTGACATACCTATAGAAAGCCTTAGGGTTTTCCCTAATCCTACCAACTAAGGACCTTTCATGTCCCCTCCTTGCTGCTCTTAGCTCTCTCTTCAGATCCTTCCTGGCTACCTTATAACTCTCAATCGCCCCAATTGAACCTTCACGCCTCATCTTTACATAGGCCGCCCTCTTCCATTTAACAAGGGATTCCAATTCCTTATTAAACCACAGCTCCCTCACACGACCCTTTCCTCCCTACCTGACGGGTACATACTTATCAAGGACACTCAATAGTTGCTCCTTGAACAAGCTCCACATATCAATTACGCCCTTGCCTTGAAGCTTACTTTTCCAAGCCACACATCCTAAGTCATGCCTCACCGCATCATAATTTCCCTGCCCCCAGCTATAACTCTTGCCCTGTAGTGCACACTTATCCCTCTCCATCACTAGAGTAAAAGTCACCGAATTGTGGTCACTGTCCCCAAAGTGCTCACCTACCTCTAATTCTAACACCTGGCCTGGTTCATTACCCAGAACCAAATCCAGTATGGCCTCACCTCTTGTTGGCCTATCTATATATTGTGTCAGGAAACCCTCCTGCACACATTGGACAAACACTGACCCATCTAACGAACTTGAGCTATAGCTTTCCCAATCAATATCAGGAAAGTTAAAGTCCCCCATAACAACCATCCTATTACTTTCACTCATCTCTTGAATTATCCTCGCAATCCTTTCTTCTACGTTTCTAGGACTATTAGGAGGCCTGTAAAAAACTCCTAACAGGGTGAGCTCACCTTTCCTATTCCTAACCTCAGCCTAAACTACCTCAGATGGCGAGTCTTCATCCATCGTCCTTTCCACAGCTGTAATACTATCTTTGACAAGCAATGCCACACCTCCCCCTCTTTTACCTCCACCTCTGACCCTACTAAAACATTTAAACCCTGGAACCTGCAACAGCCAATCCTGTCCCTGTTCTACCCATGTCTCCGTAATAGCCACAACATCGAAGTCCCAGGTACCAACCCACGCTGCAAGTTCACCTACCTTATTTCGTATACTTCTTGCATTGAAGTATACACACTTCAAGCCACTTTCCTGTTTACGGGCACCCTCCTTTGAAATTGATACCACGTTCCTAACCTCCCTACACTCCAGGTCCTGCACCCTAAAGCTACAGTCTGGGTTCCCATGCCCCTGCAGAGTTAGTTTAAACCCCCCCCCCCCCCCCCAAGAGCACTAGCAAACCTCCCACCAAGGATACTGGTGCCCCTCAGGTTCAGGTGCAGACCATCCTGTTTATAGAGGTCCCACCTTCCCCAGAAAGAACCCCAGTTATCCAAATACCGGAATCCCTCCCTCCTGCACCATCCCTGCAGCCACGCATTTAACTGTTCTCTCTCCCTATTCCTCGACTCTCTATCACGTGGCACGGGTAACAAACCAGAGACAACAACTCTGTTCGTTCTAACTTTGAGCTTCCAACCTCGCTCCCTGAAAGCCTGCCTAACATCCTCAGCACTCCTCCTACCTATGTCATTGGTGCCAATGTGGACCATGACTTCGGGCTGCTCCCCCTCCCCCTTAAGGACCCGGAAAACACGATCAGAGACATCACGTACCCTTGCACCTGGGAGGAAACATACCAAATGTGAGTCTCTCTCGTTCCCACAAAAACCGCCTATCTGTGCCCCGAACTATCGAGTCCCCAATTACTATTGCTCTGCTCTTCTCCACCCTTCCCTTCTGAGTAACGGGGACAGACTCCGTGCCAGAGGCCTGAGCCCCGTTACTTACCCCTGGTAAGTCGTCCCCCACACAAGTATCCAAAACGGTATACTTGTTCTTGAGGGGAACAGCCGCAGGGGGCCCTGCACTGGCTGCTTCCTCCCAGTTCCCCTCACTGTCACCCATCTATCTGCCATGTTTGGAGTTACTACTTCCCTAAAGCTCCGATCTATGACCCCCTCTGCCTCCCGAATGATCCTAAGTTCATCCAACTCCAGCTCCAGTTCCCTAACACGGTCTTGGAGGAGCTGGAGATGGGTGCACTTCCTGCAAGTGTAATCAGCAGGGACGTCCATGGCATCCCTCACCTCAAACATGTTGCAAGAGGAACATTGCACTGCCTTCACTGCCATCCCTCTGAAAGTAACCTTTTATAAAAAAAAAACTGGGTCTAAAGAATACAACAAGCAAAATGCAGTACTTACCTACTTACCACAACGGGTCTTATTATTTAGGTTAGAGGAGGAGGGCGGGTGGGAGACACTACCTCTGTAGTGCCTCGGGTTCTTCTCCTGCGCGCTTTTAAAGGGAAAAAAATCCTACCCGGCTGCCCCTCTGGTCTTCGTCACTTCCCCCTGCTGCTCCCGCTCTTTCTGTAAAGAGAGAAAAAAAAAACACCGCTGCCCGCTACCGGTAAGTAATTTTAAAACAAACTGTCTTATCTTAGCTGCTGCTCGCACTCAAACTGATGTTGAGAGAATAGATGGACAATGTGCTTGGAGAATCACTGAGACAATATCACATTATAATGAAGGTGCACATTTGTGATGAATATTCACATGGAGATGTGGAAGGGATGGGTGCATCTGCAAGGTGTGTCAGTATACTGAGAAGAGTTTGGAAGACAGCGAGAGAGGAGGTTTGGCTTGAGGTATAGATTAACGTGTAGATAAAATTACCATGCCCCTTATCTTTTATATCCTGAATAAGTCCAGAAACATCGAAAGGTGCAGAGTGTGGTGGAGAAACAGACTATTACTGTTGAGCCCTATTGCTGTAAGTTCTGGCACTGTTAAAAACAGTTTGACAAAGTCTCATCCTCACTTAAAAAAAATTATAAATATTCCAGAAAAAGACAAATGCAGGTCATTGCCAAGCCTGCCTGTTCTAACTAGTTAAGGTGCCTTGATGAAAATACAGTGGCTGGGTTAAAACCCAATCAGCAAGTGGGGAGATGGTGCCGTAGTGATATTGCAATTGAAGTAATAATTCAGAGGCCCAGGCCAATGGTCTGGAGAAATGGATTCAAATTCCGCTACGCAGTTAAAAAATTTGAAATTCAAGGCTAGTCTCAGTAATGGTGGTAATTGTTATTAAAACCCATCTGGGTCACTCATATCTTTTGAGGAAGGAAATCTGTCATCCTTATTTCTTCACAATTACATATAACAGCTAAATCAGTCAAGGACAATTAGAGATGAGCAACAAATGCTGACCTTACAAGTGATGCCCACAGATCATTCAAGAATAAACAAAAGTGAATGTGCTGCTTACGTTTCTGTTTCACCAGCCACTGCTGGGCTTCCCTGCTATGGGCAGGTCAAAACGTACAAATTCAGCACAGTACCAGGTTTCTGTGTGTGTTGAAAATCCAATTAGTTAAATTGAAGTTATTTAACCATGCAAAATTTAAAAAATGTATAAAATTTGAACACAATAATCATCCAGGAGAGGCTGTTGTAGTAAAATAGTGTCCCTACCTTTGGACCAGGAAGCCCGAATTTAAGTCTCACCGGCTCCAGTAGTAATAACATCTATGAAGTGATTGATGAGAAAATGTTTATAAATCATCCAGGTAAATGTTTATAGATCTCACAGCTGGTTACCCCGTTTGTCTGCCACTCTTCATAAAGTAAGAATGTAAAACTATTTTAAACTTTTGAACAATAATCTAAGATGAAAGATGTACTTAGATATGGCAGCTTTCACAATCTCATGACATCCTATGATACTTCATAGTTACTGAATTACCGTGTGAAGTGAATTCATTGCTGTAATGTTGTACACCCTGCAACCAATTCTGCACACAGCAAACTCCAATGACAGTAATGTGATAATAATAACACATTTGAATTTTGGTATCTTTCTCTCTCTCTCTTAGCTTTTTATCTGTCTCCTCTTCTCTCTTTCCATTTCTCGCTCTTTCTTTCTCTCCCAATCTAACTCTCACTTAGTCGGTGTACAAGCACGAATCTTCCCTCTGATTCTGCCATGTGGCCCCATGGGAAGGGTGTTCACACAAGAAATTGGAGCAGGATTGGAGCATGTGGCAAATCTTCATATTTTGATGAAATAATCTAGATATGGCTTCTTAAGAGCCAAATCCGTAGAAATATTACCTTTCAGTCCATGTTGTCAGCAACCAAATAAACAGTCAAAAGCACTGGTTGTCAGCTAGATGCCTACAATTATCATTATTCCAGTCGAGGTGTATGCTTGGAATGATCATCTTCTCACCAGCACACAATAAAGCTATAATAACATGCTGTTTGGTCATGCCTGATTATACAAAAAATCATTGTTGCGAAGAAGAAAGTATACAGAAAATCTACAGACACTGTTATTAGTCTGAGTATCATTTTTTAAAAATGATTCCCTGCTTTATTCTTTGTAAGAAAATTGAAGGAATAGAGTTCAATTTGCAACAATGAGGCTCATTATTTCATAACAATATGCTGCAGATCTCTGGGTGTTTTTATAGGCTCATTATCTCTCCCAATGAAAGAATTGTGTACTTTTCTTGCATTCTTCAGAGAAGCGATCATCATTCTTCTTTGTCTTAATAGTGTCAAGCATAAAGGCCTTCAGCTGCAACGCCATTTGAAAATATTGGCCAATTACACAAATTAAATTCCAAAATAGACTTCCTGATGGGGCTATTAATTTCTAGTAGTTAAAGCAAATCAGAAAAGTAAGTATTTTCAAATGGGGCTGTTTGAATTAGTTGGTCTGGTTGGAATGAAGTTGGGTTTGTAAGAAAACCAAAATTGGAACTCACTTGAGATGATGTTTGTGCTAAGCCAAGTTCTCTCAAATGAATAGGTCCTCAGCATTTGACATGTTGTGTTGTATCTAATATTGTGATGGGTGATGAACATTCTCGCAAATTGTCAGATGGCAGACAACAGCATAATATTTATAGATTTTCTTTTAAAAGTGAGCTCAGCAAAGGTATTCTGTTAGGGATTTCTAGTCATTTCACTGTACATCAAGATGTTGTATCACTGTGAAGAGCTGTATATTTGTACATTCCATTAAAAATAAACTACACTGAATGATCTTATCGTTTCACTCAATGCCAGCACAGGCTTGGGAATCTTGTTATGTTTTGCATATTTTGTCATGATGTTCCTTGTACTGTGGTGTGTGTGCTACCAAGACACCAGCTGCATACCCTCATATGGCTTCAAAGATGATTAAATATTTACTTGAAAAGTATTTGGAATGCAGAAAGGTGTACAATAGTATGAAGGCTGTGAACCAGAGTAATGCATTGAAGTTCAGTAGTGACCTTTCAAAACTATGTGGGTAGTGTCTCTTTCAAATAGCGTTTGATTTCAGTTTGATTCATTAGTAAGAGAAACTAGTGACATATAGGTGAGGATAATCAAATTCAAGTATATTAGATAAATAACAGATTAACTATTAATATAACCACTATAACTATTATAACTGCTATAACGAGTATACCTGTTAAGAGCTATAAAACAGTTATTGGAATTTCCCCGGCGAAGCTGCCTTTATTTTCAGCATTGGTCTTTTACTTTATATTGTAATGTTGAAATCTCAATAAAGCATATGAAATTAAAACTGTAATTTTTTCTTATCTGCTCCTCTCTTGCTTCAGTTATAATGTATCCAGTTATTCCTGATATTATCTGCTTTAAGTTATCACATCACTTTGAGCATTTTAAAATTGCCTTCACTAAGTCCAGTTTTTTGCAAAACTCAAAACTAAATATCAATAAAGCAAATGTAGAGAATAAAGGAATCTTTTGAGGAAATTTATGTAGATTTTAAGTTAAAAAATTTGATTTATGTGGTCAGTGTTCTGAACCTAAAGACTAGAAATTTTATTTAAAAATGTTTTCCAAACATTCAGCATTATTAGACCTTTGTAGAGAACCATAGCTGTGCAAGTACAGTGTAAGTACTTGCAATTTAAAATTTCCTGAGGAGTCAAAAGGAGCATTTTTTTTGCCGTGCCTCTCACTTTCTGATCTCCTCTCACCTTGTGCAGTTCTAGAGACACATGTTAATGTGACAGGCAACATTTTAAACTTATTTTTCTTATGCAATCAGGTTCTTGATTCTGTATTTTTCCCAGGCATGACAGCTATTTCGTCCTTCATTCACAATGACAGTGGGAAACCAAGGAGGAGAGACTGAAAGACGGCAGCTCAAGTTTGGACAAAATGACATCGAAAGTGCCAGCATAATATGTGTTTGAGGTGAAAGATGCTGAGAATAAATGAATGGTGGACGAGAATGTCAACGTGATTTGTAAGGACCCAAAGGAGACACTATATCAAATGAGCAAGAGCTAGCAAAAATGCCAGATAAATTATTATTGTGCTTGTAATGAAGAAGACTGGACAATCTCCCAATTGGAACCTGAATTTATTTGGGGTTAAGTAAAAGTTAAAACTGCTCAGTAGAGAAAAACATTTTGAATAAAATTAATTAAGAAGATAAACATGTAGTATATCTGGATAGAATTCACACAAGTGTAGGTAAAGAGATGAAATCAATCAAATAATTTCCACTATCTCAAAGGATTTCAAGGTTATTATCTCAAGGATAATAAAATACTAAACAAATTTGTTGGTGTATTTTGGAAAATTACAATGGAAGTTCTGTAGAAATAATATTTAGATTTTAATAGCTGTGTTTCTCCAGCACCACACTCTTGAAAGGGAAATTAAACCAGGAATGTGATGGACCTCAAAGAGGTAATGTATCTCACTGAATTTGGAGTGAAGTTTTGGGAAATTAATTGCTCCACCCACCAATTATTTATGGAACACAAGAGTCTGGAATATGAAGCAAACTTCTGAGGTAGATTGACAGCTTGTTCAACCAGAAGAAAAACAGCGTAGCCTTTTTTGTTGAGAGGGTGATGCTAACTGTATGTGTTGGTGATAATTTGAGGTGATGAGTATTTGGGAAGATTCCCGCAAGCAGGGAAAACTACCAGCCAGGTATTAAGGAATCCTGAACAAAAGCTGAAATTGCTGGAAAAGCACAGCAGATCTGGCAGCATCTGTAGTGAGAAATCAAAGTTAACATTTTGGGTCGAGTGACCCTTCCCCAGAACTCTGTTTTTGTTTTTGTTTCTGATTTACAGTACCAGCAGTTCTTTCACGTTTACAAAATTAAGGAATCCTGAATTGGTTGAAAGGATAAGTGAGAAAAGCTTTCAATACAGACAACACAAGACTGCAGAAAGAAAATCAAATATGAAAATGGTTGCTTCTTGTAGCACATCATACACCTAACAATGCAGTATAGGCTGTAAGCAAAACAAATTAATCAACCTGTTGAGTTGTTTTATGACAAAGCTCCAATGCAGCTGTCACTTGAATCTGGGCCGTCTGGCACAAAGGAAGGGACAATATCATTGTGCCACAAAATCCTTTGTTCACATTTGGAAGGAATGTTAACTAAATCTTGGATTGAACTGTATGCAGGAAAAAGGCTCTTTCTCTAGACGGGTACTCAAGATGTGGAGAGAAATTCAAATGTAGTGCTGGTTGGGAAATTGAGAATCTGCAGAATGTCAGGGGAGGAATTATATCAGTAATAGTTTTTTTAAGGAAACAGGTAAATTGAACTCTGATTATTCTTTAGAATAACTCCCAATTTGTTCAGTTTGTAGCACAGTTCAAGCCCTAATTAAACAGATTAGGTGGGAAATGAAACCTGATGAAGGGCTTGTGTCCGAAACGTCGATTCTCCTGCTCCTTGGATGCTGCCTAGCCTGCTGTGTTTTTCCAGCACCACACTCTCGAAAGGGAAATGAAACCAGGAATGTGAAGGCCCTCAAAGAGGTAATGTATCTCACTGAATTTGGAGTGAAGTTTTGGGAAAGGCAGGAGTGGCTGTGTGGTGAGGGATTGATTGTTCAGAAGGTTTTTAGGATGATAGTTTGGTCTGCTCAGTATTTCACGACATAGAAATTCACTTATTTTTGTGCAATTTATTCATTACAAATCTATAAACTTTAATATCAAAACGTCTCCTAACTGAACCTCCCTTCCACCTCCAAAGTTCTTGAGCATGTTGCTACCTCCCAAGTTTATGCTATTTTCTTTCCGTGTTTGAATGTCTCTAATCGTGTTTCTACCCTGTTAGAGCTCAGAAAGAATTATTGTTAAAGTGATCAAAACGTCCTACGAGACTGTCAGGAAGGTAAACTTTCTCTCCTCTTGGTGTGGCTTGCAGCTTTTGACATAGTTAAACACACCATTCTTCTCCAAATTATCTCCACCATCACCCATCTGGATGAGGCACCTCACACCAGGTTCCAGTCTAATCTTTCTAATTGTAACCAGGGCACCATCTAGAATGGCAGTTCATCATGGTTCTGGCACCTTTGTCTTTCATGTCCTCCCAAGGATCTTTCCTTGGCCCACATCTGATTCTCATCTACAATCTGCCTCTTGGCGACACCATCCATAAACATAACATTTGTTTCCATATGGAGCCTGATGGCTCCCAGCTCTGCCTCACCATCACCTCTCTCAATCTCTTCATTTTCCCTAGGTTTTCAGATTTCTTGGCTGATATTATAACGACACGGGGTAAATCCTTCTGCTAATTTGAAACAGACCCACAATAAAGCTCACCTCACCTTGTAATCTGTTAAAGTATGAGTGACCAAGAACTATAAAACTCCTTCTATGCAAAGAAACATTTTAACAATTTATTTAGAAACACAAGAACATTAAACAACAACTGTCTACACGGTAATCCTCCTTTGTCTGATCAATTTGTCTGCCTCCCACTCTACAACAACATACTGATCCAATAAAAACCCCCCAGTTAAGTTTACAAAAAAAAATCAAATTTCAAAAACCAGCCAGTTGTTGCTGTTCTCTTGGTATCTTCGTCTGTGCTTTCCTGGGTCTTTTCTTCGGTCTTCTGCTTCACAAATTTCATAAGACAAGATATTTCTCAGAGAGATACTCTAAAGGCCATCTGTGTTTGTTGGTGCTCTTTACTGCTGTGGCTAACTGTTCAAAATACCCAATTTTATATACCCCAAAATATTGGACAATCTCATTGGTTTGATATCATTAAAACAGTGAAATTCAAATTCGATTGGATTTTGGTATCTTGGGGCATAATTTACATTGTTTGGCCAAATTTGAATTTGTTGTGTGCCATGTAAACACACCTTCAGCTATTTGTTTTAAAACCAAATGTTGCATTTTTAATTTTTTTTAGCACACTTTGTGCTTCTCTTGGTCAGTGCCAGCTTCCACACTCTCTTAAAGGTACAGTATGCACCAAACCTTCAGAACAATATCCTGTAGACAATAGACAATAGGTGCAGGAGTAGGCCATTCTGCCCTTCGAGCCAGCACCACCATTCATTATGATCATGGCTGATCATCCTCAGTCAGTATCCTGTTCCTGCCTTATCCCCATAACCCTTTATTCCACTATCCTTAAGAGCTGTATCCAACTCTTTCTTGAAAATATCCAGAGACTTGGTCTCCACAGCCTTCTGGGGCAGAGCATTCCATACACCCACCACTCTCTGGGTGAAGAAGTTTCTCCTCAACTCTGTTCTAAGTGGCCTACCCCTTATTTTTAAACTGTGCCCTCTGGTTCGGGACTCACCCATCAGCGGAAACATGCTTCCTGCCTCCAGAGTGTCCAATCCTTTAATAATCTTATACGTGTCAATCAGATCCCCTCTCAGCCTTCTAAACTCAAGCGTATACAAGCCCAGTCACTCCAATCTTTCAGCATAAGATAGTCCCACTATTCCGGGAATTGACCTCGTGAACCTACGCTGCACTCCCTCAATAGCCAGAATGTCTTTCCTCAAATTTGGAGACCAAAACTGCACACACTATTCCAGGTGCGGTCTCACCAGGGCCCTGTACAGCTGCAGAAGGACTTCTTTGCTTCTATACTCAATTCCTCTTGTTATGAAGAGAAAATGAGGTCTGCAGATGCTGGAGATCAGAGATGGAAATGTGTTGCTGGAGAAGCGCAGCAGGTCAGGCAGCATCCAGGGAACAGGAGAATCGACGTTTCGGGCATTAGCCCTTCTTCAGGAATCAAGGCTGAAGATTCCTGAAGAAGGGCTAATGCCCGAAACGTCGATTCTCCTGTTCCCTGGATGCTGCCTGACCTGCTCCTCTTGTTATGAAGGCCAGCATGCTATTAGCTTTCTTCACTGCCTGCTGTACCTGCATGCTTGCTTTCATTGACTGATGTACAAGAACACCTAGATCTTGTTGTACTGCCCCTTTACCTAACTTGACTCCATTTAGGTATTAATCTCTCTTCCTGTTCTTGCCACCAAAATGGATAACCATACATTTATCCACATTAAACTGCATCTGCCATGCATCCGTCCACTCATCTAGCCTGTCCAGGTCACCCTGTATTCTCCTAACATCCTCCTCACATTTTCACCCTGCCACTCAGCTTTGTGTCATCAGCAAATTTGCTAATATTACTTTTAATACTTTCATCTATATCATTAATGTACATTGTAAAAAGCTACGGCCCCAACACTGATCCCTGCGGCACACCACTGGTCACTGCCTGCCATTCCAAAAAGGAGCCATTCATCACTACCCTTTGTTTCCTGTCAGCCAACCAATTTTCAATCCATGTCAGTATTTTGCCCCTAACACCATGTGCCCTAATTTTGCTCACTAACCTCCTATGTGGGACATTATCAAAGGCTTTCTGAAAGTCCAGGTATACTATATCCACTGGATCTCCCTTGTCCATCTTCAGAGTTACATCCTCAAAAAATTCCAGAAGATTAGTCAAGCATGATTTCCCCTTCATAAATCCATGCTGACTCTGACCTATCCTGTTACTGCTATCCAGATGTGTCGTAATTTCGTCCTTTATAATTGACTCCAGCATTTTTCCCACCACTGAGGTCAGACGAACTGGTCTATAATTCTCTGTTTTCTCTCTCCCTCCTTTCGTAAAAAGTGGGACAACATTAGCCACCCTCCAATCCGCAGGAACTGATCCTGAATTTATAGAACATTGGAAAATGATCACCAATGCATCCACGATTTCTAGAGCCACCTCCTTCAGTACCCTGGGATGTAGACCATCAGGTCCCGGGGACTTGTCAGCCTTCAGACCTAACAGTCTCTCCAACACCATTTCCTGCCTAATATAAATTCCCTTCAGTTCAGGTCCTTCAGCCACTATTACATCTGGGAGATTGCTCGTGTCTTCCCCAGTGATGACAGATCTAAAGTACCAATTCAACTCTTCTGCCATTTCTTTGTTCCCCATAACAAATTCACCCGTTTCTGTCTTCAAGGGCCCAATTTTAGTCTTAACCATTTTTTTTCTTTTCACATACCTAAAAAAGCTTTTACTATCCTCCTGGATATTTTTGGCCAGTTTACCTTCGTACCTTATTTTTTCTTTGCGTATTACCTTTTTAGTTATCCTCTGTTGTTCTTTAAAAGCTTCCCAGTCCTCCGATTTCCCATTCATCTTTGCTTGTTATACTTTTTCCCTTTTGTCTTTATATGGTCCTTAACTTCCCTCGTCAGCAACAGCCACCCTTGCCTCCCCTTAGGATCTTTCTTCCTTTTTGGAATGAACTGATCCTGCATCTTCTCCATTATACCCAGAAGTACCTGCCATTGTTGTACCACTGCCATCCTTGCTAGGGTATTGTACCATGGAACTTTGGCCAGCGCCTCCCTCATAGTTCCATAGTCCCCCTCATTCAACTGAAACATTGTCACTTCCGATTCTACCCTCTCCCTTTCAAACTGCAGATTAAAGCTTATTGTATTGTGGTCACTACCTGCTAATGGCTCCTTTACTTCGAGATCCCTGATCAAATCCGGTTTGTTGCACAACACCAGATCCAGAATTGCTTTCTCCCTGGTAGGCTCCAGCACAAGCTGTTCCAAGAATCCATCTCGGAGGCACTCACAAACTCCCTTTCTTGGGGTCCAGTACCATCCTGATTCTCCCAGTCTACCTGCATGTTGAAATTCCCCCATAACAACTGTAGTAATATCTTTGCGACAGGCCAATTTCAGCTCCTGATTCAACTTACACACTACAACAAGACTACTGTTTGGGGGCCTGTAGATAACTCCCATTAGGGTCTTTCTACCCTTAGAATTTCTCAGCTCTATCCATACTGACTCTACATCCCCTGATTCTAGGTCACCCTGCGCAAGGGACTGAATATGTTTCCTTACCAACAGGGCCACTCCACACCCTCTGCCAGTCAGTCTGTCCTTACGATAGCACGTATAGCCTTGAATATTCATTTCCCAGGCCCTATCCACTTGAAGCCACGTCTCTGTTATTCCCCACAACATCGTAACTGCTAATTTCCAAATGAGCCTCAAGCTCATCCACCTTATTTTTAATGCTTCGTGCATTCATATACAATATTTTTAATTTGTTACTCCCCTCACCCTTCCTATCAATCCCTATTTCACTTGACCTTACGGCATGATCCTTTTTTGAGTTTTCTGCTCCATCGATTCTGTTGTCTTTCTTGACTTCTCTTGTTCTAACTTTCCCTTTAACTTCCTTCTTAAACTTCCAGTTTGTACCCTCCCCTCCCCCCCATTTAGTTTAAACGCAGCTGTTTTGCAGTGGCAAACCTACTTGCCAGAATGCTGGTCTCCTACCTATTAAGGTGCAACCCGTCCCTCTTGTATAATTTATCCTTACCGCTAAACATACCCCAGTGATCCAAGAATTTAAATTCTTGCTTCCTGCACCAGTTCCCCAGCCACACATTCAAGTCCATTATCTCCCTGATCTCCCTGTTCCTGTCCTCTCCAGCCCGAGGAACTGGAAGCAAACTGGAGATAACCACCCTGGATGTCCTGCTTTTCAGCCTTCTTCCGAGGTCTTCGAAGTCCCGCTGTAGAATGTCCGTCCTCTTCTTCCCGACGTTATTTGTACCGATATGCACCAGCACGTCTGGCTCTTCACCTTCGCCCTTGAGGATTTCCTGCACTCTGTCTGCGATGTCCTTAATCCTGGCATTAGGAAGGCAACACATCATCCTCAAATCCTGCCTGTTGCCGCAGAATCCCCTTTCAGTCCCTCTCACTATGGAGTCCCCGATTACCACTGTACTGTATGAGCAGCAAATTCTGCCAATTAAATATTGAGAAAACTGAAGCCATTGTCTTCAGTCCTTTGGTCCAGCAAAACATTTCCACTAAGAAAATTTGTCATATCCATAATGCCTCATAGCAATTTTAATAGATGCACTTTAGAAAGCATCCTATCTGGATGCATCGCAGCATGGTATGGCAACTGCTTTTCCCAAGACTGCAAGAAACTACAGAGAATCATGAACACAACTCAGTCCATCATGCAAACTAGCCTTCCATTCACTCCATCTATACTTCCCATTGTTTTGGGAAAGCAACCAACATAATCAAAGACCCCTCCCACTCAATTTATATGCGTTTTCACCCTCTTCCGTTGGGCTGAAGGTATAAATTTTGAACACCTATACAAACAGATTCAAGAACTGCTTCTTCTCTGCTATTATCATACTTTTGAATGGACCTCTCAAATGTTGTCAGATTTCTCTCTCTGCACCTTCTCTGTGTGTATAACACTGTATTCTGCACTCTGTTCTGTTATTCTGATGCACTTTGTATGATGCAATCTGCCTGTATAGTACACAAAACAACACTTTTCACTATACCTCAGTACATGTGACAACAGTAAATCAATCAGTTAATCAATCCCTGCCTCCAACTCCAGTCCTCTCCCTGGTAACTGCCTAAGTTAAACTAGGCTCTTTGTATCCTTAGTATCAGATCTGACCCCTGCTTGATCTTCTAACCATCTTCCTTTTCCAACACTATTTCCACTTCTGTAATATGAACACTAGATTCTGCCCCTACCTTGTCAGCTCAATCCCTGTTGAAACACTCATCCAAGTCTTAATTACCCTCTACTTGAGCATCCTGAACAATGCACTACATAAAGACTGCTTTGAACTGAAGATCATCCAAAACACTATTGTCTTTGTCCTGACTTGCACCGAGTCCCATTTATCCATCACTTTTGTGCTCATTGAGGTACAATAGCTCCTATTTAAGCATCATCTCGATTTTAAAGTGTCCATCTTTCTTCTCAAATATCATCCTCCCTGTCTCAGTCATCTTCTCTAGCCCCATAACTACCTAAGACATTTGTGTTCCTTTAATTCTGGCCCCTTGAGCATTCCCAATTTTAAGCACTGTACAATTAGTGGCTCTGATCTCTGCTGCCCAGGCCGTAAACTCTGGAATTCCTTCTTTAAAGCTTTATACTTTGCTTTTCTCCTTTAAGACACTCCTTAAAACCTCTCTGACCAAGCATTTGGTCATGTCCTTATATTTGCCCATGTGCCTCTGTGTCATGTTTTGGGTTATCTTTGTGAAACACCTTGGGATGTAATGTCAGAAATGTTTTATATATATGCAACTTGGTGCTAGAGCATAATTCATCATTTTTCTTGCTAAAACCCTACTGGAGGATGTGGTCCTGACCCTTTTGCAAATGTATACAGCAATAACCAAGGAATGGGCAGAAAGACTGTATTTAGCAGACATAGTTTTAAATTTGCTGCTTACACTCTTCTGTATCAGCAGGTGTGATACTGCACCTGTATAAACTTGAAAGATATATGCCTAATTTGCTTGACTGAGCATTTCACCTGAAGGCAAATATAGCGCAGCTCTCTTTTATCTGTTTCTGTGTGCAACTTCAAACAAGATGTGTGAATTCCCAGAGAAATATCCACCCAGGTTGAAAGAGAGCTGTTTGGAAGTTAGTGGGCAGTAAAAAATGAAGCAAATGTGAGATTTTTTTTCTCATCAGGAAAGAGAGTAATATAAGTTCTTGGGGATGGCATGTGTTTAGTTTTAATAGTATGTCAATGTGTAGGCCAGTTGCAGAGTACACATCTGCTGTGCTCAGTGTGTCTGGAGTAGCACCCTCGACTGCTCCAGACAAGCAGAAATTGATGTTTATTGCACCTGTTTGTTAATTTGCCTCAGGGATCAGTTTCAATTTGCAACTTTCTACTTCAGATTGTGGGTTCGTTGACAACTAACTTGAAAGTTTGCCACTTCTAAATGTTCAGGCAAAGCACCTCAAATCAGTCAGCTTGGACATGCAAATTAGGATCTGAACAGCTGGTTGTCTTTGCCACTGGGGCGCTCCCTCCATTGCAGTGGAGGGGCCCACTGGGTTGCAGGCCCGACCAAAATAGGTACAGTCTCACAGAAACAGGAATGGCCTTACCTGGCCATTAAAATGGCTCATTTGATGGCGCAGTAGGCAGCCAGTCAGCAAGTTTCCGGTAATTCAACATTGCTGACAGGAGTCTCTTGAACTTTCTCCCAATGTCTCGATTTCTCTACATTCTCATCTCTTCTGCCTGCCCTTCCCTCACCAATGAACTGGGAGAATTCAACCCTTGGTGTTAGCTTATATGACACAGCAACCAAGTTGGTTGTTGGTCCACCCAGTAACTCTGAGCACGATCCTGCTTGAATTTACTTCACTGCAACAAATTTTGAGGTGTTCAGCTCATGTTCATGGGTTTGATTTAAATCAAAGAATATTAGGTGTAGAGACACTTAGTTAATCCATTGGATTCCAGTTTATATATACACACACTCTTTAATCTCTTATGGAGGATGAGGCTGATTGGCTCACCTACAGGATCAGTGGATTGGTTTATTTTCAGATTGGTATAGACATTGGATCACAATTCACAATGGAGGGGAAGGTGTCAACATTTAATGCAACACCAAAACAGGGACAGGCACAAAGCAAAGAGATGAGGTCATGAGGGAACACTGGCCTCCCACCCATCGGAGGGTGATAATCCGTGGTGACACAGACATTTCAAGCATTTTATGCTGTCATTAACTCAGAGTAACCTTGTGAAACCTTGTGCAAAAGAAATGTTGAGTTGCTGTGAAACTGAGCAATGGAGAAGGAACGTTGTTGGACACCCATTCACCCTGCCTTATCATCGGATTAATAACCAAGGCATTTTAGACAAGATGCAGGTGCTGATGCGGGGCTGGGAACCGAAGTCATCAGGAGAGCAGAAGCTGACATGGCGTTCTGACATTTTTAACATATTTTCTTCAATGGATAAATTTACATAATAATGGTCAATGTATGAGTTAACTTGCTTTACAGGTGTGGTCCAGGGGCGTGGGATGCACTGTCTGCAACAGTAGTAGACTTGCCAACTTTAAGGGCATTTAAATGGTCATTGGATAGGCATATGGGTGAGAAAGGAATAGTGTAGGTTAGATGGGCTTCAGAGATCGGCGCAACATTGAGGGCTGAAGGACCTGTACTGTGCTGTAATGTTCTATATTCTGTATTCTATTGTTCAGATAATGAATGAAAATTTAGTCTGATGATTTCTGAGGACCAAGTGAGACTTGTCTGAGGATACCGAACAAAAGGAAGTTGAAGGTTCTGCAGGCACTGGCCATGATATTTCAATTCTCCTTTGATACATGAGAACTGGAGAATTGCAGACATTAATCCTTTGTTCAGAAAAAGGTGTAATAATAAATCCAACAGTGCACACAATCAGTTTAGTGTTGATGGTGAAAATATTCTGAGAAACAATAATCCTGGGCATGTGGAATAAAGGTGAATTAATCCGAGAAACCTAATATATATTTGCTCAGGGAAAATTGTCATTAATTAGTTGAACTTTTTGATGAGGGCATAGAGAATTGATGAGGGCAATGTGATTAATATGGCGTGCACATGGATTTCCAAAGGGGTTTGATAAAGTGTCACCTAACAGGCATGTCAGTAAAGTTAAAGGCTATTGAAAAAGGATAATGGCAGCATGGATATAATGTTGGCAGAGTGAAAGGAAACCATGGTAATGATCAGTTGTTTTTCGGACAAGGGAACACAATCTCAGGAAGAACGGTGATGGAATTATCACTGAACGAGTGATCCAGAGCCCCAGGCTAATGTTCTGGAGATATGAGTTTGAATCCCACCATGGCAAATGGTGAAATTTGTAGTGGTGAATTCTGGAACAGTTATGTTGATTGCCATAAAGACCCTTAACACCCTTTAGTGAAGGAAATCTTCCGTCCTTACCTGGTCTGGACTTCATGTGACTCCAGAATGTGGTTGAGCCTTAACTGCCACGTAGATAATTAGGGACGGACAAGGAATGCTGACCTAGCCCACATCCCATGAATGAATAACAAAATAACAGGGAAAGGCTTGAGATGAGAAAGAACTCAAAAGCCAGTTCTTTGGAATTCTTCATACAGGCAGATTGTAGAAGCTCAGTCACTGAGTATAATCAAGACAGAGATCAATAGGTTTCTAGCTGCAAAATGATATTATGGGGATAGCGGTGGAGTAGAGTTATGAGTTCAGTGATCAGTCATCATCTAGAATGGCCGAACAGGCTAAATGACCTACACCTCCTATGACACTATAACAGTACTTAAAAATAAACAGGACCACATGTGTATCAAATACACTTTGGGAAATTAGAAGACAAATGGATCTACCAGCAAAAAGAAATGTATACAGAAAGTACTGGGAAGAAAACTCAGTGGGTCAGGCTGCAACTGTGCAGAGAGAGAAACAGTTAATATTTGTGTAACATTCCATCAGAACTGGGACAAATTAGAGATAGACAATAGCCAATTGGATCAGGAGTAGGTCATTCGGCCCTTCGAGCTAGCACCGCCATTCATTATGATCACGGCTGATCATCCACAGTCAGTATCCTGTTCCTGCCTTATCCCCATAACCCTTGTTTCTACTGTCTTTAAGAGCTCTATCCATCTCTTTTTTGAAAGTATCCAGAGAATTGGCCTCCACTGCCTCTGGGACAGAGCATTCCATATATCCACCACTCTCTGGGTGAAGAAGGTGCAGTAAATTCAGCAAGATGTGGATGGAACAAGGACAAAAGAAAGATCTGCGATAGGGTGGAAGTCAGGAGAGATTAGATGACAAAAAGGTTAGTCATCTGGGATCAAAAGGAATGATGATGGCACAATAAGCAAGCAGGGCCTCAGCTTTCAATTCAGCAATTTGCAGCATCTGGACTCCACACTGTAGTCAGCAGTTACACACTGTTCCCTCTTTTGGTTTTCTCTTTTCATTTAATTTCTTTTTAATTCCTTCATGGAACGTGGGTGATGCTTGCTAGGTCAGTATTTCTTGCCTATCCCTAATTATCGAGAGGGCAGTTAAGAGTCAACCATATCGTGTGTGTTAATAGCACATCTGCTCCACATCCTTTGCTCATTACCATTTATCAGTTCTAGGAAGGATCACCAGACCTGAAACGTTAACTCTGCTTTCTCTTCACAGATGCCAACAGATCTGCTGAGCTTTTCCAGCAACTTCCATTTTTGTCGCCATTTACCAGTTCTGTTTTTAGTTCAGATTTCTGCAGTATTTCGCTGAAGGGAAGAGCTATCCTTATTCTTTAACCTCCCTGCCACTTTCCTCCCCCCCACATGGACTTCATTGTCGCCAGGAGTGTTGATGAGTGTAATGCATTTGATGTGGTCTATATAGACTGTAGCAAGGTTTTTGATAAGGACCCGCTTGGGTGAGTCGTCAAGTAAAAACCCATGAAATCCAAGGCAGTGGCACATTGGATCCAAAATAGGCTGAGAGGCAGGAAAGGAGAGGGCGATGGTAGAGTGATGTTTCTGTTACTGGAAGTCTGTTTCCAGTGAGGTTCCTCGGAGCTCAGTGCTGGGCTCCCTTGTTGTTTGTAGTATACATTAATGATTTTGACTTAAACATTGGGAGTATAATCAAGAACTTTGTGGATGACATGAAAATGGTGGGGTGATAAGCAGGGAGGAAGATAGCTCTAAACCACGGGAAGATTCACAGGAACTAGTCAGCTGGGCGGAGCAGTGGAAAATTGAATTGAACCCAGAAAATTGTGAAGTAATGTATTTGGAGAAGACTAACACGGTGAGGAATTACATTATAAATGGTAGGACCCTAGAAAATACTGAAGACTAGGGAACTTGGTGTTCATATTGAGAGATCCCCAAAGTTAGCCCGGCAGGTAGATAATGTGGCTAAGAAAGCTGCAGAAAGATTAGGAGAGAGGGCAAAGAAGTAGCAGATGAAATACAATGTGGAAAAGTGTGAGGGCATGCACTTTGGTAGGAAGAATAAGATATGGACTATTTTCTAAATGGGGAGAAAATTCAGAAATCTGGAGTACAAAGAGACTTGGAAGTCCTAGTCCAGGATTCTCTTAAGGTAAACCTGCAGGTTGAGTCAGTAATTTAGGAAGGCAAATATAGTGTTGTCATTCATCACGACAGGACTAGAATATAAAAGCAGAGATGTACTTCTGAGGTTTTATAAGGCTCTGGTCAGACTATATTTAGAGTATTGTGAGCAATTTTGGACCTGATACCTCAGGAAGGATGTTTTGGCCCTGGAGCAAGTCCAGAGGAGGTTTGTAATCCCAGGAGTGAAAGGCTTACCATATGAGGAACGTTTGAGGACTCTGGGACTATACTGAGTGGCGTTTACAAGGATGAGCGGACATCTGATTGAAACGTACAGAGTACTGAACGACCTGGACAAAGTGGATGTTGGGAAGGTGTTTTCATTGCAGGAGAGACAAGGACCGAGGGCACAGCCTTAGAATAAAGGGAAGACTGTTTAGAACAGAGATAAAGAAAAACTTCTTTAGCCAGAGAGTTGTGAATCTGTGGAATTCATGTCACAGAAGGCTGTGGAAGCCAGGTCATTGAGTATACTTAAGACAGAGATAGATAAGTTTTTGATGACCAAGGGGATCAAAGGTTACAGGAAATTGGGGTTGATAAACCTATCAGTCAAATCAAATGGTGGAGCAGATTTGATGGGCTGAATGGCCTAATTTCTGGTCTTATGGTATACATTACAGGAAGGATATATTACACGAGAAAAGGTGCAGAGGAGATTTACCAGGGTGTACCCTGGGCTAGAGGTTATGAGATATGAAGAAAGATGGAATAGCCTTCCTTAGAACAGGGAAGTTGCAAGGGGATCTGGTAGAGGTGTATAAGATTATAGGGTGGATAGGAAGGCATCTGTTCTATGAGTATAGGAGCCAATAACCATGGGACATAGACTTGAGGTGAAAGTAGAGCCTAAGGAGAGAGTCAGGAGAAATATTTTCACTTGGAGACTGCAGGAACTCACTGTCTGAAAGGGTGTTTGAGTCAGAAACCCTTGTACATTTAAGCAGAATTTAGATATTCACTTGGGTTGCTGTAATGGGATTAGTGCAATAAGATCTTTGTTCACCAGTGTAGATGCATGGAGTCAACTAGCCTCCTCTTAAAATCTCCTGACATTTAAACTCCTTCAAAATCTTTATTTTACTTATAATGAGGGTTTGTTAGGTTATTTGGCTGGTTTGTGATGCAGAGTGACCACTACAGTGTATGTTCAATTCCCACACAGGCTGAAGTTGCCATGAAGCTTTGCTGCTATCTTGAGGTATTGAGACCCTCAGGCAAAACTCACCACCAGCTGTCTTTCTCTCTAATGAGAGAATAGCCCGATAGTCCTCTGAAATGAAAGTGACCTTACTTTTAATTTTGCTTCTGCATCCTTCCAACGCCACTTTCTTGTGTATCCTCCTGTCAAATAAAAATTGCCTCCCCCACCTGCTGAGCCCGAGCCAACCAAGTCATTTGCAGCAGCACTTTCATTAATCAACATGGGCAAGTGATATCCTGTTCCATAATTATCACTGAGTGGTGTAAATGAGAACCGCACAGATATTCAGCCTTTCCTACTGTCTAAATTGTGTTCAAATTTGCTGGGAGATACTGATAGAAGCTGCAATTGTTTTTCTGGTCCACTGCAGTATATTGTGTATGGCATCCAACTGTTAATCATTTCTGGCCCTTTTACAGTGATCTCAGACACCAAGTGATTGAAAGGTAATTTTTAATTTAAAAGATGCGAATGCAAAAATGGAATGTGAAAAATAGTGTTTTTATGTAGTTGTATCTCCATCACCTGAGCTGTGTAAATTGTTTTGAACGCTGATTAATGATCATCATTGTGAAACACTTTTTTCATTCTCTATCCACCTGTAAACTTTGTTATTCAGCCGCACCCAGTTCTTTAAGGATCCTTGCTCCCAAATACCAGACATCTGCTTCAGACTGAAAAATATAATTCAGCTGCTCAATGCATGCATTCTTATGTCCATATCATCTTGCTTTACTTTTAAAAGCATTTTCTTATAACATGGGACAAGCTGGCAGGAAGCATCTTTTATTCTAGTATCATACACTGCAGATTAAGTTGCTGCAGGCAGTTGTGTGGAATCTTGATTTAAAAGGGCATTGGCATTTGCTATCTTGGCAAGTAAACAGCAGAAAGCAGGGTCATTAGACAAGATAGAGGAAGGAAAGAATTAAATTACTATCTGAAAATGGCAGAGCTCACACAGGAGAACAAAAATGGATTATGGATTGAAAAAATAAAGCAGTTTAGTCCTGAATGCTGAGATTTTCTTTATGCCTGCTGAATGCTGCAATGTATTCAAACAATAATTGTAATTGGTGTGACAAAATAAAAACAGAAACATATTCTGAAATGTTATTGTTGTTCTAACAATTGGAAATTCATTTATCAAGTTTTTGGCCCCCTGACTGTAGGCTATGGCTCAGTTGGAAGCAGTCTTATCTCACAAGGTTTCGAGTTCATGTCCCACTGCTGCATTTGAGCTCAAACGTCTCAGCTGATGTTCCAGAGCTTTACTGATGGATTGCTGCAATGTTGGTAGTGCTGCCTTTTTGATTTGGTGTTAAACTGAGGTTCCATCTTCCTGCTTAGGTAGATGTGGAAGATCCATGATGGTAACAAGGTCAGCCAGGTGGACCACATAGAATATGAGTTTTGTGGTTGGGGCTGTTAATCTGGTCAAATCAGGGACCCCTGGCTGACAGATATAAACAGGAGTGTACCCTCCCCTTCACTGTTTGATCATGCAGCATTGCCTTTTGATGTGAAGGGCACTGCTTGTCACTGGCCACTCGGGTGTTTCCTTTTTTCCTGGTGGTGGAAACTGAATAAAGATTTGTGCTCCTTGTGTCTTTCACTGTGTCTCATACCTGCACACACACAACATGGGTGCTGGGGAAAAAAAAGCACTAAAAAAAAACAAAAGAAAATAAACAGGAGTGTCAGAGGGTTCTGTTCAATCTGAGAGCTGGCTCTGAGGGAGCTGGGTCGGTGTCAAGGACTGTCCACATGTAAATAAAGGGTGACTTTGTTGAGTTATTTCAGGTTCCATGTATTACAATAGGAACACAGGAACAAGAGTAGGCTGTTCAGCCCCTCGAACCTGTTCCACCAATCAGTGAGTTCATAGCTGATCTGAAGCCTGCTTCCATATATCTGCATTTGGCCCATACTGATCTATACCTTTACCTAACAAATATTTATCTATCCCAGATATAAAATTAACGTGTATTCCAGCATCCACAAAAAAAAAGATAAACAGGAGTGTAGTGGGCAGGACGGTGGCTCAGTGGTTAGCACTGCTGCCTCACAGCACCAGGGTTCCAGGTTCGATTCCAACCTCGGATGACTGTCTGTGTGGAGTTTCCTCCTGGTGCTCTGGTTTCTTCCCACAGTCCAAAGATGTGCAGGTTAGGTGAATTGGCCATGCTAAATTGCCCAAAGTGTTAGGTGCGTTAGTTAGAGGGGAAATGCGTCTGGGTGGGTTACTTTTCGGAGGGTCACTGTGCACTGGTTGGGCCGAAGGGTCTGTTTCCGCAGGAGTGTAGCCGGTGACTGACGTCAGTCTCGGAGGAAAGTGGGCTGGGGCGGGTCAGTCACTACGCAGGGTGTCCAGAGACCGGAAGGCCACCATCCATCTCGTAGGAAAGCTGCCAAGGATAATCCGGTCAGTACGTGGGCGACTGGAAGCTGGGTGGTCGATAACCAGCCTGGAGGAAAGCAGGGGAGGGTTGGTCAGCATGCAGGGCAGCCAGACACCGGAAGGCCGATGACTGTCCTGCAAGAAGGCTAGCCAAAGACAGTCTGATCAGAATGTGGTGTGGGCAGGTGTCAGGTGTCTTTTTTTATAGCTATATTGGGCCTGTGTTCTATCCACTGTTTCTGATTTGATTGTATTGTCTGTGTTTGTTACTGTTATCTATGTGATGAATGGAAGTGGGATTTGAGGTTTGCCCTCATCTCCCTGAAAACTGGTTGGACAGTGGGGTTTGGGGTTTGGCTTTGCTGCCCTTTCCCCTGTATATAGTGTTTTCTTTGTGGGAAAAAAAACAAGATTGTCAGAGGTTCTGTTCACTTCGAGAGCTGGCTCTGAGAGAACTGATCAGTGTCATGGACTCTCCAAGTGTAAATAAAGGGTGACTTGGTGACAGGATACTGGCCTCTGTGGAGTTATTTCTGATCCCATGTCAGTATTTGAACAAGAGCTTTCCCCAGTGTTCTGACATCAGCCCACGGCATTGTTCCAGCGAAGCTCATGCACAAACTGGAGAAATGGCACCTCATCTTCTGATTAGAGACTTTACAACCTTCTGGATTTAACATTAAATTGAACAACTTCAGACTGTGAACTCTGTTCTGCAGTTTGATGGTCTTTTCTTTTGCCAAGTGCAGATTTTAACCTTGTTTCTCATGCTTTTATTGTCAGATGCAGCTTTTCATTAGGCTGCCATTGACACTCACTCTGGACCAATGCCTTGTTTTTGAAACTATGCTTCCTTTGCTTTTGTTCCATTACATCATTGCCTTTTAATCTGTCCCACCCTTGACCCTCTCTCAGAGCTTCTCTTTGTCCTTCCCCATTCCTGTTTTTACAAGTATAAAATCCGTAGCATTTCTGCCTTCTTTCAGTTCTGAGGAAGTTGTTTTCAAGATGGAATATTAACCCCAGAGATGCTGCCAGACGTGTTGACCATTTTACACATTTTCTGTTTTTGTTCCAAATTTTATGCTGCAGATGATGAAAGATAAATTTTAAAGTTCACTATCCATGTATTGTCCGCAATTGTCCTGCAAATTAATGCACCACCATCTGTACGGCACAAGTCATGAGTGTGATGGAATACTGCCCATTTGCCTGAATGGGTCCAGCTCCAACAACACTCAAGAAGCTTGACACCATCCAAGACAAAGCAGCCTGCTCAAATGGCACCACAAACATCCACTTCTTCCACTATCAATGCACAGGTTGCAGCAATGGATATTGTTTTATTCACTGATATTTTTGTGACAAATTAGGCAGGTGTTTACAAAGGTTTTATTGCAAAATTTATGGTATCGTACAAACATAGGTTTTCACCTTTCTCTTCTGGACCCTTTCCCTTTGCAAGAAACCAACTACCCACTGGAGAAGAATTCAGCTCTTTATTTTATAAAGGAATCCACCAGCAAATTTACAAATCACTAGAATTCAGCTCTTTTGGAAAATCGACCCATCAGCAATTAAACACCTCAATTAACAAAGTACAATCACTGTAGCTATAACAAAAAAATCTCAGGAAAGAGGGAAAGAATGGGAGGGAATTTAATCAAAACACTGTTTGAGGGGGAGGTATGAATTCCAGTCTCTCTGGTGCAGGAACTCCTTTTAAAATAAGAAGTCTAAATGGGACTGACCCAGAGGTTGGGATATAATCATTGTTCCACAAAAGTCTTCAAGAACTCAGCACTCAATATTTTTAAACAACCTGTTCAGATGTGCCTGGAGCAGTTGAAACTTGAACCTGGGTGATCTGGCTGAAAGGTAAGGACAGAACGCAGTTCTTGGATATTTTTCATTAAAATCTTCAGACATAGAGTCAATGTTATGACCTCTGTGTGGGACCTGAACCTGGACCTTCCAGCAGGACTCAACTTGTTTTTATAAAAGACCCACCACCAAATTCGTCTGGTTGACGAATTTTGAAAAAAATTATAAGCAAAAACAGAAGTTGCTGGAAAAGCTCTGGCAGCATTTGTGAAGTTTGGAGGAAGGGTTAGTGGACCCAAAACGTTAGCTCTGATTTCTGTCCACAGATCCTGCCAGACTTGCTCAGCTCTTCCAGCACTTTTTTTTTGTTTTCTAGCATCAGCAGTTCTTTTGGCGTAACAAATTGCAAGCATCAGGAAGGGTAAAGGAAAAGAGGGAATGGATTAAATCAAAATGGAGTTGGTGGAGGAGATAATGCACCTCAGCCCCCATGTGGCCTGCTTCTGTCTGTTTGAGGGCACTGGTAGATTCGGTGTGCTCCCTGTCTAAGGCCTCCCAGGTATGAGCATAGCCGTGTAAGAGGCAGGCAGTAAGAACTCAGGTCTTTTTTTAATCAACCTATTCAGATGTATTATGGCACACACCTGGAGCAGGTGGGACATGTTTGCTGGCTCAGAGATAAGGACGCTACCACTGTGGCACAGTTCTTGAGAAACTCCAAATTAATCAATTAAGTAATGAAACAAAAGAAAGTTAGCAAGTATTGCTGGCCAGGGCAATGCATCAAAAACGAAACAAAAGAAAAGTAAGGGTTAAATCAAACAATGTTAGGGGGGGAAATGTACTTCAGCCCGCATTCTGCCTGCTTGTCTCTAGTATGTTTAAATTAGATTCCCTACATTGTGGAAACAGGCCCTTTAGCCCAACAAGTCCACACTGACCCTCCGAAGAGTAATCCACCCAGACCCATTCCCCTATCCATAAAAGACCTATGGATAAGTGCATGAATAGGAACAGTTTGGAGGGATATGGGCTATACGCAGGCAGGTGGGACTGGTTTAATTTGGGAACAGGTTGGCGTGGATTAGTTGGACTGAAGGGTCTGTTTCCATGCTGTATGACTCCAAAACTCAGGGTTTTTTTTGTTTTAAATAGAACAATGACTTCAGAGAGTAGACAGAAAACAGCATCTTAGAGTGTGGAAACAGGCCCTTCGACCCAACAAGTTCACACTGACCCTCCGAAGAGTAACCCAACCAGACCCATTCCCCTACCCTATATTTACCCCTGACTAATGCAGCCAACTTACACATCCCTGAACACTATGGGCAATTTAGCATGGCCAATTCACCTAACCTGCACATCTTTGGACTGTGGGAGGAAACCAGAGCACCCAGTGGAAACCAATTGAGACACAGGGAGAACATGCAAACTACACGCAGACAATCAACCGAGGCTGGAATTGAACCCAGGTCCCTGGCGCTGTGAGGCTGCAGTGCTAACCACTGAGCCACCATAATCACCCATTTGCCAAATTGCACATTTTATGTGATGCAGAACTCAGCTATTGCAGATATTTTTAAGCAACCTATTCAGATGTTATATCGCACCTCTGAAGGACTTGAACCCGGACCTACTGACCTGTAGCACAACCACTGTGCCACAAGAGCCCTCCAAGGCTCTTCTTTGCTTTTGAAAAATAATCCACCACCAAATCATTTAAATAATCAACTAAACAAACAATTAACAAGCAGTAATATAATAGAAACAAAATAGGGCAGAAATCTGAAACAAACACAAAGAATGCTGGAGAAACCTTTTTGCTGTAGGGAGAAACAGAGTTAATGGTTTGAGTCCAGTATGACTCTTCTGCAGAACTGAAGTTGCTGTACAGTTGACTGTGCTTCTCTCTCCACAGATGCTGCCATCTTTCTTCAATGTTTTTTCTGTTTCTCCTTTAGGGTCATTAACATGCTTGATTTGTTTTTGTAATGGTTGCATTCTTATAAGGGACACATTTGCATTGAAGTGTATGTGTTTATTCTATCAAAATATTGTAATCATCAATCTTAAATAAATATAGAGGAATGGAAAATGTTGCTGCATTTAGCAACATCCAATTAATGTGGAAGAAATGAGTCAGGCAAGGGACACGATTCATTGTCAAAGGAACTAACAAAACAAAGGTAAGCTGTCTTCCGTTACAGTGAAAGGTTGTGATTATCTGCAGAGCAAATTCTAGGCTCTTACACCTTTCCAGTGAATCCTGGTGTACATACAGGATTACAAATCTGGTACTTGTGCATCAGCAAGCTTTGCGCTACCTGCTTGTTTACATGATTCCATGATACAGCCAGCTGTAGACTTCTGTTGAGTGCTTCCCGTTACTGACGAGGAAGTGCAAAATCATGAGGAGGTAGCATAAAGTCAAGCTAGCCTGCACTACTGCAAAACTCTCCGAACGTGGGGGTGCTGTTTGACTGCTGCAGAAGTTGTAAGTCAGTCTAAAAATAGCTTAGTGCTGGGAAGGACCCCTCAGATGGTGCTGGGAGGTTCTCTGAAACAGTGCGAGAAGTCTTGGTGTAGTGCTTGGACAAGAGGAAGGAGGTCCTCTATCCACAAGCGAGCCAGGAGCTTGCTTGATTCATGTTTCAAAGGCCGTGGAAGTGAAAGAGGCTGATGTTGAAGCAGCACGACTCAATTTCTCAGTTTCGATGAGAGATGTAAGCACAGGAATAGGCTTTTACCGGGGGCACATCCAGTCCTGTCTCTTCCCTTCTTTGTTTTACTTTTGCTTCTGCTCTTTACTTTCGCTTTAGTTTCCTTTTCATTTGGTCTTTATTCTCCTCTTTTCTGAGACGGGTTGGTTGGCAGCACCTGCGTGGCAGTGAGAGCGGGCCACATACAGAGTGTCGGATGTACCTTCACCCGGTGATAGGTGGCAGCAGCCAGGACATTCTCCCGGTGATAGGAGGCAGCGGCCAGGACATTGTCCTGGTGATAGGAAGCACAGCCAGGACATTCTCCCGGTGGTAGGAAGCACAGCCAGGACATTCTCCTGGTAATAGGAAGCACAGCCAGGACATTCTCCCGGTGATAGGAAGCACAGCCAGGACATTGTCCTGGTGATAGGAAGCACAGCCAGGACATTCTCCCGGTGATAGGAAGCACTGCCAGGACTTTCTCTCGGTGATAGGAGGCAGCGGCCAGGACATTCTTCTGGTGATAGGAGGCAGCAGCTAGGACAATGTCCTGGTGATAGGAAGCACAGCCAGGACATTCTTCTTGTGAGAGGCAGCACAGCAAGAACATTCTCAGAGTGAGAGGAGGCAGCGGCCAGGACATTCTCCTGGTGATAGGAAGCACAGCCAGGACATTGTTCCAGTGATAGGAAGCACAGCCATGATATTCTCCTGGTGTTGGAAAGCACAGCTAGGACATTTTCCTGGTGATAGGAAGTACAGCCAGGACATTGTCCTGGTGATAGGAAGCACAGCCAGGACATTCTCCTGGTGATAGGAGGCAGCGGCCAGGACATTCTCCCGGAGATAGGAAGCACAGCCAGGACATTCTCCCGGTGGTAGGAAGCACAGCCAGGACATTCTCCCGGTGATAGGAAGCACAGCCAGGACTTTATCCCGGTGATAGGAAGCACAGCCAGGATATTCTCCTGATGATAGGAAGCACAGCCAGGACATTCTCCCAGTGATAGGAAGCACAGCCAGGACTTTATCCCGGTGATAGGAAGCACAGCCAGGATATTCTCCCGATGATAGGAAGCACAGCCAGGACATTCTCCCGGTGATGGGAGACAGCGGCCAGGACATTCTCCTGGCGTTGGGACGCACAGCCAGGACATTCTCCCAGTGTTAGGAAGCAGAGCCAGGGCATTCTCCTGGTGATAAGAGGCTCTGCCAGGGTTTTATCCAGTGATAGGAGGCAGCGGCCAGGACAATGTCCTTGTGATAGGAAGCAGAGCCAGGGCATTCTCCCCGTGAATTGAGGCAGCGGCAAGGACATTCTCCCGGTAACAGGAGGCAGCGGCCAGGACATTCTCCTGGTGATAGGAAGCAGAGCCAGGACATTCTCCTGGTGATAGGAGGCAGCAGCCAGGACATTCTCCTGGTGATAGAAAGCCCAGCCAGGGCATTCTCCTGGTGATAGGAAGCACAGCCAGGAAATTCTCCTGGTGATAGAAAGCACAGGCAGGGCATTCGTCCGGTGACAGGAGTCAGCAGCCAGGACATTCGCCTGGTGATAGGAAGCAGAGCCAGGACATTCTCCTGGTGATAGGAACCAGAGCCAGGACATTCTCCCGGTGATAGGAAGCAGAACCAGGACATTCTCCCAGTGATAGGAGGCAGCAGCCAGGACATTCTCCCGGTGATAGGAAGCACAGCCAGGACATTCTCCCGGTGATAGGAGGCAGCAGCCAGGATATTTTCCAGGTGATAGGAAGCACAGCCAGGACATTCTCCTGGTGATAGGAGGCACTGCCAGGACTTTTTCCTGGTGAGGGGAAGCACAGCCAGAACATTCTTGCAGTGATAGGAAGCACAGCCAGGACATTCTCCCGGTGATAGGAGGCAGCAGCCAGGACATTCTCCTGGTGATAGGAAGCACAGCCAGGACATTCTCCCGGTGATTGGAAGCAGAGCCAGGACATACTCCCAGTGATAGAAGGCAGCAGCCAGGACATTCTCCCGATGATAGGCAGCAAAGCCAGGGCATTCTTCCGGTGATAGGAAGTACAGCCAGGACATTCTCCCATGATAGGAAGCACTGCCAGGACATTCTCCTGGTGATAGGAGGCAGCAGCCAGGTCATTCTCCCGGTGATAGGAAGCCCTGCCAGGACATTCTCCCGGTGATAGGAGGCCGCAGCCAGGACATTCTCCCGGTGATAGGAGGCAGCAGCCAGGACATTCTCCTGGTGATAGGAAGCACAGTCAGGATATTCTCCTGGTGATAGGAAGCAGAGCCAGGACATTTTCATGTTAACAGGATGCACAGCCAGGGCATTCTCCCGGTGTTAGGAAGCACAGCCAGAACATTCTCCCAGTGATAGGAAGCACTGCCAATACATTCTCCCGGTTATAGGAAGCACCGCCAGGACATTCTCCCGGTGATAGGCTGCAGCGGCCAGTAGATTCTACCAGTGATAGGAAGCACAGCCAGAACATTCTCCGGGTGATAGGAAGCACTGCCAGGACATTCTCCCGGTGATAGGAAGCACTGCCAGGACATTCTCCCGATGATAGGAAGCACAGCCAGGACATTCTCCTGGTGATAGGAGGCAGCAGCCAGGGCATTCTCCCGGTGATAGGAAGCAGCAGCCAGGACATTCTCCTGGTGATAGGAGGCAGCAGCCAGGACATTCTCCCGGTGATAGGAGGCAGCAGCCAGGACATTCTCGCGGTGATAGGAGGCAGCAGCCAGGACATTCTCCCGGTGATAGGAGGCAGCAGCCAGGACATTCTCCTGGTGATAGGAAGCACAGTCAGGATATTCTCGCGGTGATAGGAAGCAGAGCCAGGACATTTTCATGTTGACAGGAAGCACAGCCAGGACATTCTCCCGGTGACAGGAAGCACCGCCAGGACATTCTCCTGCTGATAGGCTGCAGCGGCCAGTGCGTTCTACCAGTGATAGGAAGCACAGCGAGGACATTCTCCCGGTGATAGGAAGCAGAGCCACAACATTCTCCCGGTGATAGAAAGCACTGCCAGGACATTCTCCCGGTGATAGGAAGCACTGCCAGGCCATTCTCCCGATGATAGGAAGCACAGCGAGGACATTCTCCCGGTGATAGAAGGCAGCAGCCAGGACATTCTTCCGGTGATAGTAAGCTCTGCCAGGACATTCTCCTGGTAATAGGAGGCACAGTCAGGATATTCTTCTGGTGATAGGAAGCCGAGCCAGGACATTTTCATGTTGACAGGAAGCACAGCGAGGACATTCTCCCGGTGATAGGAAGCAGAGCCAGAACATTCTCCCGGTGATAGGAAGCACTGCCAGGACATTCTCCCGGTGATAGGAAGCACTGCCAGGACATTCTCCCGGTGATAGAAGGCAGCGGCTAGGACATTCTACTAGTGATAGGAGGCAGCAGCCAGGACATTCACCCGGTGTTAGGAAGCACAGCCAGAACATTCTCCCGGTGATTGGAAGCACTGCCAATACATTTTCCCGGTGATAGGAAGCACTGCCAATACATTCTACCGGTTATAGGAAGCACTGCCTGGACTTTCTCCCGGTGATTGGAAGCACAGCCAGGACATTCTCCTGGTAATAGGAAGCACTGCCAGGACGTTCTCCCGGTAATAGGAAGCTCAGCCAGGACATTCTTCCGGTGATAGGAAACAGCGGCCAGGACATTCTCCTCGTGATAGGAAGCAGAGCCAGGACATTCTCCTGGTGATAGGAAGCAGAGCCAGGACATTCTCCTGGTGATAGGAAGCAGAGCCAGGACATTCTCCCGGTGATAGGAAGCACAGCGAGGACATTCTCCCGGTGATAGAAGGCAGCGGCCAGGACATTCTCCCAATGATAGGAAGCACTGCCAGGACATTCTCCTGGTGATAGGAGGCAGCAGCCAGGGCATTCTCCCGGTGATAGGAAGCAGCAGCCAGGGCATTCTCCCATGATAGGAAGCTCTGCCAGGACATTCTCCTGGTGATAGGAGGCAGCAGCCAGGGCATTCTCCCGGTGATAGGAAGCAGCAGTCAGGACATTCTCCCGGTGATAGGAGGCAGCAGCCAGTACATTCTCCCGGTGATAGGAGGCAGCAGCCAGGACATTCTCCCGGTGATAGGAGGCAGCAGCCAGGACATTCTCCCGGTGATAGGAGGCAGCAGCCAGGACATTCTCCTGGTGATAGGAAGCACAGTCAGGATATTCTCGCGGTGATAGGAAGCAGTGCCAGGACATTTTCATATTGACAGGAAGCACAGCCAGGACAATCTCCCGGTGATAGGAAGCACCGCCAGGACATTCTCCCGGTGATAGGAAGCACTGCCAATACATTCTTCCGGTGATCGGAAGTACTGCCAGGACATTCTCCTGGTGATAGGAAGCCCAGCGAGGACATTCTCCCGGTGATAGAAGGCAGCGGCCAGGACATTCTACTAGTGATAGGAGGCAGCAGCCAGGACATTCACCCGGTGTTAGGAAGCACAGCCAGAACATTCTCCCGGTGATAGGAAGCACTGTCAATACATTCTCCCGGTTATTGGAAGCACCGCCAGGACATTCTCCCGGTGATAGGCTGCAGCGGCCAGTGCGTTCTACTAGTGATAGGAAGCAGAGCCAGAACATTCGCCCGGTGATAGGAAGCACTGCCAGGACATTCTCCCGGTGATAGGAAGCACTGCCAATACATTCTACCGGTTATAGGAAGCACTGCCTGGACTATCCCCCGGTGATTGGAAGCACAGCCAGGACATTCTCCTGGTGATAGGAAGCAGAGCCAGGACATTCTCCTGGTGATAGGAAGCAGAGCCAGGACATTCTCCCAGTGATAGGAAGTACAGCGAGGACATTCTCCCGGTGATAGAAGGCAGCGGCCAGGACATTCTCCCAATGATAGGAAGCACTGCCAGGACATTCTCCTGGTGATAGGAGGCAGCAGCCAGGGCATTCTCCCGGTGATAGGAAGCAGCAGCCAGGGCATTCTCCCATGATAGGAAGCTCTGCCAGGACATTCTCCTGGTGATAGGAGGCAGCAGCCAGGGCATTCTCCCGGTGATAGGAAGCAGCAGTCAGGACATTCTCCCGGTGATAGGAGGCAGCAGCCAGTACATTCTCCCGGTGATAGGAGGCAGCAGCCAGGACATTCTCCCGGTGATAGGAGGCAGCAGCCAGGACATTCTCCCGGTGATAGGAGGCAGCAGCCAGGACATTCTCCTGGTGATAGGAAGCACAGTCAGGATATTCTCGCGGTGATAGGAAGCAGTGCCAGGACATTTTCATATTGACAGGAAGCACAGCCAGGACAATCTCCCGGTGATAGGAAGCACCGCCAGGACATTCTCCCGGTGATAGGAAGCACTGCCAATACATTCTTCCGGTGATCGGAAGTACTGCCAGGACATTCTCCTGGTGATAGGAAGCCCAGCGAGGACATTCTCCCGGTGATAGAAGGCAGCGGCCAGGACATTCTACTAGTGATAGGAGGCAGCAGCCAGGACATTCACCCGGTGTTAGGAAGCACAGCCGGAACATTCTCCCGGTGATAGGAAGCACTGTCAATACATTCTCCCGGTTATTGGAAGCACCGCCAGGACATTCTCCCGGTGATAGGCTGCAGCGGCCAGTGCGTTCTACTAGTGATAGGAAGCAGAGCCAGAACATTCGCCCGGTGATAGGAAGCACTGCCAGGACATTCTCCCGGTGATAGGAAGCACTGCCAATACATTCTACCGGTTATAGGAAGCACTGCCTGGACTATCCCCCGGTGATTGGAAGCACAGCCAGGACATTCTCCTGGTGATAGGAAGCACTGCCAATACATTCTCCCGGTGATAGGAAGCACTGCCAATACATTCTACCGGTTATAGGAAGCACTGCCTGGACTATCCCCCGGTGATTGGAAGCACAGCCAGGACATTCTCCTGGTAATAGGAAGCACTGGCAGGACTTTCTCCCGGTAATAGGAAGCTCAGCCAGGACATTCTTCCGGTGATAGGAAACAGCGGCCAGGACATTCTCCTGGTGATAGGAAGCAGAGCCAGGGCATTCTCCCCGTGATTTGAGGCCGCGGCAAGGACATTCTCCCGGTGATAGGAAACAGAGCCAGGACATTCTCCCCGTGATAGGAAGCACTGCCAGGACATTCTTCCGGTGATAGGAAGCACTGCCAGGACATTCTCCCGGTGATAGGAAGCACAGCGAGGACATTCTCCCGATGATAGGAAGCACAGCGAGGACATTCTTCCGGTGATAGGAAGCACTGCCAGGACATTCTCCCGGTGATAGGAAGCACAGCGAGGACATTCTCCCCGTGATAGGAAGCACTGCCAGGACATTCTTCCGGTGATAGGAAGCACTGCCAGGACATTCTCCCGGTGATAGGAAGCACAGCCAGGACATTCTCCTGGTGATAGGAAGCACAGTCAGGATATTCTCGCGGTGATAGGAAGCAGTGCCAGGACATTTTCATATTGACAGGAAGCACAGCCAGGACAATCTCCCGGTGATAGGAAGCACCGCCAGGACATTCTCCCGGTGATAGGAAGCACTGCCAATACATTCTTCCGGTGATCGGAAGTACTGCCAGGACATTCTCCTGGTGATAGGAAGCCCAGCGAGGACATTCTCCCGGTGATAGAAGGCAGCGGCCAGGACATTCTACTAGTGATAGGAGGCAGCAGCCAGGACATTCACCCGGTGTTAGGAAGCACAGCCAGAACATTCTCCCGGTGATAGGAAGCACTGTCAATACATTCTCCCGGTTATTGGAAGCACCGCCAGGACATTCTCCCGGTGATAGGCTGCAGCGGCCAGTGCGTTCTACTAGTGATAGGAAGCAGAGCCAGAACATTCGCCCGGTGATAGGAAGCACTGCCAGGACATTCTCCCGGTGATAGGAAGCACTGCCAATACATTCTACCGGTTATAGGAAGCACTGCCTGGACTATCCCCCGGTGATTGGAAGCACAGCCAGGACATTCTCCTGGTGATAGGAAGCACTGCCAATACATTCTCCCGGTGATAGGAAGCACTGCCAATACATTCTACCGGTTATAGGAAGCACTGCCTGGACTATCCCCCGGTGATTGGAAGCACAGCCAGGACATTCTCCTGGTAATAGGAAGCACTGACAGGACTTTCTCCCGGTAATAGGAAGCTCAGCCAGGACATTCTTCCGGTGATAGGAAACAGCGGCCAGGACATTCTCCTGGTGATAGGAAGCAGAGCCAGGGCATTCTCCCCGTGATTTGAGGCCGCGGCAAGGACATTCTCCCGGTGATAGGAAACAGAGCCAGGACATTCTCCCCGTGATAGGAAGCACTGCCAGGACATTCTTCCGGTGATAGGAAGCACTGCCAGGACATTCTCCCGGTGATAGGAAGCACAGCGAGGACATTCTCCCGATGATAGGAAGCACAGCGAGGACATTCTTCCGGTGATAGGAAGCACTGCCAGGACATTCTCCCGGTGATAGGAAGCACAGCGAGGACATTCTCCCTGTGATAGGAAGCACTGCCAGGACATTCTTCCGGTGATAGGAAGCACTGCCAGGACATTCTCCCGGTGATAGGAAGCACAGCGAGGACATTCTTCCGGTGATAGGAAGCACAGCCAGGACATTCTCCTGGTGATAGGAGGCAGCAGGCAGGGCATTCTCCCGGTGATAGGAAGCAGCAGCCAGGACATTCTCCCGGTGATAGGAGGCCGCAGCCAGGACGTTCTCCCGGTGATAGGAGGCAGCAGCCAGGACATTCTCCCGGTGATAGGAGGCAGCAGCCAGGACATTCTCCCGGTGATAGGAGGCAGCAGCCAGGACATTCTCCCGGTGATAGGAGGCAGCAGCCAGGACATTCTCCCGGTGATAGGAGGCAGCAGCCAGGACATTCTCCTGGTGATAGGAAGCACAGTAGGGATATTCTCCTGGTGATAGGAAGCAGAGCCAGGACATTTTCATGTTGACAGGAAGCACAGCGAGGACATTCTCCCGGTGTTAGGAAGCACAGCCAGGACATTCTCCCGGTGACAGGAAGCACTACCAGGACATTCTCCCGGTGATAGAAGGCAGCGGCCAGGACATTCTACTAGTGATAGGAGGCAGCAGCCAGGACATTCACCCGGTGTTAGGAAGCACAGCCAGAACATTCTCCTGGTGATAGGAAGCACTGCCAATACATTCTCCCGGTGATAGGAAGCACTGCCAATACATTCTACCGGTTATAGGAAGCACTGCCTGGACTATCCCCCGGTGATTGGAAGCACAGCCAGGACATTCTCCTGGTAATAGGAAGCACTGACAGGACTTTCTCCCGGTAATAGGAAGCTCAGCCAGGACATTCTTCCGGTGATAGGAAACAGCGGCCAGGACATTCTCCTGGTGATAGGAAGCAGAGCCAGGGCATTCTCCCCGTGATTTGAGGCCGCGGCAAGGACATTCTCCCGGTGATAGGAAACAGAGCCAGGACATTCTCCCCGTGATAGGAAGCACTGCCAGGACATTCTTCCGGTGATAGGAAGCACTGCCAGGACATTCTCCTGGTGATAGGAAGCACAGCGAGGACATTCTCCCGGTGATAAGAAGGCAGCGGCCAGGACATTCTACTAGTGATAGGAGGCAGCAGCCAGGACACTCTCCCGGTGATAGGAGGCAGCAGCCAGGACATTCTCCCGGTGATAGGAGGCAGCAGCCAGGACATTCTCCTGGTGATAGGAAGCACAGTCAGGATATTCTCGCGGTGATAGGAAGCAGAGCCAGGACATTTTCATGTTGACAGGAAGCACAGCCAGGACATTCTCCCGGTGACAGGAAGCACCGCCAGGACATTCTCCTGCTGATAGGCTGCAGCGGCCAGTGCGTTCTACCAGTGATAGGAAGCACAGCGAGGACATTCTCCCGGTGATAGGAAGCAGAGCCACAACATTCTCCCGGTGATAGAAAGCACTGCCAGGACATTCTCCCGGTGATAGGAAGCACTGCCAGGCCATTCTCCCGATGATAGGAAGCACAGCGAGGACATTCTCCCGGTGATAGAAGGCAGCAGCCAGGACATTCTTCCGGTGATAGTAAGCTCTGCCAGGACATTCTCCTGGTAATAGGAGGCACAGTCAGGATATTCTTCTGGTGATAGGAAGCCGAGCCAGGACATTTTCATGTTGACAGGAAGCACAGCGAGGACATTCTCCCGGTGATAGGAAGCAGAGCCAGAACATTCTCCCGGTGATAGGAAGCACTGCCAGGACATTCTCCCGGTGATAGGAAGCACTGCCAGGACATTCTCCCGGTGATAGAAGGCAGCGGCTAGGACATTCTACTAGTGATAGGAGGCAGCAGCCAGGACATTCACCCGGTGTTAGGAAGCACAGCCAGAACATTCTCCCGGTGATTGGAAGCACTGCCAATACATTTTCCCGGTGATAGGAAGCACTGCCAATACATTCTACCGGTTATAGGAAGCACTGCCTGGACTTTCTCCCGGTGATTGGAAGCACAGCCAGGACATTCTCCTGGTAATAGGAAGCACTGCCAGGACGTTCTCCCGGTAATAGGAAGCTCAGCCAGGACATTCTTCCGGTGATAGGAAACAGCGGCCAGGACATTCTCCTCGTGATAGGAAGCAGAGCCAGGACATTCTCCTGGTGATAGGAAGCAGAGCCAGGACATTCTCCTGGTGATAGGAAGCAGAGCCAGGACATTCTCCCGGTGATAGGAAGCACAGCGAGGACATTCTCCCGGTGATAGAAGGCAGCGGCCAGGACATTCTCCCAATGATAGGAAGCACTGCCAGGACATTCTCCTGGTGATAGGAGGCAGCAGCCAGGGCATTCTCCCGGTGATAGGAAGCAGCAGCCAGGGCATTCTCCCATGATAGGAAGCTCTGCCAGGACATTCTCCTGGTGATAGGAGGCAGCAGCCAGGGCATTCTCCCGGTGATAGGAAGCAGCAGTCAGGACATTCTCCCGGTGATAGGAGGCAGCAGCCAGTACATTCTCCCGGTGATAGGAGGCAGCAGCCAGGACATTCTCCCGGTGATAGGAGGCAGCAGCCAGGACATTCTCCCGGTGATAGGAGGCAGCAGCCAGGACATTCTCCTGGTGATAGGAAGCACAGTCAGGATATTCTCGCGGTGATAGGAAGCAGTGCCAGGACATTTTCATATTGACAGGAAGCACAGCCAGGACAATCTCCCGGTGATAGGAAGCACCGCCAGGACATTCTCCCGGTGATAGGAAGCACTGCCAATACATTCTTCCGGTGATCGGAAGTACTGCCAGGACATTCTCCTGGTGATAGGAAGCCCAGCGAGGACATTCTCCCGGTGATAGAAGGCAGCGGCCAGGACATTCTACTAGTGATAGGAGGCAGCAGCCAGGACATTCACCCGGTGTTAGGAAGCACAGCCAGAACATTCTCCCGGTGATAGGAAGCACTGTCAATACATTCTCCCGGTTATTGGAAGCACCGCCAGGACATTCTCCCGGTGATAGGCTGCAGCGGCCAGTGCGTTCTACTAGTGATAGGAAGCAGAGCCAGAACATTCGCCCGGTGATAGGAAGCACTGCCAGGACATTCTCCCGGTGATAGGAAGCACTGCCAATACATTCTACCGGTTATAGGAAGCACTGCCTGGACTATCCCCCGGTGATTGGAAGCACAGCCAGGACATTCTCCTGGTGATAGGAAGCAGAGCCAGGACATTCTCCTGGTGATAGGAAGCAGAGCCAGGACATTCTCCCAGTGATAGGAAGTACAGCGAGGACATTCTCCCGGTGATAGAAGGCAGCGGCCAGGACATTCTCCCAATGATAGGAAGCACTGCCAGGACATTCTCCTGGTGATAGGAGGCAGCAGCCAGGGCATTCTCCCGGTGATAGGAAGCAGCAGCCAGGGCATTCTCCCATGATAGGAAGCTCTGCCAGGACATTCTCCTGGTGATAGGAGGCAGCAGCCAGGGCATTCTCCCGGTGATAGGAAGCAGCAGTCAGGACATTCTCCCGGTGATAGGAGGCAGCAGCCAGTACATTCTCCCGGTGATAGGAGGCAGCAGCCAGGACATTCTCCCGGTGATAGGAGGCAGCAGCCAGGACATTCTCCCGGTGATAGGAGGCAGCAGCCAGGACATTCTCCTGGTGATAGGAAGCACAGTCAGGATATTCTCGCGGTGATAGGAAGCAGTGCCAGGACATTTTCATATTGACAGGAAGCACAGCCAGGACAATCTCCCGGTGATAGGAAGCACCGCCAGGACATTCTCCCGGTGATAGGAAGCACTGCCAATACATTCTTCCGGTGATCGGAAGTACTGCCAGGACATTCTCCTGGTGATAGGAAGCCCAGCGAGGACATTCTCCCGGTGATAGAAGGCAGCGGCCAGGACATTCTACTAGTGATAGGAGGCAGCAGCCAGGACATTCACCCGGTGTTAGGAAGCACAGCCGGAACATTCTCCCGGTGATAGGAAGCACTGTCAATACATTCTCCCGGTTATTGGAAGCACCGCCAGGACATTCTCCCGGTGATAGGCTGCAGCGGCCAGTGCGTTCTACTAGTGATAGGAAGCAGAGCCAGAACATTCGCCCGGTGATAGGAAGCACTGCCAGGACATTCTCCCGGTGATAGGAAGCACTGCCAATACATTCTACCGGTTATAGGAAGCACTGCCTGGACTATCCCCCGGTGATTGGAAGCACAGCCAGGACATTCTCCTGGTGATAGGAAGCACTGCCAATACATTCTCCCGGTGATAGGAAGCACTGCCAATACATTCTACCGGTTATAGGAAGCACTGCCTGGACTATCCCCCGGTGATTGGAAGCACAGCCAGGACATTCTCCTGGTAATAGGAAGCACTGGCAGGACTTTCTCCCGGTAATAGGAAGCTCAGCCAGGACATTCTTCCGGTGATAGGAAACAGCGGCCAGGACATTCTCCTGGTGATAGGAAGCAGAGCCAGGGCATTCTCCCCGTGATTTGAGGCCGCGGCAAGGACATTCTCCCGGTGATAGGAAACAGAGCCAGGACATTCTCCCCGTGATAGGAAGCACTGCCAGGACATTCTTCCGGTGATAGGAAGCACTGCCAGGACATTCTCCCGGTGATAGGAAGCACAGCGAGGACATTCTCCCGATGATAGGAAGCACAGCGAGGACATTCTTCCGGTGATAGGAAGCACTGCCAGGACATTCTCCCGGTGATAGGAAGCACAGCGAGGACATTCTCCCCGTGATAGGAAGCACTGCCAGGACATTCTTCCGGTGATAGGAAGCACTGCCAGGACATTCTCCCGGTGATAGGAAGCACAGCGAGGACATTCTTCCGGTGATAGGAAGCACAGCCAGGACATTCTCCTGGTGATAGGAGGCAGCAGGCAGGGCATTCTCCCGGTGATAGGAAGCAGCAGCCAGGACATTCTCCCGGTGATAGGAGGCCGCAGCCAGGACGTTCTCCCGGTGATAGGAGGCAGCAGCCAGGACATTCTCCCGGTGATAGGAGGCAGCAGCCAGGACATTCTCCCGGTGATAGGAGGCAGCAGCCAGGACATTCTCCCGGTGATAGGAGGCAGCAGCCAGGACATTCTCCCGGTGATAGGAGGCAGCAGCCAGGACATTCTCCTGGTGATAGGAAGCACAGTAGGGATATTCTCCTGGTGATAGGAAGCAGAGCCAGGACATTTTCATGTTGACAGGAAGCACAGCGAGGACATTCTCCCGGTGTTAGGAAGCACAGCCAGGACATTCTCCCGGTGATAGGAAGCACTACCAGGACATTCTCCCGGTGATAGAAGGCAGCGGCCAGGACATTCTACTAGTGATAGGAGGCAGCAGCCAGGACATTCACCCGGTGTTAGGAAGCACAGCCAGAACATTCTCCTGGTGATAGGAAGCACTGCCAATACATTCTCCCGGTGATAGGAAGCACTGCCAATACATTCTACCGGTTATAGGAAGCACTGCCTGGACTATCCCCCGGTGATTGGAAGCACAGCCAGGACATTCTCCTGGTAATAGGAAGCACTGACAGGACTTTCTCCCGGTAATAGGAAGCTCAGCCAGGACATTCTTCCGGTGATAGGAAACAGCGGCCAGGACATTCTCCTGGTGATAGGAAGCAGAGCCAGGGCATTCTCCCCGTGATTTGAGGCCGCGGCAAGGACATTCTCCCGGTGATAGGAAACAGAGCCAGGACATTCTCCCCGTGATAGGAAGCACTGCCAGGACATTCTTCCGGTGATAGGAAGCACTGCCAGGACATTCTCCTGGTGATAGGAAGCACAGCGAGGACATTCTCCCGGTGATAAGAAGGCAGCGGCCAGGACATTCTACTAGTGATAGGAGGCAGCAGCCAGGACACTCTCCCGGTGATAGGAGGCAGCATCCAGGACATTCTCCCGGTGATAGGAAGCACTGCCAATACATTCTACCGGTTATAGGAAGCACTGCCTGGACTATCCCCCGGTGATTGGAAGCACAGCCAGGACATTCTCCTGGTAATAGGAAGCACTGACAGGACTTTCTCCCGGTAATAGGAAGCTCAGCCAGGACATTCTCCCGGTGATTGGAAGCAGAGCCAGGACATACTCCCAGTGATAGAAGGCAGCAGCCAGGACATTCTCCCGATGATAGGCAGCAAAGCCAGGGCATTCTTCCGGTGATAGGAAGTACAGCCAGGACATTCTCCCATGATAGGAAGCACTGCCAGGACATTCTCCTGGTGATAGGAGGCAGCAGCCAGGTCATTCTCCCGGTGATAGGAAGCCCTGCCAGGACATTCTCCCGGTGATAGGAGGCCGCAGCCAGGACATTCTCCCGGTGATAGGAGGCAGCAGCCAGGACATTCTCCTGGTGATAGGAAGCACAGTCAGGATATTCTCCTGGTGATAGGAAGCAGAGCCAGGACATTTTCATGTTAACAGGATGCACAGCCAGGGCATTCTCCCGGTGTTAGGAAGCACAGCCAGAACATTCTCCCAGTGATAGGAAGCACTGCCAATACATTCTCCCGGTTATAGGAAGCACCGCCAGGACATTCTCCCGGTGATAGGCTGCAGCGGCCAGTAGATTCTACCAGTGATAGGAAGCACAGCCAGAACATTCTCCGGGTGATAGGAAGCACTGCCAGGACATTCTCCCGGTGATAGGAAGCACTGCCAGGACATTCTCCCGATGATAGGAAGCACAGCCAGGACATTCTCCTGGTGATAGGAGGCAGCAGCCAGGGCATTCTCCCGGTGATAGGAAGCAGCAGCCAGGACATTCTCCTGGTGATAGGAGGCAGCAGACAGGACATTCTCCCGGTGATAGGAGGCAGCAGCCAGGACATTCTCGCGGTGATAGGAGGCAGCAGCCAGGACATTCTCCCGGTGATAGGAGGCAGCAGCCAGGACATTCTCCTGGTGATAGGAAGCACAGTCAGGATATTCCCGCGGTGATAGGAAGCAGAGCCAGGACATTTTCATGTTGACAGGAAGCACAGCCAGGACATTCTCCCGGTGACAGGAAGCACCGCCAGGACATTCTCCTGCTGATAGGCTGCAGCGGCCAGTGCGTTCTACCAGTGATAGGAAGCACAGCGAGGACATTCTCCCGGTGATAGGAAGCAGAGCCACAACATTCTCCCGGTGATAGAAAGCACTGCCAGGACATTCTCCCGGTGATAGGAAGCACTGCCAGGCCATTCTCCCGATGATAGGAAGCACAGCGAGGACATTCTCCCGGTGATAGAAGGCAGCAGCCAGGACATTCTTCCGGTGATAGTAAGCTCTGCCAGGACATTCTCCTGGTAATAGGAGGCACAGTCAGGATATTCTTCTGGTGATAGGAAGCCGAGCCAGGACATTTTCATGTTGACAGGAAGCACAGCGAGGACATTCTCCCGGTGATAGGAAGCAGAGCCAGAACATTCTCCCGGTGATAGGAAGCACTGCCAGGACATTCTCCCGGTGATAGGAAGCACTGCCAGGACATTCTCCCGGTGATAGAAGGCAGCGGCTAGGACATTCTACTAGTGATAGGAGGCAGCAGCCAGGACATTCACCCGGTGTTAGGAAGTTGAAACTTTATTGCTGGAACAGCACAGCAGGTCAGGCAGCATCCAGGGAACAGGAGATTCGACGTTTCGGGCACAGGCCCTTCTTCAGGATTCCTGAAGAAGGGCCTGTGCCCGAAACGTCGAATCTCCTGTTCCCTGGATGCTGCCTGACCTGCTGTGCTGTTCCAGCAATAAAGTTTCAACTTTGATCTCCAGCATCTGCAGACTCACTTTCTCCCCGGTGTTAGGAAGCACAGCCAGAACATTCTCCCGGTGATTGGAAGCACTGCCAATACATTTTCCCGGTGATAGGAAGCACTGCCAATACATTCTACCGGTTATAGGAAGCACTGCCTGGACTTTCTCCCGGTGATTGGAAGCACAGCCAGGACATTCTCCTGGTAATAGGAAGCACTGCCAGGACGTTCTCCCGGTAATAGGAAGCTCAGCCAGGACATTCTTCCGGTGATAGGAAACAGCGGCCAGGACATTCTCCTCGTGATAGGAAGCAGAGCCAGGACATTCTCCTGGTGATAGGAAGCAGAGCCAGGACATTCTCCTGGTGATAGGAAGCAGAGCCAGGACATTCTCCCGGTGATAGGAAGCACAGCGAGGACATTCTCCCGGTGATAGAAGGCAGCGGCCAGGACATTCTCCCAATGATAGGAAGCACTGCCAGGACATTCTCCTGGTGATAGGAGGCAGCAGCCAGGGCATTCTCCCGGTGATAGGAAGCAGCAGCCAGGGCATTCTCCCATGATAGGAAGCTCTGCCAGGACATTCTCCTGGTGATAGGAGGCAGCAGCCAGGGCATTCTCCCGGTGATAGGAAGCAGCAGTCAGGACATTCTCCCGGTGATAGGAGGCAGCAGCCAGTACATTCTCCCGGTGATAGGAGGCAGCAGCCAGGACATTCTCCCGGTGATAGGAGGCAGCAGCCAGGACATTCTCCCGGTGATAGGAGGCAGCAGCCAGGACATTCTCCTGGTGATAGGAAGCACAGTCAGGATATTCTCGCGGTGATAGGAAGCAGAGCCAGGACATTTTCATATTGACAGGAAGCACAGCCAGGACAATCTCCCGCTGATAGGAAACAGCGGCCAGGACATTCTCCTGGTGATAGGAAGCCCAGCGAGGACATTCTCCCGGTGATAGAAGGCAGCGGCCAGGACATTCTACTAGTGATAGGAGGCAGCAGCCAGGACATTCACCCGGTGTTAGGAAGCACAGCCAGAACATTCTCCCGGTGATAGGAAGCACTGTCAATACATTCTCCCGGTTATTGGAAGCACCGCCAGGACATTCTCCCGGTGATAGGCTGCAGCGGCCAGTGCGTTCTACTAGTGATAGGAAGCAGAGCCAGAACATTCGCCCGGTGATAGGAAGCACTGCCAGGACATTCTCCCGGTGATAGGAAGCACTGCCAATACATTCTACCGGTTATAGGAAGCACTGCCTGGACTATCCCCCGGTGATTGGAAGCACAGCCAGGACATTCTCCTGGTGATAGGAAGCACTGCCAATACATTCTCCCGGTGATAGGAAGCACTGCCAATACATTCTACCGGTTATAGGAAGCACTGCCTGGACTATCCCCCGGTGATTGGAAGCACAGCCAGGACATTCTCCTGGTAATAGGAAGCACTGACAGGACTTTCTCCCGGTAATAGGAAGCTCAGCCAGGACATTCTTCCGGTGATAGGAAACAGCGGCCAGGACATTCTCCTGGTGATAGGAAGCAGAGCTAGGGCATTCTCCCCGTGATTTGAGGCCGCGGCAAGGACATTCTCCCGGTGATAGGAAACAGAGCCAGGACATTCTCCCCGTGATAGGAAGCACTGCCAGGACATTCTTCCGGTGATAGGAAGCACTGCCAGGACATTCTCCCGGTGATAGGAAGCACTGCCAGGACATTCTCCCGGTGATAGGAAGCACAGCGAGGACATTCTTCCGGTGATAGGAAGCACTGCCAGGACATTCTCCCGGTGATAGGAAGCACAGCGAGGACATTCTCCCCGTGATAGGAAGCACTGCCAGGACATTCTTCCGGTGATAGGAAGCACTGCCAGGACATTCTCCAGGTGATAGGAAGCACAGCGAGGACATTCTTCCGGTGATAGGAAGCACAGCCAGGACATTCTCCTGGTGATAGGAGGCAGCAGGCAGGGCATTCTCCCGGTGATAGGAAGCAGCAGCCAGGACATTCTCCCGGTGATAGGAGGCCGCAGCCAGGACGTTCTCCCGGTGATAGGAGGCAGCAGCCAGGACATTCTCCCGGTGATAGGAGGCAGCAGCCAGGACATTCTCCCGGTGATAGGAGGCAGCAGCCAGGACATTCTCCCAGTGATAGGAGGCAGCAGCCAGGACATTCTCCTGGTGATAGGAAGCACAGTAGGGATATTCTCCTGGTGATAGGAAGCAGAGCCAGGACATTTTCATGTTGACAGGAAGCACAGCGAGGACATTCTCCCGGTGTTAGGAAGCACAGCCAGGACATTCTCCCGGTGATAGGAAGCACTACCAGGACATTCTCCCGGTGATAGAAGGCAGCGGCCAGGACATTCTACTAGTGATAGGAGGCAGCAGCCAGGACATTCACCCGGTGTTAGGAAGCACAGCCAGAACATTCTCCTGGTGATAGGAAGCACTGCCAATACATTCTCCCGGTGATAGGAAGCACTGCCAATACATTCTACCGGTTATAGGAAGCACTGCCTGGACTATCCCCCGGTGATTGGAAGCACAGCCAGGACATTCTCCTGGTAATAGGAAGCACTGACAGGACTTTCTCCCGGTAATAGGAAGCTCAGCCAGGACATTCTTCCGGTGATAGGAAACAGCGGCCAGGACATTCTCCTGGTGATAGGAAGCAGAGCCAGGGCATTCTCCCCGTGATTTGAGGCCGCGGCAAGGACATTCTCCCGGTGATAGGAAACAGAGCCAGGACATTCTCCCCGTGATAGGAAGCACTGCCAGGACATTCTTCCGGTGATAGGAAGCACTGCCAGGACATTCTCCTGGTGATAGGAAGCACAGCGAGGACATTCTCCCGGTGATAAGAAGGCAGCGGCCAGGACATTCTACTAGTGATAGGAGGCAGCAGCCAGGACACTCTCCCGGTGATAGGAGGCAGCAGCCAGGACATTCTCCTGGTGATAGGAAGCACAGTCAGGATATTCTCCTGGTGATAGGAAGCAGAGCCAGGACATTTTCATGTTGACAGGAAGCACAGCCAGGACAATCTCCCGGTGTTAGGAAGCACAGCCAGAACATTCTCCCGGTGATAGGAAGCACTGCCAATACATTCTCCCGGTTATAGGAAGCACCGCCAGGACATTCTCCCGGTGATAGGCTGCAGCGGACAATATGTTCTACCAGTGATAGGACGCACAGCCAGAACATTCTCCCGGTGATAGGAAGCACTGCCAGGACATTCTCCTGGTGATAGGAAGCACTGCCAGGACATTCTCCCGATGATAGGAAGTGCAGCCAGGACATTCTCCCGGTGATAGGAGGCAGCAGCCAGGACATTCTCCCAATGATAGGCAGCAAAGCCAGGACATTCTTCCGGTGATAGGAAGCACAGCCAGGACATTCTCCCATGATAGGAAGCTCTGCAAGGACATTCTCCTGGTGATAGGAGGCAGCAGCCAGGGCATTCTCCCGGTGATAGGAAGCACAGCCAGGACATTCTCCCGGTGATAGGCTGCAGCGGCCAGTACATTCTACCAGTGATAGGAAGCACAGCCAGGACATTCTCCCGGTGATAGGAAGCAGAGCCAGAACATTCTCCCGGTGATAGGAAGCACTGCCAGGACATTTTCCCGGTGATAGGAAGCACTGTCAGGACATTCTCCCGGTGATAGGAAGAACAGCGAGGACATTCTCCCAGTGATTGGAGGCAGCAGTCAGGACATTCTCCTGGTGACAGGAAGCACAGCCAGGACATTCTCCCGGTGACAGGAAGCACAGCCAGGGCATTCTTCCGGTGATAGGAGGCAGCAGCCAGGACATTCTCCCGGTGATAGGAAGCGCAGCTTGGACATTTCCCGGTGATGGGAGGCAGCATCCAGAACATTCTCCCGGTGATGGGAGGCATCAGCCAGGACATTCTCCTGGTGATACGAAGTAGTGCCAGGACATTCACCTGGCGATAGGCAGCACAGCCAGGACTTTTTCCCGGTGATTGGAAGCACCGCCAGGACATTCTCCTGGTGATAGGATTCAGCAACCAGGACATTTTTCTGGTGACAGGAGGCACAGCCAGGACATTCTCCCACTGATAGGACTCAGCAGCCAGGACATTCTCCCGGTGATAGGAGGCAGCAGCCAGGACATTCTCCTGGTGATACGAAGTAGTGCCAGGACATTCTCTTGGCGATAGGCAGCACAGCCAGGATATTTTCCCGGTGATAGGAAGCACAGCCAGGACATTCTCCCGGTGTTAGTAGGCTGCTGCCGGGACATTTTCCTGGTGATAGGAGACAGCAGCCAGGACATTCTCCTGGTGATAGGAAGGACAGCCAGGACATTCCTCCGGCGATAGGAAGCACAACCAGGACATTCTCCTGATGATGGGAAGCACAGCCAGGAGGTTCTCCTGGTGATACGATGCAGCAGCCAGGAAATTCTCCCGTTGACAGGAAGCACAGCCAGGACATTCTCCCGTTGACAGGAAGCACAGCCAGGACATTCTCCCGATGATAGGCAGCAAAGCCAGGACATTCTTCCGGTGATAGGAAGCACTGCCAGGACATTCACCTACTGATAGGAAGCATTGCCAGGACTTTTTCCCGGTGATTGGAATCACCACCAGGACATTCTCCTGGTAATAGGAAGCACTGATAGGACTTTCTACCGGTGATAGGAAGCAGCGGCCAGGACATTCTCCCGGTGATAGGAAGCACAGCCAGGACATTTTCCTAGTGATAGGAAGCACAGCCAGGACATTCTCCCAATGATAGGAAGCTCAGCCAGGACATTCCCCCGGTGATGGGAGGCAGCGGCCAGGACATTCTCCTGGTGATACGAAGCAGAGCCAGGACATTCTCCTGGTGATAGGAGGCAGCAGCCAGGACATTCTCCTGGTGATAGAAGGCAGCGGCCAGGACATTTTCCCGGTGATAGGAAGCACAGCCAGGACATTCTCCCGGTGATAGAAGGCAGCGGCCAGGACATTCCCCCGGTGTTAGGAAGCACAGCCAGGACATTCTCCCGGTGATAGGAGGCAGCGGCCAGGACATTCTCCCGGTGTTAGGAAGCACAGCCAGGACATTCTCCCGGTGATAGAAGGCAGCGGCCAGGACATTCTACCAGTGATAGGAGGCAGCAGCCAGGACATTCTCCCGGTGATTGGAAGCACAGCCAGGACATTCTCCTGGTAATAGGAAGCACAGCCAGGACTTTCTCCTGGTGATTGGAAGCACAGCCAGGACATTCTCCTGATGATAGGAAGCACAGCCAGGACATTCTCCCAGTCTTAGGAAGCACTGCCTGGACATTCTCCCGGTGATAGGAAGCACAGCCAGGACATTTTCCTAGTGATAGGAAGCACAGCCAGGACATTCTCCCAATGATAGGAAGCTCAGCCAGGACATTCCCCCGGTGATGGGAGGCAGCGGCCAGGACATTCTCCTGGTGATACGAAGCAGAGCCAGGACATTCTCCTGGTGATAGGAGGCAGCAGCCAGGACATTCTCCTGGTGATAGAAGGCAGCGGCCAGGACATTTTCCCGGTGATAGGAAGCACAGCCAGGACATTCTCCCGGTGATAGAAGGCAGCGGCCAGGACATTCTCCCGGTGTTAGGAAGCACAGCCAGGACATTCTCCCGGTGATAGGAGGCAGCGGCCAGGACATTCTCCCGGTGTTAGGAAGCACAGCCAGGACATTCTCCCGGTGATAGAAGGCAGCGGCCAGGACATTCTACCAGTGATAGGAGGCAGCAGCCAGGACATTCTCCTGGTGATTGGAAGCACAGCCAGGACATTCTCCTGATGATAGGAAGCACAGCCAGGACATTCTCCCAGTCTTAGGAAGCACTGCCTGGACATTCTCCCGGTGATTGGAAGCACAGCTAGGACATTCTTCCGGCGATAGGAAGCACAGCCAGGACACTCTCCCAGTGATAGGAAGCACAGCCAGGACATTCTCCCGGTGATAGGAAGCTTAGCCAGGGCATTCTCCCGTTGCCAGGAAGCACAGCCAGGACATTCTCCCAGTGATAGGAGGCAGCGGCCAGGACATTCTCCCAATGATAGGAGGCAGCAGCCAGGACATTCTCCTGGTGATAGGAAGCACAGCCAGGACATTCTTCCGGTGATAGGCAGCAAAGCCAGGACATTCTTCCGGTGATAGAAGGCAGCATCCAGGACATTCTCCGGATGATAGGCAGCAAAGCCAGGACATTCTTCCGGTGATAGGAAGCACTGCCAGGACATTCACCTGCTGATAGGAAGCATTGCCAGGAATTTTTCCCGGTGATTGGAAGCACCACCAGGACATTCTCCTGGTAATAGGAAGCACTGATAGGACTTTCTACCGGTGATAGGAAGCAGCGGCCAGGACATTCTCCCGGTGATAGGAAGCACAGCCAGGACATTCTCCCGGTGATGGGAGGCAGCAGCCAGGACCCATTCTCCTGGTGATACGAAGCAGAGCCAGGACATTCTCCTGGTGATAGTAGGCAGCAGTGAGGACATTCTCCTAGCGATAGGCAGCACAGCCAGGACATTTTCCGGCGTTAGGAAGCACAGCCAGGACATTCTCCCGGTGATAGTAAGCTGCAGCGGGGACATGTTCCTGGTGATAGGAGGCAGCAGCCAGGACATTCTCCTGGTGATACGAAGCAGAGCCAGGACATTCTCCTGGTGATAGAAGGCAGCAGCCAGGACATTCTACCAGTGATAGAAGGCAGCGGCCAGGACATTCTCCCGGTGTTAGGAAGCACAGCCAGGACATTCTCCCGGTGATAGAAGGCAGCGGCCAGGACATTCTACCAGTGATAGGAGGCAGCAGCCAGGACATTCTCCCGGTGTTAGGAAGCACAGCCAGGACATTCTCCCGGTGATTGGAAGCACAGCCAGGACATTCTCCTGGTAATAGGAAGCACAGCCAGGACTTTCTCCCGGTGATTGGAAGCACAGCCAGGACATTCTCCTGATGATAGGAAGCACAGCCAGGACATTCTCCCAGTCTTAGGAAGCACTGCCTGGACTTTCTCCCGGTGATTGGAAGCACAGCTAGGACATTCTTCCGGCGATAGGAAGCACAGCCAGGACATTCTCCCAGTGATAGGAAGCACAGCCAGGACATTCTCCCGGTGATAGGAAGCTTAGCCAGGGCATTCTCCCGTTGCCAGGAAGCACAGCCAGGACATTCTCCCAGTGATAGGAGGCAGCGGCCAGGACATTCTCCCAATGATAGGAGGCAGCAGCCAGGACATTCTCCTGGTGATAGGAAGCACAGCCAGGACATTCTTCCGGTGATAGGCAGCAAAGCCAGGACATTCTTCCGGTGATAGAAGGCAGCATCCAGGACATTCTCCGGATGATAGGCAGCAAAGCCAGGACATTCTTCCGGTGATAGGAAGCACTGCCAGGACATTCACCTGCTGATAGGAAGCATTGCCAGGACTTTTTCCCGGTGATTGGAAGCACCACCAGGACATTCTCCTGGTAATAGGAAGCACTGATAGGACTTTCTACCGGTGATAGGAAGCAGCGGCCAGGACATTCTCCCGGTGATGGGAGGCAGCAGCCAGGACCCATTCTCCTGGTGATACGAAGCAGAGCCAGGACATTCTCCTGGTGATAGTAGGCAGCAGTGAGGACATTCTCCTAGCGATAGGCAGCACAGCCAGGACATTTCCCCGGTGATAGTAGGCTGCAGTGGGGACATGTTCCTGGTGATAGGAGGCAGCAGCCAGGACATTCTCCTGGTGATACGAAGCAGAGCCAGGACATTCTCCTGGTGATAGTAGGCAGCAGTCAGGACATTCTCCTGCCGATAGGCAGCACAGCCAGGACATTTTCCCGGTGATAGGAAGCACAGCCAGGATATTCTCCCGGTGATAGTAGGCTGCAGCTGGGACATTTTCCTGGTGATAGGAGGCAGCAGCCAGGACATTCTCCTGGTGATAGGAAGGACAGCCAGGACATTTTTCTGGTGATAGGAAGCACAACCCGGACATTCTCCCGGTGATAGGAGGCAGCGGCCAGGACATTCTACTGGTGATAGAAAGCACAACCAGGACATTCTTCTGATGATAGGAAGCACAGCCAGGACATTCTCCCAGTGATAGAAGGCAGCAGCGAGGACATTCTCCCGATGATAGGCAGCAAAGCCAGGACATTCTCCCGGTGACAGGAAGTACTGCCAGGACATTCTTCTGGTGATAGGAAGCATTGCCAGGACTTTGTTCCGGTGATTGGAATCACCGCCGGGACATTCTCCTGGTAATAGGAAGCACTGATAGGGCTTTCTACCGCTGATAGCATGCACAGCCAAGACATTCTTCTGTTGATAGGAAGCGCAGCCAGGATATTCTCCCGGTGATATGAGGTAGCAGCCAGGGCATTCTCCCGGTGATAGGAAGCACAACCAGGACATTCTCCCAATGATAGGAAGCAGTAGCCAGGACATTCTCCTGGTGATAGAAAGCACAGTCAAGATATTCTCCCGGTAATAGGAAGCAGAGCTAGGACATACTCCCGGTGATAGGAAGCACAGCCAGGACATTCTCCCGGAGATAGGCTGCAGCGGCCAGGACATTCTACCAGTGATAGGAAGCACAGCCAGGACATTCTCCCGGTGATAGGAAGCACTACCAGGACATTCTCCCAGTGATCGGAAGCACAGCCAGGACATTCTCCCGGTGATAGGAAGCACTGCCAGGACATTCTCCTGGTGATAGGAAGCACTGCCAGGACATTCTCCCGGTTATAGGAAGCACTGCCAAGACTTTCTCCCGGTGATTGGAAGCACAGCCAGGACATTCTCCTGGTAATAGGAAGCACTGCCAGGACTTTTTCCCAGTGATTGGAAGCACAGCCAGGACCTTCTCCCGGTGATAGGAAACACAGCCAGGACATTCTTCTGGTGATAGGAAGCAGTGGCCAGGACATTCTCCTGGTGATAGAAAGCACAGCCAGAACATTCTCCAGGTGATGGGAAGCACAGCCAGGGCATTCTCCCGGTGACAGGAAGCACAGCCAGGACATTCTCTCGGTGATAGGAAGCAGAGCCAGGACATTTTCCTGGTGATAGTAAGCACAACCAGGACATTCTCCTGATCATGGGAAGCACAGCTAGGACATTTTCCCGGTGATAGGAGGCAGCGGCCAGGTCATTCTCCCAGGGATAGGACGCAGCAGCCAGGACATTCTCCCAGTGATAGGCATCAAAGCCAGGACATTCTCCTGGTGATAGGCATCAAAGCCAGGACATTCTCTTGGTAATAGGAAGCACTGATAGGACTTTCTACCGGTGTTAGGAAGCACAGCCAGGACATTCTTCCGGTGATAGGAAGCAGCGGCCAGGACATTCTCCTGGTAATAGGAGTCAGCAACCAGGACATTTTTCTGGTGATTGGAGGCACAGCCAGGACATTCTCCCGGTGATATGAGACAGCAGCCAGGACATTCTCTCGGTGATAGGAAGCACAGCTCGGACATTCTACCGGTGATAGGAGACAGCAGCCAGTACATTTTCCTGGTGATAGCAGGCAGCGGCCAGGACATTCTCCTGGTAATAGGAAGCACTGATAGGACTTTCTACCGGTGATAGGAAGCACAGCCAGAACATTCTCCCGGTGATAGGAAGCTCAGTCAGGACATTCTCCTGGTGATAGGAGGCTCTGCCAGGACATACTCCCAGTGACAGGAAGCGCAGCCAGGACCTTCTCTCGGTGATAGGAAGCAGAGCCAGGTCATTTTCCTGGTGATAGGAAGCACAGCCAGTGCATTCTACCGGTGATAGGAAGCACAGCCAGGACATTCTCCTGATGATAGGAGGCACTGACAGGACATTCTCCCGGTGATCGGAGGCAGCGGCGTGGGCATTCTCCTGGTGATAGGAAGCACAGCCAGGACAGTCTCCCGGTGATAGGAGGCAGCAGCCAGGACATTCTCCCGGTGTTAGGAAGCACAGCCAGGACATTCTCCCGGTGATAGGAGGCAGCGGCCAGGACATTCTCCCTGTGATAGGAGGCAGCAGCCAGGACATTCTCCCGGTGTTAGGAAGCACAGCCAGGACATTCTCCCGGTGATAGGAGGCAGCAGCCAGGACATTCTCCCAGTGATAGAACGCGGCAGCCAGGACATTCTCCTGGTGAAAGGAGCACAGCCAGGACATTCTCCTAGTGATAGGAAGCACAGCCAGGACATTCTCCCGGTGATAGGAAGCTCAGCCAGGACATTCAACTGGTGACAGAGAGCACAGCCAGGACATTCTCCCGGTGACAGGAAGCACAGCCAGGACATTCGGTGGTAGGAAGCAGAGCCAGGACATTTTCCTGGTGATAGGAGGCACTGCCAGGACATTCTCCCAGTGATAGGAGGCCGCTGCCAGGACTTTCTCCTGGTGATAGGTCGCATAGCCGGGGCATTCTTCCAGTGATAGGTAGCACAGCCAGGACATTCTCCCGGTGATTGGAGGCAGTGGCCAGGACATTTTCCCTGTGATAGGAGGTAGCAGCCAGGACATTCTCCCGGTGATAGGAAGCTGAGCCGTGACGTTCTCCCGGTGATAGGAAGCATAGCCATGACATTCTCCTGGTGATTGGAGGCTGCAGCCAGGACATTCTCCCAGTGATAGGAGGCACTGCCAGGACTTTCTCCCGGTGATAGGAGGCACTGCCAGGACCTTCTCCCGGTGATAGGAGGCACAGCCAGGACATTCTCCCGGTGATAGGAGGCACTGCCAGGACCTTCTCCCGGTGATAGGAGGCACAGCCAGGACTTTCTCCCGGTGATAGGTGGCAGCGGTCAGTACATTCTCTCACTGATGGGTGGCTGGTGACAACGAAGTGCGTTTTCTCTCCATTCGGGCCTGTGTCAGCGGCAGTGAAGTTGTTTTTTTGGTGTTGAAGCCCGATTGCAGCACAGTGTTCAAAATGGTAGTGCTGGCAAGGCCACATCTGCAACTGAAGCGGGATTTGTGGCCCGGAGGCAGCCTGGCTTGGCCTGGCAGTGGTGCCAGGGATGCTTGGTTGTGGGGCAAGTGTGGGTTCAGCAGTATCAGCGAAATGGGCCCTGCAGTGAAGAGATGGTGCCTAAAGTGGGGCAACTCCTACACTGGTGGGTCAGGAGCAAGCAGCAGTGAGACGGCGCACGTCACCCTTGAGGCGAGGTACTGGCATGGACGGGATTCGGAAAACCTAACTTCCGGAAAATTTTACTTTTTATTTTTTAATTTATTCCTATGACCTATAATGTTGGACTATTTAGTTCTATGTTGTTCTAAATGTGTTTTGTTTCCTAAAAATTTGATCTTAACTATCTGTCCCAAGATACCTTTGTACTTAAGGATGGCGCTGTACTGTGACATGTGTAAACCTTTCATTACTCATTTGAATATATGTGACATTCAAACTAATTCTGGGGTGGCACGGTTAACACTGCTGCCTCACAGCACCAGGAACCCGCCTTTGCTTCCAGCCTCGGGTGACTATTTGTGTGGAGTTTGCACATTCTCCCCATGTCTGTGTGCGTTTCCTCCCAGTTCTCCAGTTTCCTCCCACAATCCAAAGATGTGCAGGTTAGGTGAATTGGCCATGCTAAAATTGCCCGTAGTGTTCAGGAATGTGTAGGCTAGGTGCATTAGTCAGGGGAAACATAGAGTAGCAGGTGTAGGGGAACGGATCTGAGTGTGTTATTCTTTGGAGGATCGGTGTGGACTTGTTGTGCCAAATGGCCTGCTTCCCAAAGAGGAACAAAGAAAAAGAAAATAAAAAAATTGGAACTAATTCTATTTCTCAGTTGCTGCCACCAGCTCTAATGTTGATTTTGTCAGGTTTAGACTCTACCTTAGTCTGTAGTCTTGAGCTTGTGTATTGTGTATGTCATTTTATTGCATTTCAATAAAAAATGCATTTCATTTCCTTGACTTATTAATTATATATTAAATATGCCTCAAATATTTCGTAAAATTGTCACTTAATTGCCTGTTTATAGATTGATAGTAGAATTTAGTGAGCATGCAATCAGCTTGCAAAAAGTAATAATTTAAAAGCATTAATAAAATATTTCAACTAAAAATATGAATTACAAGTAATTGTAAAATAAAACAACCAAGGTCCTTTGTTTCTCCAGGAAATATTTGATTAATTACGTTCCCACCTTCCTTGGCAAGAAATTAAAACTACAGGAGGTTAATTTTCAAATTAAGCCGTATTATAATACCTATTCTTTATCGTTTACTTCCCAGTTTGAGAGATTGAATGAATAATTTCCATTGAAATAACTGGCAGCAGTGCAGATGGGCGTTTAAACCAATATATTTTTGAAAATATCAAACTGTCATGTTAGATTTACATTTTTAAAACATCTTGCAATACAATTTGACCCAAAATCTCAGCATCACCATCTCATCAAAGGTTGTTTTTCAGATGAGAGGCCTGTGACCAGTGGCATGCCACAATGATCGGTGCTGCATCCACTACTTTTCGCCATTAATATAAATGATTTGGATGTGAGCATAAAAGTTATAGTTAGTAAGTTTGCAGATGACACCAAAATTGGAAGTGTAGTGGACAGCGAAGAAAGTTACCTCAGATTACAATGGGATCTTGATCAGATGGGCCAATGGGCTGAGGAGTGGCAGATGCATTTTAATTCAGATAAATGCGAGGTGCTGCATTTTGGGAAAGCACATCTTGGCAAGACATATACACTTAATGGTAAGGTCCTAGGGAGTGTTGCTGAACAAAGAGACCTTGGAGTGCAGGTTCATAGCTCCTTGAAAGTGGAGTCGCAGGTAGATAGGATAGTGAAGAAGGCGTTTGGTGTGCTTTCCTTTATTGATCAGAGTATTGAGTACAGGAGTTGGGAGGTCATGTTGTGGCTGTAAAGGACATTGGTTAGGCCACTGTTGGAATATTGCGTGCAATTCTGGTCTCCTTCCTATCGGAAGAATGTTGTGAAACTTGAAAGGGTTCAGAAAAGATTTACAAGGATGTTGCCAGGGTTGAATCGGCTGGGGCTGTTTTCCCTGGAGTGTCGGGGGCTGAGGGGTGACCTTATAGAGATTTATAAAATCATGAAGGGCATGGATAGGATAAATAGACAAAGTCTTTTCCCTGGGGTGGGGGAGTCCAGAACTAGAGGGCATAGTTTTAGGATGAGATGGGAAAGATATAAAAGAGACTTAAAGGGCAACTTTTTCACAAAGAGGGTGGTACATGTATGGAATGAACTTCCAGACGAAGTGGTGGAGGCTGGTACAATTGCAACATTTAAAAGGCATTTGGATGGGTATATGAATAAGAAGGGTTTGGAGGGACATGAGCCGGGTGCTGGCAGGTGGGACTAGATTGGGTTGGGATATCCTGTCGGCATGGACAAATTGGACCAAAGGGTCTGTTTCCGTGCTGTACATCTCTATGACTCTAAATATTGGCATATTTAACCCATCACCTTACGTAGCCAATAATCTTATCAACTGTTCCATTTGACAGTACAAACCTGTAAAAATCATAACTCTATTAAAGTGTCACTGAGCAAAATTATGTTATTTAAAAATTTTGCATGAGATTTTCACCCAGGAGACTGGTTATAGGAGCTCTCCCTGGCGGAAAGCCAATTGAAGGTCTGACATTTAAGATTGTGTGCTCTTAATTGATTATGGAGATGAGTTTCCAGCTTACCTACATTCAGTGAGAATAGGAACAGCAGTGTGTCATGGAAAGGAAGAGAGTCATTTACACTCCTGACAGCAGCCATCACTATCTTCTTTTTTTTTCTCGCTCTAAACACACCTTCCACAGATTGGTGAGGTAACAACTCCACATTTCCTGTGCCAGGAACACATTAATAAGATTTTAACCTCGTAGGAACCATGACCTTTACTGCATCTCAGATCTCAATCTCAGATTCAAAGTTAACAGTTGGCATAATGACATTACAATAGCATCCACTCCATTTTGCCCATGTTAGGCACTAAATATTTTTCCTTCAGAACTACAAATTGGAAAATGGAAGTTGAACACTACTATACAGCTAAAAAGCAGCAGAAGAATTGTTTATGTTTTACAGCTTGAAGATCAAGCTGGGATTTTGTGGTCTACACTTTGATTATAAAGGACTACATTACTTTTTGGAGCAGTGAGGTGGGCACATTATAAGACACAGTGGCATTGGAATTCTTTGAGTTAAGAGAAAACTGGCCAGCAAATGCCTTTGGATTGACTCAGCTGCCTGTTATAGGAGAGACAGGAGAGGTGGTGCTATTGGACCAGTAAAGGCCAAGGTTAATGCTCTGGGTGTGCGGGTTCAAATCTTGCCATAGCACTTGGTGGAATTTAAATTCAGTTAATAAAAAATGTAGCTAAAAACCTAGTCTCTGTCATGTTTATCTTGAAACCATTGACAGTTGTCATAAAATCTAGTTCCTTAATTTCCTTTAAGGAAGGAAATCTTTCTTCCATCCTAAACTGGTCTGGTCTATGTGTTCGTCCAGACTACAGCAATGTAGTTACCTCTTACCTGCCCTCTGACATGGTATATTAAGCTATTTAATTCAAGGGCCATTAGGGTTGGTAGCAAGCCAGCCATTCCATATCCCATGAAAGAATAAAAAATTCTCACAAAGGAAGTTCAATAAAAGGGATCTACAGACTTTACACTGTCAGAATAGGATCAGATTCGACAACCTTCAACTCCAGTTGCATTCATCCAAGTCCAAAGTGAATGTGTCCTGGAAGAATTGTGAAACCTTCAAATCGGCTGAATTATTGCAAATGAGATACTTGGGGGAGATGTGGTTGTGATAAAAATAATTACATGCACCAATTGATAAACATTTATAAAGGAAAAAAAATGCTTGGAGAGAGATATATAAACATACAAGGATCTGAAAGAGTTAATATTGAAGAGTGGCCAGAGCGTCACCCACTATAGCATTCATGTGAGATCAAGATGGAAAATTAATATAGCAAGCCATCAGAAGCTTGGTGCTGGGCTTGTATCCAAGCAGACAAGCTGGAAGCTGGGGTTAACCCTTCAAGTCTGCTCCTCCAATTTGACAAGACTATGGCTCATCTGAATATGTCCTCAACTCTAATTTCATTTCTAATCCCTGTTCTCCCCCAGAACTCTTTGATTCCCTTATCAATCTTATTTATATAACTCTGCGTTAAAGATATTCATGACCTGCCTCTACTGCTCACTGGGACAACACAGTTCCACAAGGCAACAACCTTCTGCGAACTGAACTATGAGGTGTTCACACAACCTACGATGCTCTTTTGAGTGTCGAGGAGACTACATTGTGAGCAATGCATGTAGTGTACTAAATTGGTTAAAGAGTTATAGGGTATCACAGAGAGAATGTTCCATTTAGAATCTGATAAGGAAGAGGACTAGAGAGAATGATGTGGTGGTTCATAATCAGGGATGATCCATTGGATTCTGAGCCTGGGTAAGTCTGAAACTGGAGAGATTGTGAGAGGGATGTGGATGGGAAACGTCCTGAGTTAGTCTATGCAATTGCCTGCAGTCAAGAGGTATTCCCCAAGCTCAGTCAGACTGTTGAGGGTGTTCACTTCGATCAGAATACCTTGGAACTTGTTTGTACCACTTGCTGCATTTTCCAATGATAAAGCCAGCTGTAGTATGTATTTGAAGTTCAATTGGGCTTCACCTAGCAGGACCTTTTGCATAGTTCTATCATTAATCCCAAATACCAGATGGTCTCTCAGCATCTGATTAAGGGGTAAAGTAAATTCACGGTCTTCTGCCAGTTGACTTAAGCTAGTCATAAATACCAGTACTGATTCCCCTGGTTCTCAAATTGCTGCGTAAAAATGATAGCATCTCAGAGTTAGAGACTTGGGATCATAATATTCCTTAACTATGTCAGTCAGTTCTTGAAAAGTTTTAGTATCTGGTGCCTCAGAGAAAGTTAGGTTCCTAATGACAGAAAAAAACCTGCAGCTCTGCAGGTTATCAGGAGAATTACTCATTTTTCTTCTGCTACAATGTCCTTTTTCCTGGAAAAAAATAACACATTGTTTCCAGATACTGGGCTCAGTCCTCAATGGCAGGGTCAAACAAATCAAGCTTCCCAATGCAAGACAGGATGTAAGAAATGCTTACCCTAATTCTGTTGAGAGCGTGTTTCTTCAGGGTCATGCTTTACTCTCATCGCCACTGGAATAACTCCACATAAGCCGGTGTCCCATCACCAAGTCACCCTTTATTTACACTTGGACAGTCCTTGACCTCATACAGAACAACCTCATACAGAACGATGCACCGGTGTGTCAGTATCTCTGACACTCCTGTTAATATCCGTCAACCAGGGCTCCCTGATTGGATTAGATTAACAGTCCTAATCAGGGAACTCACAATCTGTGTGACTCCAGACCCATACCAATGTGCATAACTCTTAACTGCCTTTTAAAATGACTTCACAAGCTACTCAGTTCAGGGGCAAGTAGAGAAGTACAGTCGGTCAACAAATTTCCTGCAAACTTTCCAATAACTTCCACATCTCATTAAAGGTTTTAGAAAAAACGATTAACAGAATATTCTGACAAAAGCAAATGGTCTACCTATTTGTCTGTGCTGGTTCCACACCCTGTTAGGTTTCTTAGACTGTTCCAGTGAAGCTCAATGTAAGTTTAAAGAACAGCAACTCATCTTTTGATGAGACAATTTATAGCCTTTCAGACACAATGCTGATTTCAGCAATATCAGAATTTAATCTCTGCTCAAACATATTGAATGACAGTTGTTGATGATGATTCTATTTTTAAATCACACTTCCTCTATGCTCTCTTTTGTCGCACTCCCATCTCATTTTGCCTTGCACCATCATCACAATTGTTATTCAGTTTCTCTTGCCTCCCACTCTGTTACAAATCTTCCCTTTTGTTCTTTGCTCCTCATCTTTCCTGCTCTTTTACTTGCTTCTAGAGGCAGAGTTGTGTCATCTAAGACAATGGTTGACTCTATAATGGTCAGTCCTACCTTACATATCAGGAGCCACAGTCCGGTATGGCAGGCTCTTGCCCTGGAAGGTTGTGGGCTGAGCAGGCACAGGAGTTTCTGGTCTCTGTTCTTGGCCAGCAGAGCTATTCACTTTTACTCACCCCTGTCAATGCCATTTCAAACAGCACCCTCCCCCCCCCATCCTCCAGATGTCATGGCTATCAGCTATTGTCTCTTGTAGTCAGTGTTTATTTCTGTCATTTTCATATTTCACTGATGTGTCTTTTTAATATGCATTAATGGGAATGTGGCCATCACTGATTGAGCCAGCATTGTCCATTCCCAATTACCTTGGAGAAGGTAACTTGCCTTCTTGAAATACTTCAGTCTTTGGGGAGTAGGGATGCACACAGTGCTGCTCAGAAGGTAGTTCCAGGATTTTGACACAGTGACAGTAAGCGAATGGTGAAATAGTGATCATGAAGTGATAGTGGTGACATAGATGCAAGTCAGGATGTTATGTAGTTTGGAGGAGGATTTACAAATGGTTCTATTCCCATTCATCTCTTCCCCTTGTGCTCCTTTGTGATAGAGTTAGAGGGTCAGGAAGTTGCCGTTGAAGAAGCCTTAGTGACTTTCTTTAATATATCTTATAGATGATACCCACTGTGGCCACTGCCAGTCTGTGATCAAGAAAGCGAATGTTTAAAGAAGTGGTGTGATGCAAATCGGTGTGCTGATTTTTCCAGGATAATGTTGAGTCACTCGAGTGTTGTTGGAGCTGCACTCATCCAGGAAGTGAAGAGTGTTCCATCACATTCCTGAATTGTGTCTTGCAGATGGAGGCATTCAGGTGTCAGGAGGTGTATTACTCACCACAGAATTTCTCGCCTCTGACTTGGATTTGTAGCACAGAATTTATATGGCTGGTCTGCTTTGGTTTCTGGTCAGTGGTAACTCCCAGGATATTAATGGTGGATAATTCAATATTGGTAATACCATTGGAAATTAAGAAGCAACAGCTGGATTCTCCTTTGGATATGGTAATTGCCAGGTCTGGTGTCCTTGTAACAAAGCAGGAAGTACTTGCTTTAATCCTGTTCAATCTCTGATTTTTTTCAATTCCACTTAGAGATTTAAGATGTTTATCTGTTGTATTTTGCCATAAATGCTGCCTGATCCACTTTGTATTTCCAGCAAGGATTTTGTCTCTTTATTAGAGTATTTTGTCTGTTTTTCTAGGCATTCTGCAACCAGTGTCAAGATTGACATAAACATCTTCTGCTCCACTCTGAATTCATGTTTTTTTTAACAGTGCAAGAGATGATATCTTAATAGCATTAAATCAGTCCTAAATAAGATGCTTGTCTCATTGCTGTGCTACTACAATCTATAAATATCTTCATTTTATGCGGTGTGATCAAGGGAAACAAACAGCTGTTTCTCTTACACCGTTAATAATTTTGCCCAACCTTAGAAGATTTCATGGAAGCATTTCAACTCTGCTTAATAATGCTCTTCGGTGAAAAACTGCAAGATTGCCACCAGTTTACTAATTATTCTCATGAGTAATAGTTATTTTGTTCTTTGTCACATTACTTGAGTTCTTGCCACAGTGGTTACTAGTTAGTATTCACAATTTAATCATAAAGTTGTACAGCATGGTAAAAGACCCTTCAGTCCAATTTATCCACACCGACCAGATATCCTGAATCAATCTAGTCCCATTTCCTAGCATTTTGCCTATTTCCCTCTAAACCTTGCCTATTCATGTACCCCTCCAGATGCCTCTTAAATGTCATTGTATCAGCCTCCACCACCTCTTCCATACATTCCATACATATACCACCCTCTTCCTAAAAACATTACTCCTTGGCTTTCTGTTAAACCTTTCCCCTCTCACCTTAAACCTGCGGCCTCGAGTTTTGTACTCCCCTACCATGGGGAAAAGACCTTGGATATTCACCCTATCCATACCCCTCATGATTTTATAAACCTCTATAAAGTCCTCCCTCAGCCTGCAATCCTCCAGGGAAAATAGCCCAAGTCTATTCAGCCTCTCCCTATAGGTCAAACCCTCCAACCACGGCAACGTCTTTATAAGTCTTTTCTGAACCCTTTCAAGTTTCACAACATCCTTCCCATTGCAGGGAGACTAGAATTGAATGTAATATTCCAAAGTGGGGGCCTAACCAATGTCTTGCACAGTTGCAACATTACCTCCCAACTCCTATACTCAGTGCACTGACTAATAAAGAAAACATACCAAACGCCTTCTTCATTATCCTATCTACCTGTGACTCCACTTTCAAAGACCTATGAACCTGCACTCCAAGGTTTCTTTGTCAGCAACACTTCCTAGAACTTTACCATTAAGCGTACAAGTCCTGCCTTGATTTGCCTTACCAAAATGCAACACCTCATGTTGATCTAAACTCCATCTGCCACTCCTCAGTTCAAAAATAAACTACAAAAAAATATCTGTAATTTTCAACCAAATAATTTGCTCTCTTAATTCATCAAGTCTTTGAAGCTTACAGATTTACAAAATTTCTTGTTCTGTTGTTCACATTTACATGTTCCTGTAAAGCACATCTTTCCATATTGTGCACTGTGAGGGTAAAGGTTAGTGAGGAAATTGGGATAAATTCTAGTTAACTAGAATTTACATCTTTGGAGTAAAAATGCCCTGTTGATTAAGCCATTAAGTATCGTATTTTCTTCAACTTAAAGTCCAAGAGATTATTAAAACATTGATCAGCAGTAAGGTTTTAAACCAACCTTGGCTGTAACCCACTTATTAACCAGTTTGAGCAAAGCTTACCATAAGAACCCAGATTTTATGATAAAAATGACATTAGGACGCTGTAGTGATTGGAACCAAGTGGATCCTATTGACTATGAGATCGTTGATTGGGATCATTAACCTGTGCAAATCAGGGAGCCCTAGCTGACATATATAAACAGGAGGTAAATTTGAATAAAGATTTGTGCACCTTGTATCTTTCACTGTGTCTCATACCTGCACACACACAACATGGGTGCTGGGGGAAAATATAAGCACCACAGCGGTTAGGTGGTAGTGTGAGGGTAAAAAAAAACAAACAGGAGTATCAGAGATAAAAAAAACTGGAGTGTCAGAGGTTTTTTTAAAAAAAAGAAAGAAAAAAAATAAACAGGAGGTTCAGACAGTCTTCTGACTTCAGGGACTGACTCCAAGTTGGCTGGTCATAGCCAGCATACTGTGCACATCTAAATAAAGGGTCACTTGGTGATGGGATACCGGTCTGTGTGCAGTTATTTCAGGCACTATGATTAAAGAATAGTTTAGACAACAGCTTATGGTGACAGCATGTGCACAGCCTGAATACTGGAAACTGAGAGGTTGTTGTCTGTGTTGTACTGCTCAGAAACATTGCTGCGACAGCATTTCACTGAACAATTCTCCAGTGGGACACATAAAATGCATGTACTCATCCCCTAGGTCTTCATAATTCTTGCTAGAAGTTAAAGTTTGTCCATTCAAGTGTAGATGGATATTGAATAGTGTTATAAATGTATCTTTTGCAAATAGCCTCTCCCAGAGTGAAAACTATTTTGTGAGTTGGAAGTCTCATTCTTTCAGATTTTAATTATAGTTGGAGATATAAAACCATATATTTTCTTGCTTCATTAATCTCTCTGTCTTTCTTTCCTTCACTTTATTTTATCATATGTACATGGTTGACTCTGCACTGCTCGTGAAGAATTCTTCAAAATGAGTGATTTAGGTGATATTGCTGTTTGCTGTGTTCTCATCGATGACAGATCTCCTGTAGAGGGCATTGAGTTGTTGTCAATTTCTAATTACATCATGTTATCATGCAAAAGCCCATTGGAGGTCTATGGGCAAGTGCAATTTGGAATGGATAGTTAATTCCCCAATGGCCACAAATCAAGGTTAATTTTCATCTCAACAATATTTGGCAACTTCAGAACATCTGTTTTGCAATCTCAGGAGAAACAACTTAAACAATTACTTGAAAATCTCTCATATGAACATAAAAGACCTTTATGACTTGTAAACTTGGAGGTAGATGTCTGCCAAATGTGAACAATCCCCTGTTGTTCACTTAAAGGATGTGGGTGAGACTTTTTTAATAGCTGATATGATTTATAAGCCAGTTTTTATGGCTGCTGCAGTATTTTACAGATAATAATATACTTCAAAATTGATGGCGACTCCTCAAATTAGATAAAGTGGACCTTCTACTGATTTTCAATGCAGACCCAGAGACCACACCCTCACTTTGATTGTGGTTCATATAAGTTTAATATTTAAAATAAATTTGCATTTTACTCAATGCTATAGAACAAACATTGAGTGGCTGAAGGAATATAAGCTGTGGAAATGTGAGGTTATGTATTTGGCAGGAAGAATTTAGGCGTTGAGTATTATTTAACTGGAGAAAGACTGCAGAAAGCTAGAACACAGAGGGATTTGGGGGTCTTCAACAATGAACCACAAAAAGCTAGAATATAAGTTTAACGGATGATAGAAAGGCAAATACAATGTTGGCTCTTATTTAAAAGGGAATTGAATGCAAATGTAGAGAGGTTTTTCTAAAACTATGCAATGCACTAATCAGAACACAGATGGAATACTGTGAATAGTTTTGGGTCCCTTATCTAAGGAAATATTGCAGAAATGTGGGAGTGCTGTGCTCACCAGCTTGTGTTCCCAACAGTAACCTAGCTAGATGTCCTGTTGAGGTATGAGATGGTGGGGGTTGGAGTTGGGAATGGGTTGGGGTATGCGTGAAGGAAGCAGCCTTGTTAATGTCTACTCTGAGGCCTCTGAATTTACCTGCTGTGAGATTTGGAGGGCCTTTCTTGTGGAAACGCCAACTTGGCAGTGAACATTGCACTTGCATTGCAAGACATAAAAGAGTGATCAATAGTTATAGTTTGTGTGTGATTATGACAGTGGGATTAATATGATAGTTGCAGTGGAATGAAGAATGGTACTTACTCGGTTGTCAGACAGCTTAGATGTCTTGACATCCCTTCGGGAGAGGTCCCCATACTTTTCTGTGTGTGCCTGGGTTCTTTCTTCATCGAAGGTGAGGAGCCTAATTTTGAGAATGCCCACCACCTGACCAGACCCCTTTTGCCCTATTGTTTATTGCCCATCCCTAATTGTCCATAAGGCAGTTAAAAGTGAACCACATTGCTATGGGTCTGGAGTCACATGTAGGCCAGAGGAGGTAAGGATGGCAGTTTCGTACCCTAGAGGACATTAGTGAACCAGATGGGTTTTCTGACAGTCAACAATGGATTCATGGTCATTACTAGATTCTTAATTCTAGATATTTATTGAATTCAAATTCCACCATCTGCCATAGCAGAATTCAAATACATGTCCCCAGAACATTATCTGGATCTCTGGATTAACAGTCCTGCAATAGGACCACTAGGCCATCACTTCTCCCTGAACTGTCTTCTCCTGGAATGAGATAAAGGGTGGGATTGAGTGATATGGAAATGGGTGGCACATCTGTTAGTGCTGGTGCAGATGGTGAGATGCCACGGGTGGATGAGAAGGGTTCTCATGGGAACGGAGGGTTCATTGGGAGGAAGTGTGGAGGAGAAATTGATGGAAGATGTTGCATGGGACAGTGACAGTGGCAGAGCATTAGCATTGGTGGGAGAATGGGTCAGTAGCAGGAATAGAAGTGGGAGAATGTGAAGGAGGAGAGAGGAAGTGGTTGCACTGACCTTGGCTGTAGGTTCAAAAACTTGAGACTTCCCTGATGCAGGTGGCAATCTCGGCCCAAGCTGGCAGAATCTGATGCCATGGCTGCTTTTGCTGGTCTAGGGAGAGGAGGACCTCCCATCGACCAGAACCTCCAGGCCCCTGTCTGTAAAACAGGGTACAAATTTCTTTTAAATGTCGGGAAATGTATAGAAATGCCCAGACTCGTGTGGGTGTGCAACTGCAGGCTGTCCATTCCAGGGAATCCAGTGAACAGTGAACTCTTATGGCTATGGCGAGTGGTAGAATCGGCCTAGAGAGATACTGTAGGGGTGTGGGTGGTGGTTAATGAGGCGAGTTTGCAATGATATGGTGAGAAATCTTGCTAGGCGACATGGAAAGAAACCTTCAATGAAACGCGACAAATTGACACTTAGCAAAGATATCACAAAATTCAGCCCTAAGAAGATTTACCAAAGAATTAAAAGGTTCTTGTAATAAAAATGAGAAGAGTAAGGACATATCAGATATGGGTTCTGTTTTCTCTTTCAATCCGTCTGCAATATGAAATTGTGCTAACTGAAGTTAAATACAAAGTTTAACTATTCTTAATAAATCATTATAAAGCTGGATAAAAAAGGACTTTGAACTTCATGTTTATTCATTTACAATGTAATAGCCCCATCAATGAAATGTCTTTGTGTATTAGATCCTGTATGATCCCACAAAGATGAATTCTGGTGGGTTTGCACTCCCATTAGTTTTCACCTCAGTGTGGCCTTATCCTGGGCTTATCCTTGTAGTTTTATCACATCAGTCTCATATTTCAGGATCATTTCACCCACTTACCAATAGTCAGTGAAATTCTGCTTCCTTCATTGAAAATTTTGCTGTTTGCATCTTCTTTATAAACTGAGGCATTTGAGTTTCTGTCTCCATTTTCTGGAATTTTGTCTGGATAGCATCTGTTCTCATTATCCAGTTATTTTAATTGAGAGTCATTACTGTCAGTCCTTCACGCACTCATATTAAATCAAATCTAACTAAATCATGTTTTGATTGCAAAATTTGCTGTGACAACATATGCTTTTAAAGATTAGTTTGTCAGGGGATAATTTGTTTACTTTTGCATCAAACATGGTTCAAACTGAAGCATGGAAAATAATTACACCACAGAAAGAAGACTGTTTGTTCACAATGGATGTAAAAAAGTGGTCTAATATTTCAAGACTCACCTTTTTTTATGAGAATGTATTTGGTCTGAATCCTCTTTATCTCCTCCTTGAATGTTTTGCACTGCTCTGACACTGATTTATCTTCAAGTAGCTGTTTCCAATCCAAGTTACATTTGAATTAGAATGAACTGCAAAATATATTTAATACTTCCAAATTATATCTCAGTTTAGTAAAGTTTGCCTTTTTCCATTTTAAAATGTTTACTCTTGGTCTGCCTTTGTTCTTTCCCATTGCCACTCAAAATCTAACTGAATCATGACCATAGCCATTTAAATGCTGCATCACTGTTACCCCTTCCATCTGCCCAACTTCATTCCCTGAATGTACCTTCTCAACAGCCTGATCTCTTTGGGCTTAATGTGGTGGCTGAAGAAAGTTCCCTGAATGTATTTTTTGAATTTTATGTTCTCTACAATTTTTTAATAATGAATTTATCTCAGGTAATGTGAAAGTGATTGAATTTCCCACCTAGTAATACCCATTTCTGTTCTCAGAAATTTCAGAACTGAACAAGAATCATCAGAAGATGGCTTCTACACATTAAAAAAAATTAAGGGATAGTGCAGGAAGGTGATGTTCTGTAGAAGATCAATCATGATCTCATTGAAGGGCAAAATGAACTCAAAGGGCTGAATTGCCTACTCCTGCTCTTATGTTTCATGTTCCATGTTCTAATGTGACACTCCTACCAGAGTAAAAATGTTAAATCTGTTTCTCTCTGCTCAGATGTTGCCATACCTAATGAGATTGTTCCAACTTTCTAAGTGCCCTGTTTTATCCCTACTTAATCCCATCTGTCTGTCCTTTCATATTTTTGTATTCTGTTAATATCAAATACTCAATTTCTTTTTAACGTGTATACAGTATAGTCCATATGTCATCATGATAAAGCATTCAATGTTCAAATAATTGTGGAACATTTTTCTTCAAATCATCTCCTTTACTCTTTGAGCATTTATCCTGATTCTAAGCCTCCTGTGCCAATTTGTCAAACAGTGTAAACAATCTCAACATGTCTGGCAGCATCTGCACACAGAGAGAGAGAGAGAGCTAATATTCAGTTTGATTGCTTTCTCATTTGAACTGTTTCTCTGTCCACAGATGCTGGCTATTTCCAATATTTTCTGTTTGCATTTCAGACTTCTAGCATTTCTGAGTATTTTGCTTCTGTAGGCATTTCCAATGTTATACTTTGTCATCGATAGTCACAGGTGAGGTGCCGGAAGACTGGAGGTTGGCAAACATGGTGCCACTGTTTAAGACAAGCCAGGGAACTATAGACCGGTGAGCCTGACCTCGGTGGTGGGCAAGTTGTTGGAGGGAATCCTGAGGGACAGGATGTACATGTATTTGGAAAGGCAAGGACTGATTCGGGATAGTCAGCATGGCTTTGTGCATGGGAAATCATGTCTCACAAACTTGATTGAGTTTTTTGAAGAAGTAACAAAGAAGATTGATGAGGGCAGAGCAGTAGATGTGATTTTTATGGACTTCAGTAAGGCGTTCGACAAAGTTCCCCATGGGAGACTGATTAGCAAAGTTAGATCTCACGGAATACAGGGAGAACTAGCCATTTGGATACAGAACTGGCTGAAAGGTAGAAGACAGAGGGTGGTGGTGGAGGGTTGTTTTTCAGACTGGAGGCCTGTGACCAGTGGAGTGCCACAAGGAACGGTGCTGGGCCCTCTACTTTTTGTCATTTACATAAATGATTTGGATGCGAGCATAAGAGGGACAGTTAGTAAGTTTGCAGATGACACCAAACTTGGAGGTGTAGTGGACAACGAAGAGGGTTACCTCAGATTACAACAGGATCTTGACCAGATGGGCCAATGGGCTGAGAAGTGGCAGATGGAGTTTAATTCAGAGAAATGCGAGTTGCTGCATTTTGGGAAAGCAAATCTTAGCAGGACTTATATACTTAATGGTAAGGTCCTAGGGAGTGTTGCTGAACAAAGAGACCTTGGAGTGCAGGTTCATAGCTCCTTGAAAGTGGAGTCACAGGTAGATAGAATAGTGAAGGTGGCGTTTGGTATGCTTTCCTTTATTGTTCAGAGTATTGAGTACAGGAGTTGGGAGGTCATGTTGCGGCTGTAGAGGACATTGGTTAGGCCACTGTTGGAATATTGCGTGCAATTCTGGTCTCTTTCCTATCGGAAAGATGTTGTGAAACTTGAAAGGGTTCAGAAAAGATTTACAAGGATGTTGCCAGGGTTGGAGGATCTGAGCTAGTGGGAGAGGCTGAACAGGCTGGGGCTGTTTTCCATGGAACATCAGAGGCTGAGGGGTGACCTGATAGAGGTTTACAAAATTATGAGGGGCATAGATGGGATAAATAGACCAAGTCTTTTCCCTGGGGTTGGGGAGTCCAGAACTAGAGGGCATAGGTTTAGGGTGAGAGGGGAAAGATATAAAAGAGACCTAAAGGCAACTTATTCACGCAGAGGGTGGTACGTGTATGGAATGAGCTGCCAGAGGATGTGGTGGTGGCTGGTACAATTGCAACATTTGAGAGGCATTTGGATGGGTATATGAATAGGAAGGGTTTGGAGGGATATGGGCCGGACGCTGGCAGGTAGGACTAGATTGGGTTGGGATATCTGGTTGGCATGGACGGGTTGGACCAAAGGGTCTGTTTCCGTGCTGTACATCTCTATGACTCTATTATGAGATCTCACCTTAACCTTCTCTTACTAGTGAATAAAGTCATTTTTTATGAGTCTACACAGCTATGATGTCTCATTGTTGGGTCATCAGTCTTTGGAACTCTCTTCATATGGCGGTGGAAGAAGGATCATTGAATATTTTTAAGGCAAGAGTAGATTATTCTTGACTAACAAGACAGCCAGTGGTATTCAGGGGTAGGCGGGCGTGGAGCTGAAGGCACAATGAGATCAGCGGTAATCTGATTGAATGGTAGAGCAAGTTGGAAGGATGAATAGCCTTCTCATGCTCCCAATTCATACGTTTGTATGTTCTTATCATGCTCCCAATTCATATGTTCATATGTTCTTATCGTGCTGCTGACTCACCACATCTTTAGGTTCCTTCTGTCATGAGATTCCTAAAACAATATACCAAAGGGGAAGCGAAACCTATTGTTGTATAATTATGATGAAGATCATGTTAAATTGTTATAATTTAAAACTTAACTACATATATGTGACACTAAATCCTGTGCAGTGTTGCGATCATGCCTTTTATTTCAATTCACTGTGATCACATTCAATTTCATTCATGAGTGAAATGGTTTAGTTGATTGTGAGTATGAGCTATAATTAATGCTGTTTCTTTTCTGTTTAGTTTTAATAGTGTTCAACTTGGAAGTCACATTTTGTTTCGCGAATTCGCCTTCATCAAAGCTACCCCTTACAATAGGGCTTCATTTATTCAAATGTTCTGGCGGTGCTTTCGGCAAATAGGCAAGAATGGAGGTAGGTCTTTCATGATGATTTTTTGAAGAAGACTGGAGACAGTTCCAGATGAAATACAAAATTAAACTAGTCATCCAGGTAATTAGGAGTATTCCATCACATTCCTGAATTGCATTTTGAAGTTGGTGGACCATCTTTGGGAAGTGTAGAGGTGAGTTACTTGTAGCTGTTTGGCTCATCCAATTCAGGGTTAGAATCATAGAATCCCTACAGTGTGGAAACAGGCCCTTCGGCCCACCAAGTCCACACCAGCCGTCTGAAGAGTAACCCTCCTAGGCCGATTCCCCTGTTATGTTATAGTTACCCCGACTAATGCACCTAACCTATGCATCCCTGAGTTTCTAATTTGCAAATTTTGTTTGCAAGTTATTCAGAATTGACCAAGTTTCTGTTGTAAAGTAACTAGTTAATCTAGTACGTTAATAACATGCAAATCCAGCCTCACATAACTTGGGAATGAAGTGATGAATGTTTTTGCAAAACTGCTATTTAAATTTAAATAAAATTGTTTTTCTCCACATTTAATTGTTTTTGCCCACAAGTGGTCTGAAAAAAACAGGATTTATTTCTGCCCTTGCATCTAATGTAATCACCGTTTCTCAGCTGCAGGAACAAGAACTACATGGTATTTTTAAAAACACATTTGAAATCCTCCAGCAAAACTATTAGCCCTGTCACTCACTTTTATGTTCTTTTTGAGGTTAAAATAGCTTAGTTCATATAATACCTAAAGGGATGCTTCAGGAAAGGCTCTTAAAAATATACTTCCTGGGGCTAAATGTTAAAATTAAACTGGCATCAGCATTGCTTTTTTTTTAATTCTTGCTCTTGTGTGAATCTAATATACTTTCTGCATTTTGGGGAGGATGGGATTGCCTAATTTTCTATACTTGTAACCCTACTAACAGCATACATAGTATGTATTTTTACTGGGTGCATTCTTTCAATTTAGGAAATTAGATTCACTCCACTGGGTAGGAGGATGGGACAGATTGGCAGTGGCCCAAGGCATTGTGGTGCTGTGATGTGCACTGGCATCAGGTGTGTTCCATTAACTGCAAAAATCCTGCACAGTCTTGCTATTCTGCCAAACTACCTCCAACATCAAGTTGCATTTGAATATAACCTTTACCCAGTAAAATTTCCTCAGGCATTTCACGGGAGAGACTGCCAAAAGAAACTTGACACAGAGAGCCACATTGAGTGATTTTTATTTCTAGGCATTCAGGGGATGTAAGAATCGCTGGCTGAGCCACCATGTATTGTGCATCCCTAATTACTCTTGAAAAGGTGGAAGTGAGCTGCATTCTTGATCCCCTGCAGTCTATTTGGTATAAGTACACCCACAATAATGTTAGAGAGGGAATTCCAGGATCTTGACCCAGTGACACTGAAGGTATGATACTTTATTTCCAAGTCAGAATGGTGAGCAGCTTGGAGGAGAAGTTGTAGGTGGTGGTGTTCCTTTGTACTTACTGCCCTTGTCCTTTCAGATGGAAGTGGTTGTGGGTTTGGAAGGTGCTGTCTAAGAAGCCTTGATGAATTTCTGCAGTGCATCAAATGATTGGCACACACTGCTACTACTGAAAATCAGTGGTGGGGAGGAACTGAATATTTGTGGCAGTGGTTCCAATCAAATGGGCTGCTCTTTCCAGCATGGTAAATACCTTCTTAAAGGTTGTTAGAGCTACAGTTATCCAGGTATTTGGGAGTATACCATCACATTCCTGAATTGCATTTTGTAGTTGGTGGACCATCTTTGGGAAGTGTAGTGATGAGTTACTTGTAGCTGTTTGGCTCATCCAATTCAGGGTTAGAATCATAGAATTCCTACAGTGTGGAAACAGGCCCTTCCGCCCACCAAGTCCACACCAACCCTCCGAAGAGTAACCCACCTAGACCGATTCCCCTATTATTGCTATATTTACCCCTAACTAATGCATCTAGCCTATGCATCCCTGAATACTATGGGCAATTTAGCATAGCCAATTCACCTAACCTGCACATCTTTGGATTGTGGGAGGAAACCGGAGCACGTGGAGGAAACCCACACAGACATGGGGAGAATGTGCAAACTCCACACACATATGCCCGAGGGTGGAATCAACCCCGGGTTCGTGGCACTGTGAGGCAGCAGTGCAAACCACTGAGCCACCGTGCTGCCGGTAGGTCAATGGTAACCCCCAAGACGTTGATAGTGCGAAGAATTCAGTGATAGTTATGCCATTGAACGTCAAGGATGATGATTTGATTCTTTCTTGTTAGAGGTGGTCATTACCTGGCACTTGTGTGGCATGAATATTACTCGCCGTTTGTCAGTCAGACTCTATATTGTCATTGTTTTGATGCATTTGGCCATGAACTGCTTCATTATGTGAGGAGATACAAATGTGTTGAATGTTATGCAATCATCAGTGAAAATTCCTCTTTCTCATCTCGTAATGGAGGGAAGATCATTGATGAAACAACTGAAAATAGTTCAACCAAGGGTGTGACTCTGAGTAACTTCTGAAGGGATGTCCTGGAGCTGAGATGAGTGACCTCCAACAACCATATCCATCCTTCTATGTACCAGATACAACTTTAAGCAGCGTTTTCCCTGATTCCCTTTGACTTCTGTTTTTCTCGAACTCCTTGATGCCTCAGTCAATCAAATGTTGCATTGATAGCAAAGGCAATCACTGTCACCGCAGTTCTGGAATCCAGCTGTTTTGGCAATGTTTGAACTAAGGCTGTATTGAGGTCAGGAGCTGAGTAGCCTTAGCAGAATCAAACCTGTATGTTAGTCAACAGGTTATCGATATGTATGTGCTGCCTGATAGCGCTGTTGATGACCCCTTCCATCACTTTATTAATGATTAAGCGTAGACTGATAGGCCATTTCTTAATTGGCTAGTTGGATTTGTTCTACTTTATGTGTACAGGACACACTTGGGCAAATCTCTATATAGCCGGTTAATTTGTCAGTCTTCTCATTGGACTGGAGTAACTTGTTGAAGGCTGTGGGACGTGATGGAGCTCAAGTCTTCAGTTCTGTTGCAGGAATGTTGTCAGTTCCCATAACCTTTGCAGCATCCAGTCCCTTCAACTGTTTCTTGACATCATGTGGTGTGAATCGAATTGGCTGAAGACTGACATCTGTGATGCTGGGGACCTGTGGAGGAGGCTGAGATGAATTATCACAGTCGACACGTATTGTGAATATTATTGTGCATGTTTCAGCCTTATCTTTTGCAATGGTGTGCTGGGCTCCCCCATTATTTAGGATAGGGAGGTTTGTGGAGCCTGTTCCTCCAGCGAATTGTTTAATTGTCCACCACCATTCACGACAGGACAGGCAGAGCATAGATCTGATACATTGATTATGAATTGCTGAGCTCTGTCCATCACCTGTTGTTTGGCATGAAAATACACCTTTTCTTTAGCTTCACCTGGTGGACACCTCATTATTTTCAAGTATATTATGATGTCTGACCAAAAGCTTGGTCAAAGAGATTACTCTAAAGTAAGAATCCAAAGGAGGAATTGGAGGTGGTGGGTGGAGAGGCTTAGAGAAGGAATTTGAGAGCTTTTGGCCTAAGTGGCAGGATAGCATGGCCAGCAAAGGTGGAGCAAAGTAAATCAGGGCACATCATGGGACGTTGGGTCAAAATCCTGGAATTCCCTCTTCAAAGGCATTGTAGGTCAACCCACAGCAGGTGGACTGCAGCAGTTCAGGAAGGTAGCTCTCCTGCACCTTCTGAAGGACAACTAGGGATGGGCAATAAATGTTGGCCAGCTAGCAACACCCACATCTCACAAATGAATGAAAAAAGCTTTAGTATAATAATGAATGATAATGTTTTATAATATATTATTATTATTTGGGAGCTTGGCTTATAAAATAGACGTTTTAGGGATTTTGTGGAAGTGCCTTTTTTTAATGGTCCAAAACCCATCTTTTTGTGTTGGGTCAAAACTGCATTTCCAGGAAATCATATCGCTTGAGCTAAATGATTTGATAAACTACCTGGTGAGATAATTACTGAAGTATTTATCATGCTGAGCTTTTAGTGCCACCAGAAAGTGAGACCAGAGGCCAGAAAAAGGTTCAATTCTGAATGAAAGATCCATACCAACAGATGTCCTGTTTTTTCAGCCTCGTAGTCCAAGTCATAAAAACATTAATGTTTTAGCCTGTCTATGTATTTTGGGCAGAAATGGAGACAATCACATCTGGTCAGTGTGCAGAAAGCCGCTGAAAGGAAATACTTACATTTCTGACTCAACTGACAAAATTATATGAGTGAAGATGAGAGTGTTATTTCACTGGAGCTGGATGGCTGTAAAGGAGATTGTTGCTAAAAAGGTTCAACTTTTCCCAAAGGCGAAGAAAAATTATAGCGACAAAGCTATGCTCATCTTTGAGAAACATCCTGGATAGCCCCAGATTTCAGACATCCTTCAGCCCTTATGTTTGTGACTGCAGTCTGCACTCAGCACTTTGACATGGAGATCACAGAGTCTATAGTTGATGTGAATGCCTTTTAATTAGGTTTTGCCTTTGCTTATGTTCCACAGTTAGAGCCACTTTGTGTGTGGACTGTGTGACAATGTGAGTGCATTCTTCTCTCGGGCAATATCATGGAATACAGGGAGAACTAGCCATTTGGATACAGAAATGGCTCAAAGGTAGAAGGCAGAGGGTGGTGGTGGAGGGTTGTTTTTCAGAATTGAGGCCTGTGACCAGTGGAGTGCCACAAGGATCAGTGCTGGGTCCACTGCTTTTTGTCATTTATATAAATGATTTGAATGCGAGCATAAGAGGTATAGTTAATAAGTTTGCAGTTGACACAAAAATTAGAGGTGTGGTGGACAGCGAAGAAGTTACCTCAGATTACAATGAGATGTTGATCAAATGGGTCAGTGGGCTGAGAAATGGCAGATGGAGTTTAATTTAGATAAATGTGAGGTGCTGCAGTTTGGGACAGCAAATCTTAGCAGAACTTATACACTTAATGGTAAGGTCCTAGGAAGTGTTGCTGAACAAAGAGACCTTGGAGTACAGGTTGATAGCTCACTGAAAGTAGAGTCGCAGGTAGATAGGATAGTGAAGAAGACGTTTGGTATGCTTTCCTTGATTGGTCAGAGTATTGAGTACAGGGGTTGGGAGGTCATGTTGCGGCTGTACAGGGCATAGGTTAGGCCACTGTTGGAATATTGCATGCAATTCTGATCTCCTTCCTTTTGGAAGGATGTTGAAAAACTTGAAAGGGTTCAGAAAAGATTTACAAGAATGTTGCCAGGGTTGGAGTATTTGAGCTACAGGGAGAGACTGAACAGGCTGGGGCTGTTTTCCCTGGAGCGTTGGAGGTTGAGGGGTGACCTTATAGAGGTTTATAAAATGAGGGGCATGGATAGGATAAATAGACAAAGTCTCTTCCCTGTGTTGGGGAAGTCCAGAACTAGAGGGCATAGATTTAGGGTGAGAGTGGTAAGATGTAAAAGAGACCTAAGGGGCAACTTTTTCACACAGAGGGTGGTACGTGTATGGGATGAGCTGCCAGAGGAACTGGTGGAGGCTGGTACGGTTGCAACATTTAAAAGGCATCTGGATGGGTATATGAATAGAAAGGGTTTGGAGGGATATGGACCAGGTACTGGCAGGTGGGACTAGATTGGATTGGGATATCTGGTCGGCATGGACGAGTTGGACCGAAAGGTCTGTTTCCATGCTTTACATCTCTATGACTCTATGTTCATGAAATGTCCATGTGTTTGACAAGGGAGCACATGTTCCACAAATGAATGAAAAATTGGTGTAATAATAAATGATAATGTTTTATAATATATTATTATTATTTGGAAGCTTGGCTTATAAAATAGATATTTTAGGGATTTTGTAAAAGTGCCTTTTCTTTAATGGTCAGAAATGCATCGTTTAGCATTGGGTTAAAACTGCATTTCCAGGACAATAGACAATAGACGATAGGTGCAGGAGTAGGCCATTCTGCCCTTCGAGCCTGCACCACCATTCAATATGATCATGGCTGATCATCCTTAATCAGTATCCTGTTCCTGCCTTATTTCCATAACCCTTGATTCCACTATCCTTGAGAGCTCTATCCAACTCTTTCTTAAATTAATCCAGAGACTGGGCCTCCACTGCCCTCTGGGGCAGAACATTCCACACAGCCACCACTCTCTGGGTGAAGAAGTTTCTCCTCATCTCTGTCCTAAATGGTCTACCCCGTGTTTTTAAGCTGTGTCCTCTGGTTCGGCACTCACCCATCAGCAGAAACATGTTTCCTGCCTCCAGAGTGTCCAATCCTTTAATAATCTTATATGTCTCAATCAGATCCCTTCTCTGTCTTCTAAACTCAAGGGTATACAATGTTCATTAACTCCCAAACTCTTGTTAACAGGGCAAACATGTGCAGCTGCAGACACAGACAAACAAAAACTTACTCTGCACACTATGAATGTGTTGACAGTCTTTTTTTTATTTCTACATAGTCAAGATCTATACATGCAATCCCCTCTTTCACATTCTGTTTTGTCTTGCTGTCCCTGTCAATTGCATTAGTTTTCAAGCTCCCCATGTTCCCATCCCTTTCATTTGAGGTTACTATCCACAGTTTTCCCCTGCAGTCCTTGGCTTCCACATTGTTACTTAGAACATGAACAGTAGAGCAGGCCAATGGGCTCACTATGGTAGCATCTGTGGTGAGAATTCAGAGTTAACCTTTCGGGTTCAGAGACTCTTCCTCAGTTCTGATCGATATAGACATCGTGAGCCCATTGAGGTAAAAACAATGACTGCAGATGCAGGAAACCAGATTCTGGATTAGTGGTGCTGGAAGAGCACAGCAGTTCAGGCAGCATCCAAGGAGCAGCGAAATCGACGTTTCAGGCAAAAGCCCTTCATCAGGGCTTTCCTGATGAAGGGCTTTTGCCCGAAACGTCGATTTCGCTGCTCCTTGGATGCTGCCTGAACTGCTGTGCTCTTCCAGCACCACTAATCCAGAATCTGATTTCCAGCATCTGCAGTCATTGTTTTTGCCTCAATGGGCTCACAATGTCTATATCGATCAGAACTGAGGAAGAGTCTCTGAACCCGAAAGGTTAACTCTGAATTCTCACCACAGATGCTACCAGACTTGCTGAACCTCTTCAGCAATTTCTGTGTTTGTTTCTGATTTCCAGCTTCCACACTTCTTTTGGTTTTTATTTAAATGTGGGTGTTTCCTCTTATGGAAGGGTCTAGGATGAGGTGTTTAAAAATCAGAGGTTAATCATTTAAAATGGAGATGAGGTGACATTTTTTCATTGCTTTTGGAATTCTCTTCCTGAAAAGGTGGTGGAATAAAAGTCTTTGAATATTTTATTGTACAAACAGTATATGCATACAGTCAGAAAATGGATACAGCACAGAAAGATCCCATTTGGCTCATTGTGAACAAACCCTTTCTCAAAAGTAACTCACCCAGGTCCACTACCCATATTATGCCACCTTTCTCTCATAACCCTGAAAATCTTTTCACTACAGGTAATTATGAAACTGTCTTTTGAAGCCATGATTAAATCTACCTTCATCAATTCCTAAGCAGTCCATTTCAGATCCTACCACACATTATGCAAAATAAGTCCTCCTTCATGTCAACATTGCTTTTGTTAGCAATCACTTGTTTCCTGTTCCCTGAACCTTCCATAAATGGTAAGTTCCATTGCATCTATTCTGTCCAGACTGCTGATGATTTCGAATGTCTCTGTTAAATCCCTTCTCAATCTCCAAGGACAACAACCCCAGCTTCTTTAATCTATCCACAAAACTGGAATCCTTCATGTAAGTCTTTTCTGCACCCTATCTAAAACACTACCTTCATATTCTTTTTAAAGAACAATGTCCAGAACTGAACAATTAACCTGAGGCTGAGCCAGTATTTTATTAAAGTTCACCATAACCTGATTGCTTTTGCTCCTATTTCTAAAACTGAGGATATTTTATGATTTATTGAACATTTTCTAAACCTGCCCCTCCACCCTCAATAATTTGTATTACATCTCCCCAGAACCTTTGCTCCTACTTTCCCCTTATTCTGTATTGTCCGAGGAGAAGGGCTGCCAATCTGTAAGCATCCTCTGTCCTCCACACACCATCCTGGCTTGTATCTATATTGCTGTCCCTTTAATGCCATTGTGTCAGCTCCCTCCCAAACAGCATTGTGGGCATACATTGGGTGGCACAATGGTTAGCACTGCTGTCTCACAGTGCCAGGGATTCAGTTCAATTCCACCCGTGGGCTACTGTCTGTGTGGAGTTTGCATATTCTCTCTGTGTCTGCGTGGGTTTCCTCCAGGTGCTTCGGTTTCGTCCCACAGTCCAAAGATGTGCAGGTTAGGTGGATTACCCATGTTAAATTGCCCATAGTATCCACAGGTGTGCAGGTTAGGTGGGTTATCTGTTGAAAATGCAGGGTTAAGGTAGGGGGTTAGGATGTTCTTCTGAGGGTTGATACAGACTCAATGAGTCAAATGATCTGCTTTCGCACTGTAAGAATTTTATACTTAGACAAAATGGATTCAGCAGTTGAAAAAGGCACCTTACAACCATCTTCACCACGTGCTGGCCAAACCTGCAATGTCAGCATCTTGTGAAATGAAAATGTTTCCCCTCATTATTCTTCATTCTTCCTATCAAAATGCATCACTCCATATTTCTCTGCTAGTCTCCAGCCCATCCATTCCACCAGCTTGTTTGTATCCTTCATGCATTATATTCTCCTGATAGTTCATAATACTTCAAAATTTGTGTACAAAATCTACAAATTTTGAATTTATGCTTTGCATATTAAATCCTTGGTCATTCATATAGATCAAGAAAGCTGTGGTCCTCACACTGATCTGTGAGGTCAGAGTATATTTTCCTCCAGTCCAAATAAAGTCAATGCCCTGTTTTGTGCCCGTCATCCCTGCTGCCACCATCCCTCTTATTCTTTGGATCCTGCCTCAGTTAACAACTTGTTATATGGCACTTTACCAAAGGCTTTTCTAAAGTCAATGTACATCAGATCATCAGCATCACTCTTATCAACATTCTCAAAAATTTCAACAAGTTAGTTAAACATGATTTGCCTTTAACAATTCTGTGTTGGCTTAATAAATTTCCATTTGTTCAAGTGCCTGTTTACTTTGTCCCTAATTGTTATTTCTAACAATTAAGATTAACTGACTGGCTGTAGTTATTTGGTTTATCCTAACATGCTTTTGAACTGGAATGTAATGTTTACGATTCCCAGACCTTTGGCACCATCGTTATCTAAGGAGGATCAGAAAATCATGTTCATAATTTCCACTCTTCACCCCTTCAGTCTCCTTGGATGCATTTGATCCAGACTTGTTTAAGTGTAGCCAGTCTTTCTCTTTCAAAGCAATAGACTACAGATATTGAAAATCTGAAAAAATACTAAAGAATTCTGGAAATGTTCAGTAGGGCAAACAGCATCTGTTGAGAAAAAAACAGTTTACAATTTCAGGTTTATGACCACTCATCCAAACTGCAGAAAGATGGAAATCTAGAGATTTAAAACTCATTGGAGGGGGAAGGAGAGGGAAGAGCAAAGAAGAATGGCTGTGATAGGATGGAGGGCAGGAGTTGTTAAATTACAAAACCTATAGTGAAAAAGACTAAAGATATATCCTTTTTAGCTTGAATGATTAGATTAGATTCTCTACAGTATGGAAACAGGCCCTTTGGCCCAACAAGTCCACACTGCCCTCTGAAGAGTAACCCACCAAGACCATTCCCCCACCCTGTATTTACCCCTGACTAATGCACTTAACACGATGGGCAATTTAGCATGGCCACTTCACCTGACTGCACATCTTTGGATTGTGGGAGGAAACTGGAGCACCCGGAGAAAACCCATACATACACGGGGAGAATGTGCAAACTCCACACAGACAGTTGCCCGAGGTGGAAATCGAACCTGGGTACCTGGTGGCTGATTATCAACTGAATGCAATATGAAGAGACAAGGAAAGAAATTAAATATGATTGAACTATCAAAAAAATGCATAGATCAAGATGGGGAGAGAAGCTAAGGCCTAACAAAGTTGAACTCAAGTTTGAGTCAAGAGGCTGCTAAATTGGTAGCTAAGCTGTTATTCATCAAGCTTTCATTGAGCTTCATTGGAACAGTCTAACAGGCCAAGGACAGGAAGATTGGATTGGGAACATGTGGAGAATTAAAATGGCAAGCAACAGAAAACCTGGGGTCATTCTTGTGGGCTAAACAGAGACATTCTGTAAAGTGGTCACTCCATCCTTTGTTTAGGGCTCCCTATTGAAAGGAGAGTAGTGAACGCAGTATGTGAATTAAGAAGTGAGAGTAAATTCCTATTTCATTTGGACTAAGTGTTTGATACTTTGGAGAGAAGAAGGAAGGAAGGACAATGGATTTCCTAATCTATCATGGGAAGATGCTGTCAGAAAAGGCAGAGCTTTGTGGGTGACTGAGGAGTGAACCAAGGTTCTGCTGAGAGAACAGTGCCTTTGGAATGCAGAGAGGCATACATGTGTTATAACAGAAATTTTAGATTCTTTTATTCTATCATGTGAAAACATATACTCTTAAAACATATGCAAATTCTGTGTTTCTTAAAAGTATTTTGTAGTCAAATGCCTACGAAGTCTGACTTTCAAGCCTTGTGTGATTTTGAATACTCACCTGGATGATGTTTTACATTTGAATATCTCTGACATTTAGAAGTATTTTACATGGACACCGTCTGTGTCATTCTGGCACCAACTTGTGTTCTCAATAAAAGAAAAATATTACAGTTTCTAACACAAAGAGGTATATGATGTAATGATTGCACAATTTTCCAATGTATGGTTATGTAAAGCCAAGCCGTACTGCAAGTTTTGCTTTTCTTTTATGGTGATGCCAAACCACTAAGCTTGCAATAGATAGTCAGAAATTTTGGGTAAGAAAATTGATTGGAACATGTGTTATTTCAGAGTAATTGGATTACTCAATAATTACTGTATTAAGTTTTTCCAGTAATTGGCAATTTATTTAAAAAACTCATTCACCCTTTCAAAACAGCTGAAGCTTTTTGAACTGCAAACTGAACATATTTGAGAATTTTGCATTATAGAACTGCTGTGTGGAAGCCTGGAATCTGATAGCGCTGTAGTAAAATTGACATAGTATTCAATCCTATCTTTGGCAAGAAAGAATGCCTCCAAAAGAGGTTTCTTCTCCCTTGTCAGTGATGGGTACAGTGGGCTGCCCAGAGAAACAATCACCTTCATTTTCAACATGTTCACACAGCAATGCCATTTTCATACACCTGCTTTGCATAGACTTTCCCTGGCATTGGAAAGGGTTTCCACCTGAAAAATTAATTTGTGATGGTGATTTTAAAAACTGAATGTACAAATGAATCATCCTGGGTGATCTTCTGTTCCTCCCAGTGGGCAAACACCTGGCTTTTACGTACAACACTTGCTGGCTTTTCTCCGACACATATCACAAATAAGCTCTTCAGCACGTAAAGAATTACATAAATCTACCACTGTTTCTTGGCAAAGCAAACCACGGCAGTAACAAGTAACTTCTCAGAGCAGATTCCTTCCCTTCTGCCAAATTGCAATAAAATAGTTTCAACAAGGGTGGCAATCACAATTGTAAATCCTGCTCTATCACGACTCAACAAATCCCCAGTGTTGCAGGTGGAAGACCGGTAAAAACTTACATTCGTATTATTTTGTGTTAGTGCCAAATCTGGGCATTCCACTGTTGAAAGATCAAGTTGTATAACATCACCATGCCTGAGCAAACTTGGCTGTAGCTGTTAATAGCAAAATTAAGTTACCTATTACAAGTATATGTGAGAACAAAATTGCATTGTATTGAATTTCTCACCACAGTTCATGTATGTGCGTGTAAAATTTAAAAAAACGATTCATTCAAAGACAAAGTCCATTAAATAGGCCTTAATTGTGTTAGCACAACACCAGCAGGGATCCTGTCAATGTTTTTGAGCATAACTTATCCAAAAGGGAACTGTGCAGACAAGTAACTGTTGTGAAAAGTATTCTGACTGCATTACCTCAAATAATAAAACTAAGAAGTTTACCAGAGTTGGGAGGTCATGTTGTGGCTGTACAGGATATTGGTTTGGCCACTGTTGGAATATTGCGTGCAGTTCTGGTCCCCTTCCTATCGGAAAGATGTTGTAGAACTTGAAAGGGTTCAGAAAAGATTTACAAGGAAGTTGCCAGGGTTGGAGGATCTGAGCTACAGGGAGAGGCTGAACAGGCTGGGGCTGTTTTCTCTGGAGCGTTGGTGGCTGAGGGGTGACCTTATAGAGGTTTACAAAATTATAAGGGGCATGGATAGGATAAATAGACCAAGTCTTTTCCCTGGGGTTGGGGAGTCCAGAACTAGAGGGCATAGGTTTAGGGTGAGAGGGGAAAGATATAAAAGAGACCTAAGGAGCAACTTTTTCACGCAGAGGGTGGTGCGTGTGTGGAATGAGCTGCCAGAGGATGTGGTGGTGGCTGGTACAATTGCAACATTTAAGAGGCATTTGGATGGGTATATGAATAGGAAGGGTTTGGAGGGATATGGGTCAGGTGCTGGCAGGTAGGACTAGATTGGGTTGGGATATCTGGTCGGCGTGGACAGGTTGGACTGAAGGGTCTGTTTCCATGCTGTACATCTCTATGACTCTAATCACAGAAGAAATCCAGTGAGGGCTATCTTGACATTGGGAATTAATAGCTGCATCTTTTAACAAAGTTCTGGGTGTCAAAGTTAGGCAGTGGTTTGTTGCCCATTAAGAGAGATTATTGCTTGTTAACGACCTTATTAACTGCCCCACTAAGATGCAGTCTCCTGGCCTATCACTGACCGTGAACAAACTAGAAATGAACAATTCTCAACATGGAAATCAGAAGGGTATTTGGCAACTTCAGCTCGCCACTTGCTTCAAAGGACCTCCACATTGGATAGCAGGCACTGAATCTCAGGGAATGTACCATGGGCACCAGCCGTATGTATCCCATTTCCATTGACATTGTTCTCTGACAAGCACCAGCTACTAAGCAATGACAGTACATTTCTGCACTTTGTTGCTGCACCTCGGACTACTCCAGTAATTATAATTGTACTGCTGCAGCTGGGAGAGCTTATGACATACACAGAGCTCATGGGCTGGACCAGGCTGCATCTCTAGGCTGTTCACTTGCTCTCTTAGTCCCCCTCACTTTTAGCCAGTCTCGATGCTCACAGCATCCCTGCCTTGCCTTGCCTTGCCTTGCCTTTTTGACCCTTGCCCCTTAACCAAAGGTATCAGGCTCATGGTACTGTTGTATTGCCTTGCCATTTGGTGCAGAAATAAAGCCAGTGAGCTGCTCCTGGTTGACCCCAGCACTCCTCAGTCAAGTCACATGAGATAGCCTTTGATCAGGGCGTCCTATCACAGTGAGAACAGCCTCTGATACCAATCATGAACTTGAACATGGTCACTTAGCCACTCGGAATGGTCAGAACCAGGATATTCTCCTAATGGCGGGTGAGGAACTGAATGTTAGGCAGCCTACCATGCATCTTGATTCTTTGGGCCGTACAGTGAGCTGTTTTCCTTCTGGAATGAGAGAGAGGAAAGTGAATTTATGTTTGGTGCAGGTGGGGAAGTGTCCCTAGTGAGTGAGTAGACCATGTAGACAGCATGCACTACTAGATTTGAAACGTTAATTCCGACTTTCTCTCTCTTCAGATGCTGGCAGTCCTGCTGGGTTTCTCCAGCACTTCTGTTTTTGCTTCAGATCTCCAGCATCAGTAGTTCTTTGTTTCATTTTACCATCCGTACCTGGTATTAGTCTAGTGAGCTTTCTCTGCACTGCCTTCAATGTCAGTATATCGTTCCTTAGATAAGTGGCCTAAACTATTCACAGTATTCCAACTGTTGTCTGATGAGTGCCTTCTATAGTTTTAGCAACACCTTCCTACTTTTGTACTCCATGTCCTTTGAAATAAAGTCCAACAATCCATTTAGCTTCCCTATTGTATTATCTGCTAAACAGGGATGCTTGTGATTTATAGATGAGGACTCGTAAGTCTCTCTATCCAATAGCTTTCTGCAGTCTTTCACTATATATATAATATTCATCTCTTCTATTCTTCCTGCCAAAGTTCATAGCTTCCCACATTATATTTTATCTGAAATGCTGTTGCCCACTGGCCTAACCTGTCTATAGCCCTCTGCAGACACTTTGCATCATCTTTACAACTTGCCTTCCCACCATTCTTTGCATTATCATAAACTTGGCTATAATACATTCACTTTGCTCATCATTACTGTATATTATAAATAACTGTGGCCCCAGTGTTGATCTCTGTGGCACTCTACCAATCGTTTCCCTATCCCATTTCTCTGTCATCTATTAGTTAGCCAATCCTCTTTCTATACCACTTCCAAAAATATGGGATCTTATCTTACTAAGTAGCTTAATGTGTGATACCTTATCAAACGCTTTCTGAAAATCCAAAAATATTCACTGTTTCCTATTTATCTATCTTGTTTGTTAGCTCCTCGACAGGAGAAAGTGAGGACTGCAGATGCTGGAGATCAGAGCTGAAAATGTGTTGCTGGAAAAGCGCAGCAGGTCAGGCAGCATCCAGGGAACAGGAGAATCGACGTTTCAGGCATAAGCCCTTCCTGGGCTTATGCCCGAAACGTCGATTCTCCTGTTCCCTGGATGCTGCCTGACCTGCTGCGCTTTTCCAGCAACACATTTTCAGCTCCTCGACAGGTTCTAGTAAATTTATCAGGTATGATTTCTCCTTTATGAAGCCATCCTGACTTAATCATCATGCATTTCCATATGCTCTGTATCCTTTACATTAAACTCTTAACATTTTTCCAATAACAGATTTTAAGGTAGCCTATGTACAGAATAACTGTTTTTCCTTTATTCCTGTGTGTCATGTTGCTGGCAGGAACAGCATTTGTTGCTCATCCCTAGGTGCTCTTGAACTGATTGGCTCTTTAGTACTTTTCAGAGGGCGGTTAAAAATCAACCATATTGCATAGGCCTGAGTTAAATGTAGGCAAGAACAAGTAAGGATGGCAACTTCCTTCCCTACAGAACATAAGTGAACCAGATGTGTTCAACAATCGACCACAGGCTAGCTTTTAATGAATTCCAGATTTTTATTGCTAGTTCAGTGACATTACCATGATGACACTGCCTTCCTGGTTATACCAAAGTGCAATTTTAAGACTCATGAAAATTACTCAAATGGGCATAATTAATGGAAACTCAGTAGGGCAATTAATTTTTGCTGGGAACCCAGCCAGCTTTGTGGGCAGCACTAACATCCAGCGCAACATTTCAAAAACCAACAAAACGATCACTAAAACACGATTTGCCCTGTACGAAATTTACGATTTGTCTCCCCTCAACCTTTCGCTCTGATTTGTTCTTTTAATCAAACTAGTCTGAAAAGAAACAAAGAAACCAGTGGAAACCCAGTCTCCTCTTGCTTGCATCAAGTACAGTGACCCAGCGAAGTATTTAATTGTTGCTGCTTTCATGAAAATATCTTTATTTCAAATAGTGATTTTTAATCTGCTCACTGGAACTTGGACTCGAGCTTTTAAAGCCAGATGTTTTAAAATGACAGGTGACTGGAAATCACAGCCAAAAATGTTAAACCCCATTGGGATGGAGACACTGGGTCTGGGAAGAGACTCTTCAGAGACAACAAACCCCTGAGGAATGCAAAAGACTCTGTCTCCTGTACCATTAAGTGGACATTCAAACAAGCACCTGAGATTCAACTGTTGGAGATTGGATCACTAGATTGGATCACAATCTAGTCACTTAGACCTTAGAAACTCAACGTGGAATTTAGAAACTCATTTGGACCTGCTGCATAAACACAGTAGCTTCAAGAGTAGGTCACACACTCAGAATACTGAGTAACTCACCTCCTGACTCCCAAAGCCTGCCCATCATCTACAAGGCACAAGTCAGGAGTGTGGTGGAATACTCCCCATGTGTCTGGATGGGTGCAGCCCCAACAACATTCAAGAAGCTTGACAACATCCAGGACAAAGCAGCCTGCTTGACTGGCATTACTTCCACAAGCATCCACTTCCTCCACCACTGATGCTCAGTAGCAGCTATGTGTGCTATCTACAAGTAGCACTACAGAAATTTGTCAAAGATCCTCAGACCGTAACTTCCAAACTCATGACCACTTCCATCTCGAAGGAAAAGGGCAGCAGCTACATGGAAACACCAGCACCTTCAAGTTCCCCTCCACGCCACTCATCATCTTGCCCTGGAAACATATCACAGGGTGCTCCTTCACTGCTGCTGGGTTGATACCCTGGAACTCCCTCCCTAAGGCTCTTGTGAGTCAACCCACAGGACATGGACTGCAGCGATTCAAGAAGGCAACTCACCACCACCTTTTCAAGGGCAACTAGGGATGAGCAATAAATGCTTGTCAGCCAGTGATGCTCCCACCAATGAATAAAAAAACTGGGACAATGGCTAAGGTAACTTGGCAGACAAGAAATGCTCGATCTGAATTGGGAGTACACAAACACCAATGTTATTTGGATTCCCACCTCTGAAAGTGAAGACAGCAAACCCTTTTCTGTGACTCTAAAAGGAATATTTTGCAGAGGGTTAATGCTGAAATGCTAGTGACCTGAGGACAAGCAAGTTGAAGCTACTGAACCTTGCTCTGTCTTCAAACTTCCTGGCAAGCTTTGAGCCCTGTTTGCTGCTTCTGACCAAGCAGACACAAGCTTATTGTGAACAGTGATCTTTTTAAAACAGGAACTTTGCTCAACAGCACTCCCTCCAGAGGAATCATTAAATTAACTTGCTGTGACTTTAAACTAAAACATCAGGACCACTGAAGGGGTATCTAACTAACAGAGTCACCAAGCTGTTGACCGTATATTCCTTTTATTTATGGATATAAATTGGTCAATCCTCACTTTGTGATTATATATTTGGTGTGTCCTCCAAGTATGTGTACATTTTACTATTTTACCCAGATCAATTTGAGTACTATAGTTATTTTCTTTCTTTATTAAACTCAATAAAAACTGTCTGATTGGTTCTTATGTAATTAAGAGCTGAAAAATGTGTTGCTGGAAAAGCGCAGCAGGTCAGGCAGCATCCAAGGAGCACGAGAATCAATGTTTCGGGCACAAGCCCTTCTTCAGGAATGAGGAGGGTGTCATTCCTGAAGAAGGGCTTATGCCCGAAACGTCGATTCTCCCGCTCCTTGGATGCTGCCTGACCTGCTGCGCTTTTCCAGCCACACATTTTTCAGTTCTGGTCTCCAGCACCTGCAGTCCTCACTTTCTCCTTTTTTCTTATGTAACTAAGGTGTGTAAACAGTTAAACACTTACATAATTGGCTAGTACATCCTTTTGAATGAAAAGCCCTGTTTTGATAGATGTCCCACAATATGACCAAACAAGGAGTAGGCAAAAAAGAGAAGCTATTTCATCTCTCCTCCCTGGCTGTAACAAGCATGTTCTAGGAATTAAAGAACTCGCTGATTGCATTACTTGGGTTGCACTGTTGAGGAAATGGATATCACAGTGTAAAACAGTTTCAGTATAGAATCCATTAATGGGAATCCTGAATAATCTGAGAAAGTAGTTATAGCAGAATCACATTCTTAACAGATAAAGATGTAGTACCATTGCTCCCCACTTTGATAAATCTATCTGAAATCCAAGCGTTGAATTGTGCATTGTAGGCATTCCCACTTAAGGCTGCAGGACTGATTTCATAGGCCATCCATGACCACTTAGACACATAAGGGATGAGGGACTTCAGATGAATGCTTCAGGCGAAGCTGAGGTTGTTTCCTTAGAAGCAAGACAGTTAGGTGGATTGATAATGTTTAAAGTCACAAATGACTTGGATGTGTCGTGATAAAAGGATCGGAAACCATAGGGCACAAAATTAGGGTGATTGGCAAAAATGGCAGAGGTAATATGAGGAAATACCTTTTCACAAACCGAGTTGATATGATCTAGAGTACATTGTTTGGAGTGACTAGTGCCTTTGCAATAATAACAATTGCATGAAGATTGGATAACATTTACACAGGAAGAAAGATTACATGGCTCTGGGCAAAAACAGGGAAGAGGAATTAATCAATAACTTTTCCAAAAAGCCAGTACAGATACAATGGGGTGATTGGCCTTCTGTGCAGTATCAATGTATGAATCTTTCATGTGACTCCTGTAGCTCTATGTTTGTTTTGACTTCCCAGGTGGATTTTACTGCACAGTTAAGTGTAAATTATGAAATTGTTTACCCATAATCTTGAAAGGAGATTTCTTACTTCAAAGTTGTTTGGGCTTGCCAAGCAATGTACTCACATCAAACTCAAATAAACAACTGATTCTAGATCTCCTGTCATCTCTGCAGCAAGGTGCAGATTACAGTGTATTAGATTACCCTGAAGTCTAGCATGTGTTGAATCTGGTCAGGCATTATACACAACGCCAACGAGATGGTATTCGGGAGAATCTACACTTGAATGCAGCCTCTATGTGATGTAGTACAAAAGGCCTTTGTGAATTAGATTCCATCTGCTTTAACTAGATAGATAAGTGGAAAATGAATTTCTTTTGCCTATTGCAGAATTTTAAAAAAAGACCTGGATATATAATGAAACAGTTCAGCAGTAAGATAACTCATAAATGGGAATAGAAACAGAAAATAATTGTAGAGGTCTGAAACATTAATGTCTCCTTTTGCATTTCTGATAGGGAGGTATTGTGGCACAGGGGTGGTGTCCCTGCTTTGAGTAAGAAGCTCTGGGTTCAAGCCTGACTCCAGGACTTGAAGACCAATGAAGGTTTGTTGAGAAGGTGTTCCAATAGACTATAAGATGTAGGAGCAGTAGATTATTTAGCCCATCAGGTCTGCTCTGCCATTCAATGAGATCATGGTTGATCTGATAATTTTCATCTCCATTTACCTGCCTTTTCTCCATAACCATTGATTCCCTTACTGATTAAAAGCTGTCTAACTCAGCCTTGAATGTATGTAATACCAAGCCTGGACAGCCCTCTGCGGGAATGAATTTCACAGATTCACTACTATCTAAGAAAAGAAATTCCTCCTCATTTCTGTCTTAACTATGCAACCTCTGTGTTTTGAGATTATGCCCTGTAGTCTTCGACTCTTCTACAAGGGGAAATAAACTTTCCACATATACCTTGTCAAGTCCCCAAAGAATCTTGTATATTTCAATATGGCTATCTCTCATTCTTCTCTATTCCAATGTGCACAGGCCCAATTAAATTATTCAACCTCTCCTCAGAAGACACTCCCTCTGTACCTAATATCAGCCCAGTGGCAATATAACTTTCCTTATACAAGGGTCCCAAACCGCTCACAGTAGTCCAGCTGTGCCTTATACAATTTTATGAAAACTTTCCTACTTTTATGCTCAGTTCCCTTTGTTAAAAAAGTCAATATTCCATCTGCCTTCATGATCACCTGCTGAGCTTGGATGCTAGCTTTTTGTGATTCATGGACAAGGATTCCCAAATCACTTCCAGTACGTCAATGGCAGGTGATAGCTGCACTAATCAATCCCACTGCCCCGTGGCCGAATATTTCAACTCTCCCTCCCACTCTGCCTAGGACATGCAGGCCCTGAGCCTCCTCCACCGCCACTCTCTCACCACCGGACGCCTGGAGGAAGAACGCCTCATCTTTCACCTCGGAACCCTTCAACCCCAGGGCATCAATGTAGACTTCACCAGTTTCCTCATTTCCCTTCCCCCACCTTAACACAGTTCCAAACTTCCAACTCAGCGCCATCCTCATGACCTGTCCCACCTGTCAATCTTCCTTCCCACCTATCCACTCCACCCTCCTCTCTGACTTATCACCTTTACGCCTTCCTCCATCTACTTATTGCACTCTCAACTACCTTCTCCCCAGCCCCACCTCTTCCCATTTATCTCTCCATCTCTGTGGCTTCCAGCTCATTCCTGATGAAGGGCTCCTGCCTAAAATGTCGATTTTCCTGTTCCTCAGATGCTGCCTGACCTGCCGTGCTTTTCCAGCACCACTCTAATCTTGACTCTAATCTCCAGTATCTGCAATCCTTACTTTTCTCCTGTCAGCCATGCTTGATTTAGAATGGCATCCCTTAAACTATAACCTGTGGCAGCTTGTTTCAGGAAAAGTTAGCTCTGGAAACAAATGCTATTACACGCTTTGTCTGCTTTATGTGTTATTAGATTGCGGGCAGCTTCTAAGCTTAAGCCTCATTAAGCAAAGAGAAATGTGCTGCATATTGCTAACTATTTCAGTTTTCTGTATTTATAGTTGTGTATGTGAATGAGACAAACAGATAACTTTTTTTTCTGATTGTTATTGGAAAAGCGGTGAAGTAGGAGGTAAATGATCCATTAAAAGTAGGGGAAGTATGTATGTGAGACACTTATGAGTTACATCAATTATGGAATCATAGAATCCCTACAGCATGGAAGCAGGCCATTCGGCCCATCAAATTCACACAGACCCTCCAAAGAGCATTCTACCTAGACCCACCGCCCTAGTTCAAACTTTAGTTCAAACAAGAGGAGCAGTCTTCTCCCTTTTATATATTTTACACAGTCCCTTTAGTCACTCTACTTTCCTGGGTCTTGTCTAAAGTGATTCTTAGCTCCTGAGGGTTTACCTCCATATTTTTACTCATCAAACTGGTAACTTTTAATCCCAGAACTGTCTTTCACAGTGAGGATTTTTCCTGGTGATTTTATTCTATTGCAAGTGAGGTGAATCTTCCAGCTTAATTTCAAATCCTCAACAATTCGATCTTATCAGTCTGAGCATGAACTTGTACCCATATTCCTGTGTTGTGAACCATGAAGACTATAGTCCTCTGGCTGCTCTCTCTCTCTCTCTCTCTCTCCTGGATTCTGCCTGTATCTATGAATTCTCAGGAATATATTAGAAATCCATACCCTCTCAAATTTCAGCTCCATGGCAACTTGAATCGTATGGACTTTGTATCCAGGTATAAATGCTGATTTATGATCAGTGAGACCCTGTTTCTATTAGCAGTAAATAGATGGTTTAAAGCATAGCTGCTTATCATCCAACATTCTCAACCTTGCTGGGACTTTGGAGATTAGAAATCCATCATAATAAACATAAATATTGCTACCAATGTCCAAATGTGAACATCTTACATTTTCTCCTTGAAAAACAACTCAAGTCTCCCTTTAATCATGAACAGTCATGCTTGACAGGCCTATTGTTAGGCAGACCTCATAACAGGTCACATGATGTCCATAATTTTCACCTAAATTAAAGACAGTGCCTAAACATAATTTTTTAATTTTCATATTTGTAACAATTAAAAAAGTGAGTCATTTGGAAATTGGTCTTCCCAATTGGTCACAAAACATTATGGTTGCAGTGCCACCTACAGGTGCAACGTAGAACCGAGACTACTCAGCATTTTTGGCGTGTTGATGATCTTGAGCAATCTGAATATTTTCGTGCAGTATTTTTAAAAATAAATTAGCTCAAAATAATAAATGATATAGAAGACATTGGACTTTGCCGCATTCATCTCTTCACACTATAATGAATAGTTGGGGAAATAGTGGAGAAGTGGAAATATCACTGTACCGATAGTAATCCATAAATCTAGATTAATGTTTGAAGGGGCATGCTTTCAAATCCCACTGTGCCACTTAGATAATTAATATATTCAATTACTTAATACATTTGGAATATAAACTAGTCTCAGTTATGGTGACCAGGAAAATATCATTGATCTAAATTCCCTTCCAGTTCACTAATGTCCTTTACGGAAGGCAATCTGCTGTCCTTACCTGGTCTGCCCTGCATGCGACTCAAGACCTGCAGAAAAGTGTTTAACTGCCTCTGAAATTACCTAACAAGCTACTCAGTTGTGGCAATTATGGGTGGACAACAAATGCTGACCTTGTCTGTGACACACACATCCCACGAAGATAAACAAAGGTTCCAAACTGACTTTCATTATCCTTTAATTTTAGCTACATGGCGAGGTGTTTGCAATGGGACAGAAATACCTAAAGCTTTGGCTCAAGCTTTTCTAAACCCAATAATCCTGCAGTTTGGGCTATCTTTTGTGACTGTATCACTATTCTTAATTAAATTTTATAGAGTACTGTATGAACTTTTTCACTTACATGATTATCTTGGTTTGCGGCTTGCTACAAAAACAGATAAACCTTGATTTCAAGCCTCAGCAACAACATCAAACTATTCAACAGCAAAGCTTTTGATTGAAGAGAAACATGTGAAACCTCAGAGCATTATTGCTGACAGGGAAAACAGCTACTGTAGGATGAAAGCCAAAGGCTTTAAGTGACAAAGCTATTTGTAAAGGAGAATGAATTCAGAGGGAATTAAGTTTAAAAAAAAACACTTTTAAGTTACTTTCTCTTCATTGAGGGAGAGAAAGGATTAGAATTGCAGTTCTACTGAAAAGAGAGTATGTCTGAATACAACAGAGCTGATGTTCTTGTATAGCTTATGTTCTTGTACAGTTTTTGTGAACACACTTAAATAATCGCTTTTACATTGATGTGAGTTTAGGAGATAGTATTCCTTTCCTTTCTAAATGAAATGCAAAGTACAGATGCTGGAAGCCCAATTGCCTAAAAAACAGATAAAACTGGGTATACTCTGCAGATGTTGTGAAGGGACTTAGACTTGAATTATTGATTGACTGGTTTGCATTTCTTATGATGTAAACATGTGATTTATAAAGACTGTATCTTATATTTTTCTGTTACTTTGTTTCTGGATGAAGATTGTGGAAAGAATTGCTGTACTTTTTAAAAGCAAGTTAACTGCGATTCATTACAAGTGTTGTTTACACAGCTGTTTATTCAAGTAATGGGGGCTGTCTAGTTGCAGATGAGTTGGAGCCAGTGAGTGCGTATGAATGGAGATTTGGCCAGCAAGTAGCTGATTGGTCTGGGGAATGGTGACCCATTGTTGGTGTCAAGGACTTTCTGCCTGCCAACAACAATGCGATTAGGTCCTAGATGGCTGAACAGTTTGTGGCGTGAATGTTTGTGCAGAAGCCACCAGACATCCAGAAAGGAAGGTACTGTCCTTTCTCTGCAATAAAAAGCACCTAAAGACTGAAAGCTGAAGAAAGCCAATTTATTTCTTCTCATCAATTGCTGTAAGCTACACCTCTTAACCAATAGATCAGCAATGATATAGTTGCTGTATGCCTCTTGCAAGCAAATAAAAGTACCTGGAAAAGAAGATTTGTGTAGCTGCAGGACCTGAGAAGACAAAAGGATCATTTCAGCGAACCCCATCAACAGTGTCCATTGAATTGTCCTTTCAGTCTGCTTCATTGCAGAAGCCCAGTGTGGACTCCCAGCCTCAAGGAAATCCAGCAGGAACTCCTGGCCTCAAGGAAGCCCAGTATGGACCTCTAGCCTCGAAGGCACCCAGCTCAGACTCCTGGCCTTGAGGTGAAATCCAGAGTGGGCTCGTTGCTCTGGAAGGTCTGTATTGCTGAACTTTTATCTTTGTTTCTTTCCTTTGGCAATTTGTACCGAGATATCTTTGTACCTAGACTGCAATGATGATCTTTTAACTTTATTTTTCATTTTTTTAATTTGCACTACACATGACAGTAAATCTAATTCTAATTTAAATTCTATGATGCTCTTTTTTGTGTCTGCCTACATATGTAGGGAAGTTGTGTAAGTGGGTTAGTGTGTTAACTAGTAGAGTTATCGGTCAGCAGTTTGTAATTCCTTTCCTGTAACTGGAATCTACTTACTTGGAATAATAGTAGCTCTTGTTTAATATAGAAACCTGGTTTATAATTTCTATTAATCTCATCTTAAAGGGCATATACATTGTGGAGTTTTATTTACTTTTATAAAATATTTAATTTGTGTGACAACTCCAGAAGTATTGCGCCTTGATTTCTAATATGCTACCTCCGTAAGGTGTGTGTGTATATACACACACATACATATATTTATTTTAGAGTTTCAATTTTGAACCAGGGATGTGGATTTTGGTCCATTTGTTCTGACGGACTTCCGTAATTAACCAGTATTTTTGAAGCTCAGAAAGTCTAAGCTCAGTTCTGTGACAAATCGAGGAAGAAGCTGCCAAATTCTAAAGAATGGCAATGGAGAGAAACAGATGAGTTAAACCTACAGGTCTGATGAGAAGTGAACTGTCTCTGGTGTATGTGTACTTGATGGTGTTAGGATAGATGGGATTGTATTTTATCGATGTTTCAAAATTTTTCATATTGTGTTATTAGTAAAAGTTTGTTTAACTCTTTATTTTATCATTTCTCTTGCAGAATAACTTTGTGTTTTGTAATTAAAATAAATAGTATAGTTTGCTTATATTTCAGCATATACCACCCTGATAAATGAAAACAAAATGAAATATGATCTACCAAGCTAGATTTCAGGCTGGATCTGACTTGTTCAGTCATAACATCAGCTGAGATCATAACATTCTGCAGGGATGCTGCCTTACCAGCTGAGTACTTTCATATTTCTTTAGTTTCCTTTTGTTTCTATTATCTGTATAATTATCCCATTTCTAAAGAATGCATTTGCTGCATTGTTTCTGATCTGTGGTTTATATTCTTTCTGATGAACACACACAGATGTTTGGAGTACCTAGGGCAATAAAAGTTGCTTAACTGTGGCATATTTATGAAGTGTGATGAATCAATTGTTTGAATGGTGCAATCTTAACAACACAAGAAGCTTTACCGGTATCTAAATCTTAAAATTTTATGTCTACTGTTGGACTTTGTCCTTCCATTGACAAGGCACTATGTTGCAGTTTGTAATCACTTACCTGAGAACAGCAATATTGGAGAAACGCTATTCTTTTCCACATTACTTTGCAAACCATACACTATGTGAACTCAGACAGATATTGCTGGCCTTTCATTATTGATAGATCAATTTCTGCAATGCTCCATCATAATGGGAGTACACTGCTGTTGTAAAATCCCCTCTGGTTCATTAATGTCCTATTGGAAAAGAAGTCTGCTAATTTTATCTGGTCTGGTGTATATGTGAGCCCAGACCCACAGCAATGTGGTTGACTCTTAGCTGCCTTCTGAAATAGCTTTGCAAGACTCTCACTTGTACCAAACTACTACAAATAGCAATAGACCGCAGTGGTTCGAGAAGACTGTTCAATGCTACCTTCTCAAGCGCAGTTAGGGACAGGCAACAGTTGCTGGTCTTACCAGCAAGACTGACAGCCCATGACAGAAATGAAAGAGTATAATATAAGTTGTAAAGGACAAAACCAGAAATCCCTAGAGAAATTGTCAAACTGGAACTCTTCTACACTTGTATCTGCAATGGTATTACCAAAGAGCTAGATACTTAAAAGATTAATAAATTCTAATATCTGAAATACTAAAATATTTTCTGTTCATATTTGGAATATAAAAGTACGGTTGCTAAACCAGAAGAATGCAATTACCTGAGCTCTCTATCCTAACACATATTGATTTATCAAAAAATTATCCTAGGATAATAAAATCAACTTTCCACCTAATACAGTTCTAGTGAAGAAAGCAACTCTTCTGAAGATCAACTTCAGATTCCAGTGTGGTCTCCAAATGATGTTTGATTTTGCAAGTATTGTTTATTTTTGCTCAGGTTGTTGGACTTTATAGAAGTAGTGCTGTCCTTTGTGAATTGGAACTGAATTGAAGGATTAGCATCATAATGAGCTGTGGAACACCCCATCACAGACAGGGATCAAAAAGTACTACAAAGGGAAGTAGTGGAATGAGAGTTCTTCGTCTCTTTGAAATGCTTGCAATGTTCTATTTCACCGAACTGAGAAGCAGGAATTGGGATCAAGCCAACCCAGACACCACACCCATTAGTTGATCTTTTTTGATAAATCATAGAATGTTCAGATAAAGAGAGACCAGTTGATTCTATTCTTCTGGTTTCGCAATCATAGTTTAATATTTCAAATATCAACAGAAAATATTTTGACATTTCAGATAGTAGAATTTATTAATCTTTTAGGTATCCTGCTCTTTGGTATACCATTGGATGTGCAGCAAAGTTCTAGTTTGACAGTTTCTCCAATGATTTCTGGTTTTGTCCTTTTTCAACTTGTTTTGTATTCTTAAGTGATCGAAGGAGGATAATAGCAAATCTTTTCAGGCGGAAAATGAAAGATGTGTGATTGAGAGAACTATTACAATTTGAGAAATGTGTGGCAATGTTAAAAGGTTTTATTTATTGCATCACTTCATTCCACTATTAATGTTATTACTGTAGATGCTCACGTGTAAGTCCAGCTTTGAAGCGTCAACAAATCCTCCAAAAATGGGGCTCGAAGTACACACCGTGTATAAAAGTGAACCAGGGAGTGGTCATCAACTTTGTCATTTGTCAATGTGAGGTCTGTTTTGGTGTGGCCACATCTCAAGCTTGACCCTCTTCACCAAATTGTATGGTACCAGCAAGAAAAAGATGCGTTTGAGGGTGATAAACCAAGGCTGAATACTAAAACGAGTATAACTTGAGGTGTCTAAAAAACATAGGTGGGGAGAGGCATCAGTGTCAATCTGTACAGCAAGTGTACGAAGAAACATTGTTCTTGAAGCAGAAAAAGATTAGTTCATCGTACCTGTTATGTACACCATAATCTACAGTAGAGTTATAGAGATGTACAGCATGGAAACAGACCCTTCGGTCCAACTCATCCATATTGACCAGATATCATAAACTAATCTAGTCCCATTTGCCAGCATTTGGCCTTCTAAACAATTCATATTCATACACCCATCCAGATACCTTTTAAATGTTGCAATTACCAGACTCTACCACTTACTCTGGCAGCTCATTCCATTACCACACCACCCTTTGTGTGAAAAAGTTGTTCCTTTGGTCCCTTTTAAATCTTTCCCCCCTCACTTTAAACCTATGCCCTCTAGTTTTGGATTCTGCTACCCTGGGAAAAAGCCTTGGTCTATTCATCCTATCCATGCCCCTCATGATTTTATAAACCTCTATAAGGTCACCCTTCAGCCTCCAATGCTTGAAGGAAAACAACCCCAGCCTATTCAGCCTCTCCCGGTAGCTCAAACCCTCCAACTCTGGCAAATCCTTGTAAATCTTTTCTGAACTCTTTCAGGTTTCACTGCATCCTTCCTATCAGAAGGAGACCAGAAGTGCATGCAGTATTCCAAAAGTGGTCTAACGACTGTCCTGTCCAGCCGCAACATGACCCCCTAACTGACCAATAAAGGCAAGCATACCAAATAAGCAAAAGTCAAATTTTGAATGAAATTATGTCTGATCGTTTTAAGGTTAAATTGTAGTCAAAGGTAATCAGAGATTGCACTGACTTGAGAATTTAGGTTTCTAGGGAGAAAGAATGTCCGGAGACTTTACAAGTGACCTAATTTACCTTTCTCCTTAACTTCTCAATTGTTTTTGATCTTACACTCAAGCTTCTGCTGATGTCATGATTCTTTTACAATCGGTAATCATGAATTACATAACTGTAGCTCAGCCTGCCTAGATTTCTCTCCTTTGGGAAAATGACTTGATCCGAGAAACTGACGTTGGTCATATTAATGGACAAATTAATACTCTCATATAGTCTTGCTTTGTGTAATTGATCTATTTGTTTTTAACAAGTTAATGTCCTCTTTGAAATAATTAGTGCAGATGGGTGTTGAATTTCTAAAATTTATAGATTCTCACCACTCAGTATTTTCCTAGTCACTTTGAATAAGAACTGTACCTGAATTGTGAAGTTGAAAATCATCATGTTTCACAACATGACAAATTTCCACACCTTGGATATTGCACTACATTGGATTCTCTGTACACTCTTTATATTTATCAGTTCTGTGCCTTGAATCCTACAATTGCTTAGTTCAATAGTACCTACTCAGTTAATTTCACTGAATGTAGAAAGGTCTGCGGCTGCACTTTCTGAAAAATTGTTTGACTGCTAGATATTCCATCTGGAAGATTAAAAAGATGTGGAGGTGCCAGAGTTGGACTGAGATGAATAATGTCAGAAGTCACATGACACCAGGTTATAGTCCAACAGGTTTATTTGAAATCACAGGCTTTTGGAGCACTGCTACTTGATCAGATGAAGTGACTTCACCTGACCAAGGAACAGTGCTTGGAAACCTTGTGGATTCAAATAAGATTAAAAAGTGCAGATATGTGCATACATCACCATTGGCAAATTTCAGGCCTGGTATGACTCTTCTTTTGAGTTTTCTTCATATCTGAAGAAGAATCATACCAGAATAGAAATGTTAACTCTGTTTCTGACTTCACAGTTGATGCTAGCCCTGCTGTGTTTCTCCAGCATCCTCTGTATTTGTTTCAGTTTTCCAGCATCTGCAGTATTTTGCTTTTAGTCGTAGCAATCAGGTTGACTCTTAACTAACCTCTGAAATGGCTTGGAGAGGCAATCAGCTCCAGGGCAGTTAGGGATGGCCAACAAATGTCACCACACGCATATCCCATGAAAGACTACATTTAAAATAAAATGCAGAGTTGCTGGCATCTGATTGTCTGGCAGCTTTCGAAGGACAGTGTTTCCTGTCTTGAGATCCTTGATCCTGAGAATGACCTTCCAATGCCCATTAAGTTAAGAGGTTCCTGGAGGGGATCCAAGATGGCGGCGACCCAGCAAGACTGAGTCTATAGTGCTCCTCCCAAGACTTGGGTACAGTGGGTCACCCACCCCCTACCACACTCACCAAATCATTTATAATAGTTGTGTAATTTAATTAGTTGTGTAATATTATATTTAAACAATTTAATCCTAAGTTAAAATGACTAAATGGAAGGGAGCCCGCAGCTCTCAGCAAGCAGGAACCCCTCCCCCACCCTCTCCAGCTGAAGCAGAGGCGTCCACAGCCGCCCCGGGGGACTTACCTACAGTAACAAGCCTTGCAGAAATGATTTCCAAGCTTGACTCGAAGATCGATGCCTTTATTGCAGAATCCAGAAATCGTTGGGACTCCCTCGGCCGCGCTGCAGAAGCACGACCGAGAGATTCGAGAAATTGAATGCCGAGTCGGAGGGGCGGAGCTAAAGGCCGCAACCTCCGAGACTACCGCTCAATTGGCTGTGGATCAGGTCCGGACTCTCGAGCAGCGAGTCCGGACCTTGGAAAATCATATTGACGACCTCGATAATCGAGGTCGTCGAAAAAATATTCGTTTGCTGGGCCTTCCCGAACGGGAAGAGGAAGGCCAGCTTACAGCATTCCTGGAGCAGTGGCTGCCACAACTTTTAAATCTGCAAGCTGGATCAGGCCAGGTAAGGGTGGAATGGGCCTACCGGGTCGCAATACGCGGGCCCGGCTCGAACCAGCGCCCATGCCCGGTCCTGTTCCGGCTGCAGAGCTACAAGGAGAGGCAGATACTCCCAGAAGCCTCTAGAAATCTCGGAAAAGACCCCCAAGCTATGATCTATAAAAGATCCAAGATCATGCTATTTCAGGACTTTTCCCCGGCTCTGGTTCGAAAGAGGAAGGCATTCGACGAGGCGAAGAAGCGTTTAAGGGACTTAAATATTCAGTACTCCTTACGCTACCCAGCGACGTTACGCTTTAACCATGAAGGATCCGTATATAACTTCGGATCACCAGAAAAGGCTAAGGAATTCTTGGACTCTCTTAGATAAACTGTAAGACATAATGGATGTTGGTCTGCCTTTCCCCCCCGCTTTGGTTTATATCCCCCTTTTTTTTTTCTCTTTTCTCTTACCTTACTGTTTAATATTATCATGGGGGGTGGGGAGAGGGATTTGATTTTCTCACCCCCCTTGGGGTTGTTTTCTGTTATTATTTTATGTATATATGAGGGATGTATGTATATGTGTGTATATATATATATATATATATATAAAAGCTGGGGGTTTGGTTAATGTTGGTGGGGGGAGGTGGTTACCTTATTCAATTTTACCTCTGTCTCTAGGAGCGGGGTTGTTTTCCCCTTGTTATTTTGTATTATTATATTTAATTATTATTTGTTGAGGTGGTAATTTTATAGTTATATGTTTATATATGATATTAATATTACCAAATATACCCAGGTGTTGGTATGGGTGGGGGTAGGGTGCTCACTGTTAACTCTAGCTTTGTATTATATTTGAATTCTCCTCATTTTATTGAGGAGTGCCTGGGTCAAGGGTGGGGCATTGGTTGGGAGAGGATATGAGGGACTTTTGGAGAGGAAGTGACGCCCCCTGGGAACAAGGGGGAAAGTCTCCACTTAGATATGTTTTATATTTTTTTATTTTAGAAATAGTTTTTTACTGTATTGTTGTGGGTGTATTAAAGAGGCTTTATTTTTGTAAATTTTACATGTTCTACGCTCGGGGTGTTCTGGATAGGGTTCCCCCTCCCGAGGGGTCTCGGATTGGCCCAGAGGATTATGGTTGATCAGTCGGTTAAGTGGTGCACCTGGAATGTCAAGGGGAGTAATTCGCCAGTCAAAAGGAAGAAAATATTATCAAATCTTAAGAAGGAAAGAGTTGATATAGCTCTCCTACAGGAGACACACCTGTCAGATAAAGAACACTTGAAATTGCGACAGGGCGGATTTGATCAGGCCTTTTTTTCTTCTTTTAGCTCAAAAAGCAGGGGAGTTGTTATTCTTGTTCGGAAGAATTTCCCTTTCAAAATCCTAAAGCAGATAAAAGACGAATCTGGACGATATATCTTGATTAAAGCCCTCATAAATGGAGAGGAATATGGGATTTTAAATTTGTACTGCCCCCCCCCCGGCACACTCCTTTAAATTTATAACGGAAGCCTTTTCAAAATTGATGGCGTTTTGATGCCCGTCATATAATTATAGGGGGAGACTTTAATTGTATTATGGATCCGGAAATAGATAGGATTCCCAAGAGTACTGCAGGAGTATCTCCCAGATCTAGACAATTGATGGATCTGAACAAAGAATTAGGATTAGTAGATGTATGGAGATGTCTTCATCCACAGGGTAGAGATTTTTCTTTCTACTCTAATCCACATAAATGTCATACCAGAATTGATATGTTTTTTGCCCCCTCGATTTTTTTGAATTCCATATCATCCTGTAAAATAGGTCGTTTCGCAATTTCTGACCACGCTGCTGTATATATGGAAACTAAGGGACATCCCCTCGGCATTGGCGTACGGACCCCTTCCTAATGAAAGATAGTAAATTTGTAAAGTACTTGTCTCAAGAATTTAAAACTTTTTTAGAAATTAATTCAGGTACAGCTAGCAACCCGTCAATGATGTGGGAGACCATCAAAGCTTACACGCGAGGCTTGATCATCTCCTACTCAGCGACCCAGAAGAAATTAAAGGGAGAACAACAGCGTCTGCTTGAAGCCCGCTTAAAAGCGGCTGAAACAGCATACACTGATAGACCTTCTATTATTAAATTGCAAAGGATTACAGCTCTTAGGACAGCTCTAAACACTACGCTTACTCAAACGGCTAAGAGGGAAATATTATTTGCAAAGCAAAGGTTATATGAATATGGCGACAAACTGGGTAGATACTTAGCATTTCTTGCAAAGAAAATAAAGGCCCCTCAGACTATTACATCTATCAAGGACATAGATGTAATAGATGCAAACGGGTATTTTGACTCATGATCACAAAAAGATTAATGCGATCTTTAAAGAATTTTATTCTGAGTTATATAAATCACAGGATTGTGAAGATAGGACGAAGAGGATGCAGTCATTTTTAAAAAATTTGACTTTTCCAGGCCTAACTCCGGAACAAGTATCGGTCCTAAATGATCCTATTACACCCCAAGAAATAGTTGATGCAATTAGGCAACTTCAAAATGGTAAGGCGCCGGGCCCAGATGGTTTCAAACTGAATTCTATAAAAAATTTACAGAAATACTGGCTGGTCCACTTATGGACATGTACAACTATGCATATAGTCAGGGCTGTCTCCCGCCTTCGCTGAAAGAGGGAAATATCTCTCTTATCCTTAAAAAAGGAAAGGACCCAGAAGATTGTACATCATACAGACCAATATCCTTGCTAAATGTAGATTTTAAAATCCTCTCTAAAACGTTAGCACTGAGACTGGAAAGGATACTACCACATATTATAAAGGAAGATCAGACGGGGTTTATTAAGGGCCATAGATCATCCAATAATGTTAGAAGGGCTCTGAATATGATTCAAGCTTGTCATCAGGGAAAGATACCAGGAGTAGTGGTCTCATTAGACGCGGAAAAGGCATTTGATAGGGTCGAATGGTCATATTTGTTTTACACATTGGAGAGGTTTGGCGTTGGACAGGTGTTTACCAAATGGGTCTCAACATTGTATAGTGATCCCAAAGCAGTGGTGGTTACCAATGGATTAGGTTCGGATAGCTTCAGTGTGGGTAGGGGCTGCCGTCAGGGATGTCCCCTCTCGCCATTGTTATTCACGCTAATAATTGAACCACTAGCAGAAGCGATACGAGCTGATCCTAATATAGTGGCCCCGAGGATTGGTACAGGTAAACATAAAATTACCCTTTATGCAGACGATGTTCTTCTATTCCTCAGTAACCCTCTAATGTCCATACCTCGCTTAATCCAAGTTATTAATACATTTAGTGCATTCTCAGGCTATAAAATTAATTTTTCAAAATCGGAGGCTATGCTAATGGGTGGCCTTGCTATGATACCCCGCTTAGCGGACGGATCCTTTTTCCCTTTCGCTGGTCCCTGGAGGGCTTCTTATATTTAGGCATTTTTATTACTCCAGTATTTGGTCAGTTGTATAAGGCTAATTTTGTGTATTTATTGGAAAGGATAAGGCAGGACCTCCAGCGATGGGGAGACCTACCAATTTCCTGGTTGGGTAGAATAGCACTAATCAAAATGAATGTCCTGCCCCGTCTCCTATATCCTATGAGAATGCTTCCGGTGATGCTGCCGAGGACGGCTTTATGTAAATTATATGGCTGGCTGGGTTCCTTTATCTGGAATCATAGGCGGCCCCTCATTAAGCTGAATAAGCTACAGCTTCCACAGGCAAGGGGTGGATTGGACTTCCCAGACTTTAGGAAATATCAGCTAAGTTCCCTATTAAGTTACATAACTGATTGGGTCTTGTCTGATCCACAATCAATCTGGTTGGACATCGAGGCTTCTCAAGTAAAATACCCACTTATTAACCTTTTATTCTCAGACAAGAGGAAAATCATTACAGATCACTGTAAAAACCCTATAATACTAAATGCAATCAAGGCCTGGAATATAATGCGGCAAAATGAGGGCAATTCACATAAAACATTCCCCTATGCACCGATAGTGGGAGCATGGGGATTCCAACCGGGGTTAACAGATGCCACTTTTAAACTCTGGAGATCCAGGGGTATCTCATGTCTAGGGGATCTATTTAAAGACGGGGTCCTGATGTCTTTCGAACAGCTGCGTCAGAAATTCGGATTACCCAATGGAGACCTCTTTCGATACTTCCAAATTCGAGACTATATACAGAAGAAGACTACGTTATTAGATAGTCTTTATAAATCCAATAGATAATGTAGTGTCCTACGACCAGTGGGGTTATCTTCCGTCAGTACTATTTATCATTTACTACATGATGAAGTATCGGGAGATATGGATAATCTGCTTAAAACATGGGATCAGGATCTGGGACTAGAAATCTCCACAGAAACGTGGAATGATATTTGGGAAAATGCTAGAAGAATTACTATTTGTAACAGAACCCAGGCTATCCAGCTGAAGATACTTCATAGGGCCCATATAGCACCGTTTCGATTGGCAAAATTTAAGGCAGGAGCATCTCCAATGTGTCCTAAATGCAAAATAGAGGTGGGCACTCTTGTACATTGCTTATGGACCTGTCATAAGATCCGTAGATATTGGACTAAAGTAGCAAGTACCCTGACAGAAATTTTAGGAACGGAAATTAAAGTGGACCCTGTATCTCTCCTCTTGGGCTTTTCGAACATTCCCTCCCTGGACACGTACGGGAAGAGACTATTTTCTATTCTTTCTTTCTGTGCAAGGAAAAATATTTTGGTGAACTGGGCGGCTGAGGGCCCCCCTGGACTTTCAAATTGGCACAGGCTAATTATGGAATGTATTCCCCTTGACTTCCTTACAAATATGGTGCACCGAAAGACCGAATTATTTTATAAAACATGGCAGCCCTTTTTGAATTACATAAATACAGATATTTCGGCTATCCTAACAAGGGCTTTTATTTAATTGAGATTACAAACCTGGCTGATCCGGGCCCCCTCGGGGGAGGAATCCCGCACGAATATGGGTTTTATTATATCTGATGCTAACACATCCCGAGCATGTAAGAGACTTAAATATACACTCTGGTTAGTTGTAGGTTAGATTAGTAGATAGTTGAGTTTTGTTTATTTTTTTTATTTTTTTCGGTTCTTTTCTGTTGTTGTGTTTTTTTTTGTTAAGTTTTGGCTATTGTATATTTGAGCTAATTGTATATCAATGTTTATATCTGAGAGTTTTGTTTATTTTTGAAAACTTGTAAAAATGTTAAATTTCTAATAAAAATATCTATATAAAAAAAAAGAGGTTCCTGGAAAGAAGTGACCCAGAGCTATTGCTGGCTCTCCATTTGGCAAGGAACCCAATGCCACCAGTAAATACTGCCTGAACGACTCACCACATTCCCTGCCATCTTTCAGTGGAAAGGTCTTAAAGGTATGATGTTTTTTAACCAAAGCACACACCAGATGTTTTAATCCTAATTTATTAAAAAGGAAAGTAAATTGTTATAAAGTATACTGCCCAAATGATGTCGTTGTCCTAATTGATTTAAAAGGTCTGGAACACCCATGTCCTCCAGATGGTTGATTGTTACCACTTAGCGTGAGATGTTGAAAAGAAGATCGCTAAAGAAAGAAGAACATTAAAGGATTTATTCAGCAAGTAAATATTTACTTTGTTTACTTTCACCAATGGAAGGAAATCTGCCATCTATGTCTAGCCTGGTTTACGTGTCACTCCAGGTCAACTTTGATGAGGTTGACTCTTACATGCTCTGTCAGGGTGGCACAGTGGCTCAGTAGTTAGCACTACTGCCTCACAGTGCCAGGGACCCGGGTTCAATTCCACCCTCAGGCAACTATCTATGTGGAGTTTGTACATTCTCCCCATGTCTGCGTGGGTTCCTCTGGATGCTCTGGTTTCCTCCCACAGTCCAAAGTGTCGGCTAAGTAGATGGCTGTGGGAAATGCAGGGTTATAGAGATAGGTAGGTCTGGATGGGATGCTCTTTGGAAGATTGATGTAGAGTTGATGGGCTGAAAGGTCTGTTTCCACATTCGAGGGATTCAATGTTTTAAAATGGCCTAATAAGCCAAGTGATGGGTGATAAATGTCCCTTAAATAAATTGGCAGTGATGACCCATCCCCTGAAAGAATAAATTAAAAATCTCTAATTGGATTGCTAATGTGGAACCAATGGGCTTATAGTCCAGACCAAGATTTGGAGGCTCAGTATCCTATGATGCCCTTGATCATTGCTCCACAATTTTTGCGAGGTGCAGTTTTCTGTTTGAAATACATTCTGGATAGTTTTCCTAAAGGTGAATTCTGACTAATGGCCAAAACTTCGAAAAGCTTATCTTTTCATTGGCAAAATTCAACCAATTGATGGCAAAATTGAACCTTTCTTGTCTAGCCCAGTCCATTAAGCAGTTCTTCTACCCTGTACTGCTCCAGTGTCTTACTGAGAGATGTATAAGACCATAAAAAATGGAACAGGTGTTGGCTATTCAGCCCCTCAAGCTGCTCCACTATTCAATTGGATCTTGGCTGATCCGACATTCCTCACATCCACTTTCCTGGTCTTTCCCTGTAACTCTTGATTCCATTCCTGATTAAGATTCTATCTCTCTTAGCCTTTCATTTGCACAAGGACTCTGCCCCCACAGTTTTCTATCTTAAATTGATGTCCCTTATCAAAGGGAAATTTTCAGCTAAGGACAAGATCACCAGGCTCAAGCTGATTGAAGTAGCCAATACAGTTGTGAAGTAGCCAATATAGATGTTGTGGCCACCACACCTAATATTGGCGCTGGGCAGCTTCCTAAGATGTTATAAATCATCTATCTCTGCAATTGTCTTAAAAAGGGCAATTTGATCATGACATGGGCAACTACATGCCTTCCAGAATGCTGAGCTTTCGAGAGAAAGACTTGTCCCAAATCATCTCACCATCACCTTGATGGCAGGAACAAGAGACAGCCATTTAGCCCAGTGAACCTGTTCCACCCACCATTCAGTGAGATCAAGATTGATCCATTACTTAACTCCATGGGGTGTTTTTGGAGCCTGCAAGAGAAGAATAGGTGAGTTGCAGGGTGACTTGTTTGAGATGGGGATAGCCACAAAGACTCCTGCACGACCTGCCTCCCTCTCCTACCTTTCCTGGAGGTCACCCATCTACCTGACTATATTTACCTCCCACACTGTAACTGCCATCCATCACACCTCCTTGCTCCTGTAAACTCCTCATTGCCTCTAACTGCTGCTCTAACCAATCCATGCGATCCAATAGGATTCGCAACCAACCACACTTCCTACAGACATAATCATCAGTAATATGGAAAGTCTCCCTAATCTCCTACATCCAAGAGGCAGAGCACATCACTCTACTAAAGGCCACCTTTGCACCTTAACAATCTACAGTCTGAGAAAATAGCACCATCATATGCCTGAAAAACACTGCTCCAAGCTAACTTAGTACCTACATTTTATATTTTTAAAGTTTAATCAAGAGACAAGTTTCAATAAAATATATATAGTCAAAAAAAAATGCAATCTACTCACTATTGTAGATTTACGAAAGAAAATCAGTAAGGTTGCACTTTAAAACTAGGCACTTAGCTGCTCCCTTACTGTGAGCTGACCCACACAGGTTTCTCCAAGGTCAGCTGTGAATTTCACTGTTTGTCGATTTTTCTAAGATGAACTCTGATCTCCAGAGATACTTGAAATCAAACAGCAGAGGCAGTCAGCTGTTCACAATCATTGCTGGGTCAAACAGCATTTCAGGTTTATTTCTCCATTTGATTCAGATAAGCCAGGTTTTAATTTCGATAAATGTGAGGTACTGCATTTTGGAAAGGCAAATCAGAGAAGGACTTACATACTTAAGGGTTAGGTCCTGGGGAGTGTTAGTGAACAAAGAGACCTTGGAGTACATAGTTCCTTGAAAGTGGAGTCTGTGGAGTTTGCACGTTCTATCTGTGATTGCGTGGATTTCCTCTGGTGCACTGGTTTTCTCCCAAAGTCCAAAGATGTGCAGGTTAGGTGAATTGGCCATGCTAAATTGCCCCACAGTGTTCAGGGATGTGTAAGCTAGAAGCATTAGTCAGGGGTACATGTAGAGTAATAGGGTAGGGGAATGGGTCTTGGTGAGATACTGTTTGGAGGGTCAGTGTGGACTTGTTGGGCCAAAAGACCTGTTTCCACACTATAGGAATTGGGTAAATATGATTTTAAAGAGTGAAGCATGATAAATACTTAATATGCTAGCATCTTTTTTTTCTAGCCAGGAACTTTTCAGCATCAATATTTTTTATAAAGCTGTAGACCATCTTGTATTTTAATGACCAGTATCTAACCATGGCAGTGGATGTCACAAATCTGTTTGATTCTGAACATTGTATGCTTTTGAGGTGGTTTTACGGCCCTCCCATCACACATTGAAGAGAATCTGAATGAGTTAAACTGAAATTAACTCTGTACTTAAAGGATCAATTTTACTGTAAGTTCAAGGATATCTTGGGTTATTAGTGGGGCTAGTTTAATTTGGAAACATGGTCAGTGTGGTCTAGTTGGACCGAAGGGTCTGTTTCCATGCTGTATGACTCTATAAGTCATCTGCACTCTATACGTCAATAGGATAATGAGGAAGGCATTTGATATGCTTGCCCTTAGTGCATTGAGTACAAGAATTGGGAGATCATGTTGTGGCTATACAGGTCATGGATTAGGTCACTATTGGAATACTTGGTTCAATTCTGGTCTCCTTCCTGAAGGAAGAATGTTGTGAAACTTAAAATTGTTCAGAAAAGATGTGCCGGGATGTTGCTAGGATTGGAGGGTTTGAGCTGAACAGATTGGGGCTGTTTTCTCTGGAGTGTCGGAGGTTGAGGGTGACCTTGTAAAGGTTTACAAAATCATGAGGGGCATGGATAGGATGAATAGACAAGGTCTTTTCCCTGAGGTGGGGGAGTACAAAACTAGAGGGCATAGGTTTAGGGTGAGAGGGGAAAGATTTAAAAGAGATCTAAAGGGGAACTTTTTCATGCAAAGAGTGGTGCATGTGTGGAACGAGCTGCCAGAGGAAGTGGTGGAGGCTCGTACAATTATAACATTTAAATGGCTGAATGGGTATAAGAATAGGAAGGGTTCAGAAGGATGTAGGCCAAGTGCTGGCAAATAGGACTAGTATTATTTTGGATAAATGGTTGGCATGCACGAGTTAGACCGAACGATCTGTTTCCATGATCTACGTCTCTATGAATCTATGATTCTATGACGAGATGGGGAGTGAATTTTGATTTCCCAATGTTTATTTGCAATGTTTGGAACCTCACACCAGCCTGAGGCATGTTTGTACTTGGAGTACATTTACCTGTCATGAATGCTCATTGTCATGGAACCTTTTTAAAATTACGACTTACTTTCAAGAGAAATCAGTAACACAAAAGAATCTTGCTACATGTTCTCATTTGTTCAAAGGTGATGCGCAATCATTGACCTTATGAACTTGTGTCTGTGGTCAGAGATTTTCCCTGTTGAACTCTGTGACACATAGGTGGCAGCTAGCATGGAATCTCGGAAAAAGGGGATGGGGTTGTGGAGTGCGGTTTGGAAACAGAGAAAGGATAGTGTGAAGGGTCCTGGCTTCCTAGGAGAGGTGGGCGATAGTCAGTTAAGGTTAAAAAATGAGCCTAAAGATTAATGTCAGTAATGATCAAATGGGTGTCCATCTCAGGGTGTTGACTTTAGGACGGATTGTGCACAGTCACGGGGGAGAAGTTGATTTGTCAGGGAGGCATGTTTAGATTGAGGTTGAAATAATCGAAGGTTTCATAAGCAACTGTGAAGTTCATGGAAAGGTCATGAAGCAGCTGAAGATGGTTCAGGCTAGGACATAGTCCTGAGGAACTCCTGCAGTGAGGTCCTGGAGCTGAGATGTCTGACCTTCAACAGCCATCTTCCGGTGTACCTGGAATGAATTCAGGCAGCTGGCAGGAGACTGCTAGCCTCAGCAATGTGAAACCACACAGGAAATTCCATTGTGAGGGTGTAACTGAGCCAATGGGCACTGGACACTGCCTTCATGGTGGAAATGTTAACTCTGGCTTCTCCCCCCAGACCTGCTGAGTTTTACCAGCAATTTCTATTTTGATTCAGACCTGCAGCAGTTGCAATTTTGTGGCTCATTCTATCCCAAAATATATGCAGAATATCTGACATAAAAATGCTGTGAAAAGAATAGTGAATCCAAGACCAATCTAAATAATCTGATCATAGAATCCCTACGGTGTGGAAGCAACCATTCGGCCCATCAGGTCCACATCAACCCTCTGAAGAGCATCCTACCTAGACCCAACCCATCCCCCTAACCCTGCATTTCTTGTAGCTAACCCACCTAGCCTGCATACTATGGTAAATTTAGCATGGGCAATCCACCGATTCTGTACATCGTTGGACTGTGGGAAGAACCTGGAGCAGCCAGAGCAAACCCACACAGATGCAGGGAGAATATGCAAACCCCACACAGACAGGTGGAATTGAACTGAATCCCTGGCACCGTGAGACAGCAGTGCTTACCATTGTGCCACCCAATGTATGCCCACAGTGCTGTTTGGGAGGGAGCTGACACAATGGCATTAAAGGGACAGCAATATAGATACAAGCCATGATGGTGTGTGGAGGACAGAGGATGCTTACAGATTGGCAGCCCTTCTCCTCGGACAATACAGAATAAGGGGAAAGTAGGAGCAAAGGAGTCTGGGGAGATGTAATACAAATTATTGAGGGTGGAGGAGCAGGTTTAGAAAATGTTCAATAAATCATAAAGTATCCTCAGTTTTAGAAATAGGAGCAAAAGCAATCAGGTTATGGTGAACTTTAATAAAATACTGGCTCAGCATCAGGTTAATTGTTTAATTCTGGATATTGTTCTTTAAAAAGGGTATGAAGGTAGTGTTTTAGAGAGGGTGCAGAAAAGATTTATGTAAAGGCTTCCAGTTCCACGGATAGATTACAGAAGAGTCCTAGCACATTTTCTCATGCTGCCATTCCCAAACTCACGTCATCAACTACTTCCCACACCCCTGTGACATTCCTCTAGTCCAATGCTAGCCCAATTCTACTACTTGTCGTAACCAGAACCATTTGCCATTGCTGGGATATCTCTGATTAGACTGTCATCCCTGGTGCTGCCCCCATCTTTAAAAAGCCATTGTGCACCCAGACAAACACTTTTAGTCCAGAGCTGCCCTGTTTGCTTTGTGACATTTGCTCCAGACATAGCAGAGAACAGGAGCTTGGCGCCCTGCATGACTAACAGGCAAAGTCAGAACGGTTGTCCTTTTGCACACAATAATGTAGGGGAGATTCATTCTCTTCCCAGTGTTGGAGGCGATGATACCAGACCATACCAGGCTGGCCCAAGTTTGAGATCCGGATCAGTGCAGTCTTAGCCGTCTGGTGGAATGCCCAGCACTGTCGGAAGAACGTTAATGACGTTCTCCACTCTAGCAGGATAAATACCACTATCTACTCTCTGCGACCTCATACTTACTCTGTCACTGCTACTTCACCCAACTCCCACTAAGGTTCATCTCTACCACTCTCACTTTACCTGCAATAGATTGTTCATTCACTCTCAGCCGCCCTAACCCCCAACAGCAGTAGCCCTGCATGCCTACTCGTTCATGATAACTCATCACTTTTCCCCCACTCTGAACCAGCTTTGATAGCTGCGCCAGCCATTTTAATCTCCCTGAGTACCTTCCTGTTTCTCATTCCAGGAACAAAAACATCTCACAATAGAGCTTAAAGAGGCAAGATGGATGGTGGGCTATATGTCACTTAGCTTTTTGGTCCATTTTTTATTTCAAAATATATTTTATACCTAAAAAAAATCTTTATGTATATATACAGAATCACAAACACAGTTGGTTCTGTCCAGTAGCATATCAAGGAAACAAACATTGGAGTTTGACTATCCAAACAAACCACTTGTATAAGACTATATTTATGTACATTTGAGGAATGAGGGGGATCTGATAACTGAATAGACCCCCATTTAACTTTGGCATAAAGACTTCAGACAGTGCTCTTTCCCAAATGCGTCTTGGCGGCAGCTGCACCACACTTTAGTGTGTCCTTCAGCATATAGTTTTAGATTACTTACAGTGTGAAAACAGGCCCTTCGGCCCAACAAGTCCACAATGACCCTCCGAAGACCCACCCACCTAGACCCATTCCCCTACACCTAACACTATGGGCAATTTAGCATAAAGCCAATTCACCTAACTTGCACATCTTTGGACTGTGGGAGGAAACCGGAGCAACTGGAGGAAATCCACACAGACAAAGGGAGAATGTGCAAACTCCACACAGACAGTTGCCCAAGGTGGGAATTGAACCCAGGTCTCTGGCACTGTGAGGCAGCAGTGCTAACCACTGTGCCACCATGCTGCTCCTTGGAATGCCACACCTCACAGGCAGCACAGTGGCTCAGTGGCTACCACTACTGCCTCACAGTGCCAGGGACTCAGGTTCGATTCCAGCCTCGGGCGATTGTCTATGTGGAGTTAGCACATTCTCCCCGTGTCTGTGTGGGTTTCCTCTGGGTGCTCTGGTTTCCTCCCACAATCCAAAGTCGTGCAGGTCCGGTGAATTGGCCATGCTAATTTGCCCACAGTGTTAGGTGCATTAGTCAGAGGGAAATGTGTCTGGGTGGGTTACTCTTCGGAGGGTCGGTCTGGACTTGTTGGGCCGAAGGGCCTGTTTCCACACTGTAGGAAATCTAATCTAATCTAATCACCCCTTATAATGGAGATATGCTGACCCTGACTGCCCTAAGCAGCTGACTGTGTCCAAGCTCCTGGATTGGTATTGGAGGCTACCCTTCATTTAGTGTGACTGAAGGCTGCCTCCCTTGAGTTAACTGAGGACCAAGTAGAGTGAGGAACAGGCACAATGAGCTGAATGTTACAGGGCTGAGCTGTGTGTGTTTCAGTGGATGGGGTAGGGGCTTACCACAACACCTCCAAGCTCACCTTCGTAATGCCATCAAAATTGGCAGCCTGCCCATCATACATAAATAAGTCACCAATGTTATTCTGCCCATTTCATAACATGGTTAGCTTTTCCAAAAAGTTTTAAAGAATTTCCAGCCAACATTTTAGTTGAGAGTAAAATCCAGCCAAATGGCAGCAAGGGTTGAAAATCTACATTTAGTTTTATTTTTGTCAGAATCAATATTTCTAATTCTGCTTTTATTAGATTCAGGCAGCATCCATGGAGAGAGAACAAGCTAATGTTTCGAGTCTCGATGACTCTTCATTAGAGCTCTGAGGAAGAGTCATCTAGACTGGAAATGTTAGCTTGCTGTCTCTCCATGGATGCTACCTGACCTGCTGTAATGCCAGCATTTGTTGTTTTCAGTACACTTTTCAGCGCCTACAGTAATTTGCTCATACATTATATTTTTATTCTAACTTGTTTTCTTTAGAACGAAGACATTTCCTTATGCACACAGCATTAGAGGTGAAATCTGTCCACATTGATCATTTTATGTGCTATCATGTCATGTGCTATCTCTGTTGGGATGTCATGTTGAGGTTATCCAGCACGATAGAGGGAGGTGTAAAAACAGTCTTACACTTGGGTTAGGTTGGGTTTTACTGCATGATGACGTTCTTCTCAGCTCATCTCATATTTGCATGTGGGTAAAACACCAAATTTATGAGCAGGAAGCTCGAAGAAACATTGGGACCTTTTGGGCTCCAACATCAAGATGCCTTACTCAAAAGGCAATCAGACAGCAACATTCAGAAGCTTCAATCAACACCTGCATATATTAACCACTCATACCTGGAGATGTCAGAGACTTGTCACCCTGTTATAGGAAGGATATCATTAAACTGGAGAGGGTTCCAAAAGATTTTACTAGCATGTTACCAGGAATGGAGGGTTTGAGATATAAAAGTAGACAGGAATGACTGGGACATTTTCCAGTGGAGCGTAGGAGGTTGAGGGGTGACCTCATTGAGGTTTATAAAATCCTGAAGGGCATAGATGACTAACAAGGGTCTTTTCCCTGGAGTGGGGAGTTCAAAACGAAGGGTCATAATTTTCAGATGAGAAGAGAAAGATTTAAAAAGAACATGATGGACATTTTTTTTAACACAGAGAGTGATTTGTGCATGTGGAATGAACTGCCAGAGAAAGTGGTGGATGCAGGTGCAGTTGCAACATTTAAAAGTTATTTGGATAAGTACCTGAATAGGAGAGATTTGGAGGGACACGGGCCAAGTACAGGTAGGTGGGACTGATTTAGTTTGGGATTATGATTGGCATGGGCTGGTTAGATTGAAGGGTCTATTTCCTTGCTGTATGACTCTAGTATCAAAAGACAGAAGATAATTCCTGATCTTACAGTTATTATTTTACAGTCCTGTTTAATGACATTGGCTATTTCCATCACAGTTCGTTCAGGGCAATCAATATTTTTATTACAATGTATTCACTGCAATCAACATTTTTATTGCATTTTTGAAAAAGTTCCATTTGCTATTCAACTTGCAGCGCAACAATTTGTTTGCAACCCAGAACATTAAACATGTTGACAGCTGATAGATGGGAAGCAAGCTTGTTTACATCTTTGTACATTGTTGGTTTGTAATTAATGAGGCTGCTGTCTACAATGTTTTCTTCCATGTATTTCTTGCTATTATAATTGTTCTAATTTGTTGGGCTCCCTGATAAACAACCCGAATAGCCCAAGGTGAGAAGACATATATCACCCAATCTTAATTTTATACACAGGAGCTTCAATCAATTTGTTTAGTAGATATTCTCCTCTTTTTAGTTCCAATGTTAGCTGCTTAAACTGTGGCCCACCAGAAGAAAGTGTTATGGGGGAGGCCTCTAGCTTGAAGTCAGTGATTTTCTATTACAGTTTCACCATGTTTGTCCAAGAGAATGACATTTTAAACATTATTTCATGGGATGTGGGCATCAGTGGCAAGCTAGCCTTTGTTGCTCATCCCCAGTTGTCCTTCAACTTGTGACTGGCTAAGGCCATTTCAGAGAACTACTTAAGAGTCAACCACATCACTGGGGTTCTAGAATCACGCGTAGGCCAGAACAGGTATGGATTGCAGATTTTGTTTCTGAAAGGGGACATTAGTGAATCAGATGGATTTTTATGACGACTAAAGATAGCTTTATGCTGAATTTTCAATTCCAGGCTTTATTAATTTTAAATGGCACCAGCTGCTGTTCAGGGATTTGAATTTACACACACAGAACATTAGACTGAGTTCCTGTATTACTAATGCAGTGACATTACCATGGCGCCACTCTTTCCCCATTCAGGGAAAGTAAGATTTGCACCTGTGTTTCACATCAGCCGTCAGCTGTGCTTCCCTTGTCTTTCAGTAGGTGAGCTGAAAATACTTCGAAGGCTGTGGCTTGACATGAATCATTAAGCTATTCTGACTGACAGACAGCACGTGAATGTACCAGTAATAGTTAAATCCAATCCCACTTCGTTCACTTAGCGTCAGATCATTCCTGGTAAACCAAAGCTTTTTTTTATGTGAGTAATGGAACTTTACAACTGCAAACTCCAACCCTGTGTCAGCTTGATACTCAAAATCTTCAGCAGACAAATCTCTTCTGGGTGCCTAATAACATTATCTGTAGATTATGAGGTCGACTTAGATTTGATTTTGCTCCATCTTGCCTTTAAAACAGATGAAGGCTTTTACACAGGATTGGCTGACTCTAACCTTACAATAACTAGCTCAGCCTTTTGTTGCCGTTCTTTCAGAAACAATCCTAAATGACTGCCCCTACTTATGTCTCTTTGCATTTTTCTCCATGTATTTCCCAGGAAGCACCAGGGTTATCCTGACAGTTGCTTCCCTATTCAGGCATTCACTGGTAAGCAGAAGCTGTGTTTTATAGTTTCTGGTGGGATGCATTAGGCAGAACAAAGTTAAAAATCACACAACACCAGGTTATAGTCCAACAGGTTTAATTGGAAGCACAATAGCTTTCGGAGCGACGCTCCTTCATCAGATGGTTGTGCAGAACAGAAAGTGTGTGGTCTGCTCACTCCTGCCCCCTGCTGTCTTCACCGTGGCAGATTAAGTGTTCGACAGCCAATTGCAGTCAGTCATCAGGAAGGTGGGAATTTGCATCAGGAATCTCAAATGCCCTCATTTGAGCATTTAGGCTGGGAGATCAGGTAGGAGAGAGGTTAGACCAGCAAGAGGAAGTCAGTCATCGCCATAACTTTGAAAGGCTTCTGCTTTTTCGCTCCCCTTATTTGTTACAGCAGCCTGAAAACAAGTGAATAGATTAAGTCTATCAACATCCATAAACTGCCACCTACACAACCAGACTAAGCTGTTATATTTAGGCATGGCCATATTCTCATCTGCCCTTGGGCTACCTCCTCCTAATTGACGTGACTCACTCTCAAACGTTTCCTGTGTGCCTACCAAAAACGGGTAACCAAATCTTACGGTCAATCTGCTCTTTAACTATTTTTTTGAAAGTGTTGGTGCGCTTCTGATTTTGACACCCCGTCACGTTCCATTATATTGGAACATTGTGATGACATTGGATTGATGGCACGATATCATCAAGCTTTTTTTTAAGTGAATAATGGAACTTTACAACTGCAAACTCCAACCCTGTGTCAGCTTGATACTCAAAATCTTCAGCAGACAAATCTCTTCTGGGTGCCTAATAACATTATCTCAAGTAGATGAAACTTTGAAGTGAGTCTAATTAGCACATTTAGAGATGAGGTTCATCTCTCTAAGCAATTGCAGCATATGGCTAGGAGGATGGTCTACCTGTGTGAACTCACTCTAATTTCTAAAAGACAAAACTTAAGCATTTCCAAATCCTTCCCCTTAAAACCTAGTGCATAATTCCCAAAGCATCACCACACCAAAGAAAAAGTTCCTGCTGAATTTATCTTTCACAGCAGCAAATTCCTTTTTAACATTCTGCTCCTGAACCATCGGTAAACAGGCAAGTAAATAGAAATAAAGCATTAAGTCATTTGCAAGGTCTTTTAACTGCATAATAGATAGAATGCCTTGAAGTGTTTGCAGATTCTTGGAATTTAGTAGCTGTCTAAACATTTAGGACATCTTTATCCTGGGTCAAATAAATATTGTTAGTAAACTAAAAGCAAGATAACATAGCTCATCAGGATGGGTCATTCTATTGTGTTTTCACACACTGTTCTTTTAAAGTAGGTTATTTCATATAAAGGGTTTTATTGCAGGACATTAACTTATTGTACATCTGGGATGGTTTCAAAATGTTGTAAATTTTTATAATATTGCTATTAAAAATGAAATGATCGTTTTGAATGTGGGCCCTGGGGATGTATGTGCACACGATATTGCAGATAGCAGGAAGATTGAGAACATTACCAAAAGGATGTGGATGCTTTGGAGAGCGTGCAGAGAAGGTTTACCAAGATGTTGCCTGGTATGGAAGGTGCTAGCTATGAAGAGAGGTTGAGTAGGTTCGGTTTATTTTCACTAGAAAAAAGGAGATTGAGGGGGACCTGATTGAGGTTTACAAAATCATGAAGGGTATAGACAGGGTGGATAGAGACCAGCTTTTTCTCAGGGTGAAGGATTCAGTAACAAGAGGTCACGCTTTCAAAGTTGAAAAGTCATACAGGATCCTTTTCTTTATCAATAGAGACGCAGATTACAAAACCTAGATGGATCATTGTGACCATTTCTGGGCAGTACACTTCAGGAAGGATGTCAAGGTGCAAAGGAGGTTGACTAGGATGGTATCAGGGCTGAAAACCTTCAGATCAATGGAGGTGCAGAAGAATAAAGAACAAAGAAGAACAAAGAAAATTTACAGCCCAGGAACAGGCCCTTCGGCCCTCAAAGCCTGAGCTGATCCAAATCTACTTTCTAAACCTGCCACCCAACTCCTAAGCATCTGTATCCCTCTGCTCCCCACCTACTCATGCATCTGTCCAGACACATCTTAAAATGAATTTACCGTGCCTGCCTCTTCCACTTCTGCTGGCATCACGTTCCAAACGCCCACCACCCTCTGTGTGAAGTACTTACCACGTGTATCCTCCTTGAACTTTCCACCTCTCATTTTGAAAGCATGACCTCTCGTGATTGAATCCTTCACCCTGGGAAAAAGCTGGTCTCTATCCACCCTGTCTATACCCTTCATGATTTTGTAAACCTCAATCAGGTTCCCCCCTCAATCTCCTTTTTTCTAGTGAAAATAAACCTAACCTACTCAACCTCTCTTCATAGCTAGCACCTTCCATACCAGGCAACATCCTCGTAAATCTTCTCTGCACCCTCTCCAAAGCGTCCATATCCTTTTGGTAATGTGGCAATCAGAACTGTACACAGTATTCTAAATGTGGCCGAACCAATGCCTTGTACAATTTTAACATGACTTGCCAGCTCTTATACTCAATACCCCATCCAATGAAGGCAAGCATACTATATGCCTTCTTGACTACTCTATCCACCTGTGCAGCAACCTTCAGGGTACAATGGACCTGCACTCCCAGATCTCTCTGCCCATCAATTTTTCCCAAGCCTCTTCCATTCATTGTATAATTCGCTCAAGAATTAGACTTGCCTAAATGCATCACCTCGCATTTGTCTGGATTGAAAGCCATCTGCCACTTTTCTGCCCAACTCTCCAGTCTATCTATATCCTCCTGGATTCTTTGACAGTCCCTTATGCTTTCTGCTGCTCCACCAATCTTTGTGTCATCTGCAAACTTGGTGATCATACCAACAGTGCTTTCTTCCGGATCATTTATGTATATCACAAACAACACCACTGGTCACCTTGCTCCATTTCAAGAAACTCCTTTCAACTACTACTTTCTGTATCCTGTTGCTCAACCAGTTCTTTATCCACCCAGCTAGAACATCCTGCACATCATGTTACTTCACTTTCTACATTAATCTACTATGGGAAACTTTATCAAACACCCTACTAAAGTCCATGTATATGATATCAACAACCCTTCCTTCATCTATCAACTTGGTCACTTCCTCGAAGAATTCTATTAAGTTGGTAAGGCACCATCTACCCCGCACAAAACCATATTGTCTGTCACTGATAAGCCCATTCTTTTCTAAATATAAATAGATCCTATCCCTCAGTACCCTCTCCAGCAACTTTCCCACCACTGACATCAGGCTCACTGGTCTGTAGTTACCTGGAATATCCCTACTACCCTTCTTGTACAAGGGAACAACATGAGCAACCTTCCAGTCCTCCGGGACCTCACCTGTATTTAAGGATGCCACAAAGATATCTGCCAGGGCCCCAGCTATTTCCTCTCTCGCCTCCCTCAGCAACCTGGGATAGATCCCATCCGGTCCTGGCGATTTGTCCACCTTAATAACCTCTAGCCTAGCTGAAAATGTGTTGCTGGAAAAGCGCAGCAGGTCAGGCAGCATCCAGGGAACAGGAGAATCAACGTTTCGGGCATAAGCCCTTCTTCAGGAACCTCTAGCCTACCCAACACATCTTCCCTACTTCTGTCAACATGATCCAGACTATTCAAACTTCTATCTCTAATCTCAAGATTCATCATATTCCTCTCCGCAGTGAACACTGATGCAAAGTAATCATTCAGAATCTCACTCATTCTCTCAGGCTCGACACACAGCCTTCCTTCATTATCCTTTAGTGGACCAATCCTTTCCCTAGTTACCTGCTTGCTTCTTATATAAGAATAATAAGCTTTGGGATTCTCCTTAATTCTGCTCACTAAAGCTATTTCATTACCCCTTTTAACCTGCTTGATTTCTCGTTTAAGACTGGCCCTACTCTTCTGATATTCCTCCAGGGCCCATTCTGTTCTTAGCTGCCTGGACCTTATGTTCACTTCCCTTTTCCTCATGGCTAGTCGTACAATTTCTCCTGTCATCCACGTTCACGAATCTTGCCCTTCCTATCCTTTGCCTTCAACAGGACATGCCTATCCTGCACTATCTTTAACCTATCTTTGAAAGCCTCACACATATCAAATGTGGACTTGCCTTCAAATGGCTGTGTACAATCCACATTTCTGAGCTCCTGCCTAATTTTGATATAATTGGCCTTGGCCCACTTTAGTACTCTTCCCTTAGGACCACTCTCTTCTTTATCTACAAGTATTCTAAAACTTACAGAATTGTGGTCACTGTTCTCAAAGACATTCCCCACCTCAACTTCCACCACCTGGCCTGGCTCATTCCCCAGTACCAGGTCCAATATGGCCCCTTCCCTCGTCGGACTATTGTCATACTGCTCTAGAAAACTCTCCTGGACGCTTCTTACAAATTCTATCCCATCCAGACCTCTGACACGAAATGTATCCCAGTCAATGTTGGGAAAATTAAAATCTCCCATCACCACTACCCTATTGCCTCTACATCTTTCCATAATCTATTTACCTATTTGTTCTTCTACCTCACGCTCACTGTTGGGAGGCCTGTAATACAGCCCCAGCAATGTGACTGCACCCTTTTTATTTCTCAGCTCCACCCGTAATGACTCAGTACCCAAGACCTCCATAGTGTCCTCCTTTAGCACAGCCATGATATCATCCCTAACCAGCAATGCGACTCCACCCCCCACCTCCTTTTACTTCCCTCCTTGTCCTATCTGAAGTGTCTATATCTTGGAGCAATTAGTTGTCAATTATCATGCTCTTCCTTCAACCAAGTCTCTGTGATTGCAATAACGTCATGCTCCTAGGGACCAATCCAAGCCCTAAGTTCATCTGCCTTACACACTATACTCCTTTCATTAAAGCAGATGCATTTCAGGCCACCAGTTCTTTTGCGCTCATCTGCTCTCTGCCTACTCTTCCCTTTATTAATGCTATCTTCATGATTCTTACAGTCTCCACCTCGCTGCCTACTTGTTTTCTCTTCTGGTTCTCAGTCCCCTGCCGCATTAGTTTAAAATCTCCCCAACAGCAGTAGCAAAAACTCCCCCAAGCGACATTGGTTCCGGCCTGGTTCAGATGTAGACCGTCCATTTTGTATTTGACCCATCTTCTCCAGAACCGGTACCAGTGTCCAACAAATCTGAACCCTTCCCTCCTACACCATCTCTCAAGCCACATGTTCATCCTGCCTATTTTTTCATTTCTACACTGGCTAGCACGTGACACTGGTAATAATTCTGAGATCACTACCTTTGAGGTCCTCCTCTTTAACTTCTCTCCTAGCTCCCTGAATTCTGCTTTCAGGACCTCAGCTTGTTTTTTACTTATATCGTTGGTAACCATATGCACCACGACAACTGGCTGTTCACCCTCCCCTTTTAGAATGTTCTGCAGCCAAGCGATGACATCCCTGACTTGAGCACCTGGGAGGCAACATACCATCCGGGAGTCCCGTTTTCAGTCACAGAACTGCTTATCTACTCCCCTCACAATAGAATCCCCTATGACTATGGCCCTATTCCCGCCCTTCTGAACAGCAGTGCCTGCCACGGTGCCATGATCTTGACAACTGCTGCCCTCTCCTGGTGAGCCATCTCCCCTAACAGTATCCAAAACGGTATACCTGTTTTGGACAGAGATGACCACAGGGGACACCTACACTGCCTTCCTACTCTTTTTCTGTCTTTTAGTCACCCATTCACTGTCTCCCTCAGTAATTCTAACCTGCGGTGTGACCAATTCACTAAACATGCTATCCACGACCTCCTCAGCATTGCGGATGCTCCACAGTGAGTCCATCTGCAGTTCCAGAGCCATCATGTGGTCAAACAACAGCTGCAGCTGGACACACTTCTTGCAAGTGTAAGAATCAGGGACGTCAGACACGTTCCTAAGCTCCCACATCAAGCAAGAGGCACATGCTCTGAAGTCCCCTGCCCAAATATAAATTAAGCCCATACCTTCCCGGCAGCCCTTGCTTCACCTCACCCTCTCTCCTCGCTGCTCTGTCAAAATGGAGGCCTGACTCCCGAGGTAAGACCCTTTTTAAGTGGGAAAACTTACCCTTCGCGGCAGCCCTCGCTTCACCTCACTTTCTCTCCTTGTCGCTCTGTCAAAACGGAGTTGTGGAATGTGGAATTGTTCACTTGAAAGTGGAGAAGATTGGGAGAGATGGGACCGGCATATTGAAGTTCATAAAAGATTTATGAACGAAGATTTGGGCCTCAATCGTTTGGAGGTCCAGCACAGGCATATTGGGTTGCATGGTCACCTTATCATTCTTTGGTGCTCTGTATAACCATGAAAGGCAGTTGGGTGTAGAACTGCTCATTCAGAACTGTAAGTTAAAGAACTCTGTGAAATTCTGTGAATAAAAGAACTCAATATTAGCTTGAAGATTGGAACCCAGTTTCTGTTCCAACATCGATTCAGTGACCATGACTTGAAACAACAGGGATAAGAAGTGTGCCATCCTGCTCTATTCTATCAATACTCTAAACTTTAAGTATGTTTTATATATCAAATCTCCTCCAGTTATCAGTGCACCTCAGACTCTCATTTTAGTTTCCTTCTGAAATATTGCACACTGAACACCAACACCACCCTGCTTCCTCAGCACTTAATAAGACTGAGTAACATAGCAAGGTCATTGACCTAAAATATTAACTCTGTTTTTCTCTCCACATTTGCAGCCTCATCTACGGAGCATTCTCAGAACTTTACTGATTTAATTTCAAATGCATGTAAGTTTGGGTTTGTGTTGACCTAGAGAAAAGCTTCAATGACTACATCCAGTCTCCTATTCCAGGCTTGATGGTTTAAATCTTCAGTGACTACATTCAGTCTCCTATTCTCAGCTCAATGGTCTAAATGCTCTAAACTTGCTCTTACTCCTTATATTTTTGTCTTTTTGATACTCTCCCATTTCCATTGGCCCACTGACTCAGGCATCCTGCCCGTCTCCTTTAATCCACTCCACATTTATAGCACAGTCCTCAATCCATATCTCTTTTCAATTCCTCTCCAAACCCCTCCATATTTCTGTCTAACTCCTTATTTATAAAACCCTCTCCAGTAACACTCAGTGTCTACTCTCATTCCCCTCTGTGTATCGTGACCAAAGTTTTCTACTCAACGGTAGCTCTTTAAAGTTCTAATGTGTTATGAACAAGAAACATCTGTATGAATGAAACAACGAACAGCTGGAGATCTGAATCAAAAACTGGCGAAACTCTGTAGGGGAGAAAGGATGAAAATATCTGCATGAAAATGGATGAAAACAGACTAAACACCCATATAAAATTCATTAGGTATCAATCACAGGGAGGGCCTTCAAACCTTCGGTCAAATTTCTGGATCCAGTGGTTGGAATATCTGGATGAAGCTTTGCTCTCATGAGTTATAAATGCCATCAAAAACCTTGATTTGTCTGGTATTTATTCTTCTGTATTTTATGTAATGGAATATTTAGAGCAGTAATTCATAAGAAAATAACACAATTGCTCAGTCAGTAGAAATTGCTGGAATTACTGAGCATTGTGTATAAATTGTCCTGAAAGCAAGGTATAATGAGCAGCATTAAAGACACAACTACAGAGATTTAGAAGCTGTGACACTATGAGCTAATTGAAATAACTCCACAGAGGCCAGAATCCCATCATCAAGTCACCTTTATTTACAGAATCCTTAACGCTGATCCAGCTCCCTCAAAGCCAGCTCTCAGAGTGAACAGGCTGTCTGACATGTCTATATTTTTTATCCTTTTTTTATTTTATTAAACAGTACAGTTTACAAACAATTAACATTAACAGCTGTATACAGAGAAACAGCAATTTACAAGAGAGAGGAGTAGCAAAGCCAAACCCAAACCCCACCGTTCAACCAGTTTTCAGGGAAATGAGGACAATCCTCAAATCCCACTTTCATTCATCAATAACAAAGCAGTGACAAATACATACAAGACAGCCCAATTAGATAAGAAACAGTGCATAGAATACAGATCCCCCCCACCCCCCCAGCAACCCATCAAGCCACCTATCCCTCCCACCTTCCAGCCACTCTAAGGCAGCCCGCCCCTTTCAGCTTCGGCCCACCCATGGCCCTTCCGGCTACATGTTTATTTATATCTGTTAGCCAGGGCTCCCTGATTGGACCAAATTAACAGCTCCAATCAGGGAACCCATACTCTATGAGTTGTACCTCGCTGATGTGATTGCATCACTGCACTAATCAGTGCTATTTGTGAGTCTCAGTGTTAAGACAATGTTTGAACTTTCCTGTGGTCATTTAAGATTTTTAATGTCACATTATTTGAAACCAGTTACCACAGTGTACCTGAACTCCCGTTAAAAATCACACAACACCAGGTTATAGTCCAACAGTTTTAATTGGAAGCACTAGCTTTCAGAGCGCTGCTCCTTCATCAGGTGGTTGTGGAGGACACAATTGTAAGACACAGAATTTATAGCAAAAGTTTACAGTGTGATGTAACTGAAATTATACATTGAAAAATACATTGATTGTTTGTTGAGTCTTTCATCTGTTCAAATACCATGATAGTTTCACTTCTTTCATGTATAAATCACAAAATGTTTTTTTAAAAGTTGCATTCTCAGGTTAACTGTAACAATTGGTGTTAGCTAGACAATATGTTGAAGGTGTTAGCCCCCTGTGTTCCCTGTCTGTGCCATAATGTTTAGACTATTCTAATCTAAAAAGTGAGATAAGGGAGTCTTACATGAATTCATGCAGTTTTTGAGCAAAGATGGCATATTTCCTTACCTAAAGGATGTTCGTGCTCTAGATGGGTTTTTAACAAGAATTGACAATGGTTACATGGTCATCATCCACCATAATGAAATGCGAACCCATGGTTTTCTTTCACTTCAGTCCTGATGAGCACAAGATGAAAAGTTTGACTTCATGTCTCCTTTTAGTAATGTTATAGTTCAACCCTTTAGTTCATGTCATTGTATTTTGTTGCAGGTGGCCGAAGTAGTGTAGTAAATAGAGGAGATGCTCTCAGTTAACTTGTTAATTAAAAATCTAATTAAAAAATTCAGATTATGGTTCTCATCCAAATTAAAGTGGAATAATTTACTTAGATTTGCTGTGTTAGAGTTTTTATTGCAAATATTTTTTTAGTACATATTTATGTTTAAAGGCAAGATGCAGAAGTTGGAAATATTGGCTCATTGTGCTGATGTAGGACCTGTGGATTTCTTGTATCTTTTAATTACAAGTTTGTGCTTATTACCAGATGTCTGAGAGATTATTGCGTAGTTTGATACGGAATTTCAATACTGTAGTTAAGAAGTAAAACCCTCATGGAACAGCGTAATTTAATGTCTCAGGAATTTTGACTGAAGATTAAAGAACCTATCATTTGTAATTTTTATGCTTTTGAACAACTTTGAAGACTGCTTTCTTCCAGATGCAAAAAATTAATGATTTTGAAACAGAAATTTTACTGCTGTCCGTTCAGGATTAATGGTCTTCAGCAGACATCCTGTTCTCTTCACTGCAGTCTTCCAAAGGATTTGCTTATTCTTTCTTTCAGCTTACTGGATTATTTTAATTTTCACCACACCAGTGACAGAAAGACTGAAGTATAAGCGAACTTGGATGAGCAAAAGGAAGATCTGTTTATCACTCCAAACCTGCCATTCTTACCCAGTCTCATAGAACATAGAACATAGAAGAATACAGCGCAGTACAGGCCCTTTGGCCCTCGATGTTACGCCGATCGTAATAGCTGACTCCATACGTGGAAAAAGGTTCTCATGGTCAACCCTATCTAAACCCCTAATCATCTTGTACACCTCTATCAAGTCACCCCTAAACCTTCTTTTCTCCAATGAAAACAACCCCAAGTGCCTCAGCCTTTCCTCATACGATCTTTCTACCATACCAGGCAACATCCTGGTAAACCTCCTCTGCACCCGTTCCAGTGCCTCCACATCCTTCCTATAGTATGGCGACCAAAACTGCACACAATACTCCAGATGCGGCCGCACCAGAGTCTTATACAACTGCAACATGACCTCAGTACTCCGGAACTCAATTCCTCTACCAATAAAAGCCAGTACGCCATATGCCTTCTTCACCGCACTATTTACCTGGGTGGCAACTTTCAAAGATCTGTGTACATGGACACCAAGATCCCTCTGCTCATCCACACTACCAAGTATCCGACCATTAGCCCAGTACCCCATCTTTTTGTTACTCTTACCAAAGTGAATCACCTCACACTTAACTACATTGAACTCCATTTGCCACCTTTCTGCCCAGTTCTGCAGCTTATCTATATCCCGCTGTAACCTGCCACATCCTTCCTCACTGTCAACAACTCCTCCGACTTTTGTATCATCCGCAAACTTGCTCACCCAACCTTCTAGCCTCTCCTCCAGGTCATTTATAAAAATGACAAACAGCAATGGTCCCAAAACAGATCCTTGCGGAACACCGCTAGTGACGGCACTCCAAGATGAACCTTTTCCATCAACTACTACCCTCTGTCTTCTTCCAGCCAGCCAATTCCTAATCCAAACCTCCAACTCACCCTCAATGCCATACCTCCGGATTTTTTGAAGTAGCCTACCATGGGGAACCTTATCAAACGCCTTACTAAAATCCATATACACCACATCTACCACTTGCCCCTCGTCCATCTCCTTAGTCACCTTCTCAAAGAATTCAATAAGGTTTGTGAGGCATGACCTGCCCTTCACAAAACCATGCTGACTATCCTTGATCACATTATTCCTATCCAGATGTTCATTTGTGACTATACTCCCACACCAACACTTCCTACGAAGTAACCTAACAAGTTACTCTGTTCTTTAACAAGTTGCACGAATTTCTACACACCTATCAACCTGGTAATAAAAACCAAACATTATTGTAAACCACTAGCTTCCAGAGACAATGGGCTGGATTTTCACAGAAATACTAAAGCTCCACAGATCTTTAAAAACGCTGTACAAAAAAAACCAAAAGAACTGTGGATGTTAGAAATCTGAAACTGATTCAGAAATTGCTGGAAAATGTCTGCAGGTCTGGCAGTATCTGTGCCAACAAATCAGAATTAACATTTCGGATCCAGTGACCCATCTTCAAAACTGACGGTAGTTTTTATACAGAAGATAGGGTGAGAGGAGGGAGGAGAAAGAGCCCAAAGACAGACAGAAAACAAGTTGGACAGACAAAGAAGTGGTTAAAAGTCAGTCTGAGGGACTGAACAGCTGCTGAAGTCTACCCATGGTAGATATTCGGTTAGTGGCTCTGGATTGGTTTGATGGTATAAAGGGCCAGAGGGCTTGAATGAAGAAGGAGGGTATAGGGCCTAAAATCTTCTAAAACACCTGGGACAAAAACCAAGAGAGCTGAGGCAGAACTTCTAATCATAATGCTATATCAGTCCCTTGCTTTCCTGGTCATCTGCCTTGGGCTGCCAGGGTTGGTGGGCTCCCCTCATGGAACGTTTTACTCGGGTCGTTTTGCCAAAGTAAAAAGTTTCCTGTCTCGAGCTACTTGAATGATAACCTCCTTCCCAACTTGTTTTTTCTTAGACATCACAGGAGAATGGGTGTTTTTTTTAAACATTGTCTTTGTGATGTAGGCATCGCTGACAAAGTTACTATTTATTGCTCTCCCACTGAATGCCACTGAGAGGTCAGTAGTGATTCACATTTTTGAACCACTGTTAGTGTCCTGTGGGTACATCCACAACACTGTTAAGAACGAAGATCCTGAGATTGGACCCAATCACTGTGAAGGAATGAGAGTATAGCACTAAGCCAGGATGGTGTGCTCCTTAGAGGGGAACATGAAGATGGTGCTGTTCCCATGGGTCAACTGTCCTTGTTCTTCTAGATGGTAGAATTTGTAATTTCGGAAAGTGATACCTAAGGACCTTTGGTGAATGGCAAGGGTGCATTGTGTAGATAGTACACGTTGTTACAATGCATTGGGACAGAGGGAGTGTATGCTGAACATGGTGGATGGAGTGCTGATCAAGTGGACTGCTTTGTACTGGATAGTATCAAGCTTCTCAGACTTGCACTCATCCAGGCAATTCGAGGAGTTAGGAGCTGAATTTGGGGAGTTAGAAGCTGAATTAATTGCTCCAAAGGTTCCAACCTCTGATCTGCTCTTACAAAAAAAACGAGAACAAAGAACAGTTCAGGCCAGGAACAGGCCCTTCCACCTACCAAACCTGTGGCCTTTCTAAATTAAAAACCTCTTTGCTCGATGAGGTCCCTATCCCTCTATTCTTTGCTAATTCTTGATATGTTAATATGCCTCTTAAACATTACTATTGTATCTGCTTCTACTTACAGCCACAGTATTAAAAAACCTGGATCTAATTAAGTTTCTGGTCAGTGCGAATCCCCAGTATTCAGTGATAATAATGCCATTGAATATCAAGAGATTATCAATTTGCTTTTGTTGGAGATGGCCATTGCCTGGGAACTGAATGGCATGACTAATATCTGCTACTTATCAGTCCAAGTGTAAATGTTGTACAAAGGTTTACTGCATATGGATACAGACTGCTTCAATATTTGAGGATTTGCGAACTGTACTGAGCATTGCGATCAGAATTTTTACAGACTCATGATTCTGGAAGTCTCAGCCTCCAACATAACATCCACCATCGTTGCAGGGATTGGGCTAGGGAGCAAGGGCAAGTCATACTTTACTCATCTGTGATTCACAGATATTGCTGCATTTCTATAGAAGCAATTTTCATTGCTGGACTTCCAAAACATGATTCATGGAGTTTCAACATTTAAGGATTAAGTTATTCGGAGAGGTAAAGTACTTCTCATGGAGAGTAAGATACCTTTGGGATAGGTATGGGGTTCCTTTTTGAAATCTGAACTGGTGTTTGAAAGATGTCAGGCACTCCTATCGGATTGTTCAGCATGGACATGAGTGTGCATAGAAATGGATACGCTTAGTGGAATAGTTAAGCTGTCAAGTAATTTAAATCATCATGTGTTTTTCTTCGAAATACTCCAGAGTACAGTTGAAAAAATATCTGTGCTTGCTATTTCACTGTTAGTTAACATAAGGATTTGTGCTGCTTGACTACTTCCACAACTTATTGTTATCACAGTTTGATTGACAGCTCCAAGTGGTTGAAAGCAATGCAGTTGCCTTTGATTTGGGCAGTTAACCCAAATATTTATGATGACATAAGGGTTTAAGAACTTGAAATCATCTAAAAGTAATGAATTAGAGTGTTTCTTCTAAAACTATGCTGAAATCTGCAATAGATATTTTAACATCACTTTATTCATCTGACCTTAGTTAACCCATGGGTGATTTAACATGAAGGGTGGATGGGTCAGCATGAGTTAGCACACTTTGGCATGGGACAATTAAGAGCTTACGATCAATATGGGGTCATGTGTGTGAGTTGGCACTAAGTTGGCAAAGGACTATAAAGCACATTTGACATGGAGAGAGGGACATAAGTTAAAGGGGCTTTCGCGAGAGGTGAGTCCCGGACCAGAGGCCATCATAGGCAGGTGACTCTCGGACCAAAGACCGGCACGGGGAGGCAAGGCCCTTTGTTGACTGGAGGTGAGGCCTCAAGTTTTGAAGCCCATTGTGGTCTGGAGGCCATAGACTGGGATGGAAGGACTGTAAATTGAGTACTTTAAAAATATTTTCCCTTTCTATTCATATGCTGGGTTTTAATTTTTTCTCCACTTTAAACCAAATTTTTAAGCATCTGTACCGAGGTATCTTGTACCTAAGATGGCACTGTAAATGGTGACACTACAAACATTTCATTGCACTCATTTGAGTGCAAATGACAATGAAGCTAATTCAATTCAATTCATGGAGTGCCTGAGAGACCATGGGACTTGGTGAGATGGTGTGAGGTGGCATGAATAGGGTGAATGAATTTGTGAGGGGTTAGGGTTACTTTTTTATTTCATTATCTTTATTTTAAACAAGACAAAGTCCCAGAGATGAGCTGTTCCAACAGCCTGCCTCAGCATCCAACAATCTCTGTATCTGCTCCGGGCTCTACCTGAGTCCTATTAGTGCCCACCGGAATGGAAATCTGAATATTCCAGGCACTTTATTGCAAGTTTGGTTTTGAAGGCAGGAACTTTCCCAAATCCACACAACCAACTCAGGAGTGAAAGTTGGGCCTGTGCCTTCTTTAGCCAAGTGGCCATGTCTGGCTTTCTTGAGGAGGAAAGGTCACTGATGATTCTTTTGAGATGGCTGGCCAAGGGCATTCTTTGCCAAAATGCAGTTTTGCATGACTGAGAAAAATCACTGTTCTGCAAACCAAAATGGAAGTTGTGGAAAAGCTCAGCAGGTCTATCAGCACCTGTGAAGCGAAATCAAAGTTAACGTTTCGGGTCCAGTCACCCTTCCTCAGAATCTATTGATTTATGATCAATGAAATGCTTAAAACATTGAAGTTGCTGCCAGTCTTTTGACTAATTTAGTTGAGTAGACTTGAACCTCGCTATCAAGAATTGTGTTAATATCTAGCAATTATCTGTTAATAACCTGGTTCACAAGACAAGTTCCAAACATGTTTAAACATGAACAGTGTTAACTCCTGGCTAAATTAATGGTAAGTAACTAATATTCTATCAATTTAATCAATGCCAATCATAACACTTGTTGTAGACCCATGCAATCGTGTTCATGTTATAAACAACCATCTATTCTAGATTTATCCTGCAATGACTGTTTATAATTTGAAATTATTTTATTTCAGACCTGTTGACAGTGAACGAATACCATTCTTTGCTGCAGCTTATTTGTCACGATTTTCCAATGGATCATGTCCTCAAAGCAGCAAGGCAAGTAGTTTTTCTTCTTATTTAACAAATCCCAGCTATGTTGCCTTCTCCAAATCAAGGATTGATCAAATTGTGCAAAGAGAGAGTAGACATTTTTATTTCTTGTAATAGTGTTTTGCTGCTGATGATCATGCAAAAATCAGTTTGTTAAACTGATGCAACTGTTCTTGCTTTGTTTCTGCAAACTTGCTTCAATTTGTACTTGTGGAATTGGAGTTATATATTAAAGACTATCTTGCCAGCCACTGAAAGCTGTTTTGTACATGTAATCTGTTGTGAAATGATCCAACTTCATGTTTAATTCACAAGCAGAAAGAGACAGAGGAGAACAAGTTTGTGATTATCAATTTACACAGCCAGACATTGTTTCATTACTGCAGCACTGCACATTACAATGTTAGTACATGCTTGAGATTTTCTAATGCTGTAGTATGGGACTTTCATTTCCATGTGAATATTTTCACGAAGGCAGGTGTTAAATACTGTACACTTGGAAAATTTTATTGAACGTGGACTATTTGATCATTAGAATGATTTTTGATCTGGGGGTAAGCTAGAAAATGATTGTAATGCAGTGACAGTCTATCCTTAAAACAGTGGAGCATTACCCGTTGCCCAGATGATGAATTCAGGATATTGCCTAAGGCAACCTTCAATCAAAGACCACAGAAGAAAACAAATGAGAAGTTACCTGCTTTGGGGCATCTCAGTGAAGATAATTGGAGGTCTGGGAACAAATTAGGGAAAACCTTCTGAAATAACACTCCCAGTGGGTTCCTTACCAATTGGCAATGGAATATTTGAAAATTGGAGCATATGCTGCATACTATCTTTCAGCTATTTGCATGACTATAAGAGAAAATGTCATGAAGTACACTCAAACATCCAGAATTTAATTGGGTGAAATTTCGGCTAATCTAGCACTGTGGCTCAGACAACCAGTCTGACTATTTGGAGATATTGGAGGGATCAGAAGCTGTGGTGGTGAGGCAGGGCTATGGAGGTTTTCAGAATTGGTGTTAAAACTAATGTTACTTTTTTTCTAATGATGTTGTTGAAGAACAACATGTAAATGATGAATAGAAAGAGATTAATGATCAATCCTAGGAGATTGATCAGGAGACACCAGAAATGGAGGTGTGGAACCTGGATGAGAAGCCTGAGTCTCCTGCTGTAGCTGGACAGAAATGAGTGAAATCAGATTTGGGAAATCCTTCATCGCTGGATTGCAGAGAAGAATCTTTGTTTTGACCTATTATTTTTTTCTTCTGATATTGATTGCTACTTTTGATCTGTTCCCAATAAAGCTAAATTCTTCAAACATCTCTGCATAATGCTGCACCCTGCATTGGAGAATACACTTTCATAATTCATAACCAACAGCCGTTATCATGCTGTCATTGAAGCTAAAGCAAATAAACTAAAGCAGGTACAAAAAGATTTAAACATTGCTGGATAGCAACCTTTTCCAACAGACCACAGGCAGTCATATCCCAAAATTTGGCACTGGATATATAAAAGTGCTAACTACAAACCATATCATTATGGTTTTACAATTGCATTTAAGAGCTGTATTCCTACTAGCATAATGTTTAATGGCAAAATTAAATAACATATTAAGATGAATTATTCTATTCAGTCATAAAATGCAGATTTAAATCAATTAGATAAGGATATTTTTTAGATTCATAGTCTGGAATGAGTGAGTTTTAAATACTGCTGCAAAAAATGACAGACCATCGAGCTCTTTGTCTCGTACTCATCAGGACAGAAGCAAGGGCACATTTCAAAGAGAACAGCAATTTATACTGGATAGGAAATGGGTGCTGATTAATTGGCATGTGTACTGATTGGTTGAGGTGCTACCATGGAGAATACCTTGACCAATTAGAGTTGACTTGTCTTTTCCTGAATTTAATCAAAAGCTTGCGGGTGAATGTTCCCTGGTTCATTTAACATGGTTATCTTATTTGCCACTCCTTTGTTATCCTAATTTTTTTGCCACAGTTTATGGAATATCGCTTTGCTGAAAAATAGTCAGACAGTCCCACAGCACAAACATCACAACATCGAAACAAGTATCCAACCTGGTAATTTATTGCAAGTTTTAAAAAAAATAAACTTTTATAAATGTGTGACACAGGAGAGGATATAAACTCTAGGTTGAAGAATCATCTAACATTTTTGATGTTCACTGTAAATAATGAGGTTTTGGGATACATTGAGGGCAGGAGTGAGGCTTTCCAGTATTGGTTGACAAATTGGAAGAAAGCGCACTGAAATTGCTGGGGTTTTTTTAATTCAGTGAGCTGAGTAGTATTTTAGTTACGGGTTGGCATAACACTTAGCATGATAAAATCTCACTAATGTGTTCCCAGTTCCAGTATTTAACAGACAGATCTGAAGATAGAGTTTTGTGGAGTTGGGGTAGGAAACTCCAGAAGTGAACATACGATAATGGATTCCAGAGAGCCAATAGTTTGTGCTGCACTTCAGTTACACCTCGTGCTGGGGGTTAGTGAGCAGTCAGAGAGAAATACTGGTCTTGCAATTGGAGGAACAACCTTGCGGTTTTCTTAAAAATCCATTCACAGGATTTGAACATTTATTGGCCATTCCTAATTGCTGTTTGAGGTGGTGGTGGTGTCCCACTGAATTCTATGGGGTCTAGGTACCCTTACAGCACTGTTAGAAAGGGAGTTGCAGGACTTTAACTCAGTGACAGGGAATGGACAGCAACATGGTTCCAATTCAGGATGGTGTGTAATTTGGAGGGGAACTTGCAGATGCTGGTGACACCATGCATCTGTTGCTCTTGTCCTTTTAGGTAGTACAGATCATGAAAGGTGCAGTTGAAGGAGCCTTGATGAGTTACTTTCATGTATATTCTAGATGCTGCAAGCTGCTGCCACTGTGTGGGAGGGAGTGATTATTGAAGGTGATGAACGGGACCCCAACCAAGCAACTACTTTTTGTGGTTGGTATCAATGCTCTTGAGTGTTTTTGGAGCTGCACTCATCCAGGCAAGTGGAGAGTAGTCCATCACAGTCCTGACTTTTACTTGTAAGTGGTGAACAGGCACTGGGGAATTTGTTCTTGTCAAAGTTCCTAGCCACTGTTGTTGTTCACATGAAGGTCCGCTGGCAAGAGATAATTATCTCCAGCATGAATAATTTGGTGTTTCAGGGCTTTGGGATGATGCACTTTTTCACAGATAGTGTGGCAAGTTCCATGTAAAGTAGATGCTGTAACCGTGATCATAATCTGGGTGATTACTTTAAACATAATTACAGATAGCCTTCACCTTACCGTGCTGCATTGATCTGCACCATAGTGCTGTCGATCAAGATGATGACGGTGAAATGCAACTGTGAGATTGAGAGGAAAAATGACCAGTTGGAAGGTGGAGTAGGGTATTCGACTCTGAGTGTTATCACTTCTCACACACTTTCCCTTCAGACCTAGTAGTCAACTAGATACCTTGCCTTCCAATGGACAGGTGGAGGTGGAATTGTCTTTGGCTTGGCTATTAAGGGTTCCAAAGCCCAGAGAGTATCAGCTAAGAGCTCACAAAGCAGGGTTTTGAGCCACCTGCTGTTGCTGTAGTTGAATCTTTCAGATTTAAATTTTTTATTGTTGGCATGTGTACTTAAGTACAGAGTACAAGAGTATAGTGAAAAGTGTACAATGTCACCACGCACAGCGCCACTTTAAGTGCAAAGTGCCTAGCTACAAAATCTTAGTTATGGAAGTCGAAAAATAAAGAAATAAATTAGCATGACAGTCTTCTTAGCATAAAAGTAGAGAATTGAAGAAATAAAGTTAAAATGTGAAACATTACAGTCCTTTCTTGAGCAATGGGCCTACAGATACTCCAAGCTGGGCTTCTCCAGGACTGGCTAGGCATGCTTTCACATGCACTGGGTTAAAACCTGCCTGGGCACACTGGTGTTTGCAAGGCCTTGGCCCTGAATACCGCATTGTGGTTGATCGCCATCCCTCATGGCTGACTGAATCTACAGGGTTTCTTAAAATGTATTCATTTGTTCAATGTGGGCATCGCTGGCTGGCCAGCATTTATTGCCTATTCTTAGTTGCCCTTTGAGAAGGTGGTAGTGAGTTGCCTTCTTGAACTGCTGCAGCCCATCTGTTGTAGGTTAACCCACAATGCCCTTAGGGAGGGAATTCCAGGTTGCACACATAGAAGAGAAAGGTAAAGGAATGGGAAAGCATTAATGTATGCACATGGATGTCTGAAGAAACGTGCAGTTTTTGTTGTTCAGTTAAAGCACAAACATTTTATTCTTTTGCACTACTTTGCTAAGTGATGGCCATTGATATCACATGTTCACTGAATGGCGCATTAGCCAGTACACTACTTCTAAAACCATGGGTTGTTATCTTATGACTTAACCTTTTGTGAGGTACCTTGTTAAACACCTTCTGGAAGTCCAAATACAACACATCTACTGGTTCCCATCTATCCACTCTGAAGAAACCTGAATAAATTAGTCACAATTTCCCTTTCATGAAATTATGCTGGCTCTGCTAGATTAGATTATAATTTTCCAAATGTGCTGCTTTACTTCCTTAATAATATATTCCAATAATAGATGTTAGGCTAATCGGTCTATAGGTACCTGCATTTTCTTCTCTATCCTTTTGAGTAGAGGTGTCACATTGTCAGTTTTCCAATCCTCTGGTGCTTCTCCAGAGTCCAAGGAATTTTGCAAAATTACAACTAATGCACCTGTCTGTAGCTATTTCTTTTAGGATCCTAGGATGCAAGCCATCAGGGCCAGGGAACTTATCTGCCTTTAGCCCCATTCGTTTGTCTAATATTACTTTTCTAGGGATGGTAATGACACATAATTCCTCCCACATATTCTTTAGTATTATTGGAATATTCAAAGTATCTTTCAAAGACTGATGCAAAATATCTTTTTTAACTCCTTGTTCCCCATAATTATCTTCCCAGATTCAGTCACAGTGCCTGTTACCATTGACCTCACTCTTCCTTTCATATTTTTATTTAAAAAGTTCTTGTTGTAGTACTTTTTTATATTTTCTTCATGAGTTTGTCCCAGTAGTTTATTTTCTGTCTCGTTATTACCTTTCTCATTGGTGAGTTGCAGGAAGCGTGGGAAATCCATGGATGTACCATTTTGATTTCCAAGTGAGTTGTAACATCACTCAGGTTTGAAACACTCCAGTTAAAAGTGGAAGTTGATGGTTTGGAACAGATTTGCTGATGGGCTTGGCGTTTTGGTTGATTTTCTACAATTGAACATAGAATTAAGGTGTGAAAATCTTTCAACTTCATTCCTTTCACAATCTGTCAGGAGGTTTCAAATTAGCACACTTGTCTCAGAATACCAAAGTTCTGGGTTCAAGTCCCTCTTCAGAACTCGAGAATCACTAACTTAAACTGAATGAAGCACCTGACACTGACCTAGGCACTGGAAACTGCAACTACTTTGCTATCCACCCTGCAAAGTCCTCCTAACTAACATATGAGGGCCTATGCTAAAATTGGGTGAGGTGTCTCAAAACTGAGTCAAGCACTATTCTTGGCTATGTCCCTTCCCACTGACAGGACCACCTGCAAGTTCCGCTACACGCCATTCACTATCCAGGTTTGGAACTGTGTCGTCATTCATTCAATGCCACTGGTCATTGTCATGGAACTTCCTTCCTAACAGTGCTGTGGGTTTCCTCACACCATGTGGATTACTGTTTATGAAGGTAGCTCACTACCACCTTCTCAACAGCAATTTGGGATTGCCAATAAATGCTGTCATCATCCCATGAATGAATAAAAAACAAAATCAAGGTTGATGCTCCAATGTAGTGCTGAGTGAGGGTTGCACTTTCCAAAGTACCGGCTTTTGGAGGCCCAGCTGCTCAAATGGATATAAACAATCCCACAGCATTCTTTCAAGGAGAGCAGGTTATTGTGAGTAAATCACCACAAGCTACCTTTAATTAAGCTACTTATTAAGAAATCTCACGTTCAAATACTGAAACAGTGATTTAAACTTTATTTCACGTAGCAACCAATATATGATCCCTAAGAAAGCAAGTTAAGCCTCACAACCCAACTTGACTATTACCCGACTTAAAGATTGCATCTGGCCAGGATTCCACAAACAGCCGTCTGTCTCTGAAAGTGTCCAGGGTTTAATTCTTATGCAATGTTTTGGAGCGATTACTTAAACAGAACTGCTGTGACACCTGTTTGATACACCGGATGCTTTGTTGCCACAAGGACAATTTGCACTGCAGAAGATTTTAAGGTTTTAATTGCAGGAAAAGCTGCATTTTAAACAGGCAGCTAACATAAAGTCATAGAGTTATACAGCACGGAAACATACCCTTTTGTCCAACTCGTCCATGCTGACCAGATTTTCTAAACTGATCCTAATCTAAGCTAACCCTGAATATAACAAGAAACAGTGGAGCTACTGCTGATAAAAAAAAAGTGAGCTACAGTCTTGAGGTCTCTGGAGAGAATAATCAGTGTTGGGGGGATGAAAGAATCAATTGAATCATCAATAAGGTGATCTATCTCCAATGTCCTGGCTCACATTTATTTCTTGATTAAGATCACACAATACAAATCTATTATCACATTGGTGATTGTAGGAGTTTACTGTGTATAAATTTGCCTGCTACTTTTCTATAATCTGAGCCTGTGCTATGTATATATACTAATTTCATTGATGAACTCCTTGCTGGTCGAATCTATCTGGCAAGGAATGAATGACGCCGAAGTCTCAAATATTCCTGCACTGAATGGGACCACTGCATTGTTGAAGACCTGAAGTCACATATAGGCCAGACCATGTAAGAATAGCAAATTTCCCTTTCCTAAATGACACAGATAATGTCTGAAAACTATTACTGAGACCAGTTTTCAATCCAGCAATAATGCCACTTTGTCACTATTTGTCCATAACTGCATAGGATATGTGGGTGAGACAATCACTGTTGTAAACGCCAAATGCCAACAAACTCTACACCTCTCCCTCATTACCATTTGAAACTGACCATATTCATATTGGTCCCTAGACTGTTCACGACTTTGGCATCACTTTAAATCCTGAAATAAGCTACACAACTCATTTATCACCAAAGTACTTCTGCCATCTCCAGTTCTGCCTTTGTTTACCTGTGACGGGAAGGGAAATTGCCATCTTCACTGTTTATGACACTTGAATGATTTTCTTAGACATTTTCTTCTGTTAATCAACCTGATGCTGTGTATTACTACCTCTTTCAAATATGCTTTAAGTAAGGTCAGAACGCTATGACCTAATTCCTTAATGGAAGGGTTGATTCTGGAGTTGAGAGGGTTGCCTTATGAGGAGAGACTGAGTAGACTGGGACTATATTCATTGGAATTTAGAAGAATGATGGGGGGATTTTACAGAAACATATAAAATTATGAAAGGAATAGATAAGATAGAAGCAGGCAGGTTGTTTCCACTGGCAGGTGAAACTAGAATAAGGGACATAGCCGCAAAATAAGGGGGACCAGATTTAGGACTGAATTGAGGAGGAACTTCTTCACCTGAAGGGTTGTGAATCTGTGGAATTCCCTGCCCAGTGAAGCAGTTGAGGCTACCTAGTTGAATGTTTTTAAGGCAAAAGAAGACAGATTTTTTAACAGTAAAAGAATTAAGGGTTATGATGAGTGGGTTAGTAAGTGGAACTGAGGCTGTGAAAAGATCAAATGGTGGAGCAGGCTCAAGTGGTAGATGGCCGACTCCTGCTCCTATTTCTTATGTTCTTATGTAAAATTTAAAATATATTTAGTCTGCAAACAAGTATAGTTAAAAGATAGGGCCCACATTTCTTGCAAATGTTTGCGTCCTTGCCCATCCCATATAAATCAGGACTGATGCCCAATGTCAGGTGTATCTCGGATCTACTCATTTAACAGGAATGATTGTTGTCTGCCCTTAGTTCATACTGACAGACCGTGCAAACCACCTTTTGGCCAATATTCCTGCAAATTAAGGGGTCACAATGCTGTGGGAAGGAAGTCTATAATCAAAAAACCCTTTCAGAGTTCTGAAAGAAACAAGCTTGATGGTATTTTTTTTCTCAATGTTTTCTTTTTACAAATATTCTCGCAATCGCAAACGACTTTACACTGAAGTCACCACAGCAGCTGTTTTTTGTGGATTACTGATACACAATCTGTTGCCAGGTCACACACCCTGTTTATTCACTGACATGACTAAGTCACTGCCAAGTGTTACTGATGCCTCACTAACCTAACACGTCTGTTCAAAATATCTGTGAGTGCCTGTATGTGTATCATGTTTTAATTAAGGACTGAAATAGCCAGCTCTGGGAATGTCATACTGCTAACCTAGTCTGATCTTGGTCAGATCACGGAAATGCTTTGAGACAAGTTACATCCTGTAGTGATGGTTTGGAGAAAGCATTTTTAAAGATGACTTTAAAACTCCTGGGAGCAGCTACAACGATTTGTTCTTCTTAGTAGCTCAGGCTTTTTTCCACAGTCTCTGCTCCAACTGATAAAATAAATGAAGAAAATTCTGGAAATACTTACAGGTCAGGCAGCATCCTTGAAGAGAGAAACAAAGTTCACATTTCAGTTCTGTAACCTTGCATCAGAACTTATAAATATTGGAAATATATGAAGCAACAACTCATGTCCTGTTACTAGGAATGTGTGGCTACAGCATTGATTCCTCTGGCAGAACAAGTGTAGTAAATAACTGAGATCTGAATTTAGCATCAAATCCAAATCTTGCTCCAGCAAGAGTGCTAGAGGTTTGTCCATTTAAAACCTTTTAATTTTAAAGTCAAAGTCGCAGGAGAAGTTGTTGGGGTTAAGACAGACATACCCTTTTATCTTTTTCCTGATGAAAGATAGGACTTCAATGTAATGCACATGAATGATGATGCCACTAGAGCTGAGCCATTGAAGGTTAGGATGGTACCATGGTGTATGCAATCCAACAAATATTGGTTCATCACAACTCCTGCTTTTCTTTTACATGAATTTTCTGAATTAGCACGTTATTGGCCCTTAGCTTTTAAATTCGCCTGAAGTTTGCATTTCTTTCACTTCCATACTAAAATGTTTTAGATTCCAAGACAATGTTAGGCCTTGTGGAATTTGTCATAACTCTGTAACTTATCTTTAGCATTTATACAGCAGAAGCCATAATTATGTTATGCATTCCTTCCCTCTTATTGGGAAAGGGATACTCGTCAAACCAAGCTTGAACCATGCTCTTTTTGCCAGCAACAGGGAATGATAAGAGTGAACCAAATCCAGTTTCATTTATGCAATTCCCTTTACAGGAATTGAATCACTTTTTAAGAATTATTTGTTCACAGGATGTGGGCATTGCCAGCTAGGCAAAAATTTATTGCCCATCTTTAATTTCCCTTGAGAAGATGGTTCAGATCAGCCAATGCTGTAAAAACACAGCAGAGTTCCCAGAACTATCATTCTTCACCACACCATCAGTACTCTGGGTTGCTGTAAGAAACTGAGACATTTTGACAAATGGCTTGTTTACTTAAGAAGGAATTTTTGGAACCCCAGAGAATCTTTTCTGCAATACAGACTGGTGTTGTGAATTGGGACCCTGTGAAATTCCCGACATAACAGACTCCAAAGAATTTGCCAAAAAAATTGAAGACGCCGATGGGCAATTCTGCCAAGCCGGGAACCTTCCAAAAATATCTATTAAAATTAGAGAATTTGGAAGGTTGAACTGCAGTTAAGCAACTCAGGAGAAGTTGGATTATTAAATACATAGTCTAATCCCTGTGTAAAACTACTAAACTGAGCCCTTAACTTGCCTCACTCATACCCAACAAGTTGGGTGAAGCAAGTGGGCAAAAAGTTGGCAAATGGATTATGAAGTGGGAAATGTGAAGTTGTTCATTTTGGAAGGAGGAACAATAGAACAGGATATTGTTTGAGTAGAGGAAAACTGGAGAAAGCTGCAACACTATTACCAGTGTTGTCCAGAGAATCAGGCTAATGCCCTGAGAATCTGTGTTCAAATCGCACCATGGTAGAATTTAAATGAAATTTATAAATTAATCTGGAATTGAAATCTTAGTCTCAGAGACGGTGCCATGAAACTATGTTTGTTTGTATAAAAACTCAATTCACTAATGCCTATTAAGAATGAAAATTCTTAGCCTGGTCTGTCTGGCCTACATATGACTTCAGATCCACAACAATGTGGTTAACTGTTAACTGCCTCTGAAATGGCCCAGCATTTGTGGCAATTAGGGATGAGCAACAAATATCGGCCTTGGCAGAAGAGTTAAATAGCTACTTTGGATCTGTCTTCACTGGGGAAGACACAAGCAATCTCCCAAGTGTAATAGTGGCTGAAGGACCTAGGGTAATGGATGAACTGAAGGGAATTTATATAAGGCAGGAAATGGTGTTAGATAGACTGTTAGGTCTGAAGGCTGATAAGTCCCCGGGACCTGATGGTCTGCATCCCAGGGTACTTAAAGAGGTGGCTCTAGAAATCGTGGACACATTGGTAATTGTTTTCCAATATTCTATAGATTCAGGATACGTTCCTGCAGATTGAAGCGTGGCTAATGTCCCACCTTTCAAGAAAGTTAAAAATCACACAACACCAGGTTATAGTCCAACAGGTTTAATTGGACGCACTAGCTTTCGGAGCGCTGCTCCTTCATCAGGAGGTTGTTTCGGAGCGGCACTCTGAAAGCTAGTGCTTCCAATTAAACCTGTTGGTCTATAACCTGGTGGTGTGTGATTTTTAACTTTGTCCATCCCAGTCCAACACTGGCATCTCCAAATCATTTTCAAGAAAGGAGGGAGAGAGAAAACAGGGAATTATAGACCGATTAGCCTGACATCATTGGTGGGAAAGATGATGGAGTCAATTACAAAAGATGAAGTTACAACTTATTTGGATAGCAGTAACAGGATAGGTCAGAGCCAGCATGGACTTACAAAAGGGAAATCATGCTTGACTAATCTTCTGGAATTTTTTGAGGACATAATTGTGAAGGTGCACAAGGGTAAGCCAGTGGATGTAGTGTACCTGAACTTTAAGAAAGCCTTTAATAAAGTCCCAGATAGGAGATTAGTGAGCAAAATTAGGGAACATGTTATTGGGGGCAAATACCGAGTTGGACTGAAAATTGGCTGGCTGACAGGAAGCAAAGAGTAGTGATAAATGGGTCCTTTTCAGAATGGCAGTGGGGTACCACAAAGCTTGGTGCTGGAACCTCAGCTGTTTATAATATACAGTAATGATATAGATGAAGGTATTAAAAGTACTATTAGCAAATTTGCTGATGACACAAAGCTGGGTGGCAGGGTGAAATGTGAGGAGGATGTTATGAGAATACAGGGTGACCTGGACAGGCTAGGTGAGTGGGCGGATGCAGTTTAGTGTGGATAAATGTGTAGTTGTCCACTTTGGTGGCAAGAACAGGAAGGCAGATTACTACCTAAATGTAGTCAGGTTGGGTAAAGAGGAAGTACAATGAGATCACGGTGCATCAGTCAATGAAAGCAAGCATGCAGGTACAGCAGGCAGTGAAGAAAGCTAATGACATGCTGCCCTTCATAACAAGAGGGATTGAGTATAGAAACAAAGAGGTTCTTCTGCAGCTGTACAGGGCCCTGGTGAGACCACACCTGGAGTATTGTGTGCAGTTTTGGTCTCCAGATTTGAGGAAGGACATTCTGGCTATTGAGGGAGTGCAGCGTGGGTCCACGAGGTCAATTCCTGGAATGGCGGGACTATCATATGTTGAAAGATTGGAACGACTGGACTTGTATACACTTGAGTTTAGAAGGATGAGAGGGTATCTGATTGAGACGTATAAGGTTATTAAAGGATTGAACACTCTGGAGGCAGGAAGCATGTTTCCACTGATGGGAGTCCCGAACCAGAAGACACAGTTTAAAAATAAGGAGTAGGCCATTTAGAACAGAGTTGAGGAGAAATTTCTTCACCCAGAGAGTGATGGATATATGGAATGCTCTGCCTCAGAAGGCAGTGGAGGCCAAGTCTCTGGATACTTTAAAGAAGGAGATGGATAGAGCTCTTAAAGATAGTCGAATCAAGGATTATGGGGAAAAGACAGGAACAGGATACTGATTGTGAATGATCAGCCATGATCATAATGAATGGTGGTGCTGGCTCGAAGGGCCGAATGGCCTACTCCTGCACCTATTGTCTATTGTCAAAGATGCTTACATCCCACAGAGAATCAGTGCTATAGCTGGGGAACCAGCTAAATTACATAATAAAATTGTGTAAGCTAAGAGCACCGTAACAGTTTGAGAAATTGTGAAATGTTGTTATCCCATTGCAGAAAGATTTCTGCACAGCAGAAGACCTAACTGAAGAGCAATACAATGACTTGTGGGTCAGGGGGAAATAAGTTGTCTGCTTATTGGCATAGCCAATGGATGAACCAGACGCTCTTAGCTTCCTCTTTCCCAATAGGTGAAAAATGTCTGTCTGCCAAAGGTCAAGAAATATCTTGTTTTCTGAAGTTTCTACTGGTCAATTCAGTGGCTTCTTTTTCTTTATTGCCACGGAGCGCAGCGGAGGCCAGGACAATGGATGTCTTCAAGGCAGAGATTGATAAATTCCTGATCTCTCAAGGAATTAAGGGCTATGGGGAGAGTGTGGGTATGTGGAATTGAAACGCCCATCAGCCATGATTAAATGGTGGAATGGACTTGATGGGCTGAATGGCCTTGCTTCCACTGCCAAGTCTTATGGTCTTATTGTCTTTATTCTTTAATGAGATTAGGTATTGCTGATGAGACCAATATTTATTGTCCTGTTCTGAATACAGTGGTTTCCTCGGCTATTTCAAATGGCAGTTAAAAATCAACCTCATTGTTGGGTGTCTGGAGTCACATGTGGGCCAAGAGTGTAAGGATAGCAGGGTTACTTCCTTACAGGACATTAGTAAACCAGTTTTTTTTTACACTGATGATAGTTTCATGATCACCTTTTCAATTCCAGATTTGATTGAATGTAAAATTGAAACACATACCCGAGAGAATCAATCTGGACCTCTATACTACTACTCATCCTCTTTGCTATGATCCTGAAGGATTGGACAAGTCAGATCCCATAATGAAATCTGGCTTGATAGATCATATTTTAATTTTAACGTAATGTGGTGCTCTCTTACTGAGACATAAATACACAAGGTTGCAGACTTGGTTTAAACAATAAAACAGAAGTTTATTACACAAAAAAAAAGGAAAAATAAAAGAAGGCAACTAAAGCTAGACCCAATCTAGGAACAGAGAGCATAGTCTCAGAATAAAGGAGTGTTAATTTAAGACTGAGATGAGGAGGAATTTCTTTTCTCGGAAATTTGAGAGTCTTTGGAACTCTTTGCTACAGAGAGCTATGGAGCCTTGTGTATATTTAAGGCTGAAACAAACAGATGCTTGATTGGTAGGGGAATCAAGGATTATGGAGAAAGGACAGTAAAGTGAATGTATCGAATGTTGGATCAGCTGTGATACTGTTGAATGGCCAGCAGGCTCGAAGGGCAAAATAGCTACTCCTGTTCCTATTTCTTACAGTTTATCTAAATGTAACACAGTTTGAAAGATTTCAAAAAACACGTCACAACAAAATCAGTTTACAGTTGCTCAAAAGCTACAGAAATTTCTCATTCCTCATTCATTTAAGATCTTAGACTCTCTCAGTTTTGAAAAACCAATGCGAATTTCTAATTAAACTCTCCTGATCTGGAATTTTCACAACTACACTCTTTTTTTACTAAGGTAACCTTTAGTTTTAACTGCTGTGAACAATCTCCTTTTTCTAGGAATAACTGTACTTGCATCTGGTTTCAGTCATATATCCTTTGAACTGCCCAACTTTACATCATCTGGACTTTTCTAAGCTAAAATCAATCTTTGATTATTCCAAATGCAATATATCTTCCAATGTTTTCTCTGTCCTGTCATAAACCTCCACAATATAAACAAGCTTCCAATAATACGCCAGGGGGCCATGTAATCATCTCTTCTCTGACTCATACTGGTTTAAAATTACAGTTCCAGAAAAACTGACCTAGTTAATTTCTAAATCCTTCATAAATTTAGCCAACACCCACATGCCACTAGTTTAAAATATAAACTCTAAGAAAAATAATATTTATACAGGTAAATCCTGAAATTCGAAAAGCGCCAAAATCCAAAGGTTTTTTTGTGAAGTATTTTTCTCATTAACAAAGTTGCTTGACATGCAAACAGTTAACCCAAGTCAACACCCATTTGATGCATGTCACTCAGACGCAGTGTGGGGGGAGCGTGGCCCAGCACTGGCAGGCCTCAATTCTACCTCAAGGCCTGTTTTACTTAGTGAGCATGTTCCTCCAGTAAGACTTTTTAAAATTTCACATCACTTATTCTGAAATTCAAAAATTTCTGAATTCTGAAAACTGAGCATTTCGGATAAAGGATTGTGCACCTGTACGTATATACCACACAACTTGCATCACTCTTGTAACTAATAAAATTAAGATAACCCCGATTTTGACAGAAAATTTTACAACAGTTTACTTTTGGAGAGCAATTTTGGAGAGAAAAATGCATTCATGAATGTTACATGCAATTTATTACATATTTCATGTTACACAAAGGATCTTGTGTCATTTGAATGTTTATCAGGCATGCTTACAGAAGACTGAAGAAACGCATATGATTGTCTGCCAGAGCATAGAATCCATTTATCTTTCAAACACAGTGAGGGTTTTTATTATCACCAGCCCAAGATCAAGTGATTATTGTTTATAAACATAAGTTGGGCAATAACTCAGTACTCCCTGATGTACTTATAGGCATGATCAGAGGCAAGATCTGACAGAATATCAAATATACATCTCAAATTGATGTCATATTACAGAGGAATTTCTCGAGAAGTTGAAATTTAAAACCAGTGTCTCTCATCATTTTGATTTCATTGTGTGTCTGCAGACTACAGTGCCCAAGGGCCACTAACAGTGGAATCATGCTCTGAACCAGTCCTTTTCCCTGCAAATTCTTTACACTTGTGTTAAGCCATTTGAAAGCCTAGGTTTGGATCAAACTTGTGTTCCATTGTTCTAAGCCAATTAAAAATGTGTTACTCTTAAAGAGAAAATGCATACTTAAACTGGCATTTCATCAAACACCTGAAAAATACAATGGGTCAGAAATTGCTGAGAAGACATGCTGTAAGAATAACACATTAACATGGCCTTTGTGAGCAAACAGTCATTTCCAGTGCACCACAAATACACCATGAGTTCTGCTTCTCTCCGGATTGGACAATTTTACTGCTGCATGTTATCCCTCCAAACCCAATGTAAGTTTGTTCTCGTCATGAGGTTCCCTGTGTCCCACCTACAATATGGTGCTAAGGATTAATGAAAAATGGGTTAGTGGGTCGTCTCACACTTTATTAACTTAAGGTGAGATTACCTTTTAAAACCATTCTTCTCTATCTTTTAAAATCTATTATCTGGGAATTTTTTTGTGCCTGCAAATATTATACGCACACAAGGTTCATTTGAAGAACATTGTGTGTTCATTTGTCTACTGCCAAAGGCAAATCAATACATCAGCTACTGATCTACACTCAATACTTGAAGCATAATTACTGCCTGATTGTCCTTGCATGTCACCCAAAAGAACTTTGTTTAAACTTTGGGTCTTTCAAAATGAGGAGTTGCTCCATTTTCCAGGACAAGCAATCAACATTCTAACTGGCACAAAATTCATTATCATAGTTTTTCTTTACAGGAGAAGAAAATAGTGATGATGAGATTGTTAGGAATCCAGTTTGGTTTTGACACTGAAATAAGACTGAATTATAATAATCAGGTGCAGTAATGGACTCTTATTTAAAGCAGAATTCATTAATTATAAGATAATGAATATACAATTAAATTAGGTCCTTTATAATGATAGTTTAGGAACTACTTCAACTCATCACTAGAACGTTCATCATAAATTTATCATTTCCAAAGAAGCTTTATTTTCAGAAGAGCTCATGCCCGAAACGTCGATTCTCCTGCTCCTTGGATGCTGCCTGACCTGCTGCGCTTTTCCAGCAACACATTTTAAGCTTTATTTTCAGCAAGGTGAACTGTTTCAGTGCGAAGGAGTGAAGTGTTTGATTTATCACTTATTGCCAATATCAGATCATTTTAGGTCAGGTAAAGCATAGCCAGGTATAAATAAAGCTCCTGTGCACTTCTGCAATTGTTGTCAATCTTGAGAGGACACCTGGGATGAATTCAGCACATGATGAGAAGATGAAAACTTTGTGAAGACACCTTCTGCCACTGCACGTATTATGGCACTGAGTAAGATTTTCAATTTAGTGACAGGTTGAGGACAGTTTATACTTGTGCCCATTAGAAGCTGAACTGAGATTTGACAAGCTCTTGTAACATTTATAGCAACAGGTTTTCATCTTCTCATCGTGTACTGAATCTTTCCCAGGTGCAAGAGCTTAAAAACTGATTCTCATCCAATGACATATTTTTAGGGTTTGATGTAGTTCAATCCTTTTGAAATAGATGTTTTCTTATGATTTTCTGTTAGCTGCTTTGCAGCTAGAGAAAGATCACTGCACCTTTTTGGAGTTCCCCACACGCAGCTAATAAAGGTTCTTTTCTTACTGTGGTATGTACAGTACTAACCACAATTTACATTCTCACAGAACATTTCAGAATCCATAAACAATGATGCTGAGTATCAGAGAGCTAGCAACATACAGAGGAATACTTATGTCAGGTTATTTTCCACGAGCATTGCCAACAAATACAACAGATTCTTCTGGATCTCACTGAAAGGCAAGCTAGTGGCACATCATGTTTCTTTAACAAATGGAAATATACCTAGATTTCACAGTAAGAATAATGGGGAGGCTACGAGGTTTCACAATTAATAAGGAGTAAATCAGACAGCAACTTTCCATGTCCATACAGGTGCAATTAAACAGAACCCAGTTTATCCAAGAACATTGTGACACTGATACCTCACTGAGAGTGAACCAATTTCATTAATCAAATACAAGAAGTTGCAGTAACTACCTGGTAGCCATCCACCAGATAACATTAAGGCATGTCTTTTCAAGTGATAGTAATGGCATAATAAATCTTAATCATTATTAATCTCTGGGACTCTAAATTAGCTTCTATAAATGTCGAGTTTGGAATCTTCTTTTTTTTAATTACTTTAGTTTGTAATATACATAAATGATCTAGAAGAGGGCACTGTCGGTATGATCAACAGGTTTGCAGATGACACAAAGATTGGTGGAGTAGCAGAAAGCACAAGGGACTGTCAGAGAATCCAGGAGGATATAGATAGACTGGAGAGTTGGGTGGAAAAGTGGCAGATGGCTTTCAATCCAGACAAATGTGAGGTGATGCATTTAGGTAAGTCTAATTCTTGAGCGAATTATATAATGAATGGAAGAACCTTGGGAAAAGTTGATGGGCAGAGAGATCTGGGAGTGCAGGTCCATTGTACCCTGAAGGTTGCTGCACAGGTGGATAGAGTGGTCAAGAAGGCATATAGTATGCTTGCCTTCATTGGATGGGGTATTGAGTATAAGAGCTGGCAAGTCATGTTAAAATTGTACAAGACATTGGTTCAGCCACATTTAGAATACTGTGTACAGTTCTGATTGCCACATTACCAAAAGGATATGGATGCTTTGGAGAGGGTGCAGAGAAGGTTTACGAGGATATTGCCTGGTATGGAAGGTGCTAGCTATGAAGAGAGGTTGAGTAGGTTAGGTTTATTTTCACTAGGAAAAAGGAGATTGAGGGGGGAACCTGATTGAGGTTTACAAAATCATAAAGGGTATAGACAGGGTGGATAGAGACCAGCTTTTTCCCAGGGTGAAGGATTCAATCACAAGAGGTCATGCTTTCAAGATGAGAGATGGAACGTTTAAGGGGGATACACGTGGCAAGTACATCACACAGAGGGCGATGGGCGTTTGGAACGCGTTGCCAGCAGAGGTGGTAGAGGCAGGCACGGTAGATTCATTTAAGATGTGTCTGGACAGATGCATGAGTAGGTGGGGAGCAGAGGGATACATATGCTTAGGAATTGACCGACAAGTTTAGACAGTAGATTTGGATTGGCTCAGGCTTGGAGGGCCAAAGGGCCTGTTCCTGGTCTGTAAATTTTCTTTGTTCTTTGTACTTTTTCTTGCTACCTCCCTGATGATTTCCATTATTTTCTCTCCTCCTTACCTTCTTTGCACGTTTTGATATGAAGTATTCTAACTTGTAAATAGTTAAATATTTAACTGTTCTAACAATCTGCCTCTAAAGCACATAAGACAATACTTTTCACTGGATCTCTGTACACTTGACAGTAATAAATTAAATCAAATCAATGTACAGTCTGATTTAGGTACTGTGGGCTAAATTTAATTTCTCCATTGAAGGTAGGTTCAGAGGTTTGGCGGCTGTGTAATTAGATGGGAGGGAGTATGTACAGATCAGCTACCCTTCCGCTTCCCTCCTGGGATCAGGACTGGGACTGGAAGCCTTATAAGCAGCCTTCCCGTCTGGACACCAGTTGAGGCTATGAAAAGGCCAAGATGTGCTTCATCATTCCTTTTATTGAACCAGTGGCTCGTGTGGGACTTGCCATCTGGGGCTGTCACCCAGCAAGCACTGTTATTTTTGCTCACAGTCTTGTGTGGGTGAGGGTTCCTCACTGAGACCTGGTGTCCCCAGGAAGCCATCTTTCAGCCTTGCTGTCAACACCACTCCCTGCTACACACTCAGCATGCAAACCCCTTCCTACAAACCCTACTTACCAGTGACCCAGAAAATGTAGAATCTCTTTCCTTGTTTAAAGAGATTCAAAATATGTAGAGCTTAAACTTTAATTTTTTACATACTTTTCATTTTCTGTCTTTTCCTTCTATCTTTGAATCCAATCTTTCTTCCCCTCACTTTGTATCTCTTTGTGTATCAGATTTGACAGTGAATAGACTAAATCCATTTCACACTCCTTGATAGTCATTTCCCAGTATATTTTGCAAACCTTTCAAATCGTATTTGCTAAAAGGATACATCAATTGTCCCATTGTTTAATAAAGTGCAAAACATCTTGCAACTCTCTTCCAAGTCAAAATTCACAAATTCAACGGGCTAATCACTTAAATCTAACTCCACTCGGCAGGACTAGTTATGGCTCTCACCAGAAACCCAATGCAATTGCTCTGCTTTGTACTTGACCCTGGAAAAGACTCTCAAGAGGACAGTGGGAAAGCTTCAGAGGACATTCCTGAAGAGTTTAAACATACTGCGAAGTCATAGACTTGTGACCGGCTAAAATGGAAATGGGATGGTACTGAATATATCAGGAGCTGTCATTGGGAACACTCAGAGGAAACTTAAGGTGTTGGAGAGAGAGAGAGCACGCAAACTTCTAAATGATTCATCCACCTGATTTGAAGCACTGCCTGCCCTGAATGTGGCAGAGTCTGCAGATAACACACAGGACTAATCCGGGCATCCTCAATCCTGAGGGACTGCTTGGGAAAAACTTCATTTCTCAAACAACTTTGTTGGCAAAAGTATTTGAAACCTCAGGGTGCATGAATAAGTCTAAAAGGACGTGTCTCAAGTGGCCCTGTCCAATAAGATCGGGTCCATTATTATGAGCATTAACAAGAGGATGGTTTGAAACCTAAACATGCACAAGCAATTCAAACCAACAGGACATATTGCAGAGCTTCTACACCAGCAAAATCCAGCCCTGTATTTTTATAGGGGGCATGAATAACAAAATACAGAGCAAAACAGCTCTTTGGGTGGCATTAGTAGACCTTAAAATTAAAGTTGAAATCAAACTGTTTTGTTCTAAACACAGCTGCTGAACCTGTATTTACGTCACTGCAATAACTTAGCTACACAGCTTGTAGATACTGTTACTGGTGCAAATAGTTGAATTGAGTTGTATTTTGATTTCACAGAACATTGTAAATTGTGGATTTTCCTGTGTTACTGGAAAGGTTTCTGCCTTTGCTCGTTACTGAATTGAACAAAAGGCAGCAGATCATTTGATGTGGTTCTTTACATTTGAAGTGGCCTTGCAAACAAAATGTAAAACTGTTTTGGAATGGCTTCAGGTAAAGCAACCCGAGCCAATAATACTTTTAATTATATCGTGTGCAGCTACAAAAAGTACAAATAACACTGATTAAAGCTACATGTGTAGCTTTTGTCTTCTGCATAGCTATTCAATATATTGCACGGAGCATAGCAAACCCAGAACAATTTTCTTCTTTTTATTAAATTGTCTGTCACTGTACTGTTGTGCTCAGTCTGAATCCATGGCCCCAATCCTCAGGGGGAGCTAGTGAGTATTAGAATGAGGTTAAAGTTGGCCAAAGAACCTGACTAGACTGGACAGTATATCATACGATCACCTCCTACCTGGCAACCAGCCACATGTGTCCCAGCTGATCAGCGGGAAGAACTGTAAGGGCAGAGTGAGCACATAGTGCTGGTGGAGATTGTTGTCAGCGCCAGGGAGAGAGTGTCCGCTGCATGTCACAATTGAATGAGGACAGGAGGCTGATAGAGCAGGCATGCAAGCAGCAGAGGTGGGGTGGTGGAGGGGGCGCAGTGATTTATGGCTTTGATATCCTTCTTAAGAAAATCCTGATATGCTGAAAGGGATATGCTGGGAGGTAAGAAGCTGCTGCTTTGTATCAACTGCTAAGCAGCCCACAGGTGATGTAACCAACTCCCTTATTTACTATTTACCTTAATTTGTGGCATCAATTATGTTATGATCCCAACTAATATCTCACTGGACAGGCTAGACCATAGAATAAAATCTAGCTTAAAAGATTTTGTTTTAAAGAATTATGTACCTGACCCCCTAGGTCTCTCTGTTCTACAGCACTACCCCAGACCCTACCATTAATTGTATGAGTCCTATCCTTGCTTGTGTTACCAAAATGCAATATCTCACATTTATCCAAACTAAACTCCATCTGCCACTCCTCAGTTCATTGGCCCAATTTGTCAAGATCTTTTTGTAATCTTAGATAACCATCTTCGCTGTCTATTGTACCACCAATTTTGGTGTCATCTGCAAACTTACTAACCATGCCTCCTACATTCTCATCCAAATCGTTTATATAAATGACAAACAAAAGTGGACTCAGCACCAATCCCTGTGGAACACCACTAGTCACAGGCCTCCAGTCCAAAAAACAACCCTCAGTCTCCATCCTCTGTCTCCTATTGTAAATCCTATTTTGTATCCAATTGGCAAGCTCACCCTGAATCCTATGTGATCTAACTTTATTAATTAATCGACCATGCGGAAACTTTTCAAAGGCTTTACTAAAGTCCAAGTAAACAACATCTGCTGCTCTACCCTCATCAATCTTTTTGGTTACTTTATTAAAAAATTCAATCAAGTTTGTGAGATATGATTTTCCTCAGAAAAAAGCTATGCTGATTATCCCTAATGTCGCCTTGCCTCTCCAAATGCATGTAAATCCTATCTTTCAGAATTGCCTCCAACAACCTACCCACCAACATCAGACTCACAAGTTTATAGTTTCCAGGCATGTCCTTACAGCCTTTCTTAAATAATAGTAAAACAATATTAGCCACCCTCCATTCCTTCGGCACTTCACCCATGGTTATAGATGATACAAATATTCTGCTAGGGGTCCTGCAATTTCCTGTCTAAATTCCCACAGTGTCCTGGGATACAATTGATCAGCTCCCAGATATTTATCTACCTTTATATTTTCTAAAACTTAAGGTATCTAATGACTCCTCTGAGCACTTGACAAGATTTAAATCTCAGGATTGTCTTAACTAAAACCAATCCTTGACTATCCTAAACTAAAACAAGCTAATGTTCTTCAATATCTCCTCTACCTGTTGTAAACCAACACATTAAAAGCAACTTTCTGTAAACACATCAAAGAATCCTCGTTCTCTAGCACATTGTGATTTGGTCACCATTCTAAAGCTGTTTGGCCCAATTGTTTTTCAACCCTTCAGAAAAGCAACCAATGGCATATGCCACTGTTTTAAAATACAAACGCTAAAAATTATATTAGACACCTTTCACCACACCTCCCCCAAAGAAGAATGAAAATGTATCCTTAAGAGACATTTTCATTTCTCATGACAAAGAAATCTTTATAATTCTATCTCTTTGATGCGTTACCAGTAGTAACATATTGACAGTAAGTCTACAATGAGTTTCATGGCAGCTGTATTTTACATTGGTCCATTTGGATCTCAGCCTTCAGCTTCCTTCATTTATGCTTTTGATAAAAACATCAGTTACAGCATTACATTTTCCAGGTACTTGAAAGATTTTTAAATTGTAAGGCTGGAGGATTAAATTCCCTTGAAACATCTGTAAGTTCTTGTCCCAAAATTTCTCTCAAAAAAATCAAAGAATTATGGTCCGCATAAATAATAATCTCTTCACCGTTGTTGCTTCTCTGATTTTTGATACCACTCATCTAAAGATGCTTTTAGGTTTACTGGCATATTATTTCTAAATTCTTCCATGTTCACAACAAAGAACAAAGAAAATTTACAGCTCAGGAACAGGCCCTTCGGCCCTCAAAGCCTGAGCCAATCCAAATCCACTGTCTAAACTTATCGCCCAATTCCTAAGCATCTGTATCCTTCTGCTCCCCACCTACTCATGCATCTGTCTAGAAGCATCTTAAATGAATCTAGTGTGCCTGCCTCTACTACCTCTACTGGCAACGTATTCCAGACACCCACCAAACTCTATATAAAGTACTCCCCCTTAAACTTTTCACCTCTCACCTTGAAAGCATGACCTGTTGTTATTGAATCCTTCACCCCGGGAAAAAGCTTATCTCTACCATCAACCTCCTTTATGTTCGCAAGTTTGCTATCGGAGGTTGCAAGCAGGTCCTGCCCAAGAATTTTCCGGGTTCCCAGTGATCGGAGGCTGCGAGCGGTTCCTGTCTGAGAATGTTCCGGTTTCCCAGCGATCGGAGGCTGTGAGCGGGTCCTGCCTGAGAATATTCCAGGTTCTCGGTGATCAGAGGCTGCGAGCGGGTCCTGCCTGAGAATGTTCCGGGTTCTTGGTGATCAGAGGCTGCGAGCGGGCCTTGCCTGAGAATGTTCTGGTTTCCCAACGATCAGAGGCTGCGAACGGGTCCTGCCTGAGAATGTTCCGGGTTCTCGGCGATCTTAGGCTGCGATCGGGTCTTGCCCAAGAATATTCCAGGTTCCCAGCAATTGAAGGTGAGCGGGTCCTGCCTGAGAATGTTCCGGGTTCCCGGCAATTGAAGGCGAGCAGGTCTTGCCTGAGCATGTTCTGGGTTCCCAGCGATCGGAGGCTGTGAGCAGATCCTGTCTGAGAATGTTCCGGGTTCCCAGCAATTGAAGGTGAGCGGGTCCTGTCTGAACATGTTCCGGGCTCCCGGTGAACAGAGGCTGCGAGCGAGTCTTGCCTGAGCATGTTCCAGGTTTCCAGCAATTGGAGGCTGTGAGCGGATCCTGCCTGAGAATGTTCCGGGTTCCCGGCAGTTGAAGGTGAGCGGGTCTTGCCTGAGAATGTTCCGGGCTCCCGGTGATCAGAGGCTGTGAGCGGGCCTTGCCTGAGAACGTTCTGGGTGCTTGGCGATCGGAGGCTGCGAGTTAGTCCTGCCTGAGAATGTTCCAGAGACAGCAAGAGGAGAGTGGAGGTGGCAGTTTCAGCGACAGGAGCAGCGGTGATGACATCGTGGCTTCATCGGGTCTGGAGTGTGGCTTTTTTCGTTCAGAGCCGAGCCCAACACTGGAAGAGTGTGCAGTGAGGGAGGTTCCCCAGGATCTGCAGTGGTTACGTTAAGAACAGGCAGTGGAGGTCTTCCTGAGAGCAAGCTAAGCGGATAAGATTGGGGCCCCATTATGGCTAACACTCAAGAAAGACTGTTGAACTTTTAACTATACTTCTTTATTTTTCTAGTTTATATTAAGAAGGACTTTAATATTAGCTATTACCCTATTTCTTTATTTTTCTACTTATACTATGATGGTCTTTAATGGTCTTCTTCACTTTGTTTCTCTCTTTTACGACTTAGTACCTGAGTTGTTTTGTACCCAGGTACCTCTGTACATGAAATGGTACTGTGTGAGGTGACATTGTACACATTTCACTCCTGTACTTCTGTACTTGAGAATATGTGACAATAAAATCGAAATCTACATCAAAAATATTCTTTAATTTTAATATTTGAAACCACACACCCAAGCATCAATTCTTTTTCATTGCACATTCTACAAATGCCTGATTAAGTTTCATTCTTGTGCTTCTAAACTTTAATTGATAAGCTTCAGGGAGAAGTTCAAGTATTGTTTTTTGAACAGTTTTATAACCTAAAGCTTTTTCCCCTCATGAACTTGCATACACAGTCACAAAGTTGTGCCTGTAACATTAAGGTCCAAATGTGTTTTGACCACTTTGTCCGCACATCTATCTTTTCGAATTAGCTTTTCCCTTTCTCCTCTCCTTTCTTTTTCTTCTAATTCAAGTCTTCATTTCTATTTCTCTCTTTTTATTTGAGCTCACATTTTGCAGTTAGAAGTCATTTGCTCTAAGTCAAGTTTTCTCATTTCTAACTGTAATTCAGCGAATTCTGTTTGGAGTATCTAAATATCAGGAAACCTTTTTCTATTTCCAAACGTTGTATAATCACTTCTCCTTACACGACCATATGTTTTTATTTTAGCCTTCAATGTAACTGCTAACTCCATCGGTTTAGCCTGTTGTACATCGAGGATGAAAAAGAGAGTGAAAGGAGACTGCTGGTCTCTAAGATCAACAGCAGCTGCTACTGTTCATTAGAAACTGCATTATCACATCCCTGATGTATGGAAAACAGGAAGACCATCTACATTCAATATTTGTTGGCATCAAACACTGGAACAATTCACAGGTTCACATCATTGTTAAAGTGCACAAGGAGGCCATTCAGCCCAACTATTGTGACTCTCAAAATGAGCATCTCTCTTCATGCCACACTCCTGCCTTCTCTCCATAAATCTACACATTGTTCCTTTTCAAATAACTACCTAATTCCCCTATAATCCCTCAATTGAACTTGCATCCACCATACTCTCTGGCAGTGTGTTCTAGACTCGCTGAGTGAAATGTTTTTTGTCTTTTAATGACAGTACTTCAAATCTGTGCCCCTGGTTCTTGATCCTTTCATGAGTGGAAACATTTTCTCCCTACTTACGCTGTCCAGACCTCTCATGAGTTTGAATACTTCAAACAGATTTTTTTTGCATGTAACATAGTACAGTACAGGTCCTTTGACCTACGATATCATGCCAAGCATTTATCTTAATCTAAGATCTACTTAACCTACACATCCCTCAGTTTACTGCAGTCCATGTGCTTGTCCAGCAATCACTTAAATGTCCCTAATGTCTTTGATTCTACTACCACCACTGGCAGTTCATCCCATGCAACCACCATTCTCTGTGTAAAGAACCCATCTCTGTCATCTTCCTCCAGTCAGTTTAAAATTATGACCCCTCACAACAGCCATTTCTGCCCTGGGGAAAAGTCTCTGGCTATTTACTCCACCTATGCCTCTCATTACCTTGTACATCTCTATCAAGTTGCCTCTCTTCCTTCTTCTCTCCAGAGTGAAAAGCCCTAGCTCACTCAACCTTTCTTCATAAGACAAGCCCTCCAATTCAGGCAGCATCCTGGTAAATCTCCTCTGCACCCTCTCAAAGCATCTACATCCTTCCTATAATGAAGCGACCAGAAGTGGACACATTGTTCCAAGTGTGGTTTAACCAAGGTTTTATAGAGCTGCAGCAATCCTCATGGCTCTTAAACTCAGTCCCCCTGTTAATGAAAGCCAAAACACCATACACCTTCTTAACAACCCTATCATCTTGGGTAGCAACTTTGAGGGATCTATGTACATAGACTCCAAATCTCCTTTCTCCAGCTTCTTCAATCAAGTTTCATATCTGAAATTCTTCATTCCTGAACTCATTGTCATAAACCTGTCCTGCATTCTGTCCAATGAAGGTGTTGCCCATGATAGCTGTCATTTACATATTGCCAACTTGAATCGCGACGAACCAACAAGAAATGACAATTAAGCATTTAACAGATGCAAAATACTAAATAGACATGGAAAATGCTGGAGAAACTCAGCAAGTCTGGTTGTATCAATGGAGAGAAAACAGGCTTAACGTTTTAAGTATGTTATGACACTTCTTCAGATGTTTGTGCTTCAGAACTTCATCCATCTACCACAGCACACCTCCTCTTTACATGAGAGCAGTACCATTATGAACTGCCATCCTCTGATCAGTCAGAAGCTATCTGAGTTGGGTCTTCATGTCGCTTAGAGACAGGTACTGATTAAACTCCATTAAATAATCAATTGGATACTGCCCCCTCCCCTTGCTTAAATCTGTCCCACAACACTACAAGGCTGCTTGACTTCCTGGGTAAATCCTGTATGGGCAGAATTAGACAATAGACAATAGGTGCAGGAGTAGGCCATTCTGCCCTTCGAGCCTGCACCACCATTCAATATGATCATGGCTGATCATCCTTAATTAGTATCCTGTTCCTGCCTTATATCCATAACCCTTGATTCCACTATCCTTGAGAGCTCTATCCAACTCTTTCTTAAATGAATCCAGAGACTGGGCCTCCACTGCCCTCTGGGGCAGAGCATTCCACACAGCCACCACTCTCTGGGTGAAGAAGTTTCTCCTCATCTCTGTCCTAAATGGTCTACCCCATATTTTTTTTTTATAGAAAGATATTTTTATTAGAAATTTAACATTTTTACAAGTTTACAAAAATAAACAAAACTCTCAGATATAAACATTGATATACAATTAGCTCAAACATACAATAGCCAAAATTTAACAAAAAAAAACACAACAACAAAAATAAACCCGAAGAAAAGAAAAAAAAACAAAACTCAACTATCTACTAATCTAACCTACAACTAACCAGAGTGTATATTTAAGTCTCTTACATGCTCGGGATGTGTTAGCATCAGATATAATAAAACCCATATTCGTGTGGGATTCCTCCCCCGAGGGGCCCCGGACCAGCCACGTTTGTAATCTCAGTTAAATAAAAGCCCTTGTTAGGATAGCCGAAATATCTGTACTTATGTAATTCAAAAAGGGCTGCTATATTTTATAAAATAATTCGGTCTTTCGGTGCACCATATTTGTAAGGAAGTCAAGGGGAATACATTCCATAATTAGCCTGTGCCAATTTGAAAGTCCAGGGGGGCCCTCAGCCGCCCAGTTCACCAAAATATTTTTCCTTGCACAGAAAGAAAGAATAGAAAATAGTCTCTTCCCGTACGTGTCCAGGGAGGGAAAGTTCGAAAAGCCCAAGAGGAGAGATACAGGTTCCACTTTAATTTCCGTTCCTAAAATTTCTGTCAGGGTACTTGCTACTTTAGTCCAATATCTACGGATCTTATGACAGGTCCATAAGCAATGTACAAGAGTGCCCACCTCTATTTTGCATTTAGGACACATTGGAGATGCTCCTGCCTTAAATTTTGCCAATCGAACCGGTGCTATATGGGCCCTATGAAGTATCTTCAGCTGGATAGCCTGGGTTCTGTTACAAATAGTAATTCTTCTAGCATTTTCCCAAATATCATTCCACGTTTCTGTGGAGATTTCTAGTCCCAGATCCTGATCCCATGTTTTAAGCAGATTATCCATATCTCCCGATACTTCATCATGTAGTAAATGATAAATAGTACTGACGGAGATACCCCCACTGGTCGTAGGACACTACATTCTCTATCGGATTTATAAAGACTATCTAATAACGTAGTCTTCTTCTGTATATAATCTGGAACTGACCAAATACTGGAGTAAGAAAAATGCCTAAATATAAGAAGCCCTCCAGGGACCAGCGAAAGGGAAAAAGGGATCCGTCCGCTAAGCGGGGTATCATAGCAAGGCCACCCATTGGCATAGCCTCCGATTTTGAAAAATTAATTTTATAGCCTGAGAATGCACTAAATGTATTAATAACTTGGATTAAGCAAGGTATGGACATCAAAGGGTTACTGAGGAATAGAAGAACATCGTCTGCATAAAGGGTAATTTTATGTTTACCTGTACCAATCCTTGGGGCCACTATATTAGGATCAGCTCGTATCGCTTCTGCTAGTGGTTCAATTATTAGCGTGAATAACAATGGCGAGAGGGGACATCCCTGACGGCAGCCCCTACCCACACTGAAGCTATCCGAACCTAATCCATTGGTAACCACAACTGCTTTGGGATCACTATACAATGTTGAGACCCATTTGGTAAACACCTGTCCAACGCCAAACCTCTCCAATGTGTAAAACAAATATGACCATTCGACCCTATCAAATGCCTTTTCCGCGTCTAATGAAACCACTACTCCTGGTATCTTTCCCTGATGACAAGCTTGAATCATATTCAGAGCCCTTCTAACATTATTGGATGATCTACGGCCCTTAATAAACCCCGTCTGATCCTCCTTTATAATATGTGGCAGTATCCTTTCTAATCTCAGTGCTAACGTTTTAGAGAGGATTTTAAAATCTACATTTAGCAAGGATATTGGTCTGTATGATGTACAATCTTCTGGGTCCTTTCCTTTTTTAAGGATAAGAGAGATATTTGCCTCTTTCAGCGAAGGCGGGAGACAGCCCTGACTATATGCATAGTTGTACATGTCCATAAATGGACCAGCCAGTATTTCTGTAAATTCTTTATAGAATTCAGCTTGAAAACCATCTGGGCCCGGCGCCTTACCATTTTGAAGTTGCCTAATTGCATCAAGTATTTCTTGGAGTGTAAGAGGAGCATTTAGGACCGATACTTGTTCCAGAGTTAGTCCTGGAAAAGTCAAATTTTTAAAAAATGACTGCATCCTCTTCGTCCTATCTTCACAATCCTGTGATTTATATAACTCAGAATAAAATTCTCTAAAGATCGCATTAATCTTTTTGTGATCATGAGTCAAAATACCCGTACTTTCCTTGATAGACGTAATAGTCTGAGGGGCCTTTTTTTTCTTTGCAAGAAATGCTAAGTATCTACCCGGTTTGTCGCCATATTCATATAACTTTTGCTTTGCAAATAATATTTCCCTCTTAGCCGTTTGAGTAAGCGTAGTGTTTAGAGCTGTCCTAAGAGCTGTAATCCTTTGCAATTTAATAATAGAAGGTCTATCAGTGTATACTGTTTCAGCCGCTTTTAAGCGGGCTTCAAGCAGACGCTGTTGTTCTCCCTTTAATTTCTTCTGGGTCGCTGAGTAGGAGATGATCAAGCCTCGCGTGTAAGCTTTGATGGTCTCCCACATCATTGACGGGTTGCTAGCTGTACCTGAATTAATTTCTAAAAAAGTTTTAAATTCTTGAGACAAGTACTTTACAAATTTACTATCTTTCATTAGGAAGGGGTCCGTACGCCAATGCTGAGGGGATGTCCCATTGTTCCTCGCCTTAGTTTCCATATATACAGCAGCAGGGTCAGAAATTGCTATACTACCTATTTTACAGGATGATATGGAATTTAAAAAAATCGAGGGGGCAAAAAACATATCAATTCTGGTATGACATTTATGTGGATTAGAGTAGAAAGAAAAATCTCTACCCTGTGGATGAAGACATCTCCATACATCTACTAATCCTAATTCTTTGTTCAGATCCATCAATTGTCTAGATCTGGGAGATACTCCTGCAGTACTCTTGGGAATCCTATCTATTTCCGGATCCATAATACAATTAAAGTCTCCCCCTATAATTATATGACAGGTATCAAAAGCCATCAATTTTGAAAAGGCTTCCATTATAAATTTAAAGGGGTGTGCCGGGGGGCAGTACAAATTTAAAATCCCATATTCCTCTCCATTTATGAGGGCTTTAATCAAGGTATATCGTCCAGATTCGTCTTTTATCTGCTTTAGGATTTTGAAAGGAAAATTCTTCCGAACAAGAATAACAACTTCCCTGCTTTTTGAGCTAAAAGAAGAAAAAAAGGCCTGATCAAATCCGCCCTGTCGTAATTTCAAGTGTTCTTTATCTGACAGGTGTGTCTCCTGTAGGAGAGCTATATCAACTCTTTCCTTCTTAAGATTTGATAATATTTTCTTCCTTTTGACTGGCGAATTACTCCCCTTGACATTCCAGGTGCACCACTTAACTGACTGATCAACCATAATCCTCTGGGCCAATCCGAGACCCCTCGGGAGGGGAAACCCTATCCAGAACATCCTGAGCGTAGAACATGTAAAATTTACAAAAATAAAGCCTCTTTAATACACCCACAACAATACAGTAAAAAACTATTTCTAAATAAAAAAAATATAAAACGTATCTAAGTGGAGACTTTCCCCCTTGTTCCCAGGGGGCGTCACTCCCTCTCCAAAAGTCCCTCATATCCTCTCCCAACCAATGCCCCACCCTTGACCCAGGCACTCCTCAATAAAATGAGGAGAATTCAAATACAATACAAAGCTAGAGTTAACAGTGAGCACCCTACCCCCACCCATACCAACACCTGGGTATATTTGGTAATGTTAATATCATATATAAACATATAACTATAAAATTACCACCTCAACAAATAATAATTAAATATAATAATACAAAATAACAAGGGGAAAACAACCCCGCTCCTAGAGACAGAGGTAAAATTGAATAAGGTAACCACCTCCCCCCACCAACATTAACCAAACCCCCCAGCTTTTATATATATATATATATATATATATATACACACACATATACATACATCCCTCATATATACATAAAATAATAACAGAAAACAACCTCAAGGGGGGTGAGAAAATCAAATCCCTCTCCCCACCCCCCATGATAATATTAAACAGTAAGGTAAGAGAAAAGAGAAAAAAAGGGGGGGGATATAAACCAAAGCGGGGGGGGAAAGGCAGACCAACATCCATTATGTCTTACAGTTTATCTAAGAGAGTCCAAGAATTCCTTAGCCTTTTCTGGTGATCCAAAGTTATATACGGATCCTTTATGGTTAAAGTGTAACGTCCAAGATCGTGTTTGCTCCTCCAAGACCGTGTTTGCTCCTCCAAGACCGTGTGAGGGAACTGGAGCTGGAGTTGGATGAACTTAGGATCATTCAGGAGGCAGAGGGGGTCATAGATCGGAGCTTTAGGGATGTAGTAACTCCAAAGATGGCAGATAGATGGGTGACAGTGAGGGGGTCTGGGAGGAAGCAGCCAGTGCAGGGACCCCCTGCGGCCGTTCCCCTCAAGAACAAGTATACCGTTTTGGATACTTGTGGGGGGGACGACTTACCAGGGGTAAGTAAAGGGGCTCAGGCCTCTGGCACGGAGCCTGTCCCCGTTACTCAGAAGGGAAGGGTGGAGAAGAGCAGAGCAATAGTAACTGGGGACTCGATAGTTCGGGGCACAGATAGGCGGTTTTGTGGGAACAAGAGAGACTCACGTTTGGTATGTTGCCTCCCAGGTGCAAGGGTTCGTGATGTCTCTGATCGTGTTTTCCGGGTCCTTAAGGGGGAGGGGGAGCAGCCCGAAGTCGTGGTCCACATTGGCACCAATTACATAGGTATGAGGAGCGCTGAGGATGTTAGGCAGGCTTTCAGGGAGCTAGGTTGGAAGCTCAGAGTTAGAACGAACAGAGTTGTTGTCTCTGGTTTGTTACCCGTGCCACGTGATAGAGAGTCGAGGAATAGGGAGAGAGAACAGTTAAATGCGTGGCTACAGGAATGGTGCAGGAGGGAGGGATTCGGTATTTGGATAACTGGGGTTATTTCTGGGGAAGGTGGGACCTATATAAACAGGATGGTCTGCACCTGAACCTGAGGGGCACCAGTATCCTTGGTGGGAGGTTTGCTCGTGCTCTTGGGGGGGGTTTAAACTAACTCTGCAGGGGCATGGGAACCCAGACTGTAGCTTAAGGGTGCAGGACCTGGAGTGTAGGGAGGTTAGGAACATGACATCAATTTCAAAGGAGGGTGCCTGTAAACAGGAAAGTGGCTTGAAGTGTGTATACTTCAATGCAAGAAGTATACAAAATAAGGTAGGTGAACTTGCAGCGTGGGTTGGTACCTGGGACTTCGATGTTGTGGCTATTACGGAGACATGGGTAGAACAGGGACAGGATTGGCTGTTGCAGGTTCCAGGGTTTAAATGTTTTAGTAGGGTCAGAGGTGGGGGTAAAAGAGGGGGAGGTGTGGCATTGCTTGTCAAAGATAGTATTACAGCTGTGGAAAGGACGATGGATGAAGATTCGCCATCTGAGGTAGTTTGGGCAGAGGTAAGGAATAGGAAAGGTGAGCTCATCCTGTTAGGAGTTTTTTACAGGCCTCCTAATAGTCCTAGAAACATAGAAGAAAGGATTGCGAGGATGATTCAAGAGAAGAGTGAAAGTAATAGGATGGTTGTTATGGGGGACTTTAACTTTCCTGATATTGATTGGGAAAGCTATAACTCAAGTTCGTTAGATGGGTCAGTTTTTGTCCAATGTGTGCAGGAGGGTTTCCTGACACAATATGTAGATAGGCCAACAAGAGGTGAGGCCATACTGGATTTGGTTCTGGGTAATGAACCAGGCTAGGTTTTAGAATTAGAGGTAGGTGAGCACTTTGGGGACAGTGACCACAATTCGGTGACTTTTACTCTAGTGATGGAGAGGGATAAGTGTGCACTACAGGGCAAGAGTTATAGCTGGGGGCAGGGAAATTATGATGCGGTGAGGCATGACTTAGGATGTGTGGCTTGGAAAAGTAAGCTTCAAGGCAAGGGCGTAATTGATATGTGGAGCTTGTTCAAGGAGCAACTATTGAGTGTCCTTGATAAGTATGTACAGGCAGGGAGGAAAGGGTTGTGTGAGGGAGCCGTGGTTTAATAAGGAATTGGAATCCCTTGTTAAATGGAAGAGGGCGGCCTATGTAAAGATGAGGCGTGAAGGTTCAATTGGGGCGATTGAGAATTATAAGGTAGCCAGGAAGGACCTGAAGAGAGAGCTAAGAGCAGTAAGGAGGGGACATGAAAGGTCCTTAGTTGGTAGGATTAGGGAAAACCCTAAGGCTTTCTATAGGTATGTCAGGAATAAAAGAATGACTAGGGTAGGAATAGGTCCACTCAAGGATAGTCGTGGGAAGTTGCGTGTGGAGGCTGAAGAGATTGGGGAGACACTGAATGAATACTTTTCGTCAGTATTCAATCAGGAACAGGACATTGTTGTCAATGTGAATACTGAGTCACAATTAAGTAGAATGAATGGCTTTGAGGTATGTAGGGAAGAGGTGTTGGAAATTCTGCAAAGGGTGAAAATAATAAGTTCCCGGGGCCTGATGGCATTTATCCTAGGATTCTCTGGGAAGCAAGGGAGGAGATTGCAGAGCCATTGGCCTGTGAGGCCGGTGAGTCTCACTTCTGTAGTGGGTAAAATCTTAGAGAGAATTGTAAGGGATAGGATTTATGAACATCTGGATAGGAATAATGTGATCAAGGATAATCAGCATGGTTTTGTGAAGGGCAGGTCGAGCCTTATTGAATTCTTTGAGAAGGTGACTAAGGAGGTGGACGAGGGGAAAGCGGTAGATGTGGTGTATATGAATTTTAGTAAGGCATTTGATAAGGTTCCCCATGGTACACTACTGCAAAAAATACGGAGATATGGCATTGAGGGTGAGTTGGAAGTTTGGATTAGGAGTTGGCTGGCTGGAAGAAGACAGAGGGTAGTAGTTTATGGCAAAGATTCATCTTGGAGTGCCGTCACTAGCGGTGTTCCGCAAGGATCTGTTTTGGGACCATTGCTGTTTGTCATTTTTATAAATGACCTGGAGGAGGGGTTAGAAGGTTGGGTGAGCAAGTTTGCGGATGATACGAAAGTCGGAGGAGTTGTAGACAGTGAGGAAGGATGTGGCAGGTTACAGCGGGATATAGATAAGCTGCAGAACTGGGCAGAAATGTGGCAATTGGTGTTCAATGTAGCTAAGTGTGAGGTGATTCACTTTGGTAAGAGTAACAAAAAGATGGGGTACTGGGCTAATGGTCGGATACTTGGTAGTGTGGATGAGCAGAGGGATCTTGGTGTCCATGTACACAGATCTTTGAAAGTTGCCACCCAGGTAAATAGTGCGGTGAAGAAGGCATATGGCGTACTGGCTTTTATTGGTAGAGGAATTGAATTCCGGAGTACTGAGGTCATGTTGCAGTTGTATAAGACTCTCGTGCGGCCGCATCTGGAGTATTGTGTGCAGTTTTGGTCGCCATACTATAGGAAGGATGTGGAGGCACTGGAACGGGTGCAGAGGAGGTTTACCAGGATGTTGCCTGGTATGGTAGAAAGATCGTATGAGGAAAGGCTGAGGCACTTGGGGTTGTTTTCATTGGAGAAAAGAAGGTTTAGGGGTAACTTGATAGAGGTGTACAAGATGATTAGAGGTTTAGATAGGGTCGACAGTGAGAATCTTTTTCCATGTATGGAGTCAGCTATTACAAGGGGGCATAGCTTTAAATTAAGGGGGGGTAGGTATAGGACAGATGTTATGGGGAGGTTCTTTACTCAGCGAGTCGTGAGTTCATGGAATGCCCTGCCAGTAGCAGTGGTGACTCTCCCTCATTATGGGCATTTAAGCGGGCATTGGATAGGCATATGGAGGATAGTGGGCTAGTGTAGCCTGATCCAGCTTGCAGATTTAAAAGTTGTGGCAGCCACTGCTCCAGGAATGCTGTAAACTGGCCTTCCTCTTCCCGTTCGGGAAGGCCCAGCAAACGAATATTTTTTCGACGACCTCGATTATCGAGGTCGTCAATATGATTTTCCAAGGTCTGGACTCGCTGCTCGAGAGTCCGGACCTGATCCACGGCCGATTGAGCGGTATTTTCGGAGGTCGCGGCCTTTAGCTCCGCCCCTCTGACTCGGCGTTCAATTTCTCGAATCTCTCGGTCGTGCTCCTGCAGCGCGGCCGAGAGCGAGTCCCAACGATTTCTGGATTATGCAATAAAGGCATCGATCTTCGAGTCAAGCTTGGAAATCATTTCTGCAAGGCTTGTTACTGTAGGTAAGTCCCCCGGGGCGTATGTGGACGCCTCTGATTCAGCTGGAGAGGGTGTGGGAGGGGTTCCTGCTTGCTGAGAGCTGCGGGCTCCCTTCCCTTTAGTCATTTTAACTTAGGATTAAATTGTTTAAATATAATATTGCACAACTAATTAAATTACACAACTATTATAAATGATTTGGTGAGCGTGGTAGGGGGTGGGTGACCCACTGTACCCAAGTCTTGGGAGGAGCACTATAGACTCAGTCTTACTGGGTCACCGCCATCTTGGATCCCCTACCCCGTATTTTTAAGCTATGTCCTCTGGTTTGGCACTCACCCATCAGCGGAAACATGTTTCCTGCCTTCAGAGTGTCCAATCCCTTAATAATCTTATATGTCACAATCAGGTCCCCTCTCAGTCTTCTAAACTCAAAAGTGTACAAGCCCAGTCGCTCCAGTCTTTCAGCATAAGGTAGTCCCGCCATTCCAGGAATTGACCTCGTGAACCTACGCTGCATTCCCTCAATAGCCAGAATGTCTTTCCTCAAATTTGGCGACCAGAACGGCACACAGTATTCCAGGTGTGGTTTCACCAGCGCCCTGTACAGCTGCAGAAAAACCTCTTTGCTTCTAATTGTGGCTCAGTGGTTAGCACTGCTGTCTCACAGACCTGGGTTCAATTCCAACCTTGGACAACTGTCTATGTGGAGTTTGCACATTCTCCCCGTGTCTGCAGGGTTTCCTCCGGGTGCTGCGGTTTCCTCACACAGTCCAAAGATGTGCAGGTTAGGTGGATTGGCTGTGCTAGATTGCCCATAGTGTTCAGAGATGTATAGGGCAGGTAATTTAGCCATGGGAAATGTAGGGTTACAGGGATAGGGTAGGGAGGGTAGTTCTTCAGCGGGTCCGTTTGGACTCGATGGACCAAATGGCCAGCGTCCACACAGTAGGGATTCTGTTCCTCTCGCTTCAGTTCTGAAGGTGAATCATACTGGACTTGAAACATTAGCTTCATTTCTCTGCACTGTCGCTGCCAAACCTGCTGAGTTTCTCTAGCATTCTCTGCATTTACTTTCCTCTTTACGAAATATTTAAGAGATATGATAGGTAAGTCATATGAAGATTTTAAAAAGATAAATCTTTAAAAGGCTGCCCTGTTATTTGCTTTGAAAATGTGGCTTTGCACTGGTTGCTATTATACTGGAACCAGAATTGATTTACGTTTTGATCATCGAGACACTTGAACACAATTTGTCAGAATGAATCCTGCAATCTGATCCGGTCTTTTACTCCCTATGGCCATTGGGACTGAGTGGTGATAAGGAATCATCTCATGTCAACATTTCAGTCCCTTTTTCGGTGAAGTCAGCCTTTTCATTGCTGGAGTACAGCTGAAGGATGAGCTCTGGACTGTCAGAGAGAGGAAAATATAATTGGACAATTCCTCGCAATTGTCTGTTGCTTCTCAGGGGCATCAGTCACATTGATGAGATTTAGCCTCTTTGCATCGTAACGAAGAAGTCAAGAGACTTCATTGTGTAGGCTTTCGGTAGGCTTGAAAATTTGCAACCCCCATTACTCTTCACTGAGCGAATTGGGTGTTTGGATTAGGATCAGGCTCTATGCTCAACAATGTAAAACCCTGCCAGTCAAAGCGACCAAGTGGCAACCAGTTCTGTTGTTTGTAAAACGTAATGCGTTTAACTTTCAATACAGAAAAATGTGCTTTGTCATTTGTGTTATTTTGAGCACTTCTAAAAAAACTTCATTTTTAAACTCTCCCACATTTATTTACAATACATTCAAGGTCATACAAACTCACAAAAGCAATTACTCATCCTTGACATTTTAAAAGTTGTTGATTATGACAAAGCTCCAGAACTTGAATTTTCCGCTGTGCCTCCCCCCACCCCTCTTCTGGTAGGTTTAAAAAGGAGGGGGAGGATGTGAATTCAACAGGCAACCTGCCAGCTCCCCACATCTAACAGCCCCTGCATCACCCTCCCCCACCCCCCATTGCCAATTGTACCTGAGGTAGGGTACTCAGTGGGCTAGTAGCGGCCTTAAAGTGAAGGCCTTCCTGAGTGAAGGAGTAGACAGCGCAGAGGGCATGCAGCATTAGTGGTATCACAGTGGGGTGGGTGACGGTGAGTGGGAAAGATGTTATATGCATTAATGAGGATGGTATAGACAGGAGAGAGTGAGAGAATCCCGAGAAAAGTATAAAGTCAGTAGCAGTATATTTAAGAGGGAAATCAGGAGGGCAAAAAGGCGACCTGAGATAGCTTTGGCAAATAGGGTTAAGGATAATTGAAAGGATTTTTATAAGTACATTAAGGACAAAAGAGTAACTAGGGAGAGAATAGGGGACCTCAAAGATTAGCAAGGCAGCCTCTCTGTGGAGTCGCAGGAGATGGAAGAGATACTAAATGAGTATTTGGCATCAGTATTTACTGTGGAGAAGGACTTGGAAGATATAGATTGTAGGGAAATAGATGGTGACATCTTGAAAAATGTCCAGATTACAAAGGAGGAAGTGCTGGATGCCTTGAAACACATAAAGGTGGATAAATCCCCAGGACCACTCTCTTAGGCAATGCAAATCCTAACAATTCTCTGAGTAAAGACGTTTCTCCTTATCTCATTCTTAAGATGTGAGCATAAGAGGTATAGTTAGTAAGAACTCCTCCAGTTTTCACAATGACAGAACTCTCTGAGAATTGTCCCCAAAAACTGACCTCACTTGGATCGATCTAAATCCCAGCCTGAGGCAGGAGTACATTTTGACCACTACAGAATAGTTGAAGAACTCAAAAAGATGGTGCTTATTTTATGTCCAATTCTTGACTGATCCTATAATTTAAAGTTATCACTTAAGTCTAATTTGCTCACTCTTTTTCATAGAGTGTTTATTTGATGTCCAACATGAATAAGCCCTGATTCATTAGTGTCTATGCAGTTTGGGCCACAAGGGCTACACACTGATACGACCCTAGGGTGGGATGTGATCTGCTCATGGCTTTATCACAGTTTGCTTTAATAATAGATTTTTAAAATAAATGTTACTGTAATTAGTAAAAATTAACACAGTAAAATCAGCCTTTAACTGATGTTGAAAGAGACTTGGGCCTTCCATGATCTTATGGAATAGCAGGGCAGGTTTAATGGATGAATAGCCTACTCCTGTTCCTGTATTCCTAATTATTTATTCCTCAATTACAGTATAACTGAGTTGCTTCTATTTTAACATTTGTCTTGTTTGTCAGTGTCCTGAAATTGTTAGTGTGGCAGCGGAAATTGTTTTATTGTCATTGTTAGATTTACAAAATCCCTTTGTTTATAAAGCACCACTTTAACTGAACAGATTAAACAATCTAAATTAAAAGCTAAAAATCTGAAGTCCTAATCTGCTTACATTGGTGATCGACAAGAATGACAGTCTCTTTAACCATCTCCTTGTTTTAAAAATTCACCTCCGAAGGTGTCGCCATCCAAGATTGCTTTCCCCTCCCCAAATCCTCAAAGATCTCAGCACAACCTGGAACAGGACAATCCATCAAGCACATCTCCTCACCGCCTGAGAGCAGTATGAACAGTGTCCACCTCTCTCAGTAATCCTCACAATACATTGGGAACTGCCAGCCTCTGATTAGTCAGCAACATTACCTCCAACATTTAATCATCAATTGATCCATTAAATTAATAATGGGTAACCACCCCTTCCCTGTTTCACTCAGTCCCATAACACTACAAAGCTGCTCGATTTCCTGGGTCAACCCTATTCCTTCCAATGCTGACATCAAAGGAGCTCATGGTCTTAGCACCATTACAACTCGCCACGCTTGCTTTGAAATTATATATGGAATGTGGATATCACTGGCTAGACCAATATTTATTGCCCATCTCTAATTGCCCTGAGGGCAATTAAGAGTCAACCACATTGCTGTGGGTCTGGAATCACATGTTGGCCAGGCAAGAATGGCCGATTTCCTACCTGAAGAGTGGTTGTAAAGCAGATGGGTTTTTATGATAATCAACAGTGGTGACATGGTCACTGTTAGGGTAGCTTTCAATTCCAAATTCTTCCCTTATTGATTCAGATTTCACCATCTGCCTTGGTGGGAATTTGAACCTCGATCCCCAGGATCTGCATTGGTAGTCCATTGACATTACAACTATTCCACCTCCTCTCTCATGTCTTTCCCTGATGATGCCTGCACCCTGTAGCTGAGGCAGGAAGACTGTAAAAAGTGCAGAAAGGGAAGGCAGTAGTTTAGGTCGGTTGGGTTTGTTCAGTTTTATTACTCATCGGGCGATCTGACCATTATAAAAATGCTGCACCTTCCTATGTATAGTATTAGCTGTTAAACCTGTTTGATGAGTAATTTTAACAACATAATTTCTAAGGTATTCACTTTGCTGCTGAATTAAATTATTTATTATATTCCAATACGCACTTTTAATTATTTAGCAGTTTCATGAATGTACATTAATTATTTACAAATATAAGCTATTTTATTTTCAATGTTGCCTAACATGATATTGTTGATTATACTTGTCAGATTTTGTATCTCAATTAATAGGATTTTAATAATATTGCTTGTTCTGTTTACTGATTTAGCATTAAAATTAATTAGCCAATTAATAAAAGTCACACTGGTTTAATATATTTTGGCAAGGAGGTTAATTTATATAGTTAATGGTTTCAAAATTATATTTTTCAACCACAAGTGTTAATCTAATTATGTTGTTTATCTTGTGAATTTAGGAATATCTCAATTTGTCTAATTATTTTCACTTGTTGCAGGATTGTTCTTATGGATGATGCGATGGACTGCCCGATGTCATTTGTGGACTTTATATATGCATTCCAGATTCAGTTGTGCTATTATGGTGAGTTCTGATCTGATTACCCATTTAAGTCATCAAGGATGAATGAATAGCCATGATCTCATTAAATGATGTAGCAGGCTCATGGGCTGAATGTCCTACTGCTTTTCCTATGCTTGTGCAAATGTTATAAATGGTGTATAATTTTTGTTTAAAAAATTAAATATTTTATAGAAATATATTATCATTTTTAGAGTTTGGATTTTAAACTAGTGGCAAACGGTGTGGATTAATTTTGTGAAGAGTCGAAAGAAGAATAAGGTCAGAGAGTCCTTTCCAGAACAGTAACCTAATTCAGAATGTCAGAGAGCAGGTCACTACAAAATTGCTAGAGGGTTGATGGGAGATTGTTGATATTGTGGAGTTTTCTTCAGAAAGGGTAAACATTGAAGACATTGTCTTGATTTTGCTTTAGAATGATCAAGATTACTTAGAAAAAGCCAGAGATTGAAAGGTTTTTAGATAGCTTTGGAGAAGACCTGATTGGGGTCAAAAGCAAATATAGCTTATTTCCTAACAAAGGAATATAGGAACAGTTCAGATATACAAGTTTAGCACATGAGATTTCCAGAGCAAGAGTGTTTGCTTAGAAATCAATGGATTAGGAAAATACTGACAAAGTTTGAGCTTTCAGTTTTGTAAGTATTCATGTTAAAGGACTTCATGGTTCATAGGACAGAACTGGTGAGAACCAGTTAAGTCAAAAACCTTTTGATATAGAGCAGTCATTTTTCTGGATTTGAATAGCTGTAAAGTGATAGTGATAGGGAATAGATGAGACATTGTTTTTCTGTGTGTTTTAAGATCTATCAAAATGTGTTTTATTCATTCTTTTACTTTTGTGTAATAAACTTATTTCAGTGAATGACCACCATGTTAAATAATAGAAGTTATATGATCTAACTAGCCAGATTTCATTCTGGGATATTATTTGTCCAGTAATAACATCAGCTGTGATTATGGCAAAAGTCAGAGTGTATATTACAGAAATGAAAATATCCATGACAACACCAACTGGAATTTAGGGGATACTCAGATAGGAGGTACAAAATATTACACTTTCTTTGAGAGATGCTTTATAGCTTACAAATGATAACTGCTGTTGATGTAATGGGGACGGCATGCTGGCTCAGTGGTTAGCACTGCTGCCTCACAGTGCCAGGGACCCAGGTTCAATTCCACCCTCAGGTGACCGTGTGGCGTTTGCACATTCTCCCCGTGTCTGTTTGGGTTTCCTCCGGGTGCTCCGGTTTCCTCCCACAGTCCAAAGATGTGCAGGTTAGGTGGATTTGCCTTGCTAAATTGCCTGTAGTGTCCAGGGATGTGTAGGTTAGGTGGGTTAGTTATGATTAATGCAGGATTACTGGGATAGGTGGGTGGGATACTCTTCAGAGTATCATTGTGGACTCGATGGGCTGAATGGCCTGCTTCTGCACTGTAGGGATTCTATAATTCTACAGTGAGATTATCTGACTGGATAGAGAGAGAAACTAAAGTGCATTATTGAATTGGTTTAGTCATTTTGTTTTTGAAATTAAAGGTTGTGCTGAATTAGCACTATCAGCTTATATAATTATTGTGATCAGCTTGTTATAACTTCTCATTAAAATACTTTTAACATTGCAAGATTCATGAGGATAATTCACTCATTAGCTTGTGAACTCAGCACATAATCTTAACCAGGGCTAATTTCACAAGATTTAAAAAAAACATTTTAGATTTGTCCCAGACACAGGTTGTTCTGCTACAACGCGTGTTTTATCAACATGAATCCGCTGGAATGCAATTGATGAACTGGGGACACTGTTTCTAAAGCACAAACTTTTAAAACATGTTTTGGTTGTAAGGCAATTAATTTGTCAACATTTTAAGCGCTGTTTCTAAAGCACGATTTTTTAAAACATGAGGTTGCACAACAACGCAACCATTGTGTTATAGAAGAACCAAATTTATTGTGAAAGCACAATCACCATTAAAAATCCAAAGCCAACTTGCCCAGCATAGAGGAACTGATCACGCCAAATCAATGATGCTGGGTGAGACACGTACATATGAACAAGAAATAAGAGTAGGCTACTCGGCCCATCAACCCTGCGCTGCAGTTTGAAATTAAATTTGAATTGAATTTATTGTCACATGTACCGAGGCACAGTGAAAAGCTTTGTCTTGCGAGCAATACAGGCAGATCACAGAGTTAAGTAGCATAGATAAGTAAATAATAGGTAAACAGCGGCAAAACAAAAACACAGGTACAGAGTTTGTGAGTCCATTCAGTATCCTAACAACAGTAGGGTAGAAACTGTTACAAAACCGGCAGGTGTGTGTGTGTGTTCAGGCTTCTGTACCTTTTCCCCGGTGGAAACACTTTAGGGATGTCCTCCTCATGGGCGATTGTGGCTTGTAATCATCCAAGGTAGAGAACGCTCAAAGCACCAAATATATCAAAGCACTTTGTCAGGGTCAGAGGTGAAAACAAGGCATCAGAGGGAGTGCACCAATGTCCAAACAATCCATTCATTGTACCTTTCAAGCACCACCTGTTCTGCATGTGAGAGTCCACAGCATTGAACTTATTAGCAATCTCAGAACCCATTGAATGGAAGCAAGTCATTCTTTTTTTTGAGTGACTACCTTAGGAGAAGAACGTTAGGAAAAGCAGCTAAAATTTTAAGTGAACCTAGGGATAATTGAGGCTTGGGCCTTGCATCAGAAGCTTCAGCAGAGTCTCGTGAAAGCTACTGTTGGCCCTTGGATTTCATTATGACTAACCAATATTAGCTCGTCCTCTTCATTTTCCTCTTTCTTCCTGTCATAAAGTACTAGTCTCTGGTGATGCAGCTGGGTTTGTTAATTAATAAATGTGGAGTTTTATGCCCTCTGAATCCACAAGGTTGTGTGGTTATTTGAAATATCAGATTGCTGAGCTTTGTTTTGTTTTATAGCAGTATTGAGTGAATTTCAACATTATCATTAATTTTCTGTTCTTGTCTTCCTTTGCAATAAGAGGCACTACATAAATTTGTGAGGACACATAGGTCACATATGAATACAAGAAAACCAAAAGAAAGTAGAAATTAATGCTCTGTTCAATTTTGTCCAGTCCTGAAGACGGGTTATACAAGATTTGAAACGTTAGCATTGTTTCTCTTTACCGATGCTGCCAGACCTGCTGTGTTTCTCAATATTCTCTTTGTTTATTACTGTGTTTGATAGAAATAAATATTCCTTTGGCTTTATATTTCAGTATGTTGTAATTTAATTTTGAGAAGCTTGGCCTTTTGTGTATGAAATTAATTGCTAGAAGCAAAAATTAAAGGAAATATCAAAATGATGCAAAGTAACATGATGTTTGATTTTGTCAACTGCATTATCCTGTCATTTCACAAGCATATTAGGATTGGCTTGGTTTTGGCTTATTTACATGTTTTGCATTTTATTTCTACTAATAACAGCTTTTGTAGACAATGTTTTGTAATAGAATCCCTACAGTGTGGAAATAGGCCCTTCAGCCTAACAAGTCCATATAAATCCTCCGAAGGATAACCCACCCAGACTCATTCCCCCTATCCTATCTTTACCCCTTATTAATGCACCATTCCTACACATCCCTGAACACTGTGGGCAATTTAGCATGGCCAATTCACCTAATCTGCATATCTTTGGACCGAGGGAGGAAACCTACACAGACACGGGGAGAATGTGAAAATTCCATACAGACAGTCACCCAAGGCTGGAATCGAACCCAGGTCCCTGGCGCTATGAGGCAGCAGTGCTAACCACTGAGCCACCCTGCCACCCCAATCAATGTCCCTAGTGACTGAACCGTCAACCAAGGGAAAAGTATTTTCCCATCTGTGTTGTGTCTCTCATAAATTTCTCAAATCTTGACTCCTCTCTGTCTCCTCTACTCTAAGGAAAATCCTAGTGTATCCAATCTCTCCTCAATTAAAACTCTCCATCCTGGTAACTCTCCTCTGCCCCCTCGCCTTTGCTATCACATCCTCCCTATATAGCAGATCCCAGAAATGCACACCGTACTTCAACAGTATCACATATCACAGTTCTGCAATCCTTAAACCTAAATTTAAAGTCCACATTCCTGAGGAAAGGCTTATGCCCAAAATGTCAATTATTTTGCTCCTCAGATGCTACCTGACCTGCTGTACTTTTCCAGTACCACACTTTTCGACTCTGATCTCCAGTATCTGCAGTTCTCATTTTCTCCTAATTTTTAACCGTTGTATCCCAACACATATCACAAAAAGGTAATGGAGCTAAACCTGTCATGTTATGAGGAAAGGTAAAATACTGTACACAAGTCAGAGAATCATAATGGCTAAATGCCTGGCAGATAAAGCAGGACCCTGGAAATAACTCCTACACATGGTGTTTTCGCAACCTCAGGCAAGATACTCAGGGTATAGCAGGCTGTGTACCAGTTAATGCATTACTGGCAATGGTCTATATGTGAATCAACATCACCAACTGACTTTAACTCGCATGTGGGCAACCAATGTCTAAATATAGAGGTAGGAGCAATGGCTGAACCATAAAGTAATTTCATGTAACCTCATCTAAAATGTATCATTGTGCTATTCAGATAACAAATTAGGATATAAAGCATGATTCAAGCTAGCAGAATAAAATAGAAACGGTTTTAAGGTAGGAGTTTCACATCTGTATAAAACACAAGTGCTGTGAATTTGGATGGCAATTGCATTGTGAAATTACTAATCATAACACATCAAGATACAGGATTCAATAGAAGGCAGACTCCACAGGGACCTATCAATTTGACAATAGAGAAACTAGTAGTAGATTAAGCGCTCAAATGCCTCAGGCACAGCATAGATCTTCTCAGAAAGAAGACAAAGCTTATGCAGTGAAAATACTAAATTGGAACCACTAAAGAAATCTTTTTAAAAACTCAACATAGACTGAAAAAAATCCATTAAAAAGGGGACATTTGATGTAAATTCAAAGGCAAAGGGTCTAATTAAGAGTCAAGCATGAAATGCCTAAGGGAAGTAATTGTTAAAAAGGGCACCAGACAGACGTAAATCAAAAGGGAACACCAAAGGTATAAAAAATCCATAAGCCCACAACTAAGAAAATTCAAAAATATAATGAAGACAGGTTGCAGGCAAGGAGAGTGTGTCCAAGATGGACTACACAAAGTATGATTTGGACGAGCCAGTGGACACAGTTAAAAATCACACAACACCAGGTTATAGTTCAATAATAAAATAAACCTGTTATACTATAACCTGGTGTTGTGTGATTTTGGCCTTTCCACAAAGTATATTTTCTTTAGGATGCTCATCAGTGTCACAGTAGAGAGCTGAAATAATTTGGAGATACCGCTGTTGGACTGGGATGTATCGAGTTAAAAATCACACAACAGCAGGTTATAGTCCAACAGGTTTAATTGGAAGCACTAGCCTTCAGAGCACTGCTCCCTCATCAACGACCTGAAAGCTAGTGCTTCCAATTAAACTTGTTGGACTATAACCTGCTGTTGTGTGATTTTTAACATTCTAAAGGATGAGAGACTTAACAAACAATCCAGGTCATTTTCAATATATAATTTCAGTTACATCACATTGTAAACTTTTGCTATAAATTCAGTGTCTTACGATCTTATACTCCACAACCACCTGATTAGATTAGATTACAGTGTGGAAACAGGCCCTTCGGCCCAACAAGTCCACACCGACCCTCCGAAGCGCAACCCACCCATACCCCTACATTTACCCCTTACCTAACAGTATGGGCAATTTAGTATGGCCAATTCACCTGACCTGCACATCTTTGGACTGTGGGAGGAAACCGGAGCACCCGGAGGAAACCCACGCAGACACGGGGAGAACGTGCAAACTCCACACAGTCAGTCGGCTGAGGCAGGAATTGAACCCAGGTCTCTGGCACTGTGAGGCAGCAGTGCTAACCACTGGGCCACCTTGCCGCCCACCTGATGAAAGAGCAGCGCTCCCAAAGCTAGTGCTTCCAAATAAACCTGTTGGACTATAACCTGCTGTTGTGTAATTTTTAACTTAAAGAGCTGACATGTTTCAAAATTCAGTAAATATAAAGAAAGACCTTATTCTTTCTTGATATATGAGCCCTGCTGGCAAGGTCAGCATTTATTGCCCAACCCTAATTGCCCTCACTTTTGGAAATCAAGGTACAAGAACTTCAAAAGGCAGTTAGAAGAAAGGGGAGGTTTGAGACTGAATGGATAGTATTAAATCCAGTAAATGAGCCATTGTAAGAAAGTAATATGGTCAGATTGACATTAGATCTGAGAATAAACCTTCAGAATTTGGGGTTAGAGGTCAGCAGCAATTGGAAATAGCATTTTCATGAGAAACGGACAAGTGCTGAAAGAACCAAGGGAATTGTGATATTGCTAATAGCAGATGAAAAGGGAAATCCTATGAGAATATGCAATAGAATATAAGAACAAACTGAATCCTGGCGCTGTTCAACATTGTAGAAGGTAATTTGATTTAATAGGAAAAGGTAGCAGAGCTGAATCTTGATAAATGAGCGGTGTTGCATTTTGGTAGGGCAAATCAAGGCAGGAGTTATATACTTAATGGTAAGGTCCTAGGGAGTGTTGCTGAACAAAGAGACCTTGGAGTACAGGCTCATAGTTCTTTGAAAGTGGAGTTGCAGGTAGATAAGATAGTGAAGAAGGCGTTTGGTATGCTTTCCTTTATTAGACAGAGCATTGAGTATAGGAGTTGGGAGGTCATGTTGCAGCTGTACAGGACATTGGTTAGGCCACATTTGGAATACTGTGTTTAATTCTGGTATGCCAGCTATAGGAAAGATGTTGTTAGGGTTTTCAAAGGATTTACAAGGATGTTGGCAGGGTTGGAGGATTAAGCTATAAGGAAAAGCTAAATAGGCTGGGGCTATTTTCCCTGGAGCGTTGGAGGCTGAGAGGCATGAATAGTGTGAATAGTCAAGGTTTTTTCTAAAAAATCTAAAACTAGAGGTAATTGATTTAGGGTGAGAGGGGAAATATTTAAAAGGGACCTAAAGCATGACTTTTTCACACAGAGGGTGGTGCATGTATAGAATGAGCTGCCAGAGGAAGTGGTGAAGGCTAGTACAATTACAACATTTAAAATGTATCTGGATGGGTATATGAATAGGAAAGGTTTAGAGGGCTATGGGCCAAATACTGGTAAATGGGACTAGAATAATTTGGTATACCTGGTTGGCATGGACGATTTGGACAGAAGGGTCTGTTTCCATGCTGTACATCCCTAAGCCTCTGTGATTCTCTGACTCAGAGAGGTCTACCTGAATAGAGGTGAAATTGCAGATTGCAGAGAGATTGGTATTATAGGCAGTTTGTTGCTCTCAAAAGTAGATCACCATATGCTGTAAGGACAGAAGTTACAGGATGGTGAAGTGTCTACTTGGAGCATGAAGTTGTAAATGTAAATGCGCTTACTGAAGTATACAAGATTCTGAGAACTTGTCAGGGGAATGTTTCCCTTGTTTGGCAGTCTAAAACTGGGGGACACAGTTTAAAAAAAGGAATCTCCAATTTGATAGGGTGTTAAGGAGGAATTTATTCTCTCAGCGGGCTGTTAAATCCTAGAATTCTCTTCCCTCCGGAGAGTATCAGCTGGAATATTGAATTCATTCAAGGCTGGGTTAGACAGACTTTTGATCAACAAGGGAATCAAGGATTGGGAAGGGAGCCAGGGGCATACAAGAAAGTGGATCTAATATTAGTCAGATCAACCATGATTTTATTGGCAGAGTAGGAGGACGGAATGTATTGCACCTGCTCCTATCTCTCACTAGGAGTACTGTCGAAGAAAGGCAGAAACTCTCTGATAGATCGAATGACACAGAAAGGTGTAATATGTCAAGATTGTCGTAACCTAACAATGGAATTTTTTTTGGTAAACTTCTAATATCTGAAAAAGGAGAAAATTTGAAAAGAAAATTGAGGAGGTAAATTGATGGCCAATAGCAGAATGTGAAAAGTAATTACTCTCTTCATCAATAACTTGATTCTTCCAGGGTGAAAAGAACTGTCACAGAGGAGAAGGACTACAGGTCATCCAGGACAAAGAGATTTGTGAGACACAGCAACAAAGAAACACTGACATAAGATAGCGCACTAACATTGGAGGCTGAGTCTTTAAATTTATTCAAGATTCTGTCAATAAGATCAAGATTTCTGATAGACAAGGAAGTCTGGCTTATGGGATAGAGGAAGGGTAGAAGAGCTGAAGCCATGACCAGGTCAGCCATGATCTTATTGGATGGTGGAACAGACTGAAAGGGCCATTTTCTAAATTCACTCAGGGGACATGGGTGTCTCTGGCTGGTCCTGCAATTTGTGCCTTAATTGCCCTTGTTCTGAGTGGGTTTCTAGGTTGTTTCCAGGGTGATTAAGAATCAACCAGAATTGTTGTTGATTTGGCGTCACATGTAGGCCATACTAGGTAAAGGCAGCAGATTCCTTTTAGTTCACACCAGTGAACTAGATGTTTTTTTGCAACAATCAATAATGGTTTCATAATTACAATTAGATTTTTATGAATGCAAATTCCATCAACTGCTGTGGTGGGAACCAGACCCAGTTCTTCAGAACATTACCTGGTTACCTGAATTACTAGTCAAGCAACAATATCAATATGCCATCGGCTTCCCGTAAATAGCCGATCCTCCTTTTAGGTTCACTGTGTTCCCAAATGTGGGATAAGGGTACATCTTTAGAATTCACAGTAGAAATCAGGTAGAAGCAAGAATACACATATCTACAAAGGTGCTGATGAATTAAAAACCAAGAACAGATACTAGCATTTACAAGAGATGGAAATATGAATGAGATCCTGCTTGTCTGAACCTGGAGTAAGCAGAGTCTGGAGATCATTATGGTGATGGAGAACCACATTGCGTGAAGAATATCCTAGCATTGTGGCAGCAGTGTGTACCGTCTACAAGGCACACTGCAGAAACTCGCCAAGCTCCCTCAACAAAACCTTTCAAACCAGAGATACATGCCACCCAGAAGGACAAGAGTAACAGATGCATCAAAACATCACCAACCTATAAGTGCACATCCAAGCCACATACCATCCTGATTTGGAACTGTGGAGAAAGTGAGGACTGCAGATGCTGGAGATCAGAGTCGAGAGTGTGGTGCTGGAAAAGCACAGCAGGTCAGGCAGCATCCGAGGAGCAGGAGAATCGACGTTTCAGGCATAGGCCCCTCGTCAGGGAGCCCTGGTGAAGGGCCTATGCCAGAAACATTGATTCTCCTGCTCCTTGGATGCTGCCTGACCTGCTGTGATTTGGAACTGTGTCACCATTCCTTCACTGCCATTGGGTCAAAATCCTGGAGAGCTCTACCTCAGAGTATTGTGGTTGTAGTGGTTTCCGGTGGCAAGTAATTGCAGATCGGCAATAACTGCTGGCCTAACCAGTGGCACCTACACCCGGTGAAAAAAAGGAGCTTTAACCAAAACACGACATTATCTAAAGAATGTAAATTAATGTAACCTTCAAGGTTATTGACCGGCATAAAGAGAATGGTCTAATGAAGGCCGTGTATCCCTTAAATACCATGGAAGCCTGGCAACTTAAAATAAAGCAAATCCTTTGTGAGATAGAAAGCTGCAAAAGGTGCTCCTTTGGTTAGTCATGCAAAAGAAATCCAAGATAACATGGTAGGTGTGTTACAAACCACCAGATCAACATAAATGGGATATTTTAGGCTTTGAAGGAATAGGAAGGGCATGTGAGAACAGGAACATTATGATGTAGAGAGGATTCAATCCCCTTACAATAAACTGGAAAAATCCTGACTGTTTAGTGGCAATGTTGGTAAATATAGCACACGTCTGCTTCTTGACCCCACCCAATAAGATGTAAACGGTACTTCTCATCTCAATATGGTGTTCATAAACCACCCAGAAAACATATACTGACTGCAAGTTATGAGACTCTGGGGAAGGAAATGCAGAATGAAAATCTTTGACATAATCTAACACTTAGATCTAAGATCACGAGCCAAGTACGGAACACGAAAGGCCTTAAATTCAAGGAATTGAGGTTTCAATTAAGAAATATACCTAATTTCTTAATTTACACATGTCTCTTTTGGGTAATTAAATATTCAGTTACAAGTAACAAAGTGTGTTTTTGATTTAAAATATAAAGTTGCAATGCTGCACTGTTTCTCAAGCTTTCCCTAGTATTACTTGGAGCCATGAATGCCTACCATTAATAAAACTATCTCTAGTGCTGTACTGATAGTACTATTATGATTGCAGCAGTTCCTCTGCACTGTGTGGGTGTGTAGGTCTATGAGTAAGAAAGAGAGAAATGTGTGGGTTGAAATCTGGAGAGGGAGACGACTGTCTGGACCAATTAGGATCCACTGCTGCTTCTGTCTCATTGAAGTGCACATTATGGATTTCTGTGCCACAGTTTGTTGAATTATTCTGCTTGAAATTACAATAACACACACAACCTGCTCTTGAACCCACATAGCCTGTGATTACTTCTCTCCGTTTTGCTGCCCTTTTGCAAAATTTGCTTTATTTTCTCCAGTTCTTAACATATCATTGCACCTGTTCTAAGATTATCTCACATCTGTTATACTTCAGTCATGACTTGTTTGCCCAGGTTTAATTGGTAGTGATGTGCTTGAGACTTTCTCTGGGTTCACATTGGGAGCAGGATGATTAAAGAGCAGGAACAACAGGCACCCATTACAGGGGGTCTGAGACTTGTGTCAACAGGGCACACAACTGTATGTTTTCTTTTTTCAATCAAACTGAACAATCCTGATGAGAACATACAGACTAAATCAAGGATTCACACCATCCTTGACTCCTGTTTTCTAAATATTCCCTGTAATACAGCACTGGCATTTTTGCTGTAAAAATATTAATCATACAATGAAAATTTTTTTTTGCTTGAAAATGAAATTTGTTGCTATTGCTGAGCAATAATTATGTCAGTAGATATGGTAACACTTATTAGATTGTTGCTGAGTAGGTACTGAGTGAGACTCTCACTATAATTACTAGACTCTTTGGGCTGGATTCAATGTGTTGTCAAAGTCCCTAGTCGGCCATTTATTAAGTTCAGGCAAGACTGCCACCTCTTTGCTGTATGAATTCCACTTTGAGAACCTGCTAGTTTCTGGTTGCCAGTCAACCAGGGACCAGCTGCCCTTCAGTACCAGCAGTGCCAACAGGAATGATGGCCACTGCCAATACTTTAGCAAGGCCCATGAATGGTTGAGCAATGTTGCTTCCAAATTTTATGTAAGAATGGGTGAATTACCAAGGCAAAGTAGGCAGGCTCTGCGAGGAGGGATGGAAAGTGTTCCCTGAGAATCAATGATAGAGTCTGGTCTTCAGGAGAGAGCCCCATTGTTACACCATCTTCACCTCTATGCGGCCTGTATCCCTCTATTCTCTGCCTATTCATTTAACTGTTAAGATGCCTCTTAATTGTTGCTATTGTATCTGCCTGTAATACCCCCTTTTGCACCACATTCCAGGAACTCATCACCCTCTGTGTAAAAAAAAATGCCTCTCACTTCTCCTTTAAAGTTATCCTCTTTTGCCTTAAACCTGTGTCCACTATTAATTGACATTTCAACTCTGGGAAAAAAAGACTCTCATAATTTTGTAAACTTCTATCTGGTCACTCCTCATCCTTTGATGCTCAAGTGAAAACAAGCCAAGTTTGTTCAATCTCTCCTTATAGCTAATACCCTCCAAGCCAGGCAACGTCCTAGCAAACCATCTCTACATCCTGTCCAAAGCCTTCACATCCTTCTAGTAGTGTGGTGATCAGAAGTATGCACAATATTCCAAATGTGGCCTAACTGTAGTTCTATGCAGCTCTAACATGACTTACCAGTTTTTGTACTCAGTGTCCTGACCAGTGAAAGCAAGCATGCCACATGCCTTCTTGACCACCTTGTCCACGTGGGTTGCCATTTTCATGGAACAATGGACTAGTATGCCGAGATCCCTCTATATATTGAGGTTACTAAAGGGTTCTGCCATTTACTGTATATTTGCCTTCTGCATTAGATCTTCTGAAAAATCATCACCATACATTTATCCAGATTAAACTATATCTGCCACTGCTCCACCCAAGTCTCCAGCCTTTCTGTATCCTGCTGTAAAACAGGTTGCCAAATCCCAACCCTCCCTATACAGCAGCTCACTAGTGGGAATCTAATAACAAACCTCAAGACATCCACAAACTATGCCACAGCAGGAAGAAGTAATTGTCACCTTCCTGCAAGTTTATTGTTTTTGGTGGGTTCCCAAGTACAAATTGTGTTTTGTCTTGCAGCAGCTACCTGATATACATTAAGGCACATGCTCATGATGTCATCACTATATCATGTAACCTCATGTTAGAAATCTCTCAGTCTCTATCTAAATTCTGTCTTCCTATAGCATGACATACTGAGAGAACCATGCTACAGTGTATCCAAATTGCTTAGTTTGAGTCCAGACAAGCAAGTGCCTGTGATTTCAAAGTATATGAACTGTAATAAAAGTTTATTCTTTCACACTGTGATATATTTATGTTTTGGATTTTGGTCTCCTTATTGCAATCAAAACAGTTCAAATGGTTGAATTGACTGATTACTAGAATGAAGAGGTATCCCGTGAGGAAAGGTTGGACAGGTTCTGCCTGTATTCATTAGAGTTCAGAAGATTGAGGGGATTTCATAGATTCCCTACAGTTTGGAATCAGGCACTTCAGCCCAAGTCCACACTGACCCTCCAAAGAGTAACCCACCCAGACCCATTCCCCTATTATCCTTTATTTATCCCTGACTAATGCACCTAACCTACACATACCTGAGCACAATGGGCAATTTAGCAAGATTAATTCACCTAACCTGTACATCTTTGGATTGTGGGAGGAAACTGGAGCAAACCCACGCAGACGTGAGGAGAATGTGCAAAGTCCACACGGAAAGTCATGCGGGGCTGGAATTGAACCCTGTTCCCTGGCGCTGTGAGGCAGCAGTGCAAACCACTGAACAGGGTGGATTTGACAGGATGGACAGTGAGAAGGTGTTTCTTTTATGGCTAGAACTTTTATGGCAGTTTAAAAATAAGAGGTGTCTCATTTAAGGCGGAGAAGTTTCTTCTTTCTTATGTTCATTAAGCTGTGGAATTCTCTTCCTCAGAAAGCAGTGGAGACTGGAACATTAAATATTTTAAAGACAAAGTTAGATTTGATTTACAAGAGAGCCAAAGGTTTGAAGAAATTGACAGGAAAGTAGAGTTGAGGCCACAATCAGATCAGTCATGATCTTATCGAATGGCAGAGCAAGCTAGGTAGCCGAAAGGTTCACTCCTGTTCCTAATTAATATTTTCTAATACCTTTGAGTACAAGGCTTTGATGGAAAAATATTCAACTATGACAAATGTCCTAATCCTACCTAATCTTATTTGGTGAAAAATTGTGACACATTAAAATTGTAATGCAAGTGCTTTTGTAAAATCATTCATCATTTTGTTGCTTCTGTACTCTACCTAACATTTTTAGGGCAGGACAAATTTGGGACTTCTCATGAATAAAGTACTCATAGTGAGTTAAGAATAGACTGAGGAGATGTCAAGGTCCTTTGTATTCTTAAATGTTTCTCTTCTGCTTAACAATATGCAGCACAGGTAACTGAAGATTGCTGATATTGGAAGCGAAACTCCTGAACCTGATTGCCTGTCAATCATCTCCCTCCACCTAGAATAAGACTCCACACTTGATCATTCCTCTGCTTCCTGTGCTTCCACATTCTCTTTCCTCATGCCCAGAGCAGTCTCTCTCTTGGCCCGGGCTTTGCTTTCTTCTATAAAAGCAAGTACAGTGGATGCTGGCAATCGGAAATAAAAATAGTCAGAGAAACACAACAGGTTTGGCAGCATCTGTGGTGAGAGAAACAGAATTAACATTTTGAGTCTGGTATAATTCTGACTTCAAGGAACTCAAGAGAAAAGAGTTCTTTTGGATTCAAAGCACTGACTGTTCTTCTAGATCTGAAGAGTTTCTCCAGCACTTCCATTTTTTTATTTCTACTTGCTTCTGCCTCCTTCCCCTCTCGGAAGGAAATATCTCTCCTTTTTCTATCACAAAGCAGGATCTGTGGTCTTTTGTCTGTGCCCTTCTTCCACTGTTAATTGCCTTCTTCAATTGAATCAGATACAGATGCATCTTGATTTTTTAGGATAAAGCTCTGACATACAGCAAGATCTGACTGGATATAGAGTGGGAACAGAATGCCTGGCTGTGTAGTTAAAGATCTGGCCTCATATGTTATGACATGGGACTGTAAAAGAGTGAGATGTGACTTGGGATGGACAGTAGTGGGAGCAGGACTATGATTCACATGAACGTTGATTCTATTCAACCAGCCATGAACTCAAAACATAATATTCAACTTTCAATGTGAATCAATAATTGAGCAATATTTGCCAAAAAGCCCTGAGTGCGATTTGGATTACAATAACTAACAATTTAAGATTATCAATTGGACTCGAAATGCAACTTACTGATGCTTATTGGAAGCTACACGTATTCACGTAGAGGATGTCATCTTCTGGAAAAAGGAAATTTCCAGGTATGTTTGAATATAGGTTTGCTCGCTGAGCTGGAAGGTTCATTTCCAGATGTTTCATCACCCTACTAGGTAACATCTTCAGTGAACCTCAGGTGAAGACTGCTGATAATTCCCGCTTTCTATTTAAATGTATAGGTTTCTTTGGGCTGGTGATGTCATTTCCTGTGGTGATGTCATTTCCTGTGGTGAAGTCACTTCCTGTTCTTTTCCTCAGGGGGTGGTAGATGTCATCTAACTCAATGTGTTTGTTGATAGAGTTCCGGTTGGAATGCCATGCTTCTAGAAATTCTCGTGTGTGTCTTTGTTTGGCTTGACCTAGATATGATGTGTTGTCCCAATCGAAATGGTGTCCTTCCTCATCTGTATGTAAGGATCCTAGTGAGAGAGGGTCATGTCTTTTTGTGGCCAGTTGATGTTCATGTATCCTGGTGGCTAGTTTTATACCTGTTTGTCCATTGTAGCTTTTGTTATAGTCTTTGCACGGTATTTTGTAAATGACAAAATGTGTTCATTGGGTACCCATTCTTCCCCTCCTCTTTCGTGAATTTTATGCCAGTAAGGGTAGTATTGATGGTCTTGAGGAAAACAACAACACACTACCATTCCTAGACGTCACATGGAGCGAACAGCCAATGGGGAACTTCAAACAAGTGTCTACAGGAAAACAACACATACAGACCAAATACTGAATGACAGAAGCACTCATCCCAGCATCCACAAACGAAGCTGCATCAAAACATTATTTCAACGAGCCACCATACACGGCAGCACAGAGGATCTACGCAGAGCAGAGGAAAATCACCTATACTGTGTATTCAAAATGAATGGGTACCCAATGAACACAGTCTGCCAATTTCTCAGCAACAAACCCAAACATGCAGACAAAACGCGCCCAGAAACCCTAGCCACTTTCTCCTACATCAAAGGCATCTCGGAAATGACTGCCAGACTATTCAGACTGCTTGGCATCATGGTAGCCCACAAACCCACCAACACACTAAAACAGCAGCTAATGAACTTGAAAGACCCTGTACAGACAACAAGCAAAACTAATGTCATATAAATAAAAAGCAGGAATTATCAGCAGTGCTTCACCTGAGGCCCACTGAAGATGTTACCTAGTATGGTGACAAAACGTCTGGAAATTAACCTTCCAGGTCAGCGAGCAAACCTACATCCAGAACCTCAACCTGAGCTACAAATCTTCTGAAAACTCGCTAAGGTTTGAATTAAGCAAACACCTGGGGACAGTAGTTTCTTGGTACTTACTCCATGCCAATACCATCACCTGTCAGAGTTGTCTTGCCAACCAATCAATACCTTTATCTCTTAAAGTATAAATTGTTGCTCCATTTCAAATTTCCACTCTTGCATGTGTCCTGATGAGTGCAAGACAGAATTCTTTGACACGTCTTTTTTTACCAGTAATGCATATTTATGCCTTCTATATTGCAGTTCCAAAGTATCCTGCTGTCTGTTGATCTGTAGTCGGTGTTTTTTTCATAATGAAGATAGATTAGTTAATGCAAGCTAATCATCAAATTACGCACAAAGGTCTTGGTGTTCTTGGCTTGGTACTGTCTCCCAATATAACGTACGATGTATTAAATGGTTGTGCATTAAATTCAAAACTTAAGTTATTCAGTTATATTTAACCATAACACATGAATTAGACCATATCCTTCCTTAAACATTACACCCCAGTCCAACACCGATGTCACCAAATCATTCTTTAAACATTTCATTGCCAATCCATGAGATGTGAAACCTTTGTCTCTGGGTTTCAGCAGTGAGACAAGTTGAGTGTGGATTTTGTTCACATTTCAAATGAGGGCGCATAAGATCTTGTCTTCAGTAGTCGTTTGTTGACCCCTACTGGACTCAATCAGAAGGACATCACAGGAACAACAACATATCACATTCCAACACACCCAGGCTCCTTCATATCAATGTCCAAACTTGAAAACGTTACTACCTAGAAGGGCAGTAAATGCATGGAAACACTGCTAGCTGCAAAATTCCCTTCAAACTGCAAACAATCCTGACGAAGAACTATATTGCCATTCCTTCACTGTTAGTGTGTAAAATCTCTGGAATTGCCTTCCTGACCGTACTACAGATATACCTGCACTATGTGGATTGCAGTGGTTGAAGAAGGCAGTTCATTCCAACTTTTCAAGGGCAACTAGGGATGGGTAGCAAATGCTTGCCCAGCCAATGAGACCCACATGCCATGAAAGATTTTAAAAAGAGACACGATGCCAGAGAATACGGAGTAATATATATTAGTTTAGATCAAGCACATTTTAAAAAAATGTTTATGTGTTGAGGGCAATGCTGGCTAGATTAGCTTTCCTACCAACCCTAATTGCCCTGGTGAAGGTGGTGCTGTCTTCTTGAACTGCTGCAGCCCTTGGTGTGTAGAGATAGCCACAGTGCTGTCAGGAGGGAACTTTCAGGATTTTGACCCAGTGACAATGAAGAAACAGCAATATCGTTCCAAGTTAGAATGGCGTGTCTCATTGTGAGGAACTTGCTGATGGTGATGTTCCCTTGCACCTATTGCCATTGTCCTGTTACGTGGTAGAGATTGTGGGTTTGGATGGTGCTGTTGTAAGAGCCAAGATGTATTAATACAGAACATCTTGTGGATGGGACAAGCTGCTATCACCATGCATTGGTGGTGTGGTGGGTGTATATTGAAGGTGGTGAGCGGGGTGTAAATCCTGGATGGAGTTGAGCTTTCTTTTGATTTGATTTGATTTGATTTATCACTGTCACACACTCCAGGGTACAGCATGCTTTACAGGCAGGTTGTATGATACAAACGCATCAGGATAACAGAACAGAGTGCAGGATCTAGTGTTATAGCTGCTGAGAAGGTGTAGTGAGAGATCACCATTGACATTAAAGAGGTCCATTCAAAAATCAGGGAAGAAGCTGCTGTTGAATCTTTTGGTACATATACATAAAATTTTTATATCTTCTGCCCGATGGAAAAGGATGGAAGAGAGGATAACAGGGTGGCAGGGGTCTTTGATTATGTTGGTTGCTTTCCCGAGGCAGCAGGAAGAATAAATTAAGTCAACAGATGGAAGGCTGGTTTGTGTGATAGACCAGGCTGTGTTTACAATTCTTTGTAGTTTCTTTCTGGTTTGGGAAGAGCAGTTGACATGCATACCACACTGAAATGTGTCCAGATGGGATGCTTTCTCTGGTGCATCTATAAAAATTTGTCAAAGTCTTTATGGACATACTGAATTTCCTTAGCCATCTGAGGATGTAGAGGCATTACTGTGCTTTCTTGACTATAGTGCCTCAATGTGGATGGACAAGGACAAATTGTTGGTGATCGTCAATCCCAGGCACTTGACGATCTCGACCATCTCCACATTGATGCAGACTCGGGCGTGTCCTCCCCTCTGCTTCCTGAAGTCAATTACCAGCTCCTTCATTTTGCTGATAGTGATGGAGAGATTGTTGTCTTTATTCCATGCTGCTAAGCACTCTGTCTCTTTCTTGTACTCCATCTCGTCGTTTGAGATCCGATCTACGATGGTGGTGTCATCAGCGAGCTGTAAATGGAATTGGAATGGAATTTGGCCACACAGCTGTGAGTGTATAAGGCGTATAGTAGGGGCTGAGTATGCAAACTGTGGGGCACCGGTGTTGTGGATTGTCGTGGAGGAGGTGTTGTCGCCTATTCTAACTGATTGTAGTCTGTTGGTCAGGAAGTTGAGAACCCAGTTACAGAAGGGGGAGCAGAGGCCTAGGTCCCAGTGTTTAGAGATGAGTTTGTTTGGTATTATGGTGTTAAAGGCAGAGCTGTAGTCAATAATGTAGGTATCTTTGTTATCCAGATGTTCCAGGCTTGAGTTTAGGAGATGGCATCCGCATGGGCCTGATGTGCCAGTAGGTGATTTGAAAGAATTGGAATCTGGGAAGCTGCAGTTGATGTGAGCCAAGACCAACCTCCAAAAGAACTTCATAATTATGGATGTCAGAGCTACCGAGCGGTAGTCATTGAGGCACACTGCATGACTTTTCTTTGGCACTGGGATGATGGGTGGTCTTCTTGAAGCAGGTAGTAATAAGGAAAAATTAAAGTTGTCAGCAAATACTCCTGCCAGCTGGTACACACAGGATCTGAGCACATGGTCGGGAGCTCCATTTGGGTTGGTCGCTTTCGGTGGGTTCTCCCATAAGAAGTTCATACTAACGTCTGCGGTGGTAACCAAGGGTACACATGTACCTGAGGCTGATGGGGCAGGTGACATCTTTTCACTGCCCTTCTGTTCAAAGGTCTGCAAAATGCATTGACCTCATTGGGTTGGCATGTATTGTTGCCTGCAATATTATCTGACTTCTCTTTGTAGCCCATTATGACAAGTAAGCCTTGTCACAAATGACAAGTGTCCATGTGGTTAGTCTGAGTCTGAAGCTTAGTTTGGTGTTGCCTCTTGGTGTCCGTGATGACCTTGTGAACGTCGTACCTAGATTTCATGTGTAGGTCAGGGTCACCCAACTTGAATGCCTCAGACCTGGACTTCAGTAGGGAGTGGATCTCCCGGTTCATCCATGGTTCCTGGTTGGGGAATGTTCGGATTAACTGTCATCTACACACTTATTGTATTGGCATACTTGTTTAGCTGCTGAGTTCTATAATATGGACCAGTCCACCAATTTTAAGGAATCCCATAGAAGCCCTTATGTTTCCTCAGATCAACACTTCACTACTTTCTGTACTGTGTCCTCAATGCTGCCATGATCCAGGCAAATGGACCATATTCTGTCACATATTTGACTTTTGCTTTGGAGATGGTAGTCAGGATTTGGGAGTCAGTAAGTGAGATACTTACCACAAGATTCCTAGCCTCTGACTTGCTTTTGTAGCCATGGTATTTATATGGGTAGGCCAATTCAGTTTCTGATCTCTGATGACCTCCAGGATATTGATAACAGGAGACTCAGTGATTGTAATGTCATTGAATGGCAGCGGGCAATGGTAACATTCATTTTTGTTGGGAATGTTAAATTGGCAATCATCAGCCTAATCCTGGATGTTGTTCTGGTCTTGCTGCTTAAGGAGACTAACTAATTCTGAATCTGAGGATATTGAGATGACATGTACAGCAGGAAGACAAATAGGTGAGTAGAGAGAACATTTGTCTAACAAAATAAGAAAGCAGAGAGTAAGACTAAAGAGTAATTATTCAGATTGGTGGAAGATAGAAATTAGTGTTCAACAAGGATGAGTGCAAGTATCACTGTTACTCATAGTTCACATTAATGACTTGAACTGAGAAGTAATGAACTCAGTGTCAAAATTTGCAGTCAATACCAAACTGTATTGCGCAGTTAACAATGCAACATAATATAAGAAGACACTAGAAACTTGCAGTCTCGGCTCTTAACCAACAAATTAACACAGATGATTGAAGTGATGCACTTTGATATTTCTGTTTCCCATCCTACCTACACCTTGGAAAATAAACAACTAATTGAGGTAGAGGACCATAGAGATCTACGGATGTAGATGAACAATTTATTAAAAGCAAAATTGAAGGTCAACAAAGCAATTAAAAATTCTAATAAAGGACTAGGATTTATTTCTAGGTGTTGTGAATTTAGAAGTAATAGAATTATGCTGAATGCATATCCAACATAAGCTGTGCACAAATCTGGTTTCTGTATAATAAACAGGGGAAGGGGCGGCACGGTGGCACAGTGGTTAGCACTGCTGCCTCACAGCGCCAGAGACCCGGGTTCAATTCCCGACTCAGGCGACTGACTGTGTGGAGTTTGCACATTCTCCCCGTGTCTGCGTGGGTTTCCTCCGAGTGCTCCGGTTTCCTCCCACAATCCAAAAAAAAACGTGCGGGTCAGGTGAATTGGCCATGCTAAATTGCCCGTAGTGTTAGGTTAAAGGGGTAAATGTAGGGGTATGGGTGGGTTGCGCTTCGGCGGGTCTGTGTGGACTTGTTGGGCCGAAGGGCCTGTTTCCACACTGTAAGTAATCTAATCTAATCTAATCATAACCTAGAGGTATTATTGCTTGACTGTTAATTGTGAACTCAGCTCATGTTCTGGGGAACTGGGTTCAAATCCTCCCAGGGCAAATAGTGGTGTTTGAATTCAATGATAATCTGAAGTTAAGGATCTACAGGTTGCGTTTGTCAGAAAAAAAACCCATCTAGTTCACTGGTGTCGTTCAGGGAAGAATATTTGTGATCCTTACCTGGCTTGGCCTCCAGATCTATAGCGTGTGGTTGACTTTTAACTGCCCTCTGAAATAGTTTAGCAAGCCATTTATTACCCACTAGGGGTGGGTAATAAATGCTGGCCAGCCAGTATTTCCCATGTCCCATGCTTGAATTTAAAAAAAAAAATTGCTTGCAGAAGTGATTCACCAGAATAATTTGAGACCTGTGAGATCAGATCCATTGGAGAAGTTTGAATAAGTTAGGAAGCAAGAGAAGACTTGGAGCAGGCCAAATAGGTGTTTAAAATTAGGAATGGGGTGGGCAGGGAAGATGGGGAGAGAATCTTTCCACTTGTGGGAGAAACCGAAGCAGGATAGTTATGAGTATATCAAAAAGAGAATGAGGAGTGATTTATTTATGCAGAGAGTGATTGGAATATGGAACTCATTACCCTAGGAAGTGGTTGAGGCAAAGAACATCAATGCTTGCAAAGAGAGCTGGATTGGTACGTGAGGAAAAAATTAATGGCATTATTTGCTGAAAGGGCAAGATAGTAAGTTAAAATAAGATAATGAGAGAAAGCTTGTATAGAATGTGAACATCAGCACAGACTACCTGGTACAAACAAACTGCTTCTGTGCTGTAAGCTTTGAATAATCTATGATTCCACAGCATGTATTTTTCAAGATGGCATTGGAAAGGGGTTGAGCCTGGGACTCATCCACTTCCATTGGCATTGATTCTCTTTTATTTTCTTTTTACTTCTGTTTATTTCTTCTCTTTTAAGCCTAGAGAGTAGCGGGTGAAGGAAGGGTCTCCCAGCGAGTGAGAACAGGTTCTGAGCTGGTTCCCCCAGCCTGGACTCACAAGCTAGGCTAAGACTCCAGACCCGCAGCTAGGCCCAGTCATCCAAGGGAGGAGAAAGGGTGCCTTGGTCCAATGTGGCGGTCTTGTCTCCGCATGGAAGTGTCATCCCCGTGTGGAGATCCTCTTCATCTTCGACACCCTGGTAATTCAGCAGCCCAGCAAGCAGTCTGATCCAGGAGTGGCGGTCTCAGTCCTGTCTGGCAGTCTTCTTCAGCAGAGGCTGCTTATCAGTGGCCCGGCCCACAATGGTTGTCTCGTCCCAGCTGCCTTTTCAGAGCATGCCATCATTCCTTAATTGGCTTTACCTGAGCCCAGGAGCTATTAACTGAATTGTCATGAACCTCTGTCATTGATATAGCTGCCATGTTGGGGCGAAATATAAAACTTTCCATTGTATTGTTCACATAAAAAGCCACATAACAATAAATGTCTATTTTATTCTAGCCTTTAATGAAATTCTGAAGATTTCATAGAATCCCTACACTGTGGAAACAAGCCATTTGGCCCAACAAGTCCACACCAATCCTCCGAAGAGCATCCAATCCAGACCCATTCCCCCACTCTATTACTCTACATTTACCCCTGAATAATGCACCCAATCTACACATCCCTGGACACTGTGGGCAATTTAACATTGCCAATTCACCTAACCTGCACATCTTTGGACTGTGGGAGGTAACCAGAGCACGTGGAGGAAACCCACACAGACATGAGAATGAGTCACCTGAGGTTGGAATCGAACCTGGCACTGTGAGGTAGTAGTGCTAACCACTGAACCACCATCCCCCCTTTTTTATGTTTTTTTGACAGCCAACGAGTCCATAGCAACTTTTAATGTGGTTCCATGCTTTCAGAGATATTCTTTTGATTACTAATGTTCTGGGTGGTAGAGTCCGTGTAATCCAGTATGTTCAAGGTATCGGAGACTTCATCTTCTATGGATTCTCTCATAGCTGGAGAGTTCAGTGAAATTGTCATGGATATCCACCGAACTAGCCAATCATGTTGTTATTGTTGGTGCTAAGAGAAATGTCTGCAGCTTTGCCATCTGCAGCCTATCCTGGACAAATCAGATGTTGCCAATTTGGCATAGGTGGCACTCCATACAGGCTGCAATTTCATGCTTGCCTCTACATAGGCTGGTTGGATGTAAAGTTTACCCGAGAGTGGTGCATTAGGCTTTCTTTTAAAATGTCCTTGTGTTGTTTGTACTGATCACTGTAAAGATGGTTGTTGTGGTTTTCAGACTCTCCAATATCCTTTTTATTGCAATACTTAAGGAAGCCACTAGAGACAATCCTGCAATTGTCAACATTATGTTCAGTAGGTGGGAAATTCTTCAATCTATCCAGATATCATGTCTCTGCCAAAGTCACAGAGTCAGTCATCAGAGAGTGTTCTGGCTGTCCACAATTAGGACATTTGTGCAAGTGAACCTCAGATTAAATGAACAAGATTGTAGGATCTGTTTGAATGGAGTTAAGAAGCAGCAAGTTTCAGCACATTGGTAGCTGTTCTTGATAGGCCACCAAACAGTATGGAAATTTCAGGCACTGTATAAATCAGCAGCTCATGTAACAAGATTAATGTTATCATCATGGAGGATGTCAATCTTATATGCTGGGCATATCTAATGAATATTTGTGCTGTGGAATAAATTCTTGGTATATGTGTACAAGGTAATTTTTTTGAACATTGTATTGAGGACCAAATGGAAGCAGGCTTTTTAAAACTCTAATATGAATGAGAAGGGACTAGTCTTCATGTAAAATAATCTTTATGGAGGAGTGACCATAATATATTAGAATTATCCATTAAGTTTGAGAATGAAGTCATTCAATCCAAAACCAGGCTTAAATCTGAACAAAGGAAACAGTGAAGGTATGAGGTGGATTGCTGAAATATATGGAAGGTGTAATAATAGACAGGATGTGGAAGAGCTGGTGTTGGACTGGGTGGACAAAGTTAAAATTCACACAACACCAGGTTATAGTCCAACTGGTTTATTTGGAAGCACTAGCTTTCAGAGCACTACTCCTTCATCAGGTGATTGTGGACTGTAAGATCATAAGACACAGAATTTATAGCAAAAGATTACAGTGTCATGCAACTGAACTGATATATTGAACAAACCTGAATTGTTAAGTGTTTCATTTTTAGAATGGGTTGCAAGTTTTGGTACATTAATATGTAAATCCAAGAACTTCTTTTAAGTCATCTTCTCAAGATAACTTAAGGTTTTATAACAAAAGAACATAAGAGCATAAGAACTAGGAGCAGGCGTAGGCTGTCCAGCCCTTCAAGCCTGCTCTGCCACTTAATAAGACCATGGCTAATCTTTTGATGAACTCAGCTCCACTTACCCGCATTCTCACTGGATCCCTTAATTCCTTTATTTTTCAAAGAAAAATCTACCTTAGCTTTAAAAGTATTTATTGAAGTAGCATCAGTTCCTTCCCTGGGTAAGGAATTCCATAGATGAACAACTCTCTGGGTGAAGAAGTTCCTTCTCAATTCAGTCCTAAACTGCTCCCTCCAATCTTGAGGCTATGCCAAATTGTCCTAGTTTTATCTGCCAGAGGAAACATCCTCTCTGCTTTTATTTTATTGATTCCCTTCATAATTTTATGTTTCTATAAAATTAATTTTTCTAAATTCCAATGAATATAATCCCCATCTATTCAGTCTCTCCTCATAAGCCAACCCCCTCAACTCCTGAATCAACCTCGTGAACCTCCTCTGCACCCCCTCCAGTGCCAGTACATCCTTTCTCTCGAACTGCACACAGTACTCCAGGTGTGGCCTCACCAACACCTTGTACAGCTACAAAATTATCTCTCTGCTTTTAAACTCAACCCCTTTAGCAATGAAGAACAAAATCCATTTGCCTTCCTAATTACTTGTTGTACCTGCAGACCAACCCTCTGTGATTCATGCACAAGGACACCCAGGTCCCTCTGCATAGCAACACGCTGCAACCTTTTACTACTCAAGTAATAATTTTTGTTACTGTTAATCCTACCAAAATATAATACTTCACATTTATTAACATTGTATTCCATCTGCAGTGACATCTCAGCTCAGACAATGCATTAAATGTGTGAGGTCAGAGTCTGTCTGTATCCCAATCTTGAGTCAGACTGGTTTTATTTCCAAAGTGGAATTTACAAAATATTACATGTTGGAACAATACATTGGATAGTATTTTAAAAACTCTTAAACTGTTTATGACAAATATACATTCCTTTAAGACACAGAAACCCAAAAAGTGAGTCATCCGTGGCTTACAAAAGGATCTCCCTACTTGTTTCTTTTTGTCCATCTTCCATCTGAAGAACATAACTGCTTAGTGAGCACAGCCACCTATGAGGACTGTCCCCTAACCCTGATACCAGTTGATGTACTGTGTTTCTAGAGATTGGTAGCTCATGCTATGTCAATTGCCTATTTGAATTCTCCTAGTCAATGAACATTGCATTGATATAGGGTACACATAGCACCAAATAGTTCTGTGACATAACTTTCATGGACTGTAGTGGCTTTCAGTGATCCTGGTGGCCTTTACTGACACTCTCCTTTTGTCCTTGTTTGTTAAAGGTTTATATTTGGACAAAGAAGATACCTGCTGTAGCGGCAGTTTTATAAAACATTTTCAATTCAGATCCTACCAGAAATACTACAAAATTTAATGTTTTAAAGAGTCATAGAGTCATAGAAATGGACAGCATGGAAACAGATCCTTCGGTCCAACCCATTCATGCTGACCAGATATCCCAATCCAATCTAATCCCACCTGCCAGCGTCCGGCCCATATCCCTCCAAACCTTTCCCATTCACATCCCCAACCAAATGCCTCTTAAATGTTGCAATTGTACCAGCCACCACCACTTCCTCTGGCAGCTCATTCCATACATGTACCATCATCTGTGTGAAAAAGTTGCCCCTTAGGTCTCTTTTATATCTTTCCCCTCTCACCCTAAACCTATGCCCTCTACTTCTGGACTCCCCGACCCCAGGGAAAAGACTTTGTCTATTTATCCTATCCATGTCCCTCATGATTTTGTAAACCTCTATAAGGTCACCCCTCAGTCTCCGGCTCTCTAGGGAAAACAGCCCTAGCCTGTTCAGCCTCTCCCTATAGCTCGAATCCTCCAACCCTGGCAACATCCTTGTAAATCTTTTCTGAACCCTTTCAAGTTTCACAACATCTTTCCGATAGGAAGGAGACTAGAATTGCATGCAGTATTCCAGCATTGGCCTAACCAGTGTCCTGTACAGCCGCAACATGACCTCCCAAGTCCTGTACTCTATTGTGGGCGGCACGGTGGCACAGTGGTTAGCACTGCTGCCTCACAGCGCCAGAGACCCGGGTTCAATTCCCGACTCAGGCGACTGACTGTGTGGAGTTTGCACATTCTCCCCGTGTCTGCGTGGGTTTCCTCCGGGTGCTCCGGTTTCCTCCCACAGTCCAAAGATGTGCAGGTCAGGTGAATTGCCATGCTAAATTGCCCATAGTGTTAGGTAAAAAGGGGTAAAGGTAGGGGTATGGGTGGGTTGCGCTTCGGCGGGTCGGTGTGGACTTGTTGGGCCGAAGGGCCTGTTTCCATACTGTAAGTAATCTAATCTAATCTAATCTACTCTGACCAATAAATGAAAGCATACCAAACACCTTCTTCACTATCCTATCTACCTGTGACTCCACTTTCAAGGAGCTATGAACCTGCACTCCAAGGTCTCTTTGTTCAGCAACACTCCTGAGGACCTTACCATTAAGTGTATAAATCCTGCTAAAATTTGCTTTCCCAAAATGCAGCAACTCGCATTTATCTGAATTAAACTCCATCTGCCACTTCTCAGCCCATTGGCCCATCTGGTCAAGATCCTGTTGTAATCTGAGGTAACCCTCTTTGCTGTCCACTATACCTCCAATTTTGGTGTCATCTGCAAACGTACCAACTCTACCTCTTATGCTCACATCCAAATCATTTATGTAAATGAAAAAAAGTAGAGGACCCAGCACCGATCCTTGTGGCACTCCACTGGTCACAGGCCTCCAGTCTGAAAAACAACCCTCCACCACCACCCTCTGTCTTCTACCCTTGAGCCAGATCTGTATTCAAATGGCTAGGTCTCCCTGTATTCCGTGAGATCTAACCTTGCTAACCAGTCTCCCATGGGGAACTTTGTCCACATAGATCACATCTGCCGCTCTGCCCTCATCAATCCTCTTTGTTACTTCTTCAAAAAACTCAATCAAGTTTGTGAGACATGATTTCCCACGCACAGAGCCATGTTGACTATTCCTAATCAGTCCTTGCCTTTCCAAATACATGTACATCCTGTCCCTCAGGATTCCCTCGAACAACTTGCTCACTACTGAGGTCAGGCTCACCAGTCTATAGTTCCCTGGCTTGTCCTTACCACCTTTCTTAAACAGTGGCACCATGTTTGCCAACCTCCAGTCTTCCGGCACCTCACCTGTGACTATCGATGATACAAATATCTCAGCAAGAGGCCCAGCAATCATTTCTCTAGCTTCCCACAGAGTTCTCTGGTACACCTGATCAGGTCCTGGGGATTTATACACTTTTACCCGTTTCAAGACATCCAGCACTTCCTCCTCTGTAATATGGACATTTTGCAAGATGTCACCATCTATTTCCCTACAGTCTATATCTTCCATATCCTTTTCCACAGTAAATACTGATGCAAAATACTCGTTTAGTATCTCCTCCATTTTCTGTGGCCCCACACAAAGGCAGCCTTGCTGATCTTCGAGGGGCCCTATTCTCTCCCTAGTTACCCTTTTGTCCTTAATGTATTTGTAAAAACCCTTTGGATTCTCCTTAATTCTATTTGCCAAAGCTATCTCATGTCCCCTTTTTGCCCTCCTGATTTCCCTCTTAAGTATACTCCTACTTCCTTTACACTCTTCTAAGGATTCACTCAATCTATCCTGTCTATACCTTATATATGCTTCCTTCTTTTTCTTAACCAAACCCTCAATTTCTTTCGTCATCCAGCATTCCCTATACCTACCAGCCTTTCCTTTCACCCTAACGGGAATATACTTTCTCTGGATTCTTGTTATCTCATTTCTGAAAGCTTCCCATTTTCCAGCCATCCTGCGAACATCTGCCCCCAATCAGCTTTCAAACGTTCTTGCCTAATACCATCAAAATTGGCCTTTCTCCAATTTAGAACTTCAAATTTTAGATCTGGTCTATCCTTTTCCATCACCATTTTAAATCTAATAGAATTATGGTCGCTGGCCACAAAGTGCTCCCCCACTGACACCTCAGTCACCTGCCCGCCTTATGTCCCAAGAGTAGGTCAAGTTTTGCACCTTCTCTAGTAGGTACATCCACATACTGAATCAGAAAATTGTCTTGTGCACACTTAACAAATTCCTCTCCATCTTAACCCTTAACACTATTGCAGTCCCAGTCTATGCTTGGAAAGTGAAAATCCCCTACCATAATCACCTTATTATTCTTACAGATAGCTGAGTTCTCCTTACAAGTTTGTTTCTCAATTTCCCTCTGACTGTTAGGAGGTCTACACTACAATCCCAATAAGGTGATTATCCCTTTCTTATTTCTTATTGGGACCCCAATTTCGAACAGATTTTAATTAGGACCTTCACTCACTAAAATGATTTCACGAAAGGAAAATCACTGACTTAAAATGGCCACAGCAATCAACTGATGACAGACTAGGCCAGCTTTATGAAACTTATGTGAGATAAACAAAGACAGTCTGAACTGAAACTGACATTTTCAAAAAGCTTTGAACCTCCGATCTACATCTCCTGTTTGCTTTACACCTTTACAGATAAGATTTATGTGTTGAAGATGAAAGGTCGCCTGATAATTACGTAATTCCGAAAAATGAGCCCAGAGATTAGAACACTCAAATGAGCTCGATTTCAAGTCACTACTTTGGCAGAGCAGCAGAGAGAAAGATGGATTTATAACTGGAACCGGAGAAGGCTTGCCCTGTCTTTCCCTGTTTTTTCTCGATCTTTCTCAAAGGACACAACCTGGTGAGAAAGCAAATTGGAGAAACATCCCTTCACCATGACCTCAAAAATATTCATAATATTTGCAACCATTACTGATACAAGATTGAATGAATATTATCTAATCTAACACATAAGGAGACTTTAAGGATTTTTAAACTGCGTGTTCTTTTATCCTCCTTTAGTACTGGGTACTCTCCCTCTTTTAAAGCTTGTACTTGTGATTGTGTATATGTTTGATATTGCACCTTTATGACTTTTCTTGAAGTTGAAGAGCAATAACATTGTTCTTCCTTTCACCCATGAGAACCTTGTATTTGGTTCCTTGATTCATTCCGGTGAACTGGTGAACAGCATTTTATTTGAGTGAAATATAGCAACGTGTTAAAAAAAATTTAAAATATTTTTTACAGGCAGTTGAGGGGGTTGAAAAGACCTGATTCATTCCTTGTCATAACAAACTGAAGGAAATTAGTATTAGTAAAAATGTAGTATTGGAGATATTAAAATGACTGTAAGTTGACAAATCCAGGTCTGAATGATCTACATCCCAGATTGCTGAACGAGGCAGCTATGGAGATAGCAAATGCATTGGTGGTCATTTATTTTTCAAAATTCTATTGATTTGAATATTGCTGAAGAATATACGTTTATTCAAGGTTTATGTCTTGCATTCATCTGGAAAATTCACAAGAATGATCAATCTAAAGGGAAAACACTCATTTTATACACTATAAGTATAGATTGCTAAAACTTAGATGCTGGAAATTAGAAACATAAACAGAAATTGCTGGAAAAATTCAGTGGGTTTTGCAGTATCTGTGAAGAGAAAGTAGAATTAACGTTTCAGGTCCAATTCTTCAGAAATGATTGTAGCTAGGAAAAGATTGATAGATATGCTAGAGAAAGGGTTGGGGGAAGGAGAAAGAGTGAACAAAAAGGTGGAAATGGAGCTCAGATACAGAGAAAAACATACAGAGGAATGGGTAAAGGTCAGCCTGGGAGAATGAATAGCTGCTAATAGGAATCATTAGTGGCTCCCAATGGGTAGTGTGTGGTAGTGGTTTATGTGATGACAGGACCTGCTGTATAGGAGTTAGGGTAAGGAGATGGGAGAAGACCCTAAAATTATTGAACTCGATATTGAGTCCAGAGGGTGGCAGACTTCCCAAGCGGAAATTGAGGTGCTGTTCTTCTGGCTTGTGCTGAACTTCACTGGAGCACTGCAGCAATCTGAGACAGAGATATTGACCAGGGAACAGGGTAGGGTGTTGAAATAAAATGCAACCGGAAGCTCAGGGTCATTTTTGAGTGTAGGTGTTCTGCAAAGCAGTCATCCAGTCTGTGTTTTGTCTTCCCAGTGTGGAGGAGACCACTTTGTGAGCAGTGAATACTAGATTGAATGAAGTGTAGGTAAATTGCTACTTCACTGGAAGTTGCGTTTGGGACCTTGGCTAGTGAAGAGGGAGGGAGTAAGCAGGCAGGTATTATACCTTCTACGGTTACAGGGGAAGGTTGAGTGTGGTGGAGACGTAGACAGACCTGTCCTGGAGGGAACAGTCCCTACAAAATGCTGACAAAGGAGGGGAGGGGAATATGTGGTGGCATCCTACTGGAGACAGTGGAAATGGCTGCTAATGACCCTTTGGATGTGGATGCTGGCGGAATGATTGTTGACGATGAGGGTACCCTCTTGCTGTTGTGGGAGGGAAGGAGGAGGGTGAGGGCTGAGGTGCGAGAGATGGGCCGGACATGGCTGGGGGCCCTGTCAACTGCTGAGGTTGGGTATCATCTGATGAGGAAGAAGGTTGACATTTTGGAGGCCTCCGAAATAGATTGCTGATTGGTTGACAAGTGGATTCGGATTGGTAGAGGCATTGTCATGAAGAGTATACCAGTTAGGTGATACTGGTGTTACACCCTCTATAAAAACCTGCACTTTTGTAAACTCACCTTTCCCAAAGCTTATCACTAAATTAGCTAATTGTAATTTTCTAAATTGAACCTTTAATTGTTTCAAGGGGTTCTTCTGGGTGTTACTCTAAACCAGTATATCATTTCTACATAGTTAGGAATACTGGAAACCATTTGATTGGTCAATCTGTGAAAAATGGCTGAAGCAGTTTTTTTTTACTTTGAATGGCATCACTTGACATTGTTAAAGAATGTCTGATGATCCGTTAGCTTGGGGTGTTAAAGCAATCCACCAGTCTCCTTTTACTAAATCTACTTTAGTAAGATTTGTATCGTCTGGCCTACATATAAATACAGACCAACAGCAATATGGTTGGCTCTTGATGAAACTGCCTGCCAAGTCACTCAGTTCAAGGCATTTAGGGGTGGCAATGAATACCAGCTTTGTCAACAATGCCACATCGCCTGGAGAAATAAATTAAGAGAAACAGCTGCACTGGCCATTTGTTGATGATATTCTTATAATTCTTAACATAACTAACTCTGTGTAAGCTCCTCTTTATGCTTCTAGTTCCATTATTTATGCTTATCCGTATGCTTCTTTATTTCCATTACTAATGTGTCAATCACTTCAGGTAATCTTTTGCGACTTAGCTTCCTTCAATCCCTTTAATAACTTGAACACTTCTATTGCATTTTGCTCAGTGTTCCAATGCATGTGACTCAAATTTTCCCAGTGGCTCTTCATAATTCAATGATATGGAAATGCCATTGTTGGAGTGGGGTGGACAAAATCAGAAGTCACACAACACCAGGTTATAGTCCAACAGGTTTATTTGAAACCACAAACTCTTGGAGCACTGCCTCTTCACCTGATGAAGGAGCAGCGCTCTGACAGCTTGTGATTTTAAATGAACCTGTTGGATTATAACCTGGTATTGTGTGACTTCTGACTTCATAATTTCAGGCTGGATCTCCAGTTTTGGCAGATGTAAAAACTTATTCCCATGGGTTCATTGACCACTGTGTTCTCCACGTGACTTTAGATACCTTTAATCAACCTGTTCAGGTACCTTATGACACATGTTAGTGACAGCTGAGACTTGAACCTAGAGCTCCTAGCCCAGGAGGCAGGAACTCCACCACTGTGCCCCAAGAGCCCTCCTGTCTAGTTATATCTGCAATGATCTAATTACTGTTCCATTGAAATTGAAAGTTAATCCATCATGAACTCCCACAATCTTCCAACTGTGACTTTGCATCATATATAGATTTATCATAGCCTTCTTGCTCTTATTTTATGTGCTATATTTATAAGACTGAATCTTATAGGCAGAAATTATTTAACTAGGAGAAAGTGAGGACTGCAGATGCTAGAGATCACAATCGAGAGTATGGTGCTGGAAAAGTACAGTTGGTTAGGCAGCATCCAAGGAGTAGGAGAATTGACGTTTCGGACATATTCCCTTCATGGGACCCTGATGAAGAGCTTATGCCTGAAACATCGATTCTCCTGCTCCTCAGAAATTATTTAACCTCTCAAAACAGAGATGGAAAATATAGTTTGCAATTAACCCACATCCATTCATTGCACTACAGACAGAATAGTAGATTCGTGTTGCCTACTGAATGACTGATGTTTTTAGTTAGTATCATCCACTATGTGCATTGAATGCATGCATCAGTAGTGAACCCAATATTGTGAATTGCTAGTATTAAAGGCAGATTGCACCTTTCAAAACAGAGAATCATTGCAGGCTTCAAGGAGTGGTGACAGGCACTTCTTAACCTTTCCATTGGAAACTGTATTGTGCTCTGATACTTTGAGTAATAATTTGCAAGGGAGTACACACAGACTTTTCAGGCACTGCAATGTGTAGATGTTGGTGGAAGAGATAAAAAGTTGAGTTGGCCTGTATCGATTGGGGTAGGAGAAGTCTATCTATACGCAGTGACAGGAAGTGACAGTAGTGTTACTCCATGAACATGGAAGCGCTGCCAGAAGTTGAACAAACTAACACAATTGTCACAGTTAGTGAGTTCACTTCCAAATGGCACATATTACCAACTGCACTACTAGCCTCGTCCATTGCTCAATTCAACATACTATCCATAGCCCCATACTCCATCCACCTACAAACAATCTTTATCAAGCAGTACATGGGCCTACAAATCAAATGCTTGATCTTACTCTCGCACAATCTTTGTACTCACAGGTAATTGGCAGCTATTCAACTATATCAGTTACACCATATCATATTGCTGGACACACTCCACTCTGATGCTTTTAACAGATGAAAGTGACTGTTAACTGCAGGCAGTAGCTTAGGGCTGGAGTTGGACAAACATACACTTTTAACTCACTTGAAGAGACAGTGTTGGGCACCATGAAAAGAGGCAAAACTGAGGATCAGGCAAACTAGCAAGGCTGAAGCAATCGATTGCAAGAGGATCTGCGTACCTAATCCTTCTTCTTCATACCACTTCTGGAAATAGATAAATCATGCAGGCTTTCTCTGCTATTCAGAGACATTTGTCTGTGAAAATGAATGGTAAATAGCAGGCCTGTCTGCTTTCCTGAGATGAGCAGGAGGAAACGGTTCATTACCCTTCAGATGTTCCAATTTAACAGCTGCACATAAAGGTACAAAGTCTCCCTTTGAAGTTATCAAAGTTAGACAAAACCATTAGGAAACGACTGTCTTTCTTTCAAAATTTTTAATACTTTTTAAAGATGTGATTAGTTCTTTGGTAGGTTTCCTTACTCTGCGGTTACGGACTACTGTTAGGACTGTGAGCTTTGGGCAACTTAGGCTTAAGTGTTTCATAACAATCCACTCATATGATATTTCGAGGCTAATGTAATATGACATTAGAATCCCTCAGGCCATTCAGCCCATTGGGTCCACATCAATCCTCCAAAGAGCATCCCACCCAGACCCGCCCCCTAACCTTGCATTTCTCATGACTAGTCCACCTAGCCAGAACATCCGTGGGCACAATGCACAATATAGCATGGCCAATCCACCTAACCTTACCTGCACTTCTTTGGACTGTAGCAGGAAACCTGAGCACGCAACAGAAACCCACGTAGACATGGGGAGTGTAAACTCCATACAGTCACCCAACGGTGGAATCAGATCCAGCGCTATGAGGCAGTAGTGCTAACCACTGAGCCACTGTGACCTGAACTTGTATTACTGTCATGTATGCTTCCCAAAATAGTGAATTCATAGTCAGCTTGACCATTTGAAGTGGGTGGAGGTAACGTTTTCACCTCTGTCTGATAGTCTGTTTGTCCGTAAACAATATATATTTTAGAAATAAATTTCAACAAAACGTGGTGCATAGATAGGGTTTGTTCAAAGGAAGAACTGATTAGATTTAGGGGAGGATGTGGATCTTGTTCCTGGAAATTTTTATAATATCACTTAACATTGAGAGATGAAGTAAATTGCCCTTTTTGTTTATCATGTGTTGTTTAATTTATCGTTTAGAATGTTGTGGATTGTTGTACCTGCTTTGCCATAATTTGTCATGTTGTTAAAATGTGAGCAGAATTTTCTCAGCAGGTTATTGACTGTGGTTTGGTTCCGTGGCTACCTGGTGAGGTCCACGCCCCCAACAACCCACCCTCCCCTCCTGGCACCTTCCATTGCCACCGCAGGTATTGCAAAACCTGCACCCACACCTCCTCCCTCACCTCCATCCAAGGCCCTAAAGGAGCCTTCCACATCCATCAAAGTTTTACCTGCACATCCACCAATATCATTTATTGTATCCGTTGCTCCCGATGCGGTCTCCTCTACATTGGGGAGACTGGACGCCTCCTAGCAGAGCGCTTTAGGGAACATCTCTGGAACACCCGCACCAATAAACCACACCGCCCTGTGGGCTCAACATTTCAACTCCTCCTCCCACTCTGCCGAGGACATGGAGGTCCTGGGCCTCCTTCACTGCTGCTCCCTCACCACCCAACGCTTGGAGGAAGAACGCCTCATCTTCCGCCTTGGAACACTTCAACCCCAGGGCATCAATGTGGACTTCACCAGTTTCCTCATTTCCCCTTCCCCCACCTCACCCCAGTTCCAAACTTCCAGCTCAGCACCGTCCCCATGACCTGTCCTACCTGCCTATCTTCTTTTCCACCTATCCACTCCATCGTCCTCTCTGACCTATCACCTTCATCCCACCCCCACCTACCTATTGTACTCTATGCTATTTTCTCCCCACCCCCACCCTCCTCTCATTTATCTCTCCACCCTGCGGGCACTCTGCCTGTATTCCTGATGAAGGGCTTTTGCCCGAAATGTCGATTTTCTTGCTCCTCAGATGCTGCCTGAACTGCTGTGCTTTTCCAGCACCACTCTACTCCAGAATCTGGTTTCCAGCATCTGCAGTCATTGTTTTTACCTGAAGCCTCGTCAGTAAGAAGGAAGCTTTTAATAAAGCCATTCATTTTTATTAGCTTTATAATTATGTTATGGTCCCAACTGATGGTTCAATAGGACAAAGTCAGAACCCAGAATCTGGCTTGATAGTTTTTTTTTAAATTTAGTTAGCATGGCTGTCAGTCACTAAGCCATAGTCATATGAGGCTGTGGAAAATTTTTAATAATGGATCAGAAGTTTATTACAATAAAAGAGGCAAATAAAAAACAACAAGCTAGATTTTAAGGATATAGGATCCAAAAAGATCTTACAAAACTCAAGATAAAAGGTTTGAACTCTAGTTTTCCTCCACTATTTTATCCCGTGACTCAAATCCAGTAGAGTTACACCTCTATATCAAATCCTTAAGTTCCACAAATTTTCCCTAGTTTCTGTGAACTGTGGAGATTCCTTACATGAATACAAAGCTGAGAGCTTAAAACTTATAATTCACAGAAGATTTTGAGTCAAACTCTTTGGTCTGGAAGGTCCTTAAACAAAAACTCTGCTCAGTTAAATTATTTCCTTAACTGCAATGAAAAAAGTCTCTGTTGGAGAGAAACTATTTTGATTTCTGACCCCAACCAGGTTGCCTCTAAACTATCCAAAAAGATTTCAGTTCTTGGGTTTTTTAAACTAAGATCAATTCTTGATTATTGTTGTGATCCCAGCTGATATTACAACTGGACAAGACCAGTCCCAGAATGAAATCTGACCTGATAGATCAATGTTTTAAAAAACTGCTACCAAGTTCACAACATTAACTCTGTTTCTCTCACCACAGATGCTGCCAGACCTGCTGGGTTTCTCCAGAACATTTTGCGTCTGTTTCAGATTTCCAGCATCTGCAGTACCCATGCTTTTATAGTTTATTTCTTTTACAGCTGTATATAGAACCTTTTTTTTAAGGAAAACTATTGAATCTGACTTCAGTCAGGTATCCTTTGAATTGATTCCAAAAGCTTTTGAACTGATTTTTTAAATTCAAAATATTTTTATGCTAAAAATAATATCTTAATGTTTAATCTCTCTGGCCGTGAATTCACACATTAACAAAAGACCTCTCCATTAACAATCCAGGAGGCTTGCAATCACCTGCTGTCTGTTACATATCAAGTTTCAGAAAAGACTAAATAATGTTTATACCTATTTACAAAAAAAAATCCATTGGCCATTAGTTTGAAACCAAAGCTTATAAAAATAATTTACATAAATTGCACTCTGTCCATCACATTATTTTGAGTGGAAATCAGGCACTACCTGTTGTAAACCCTACAGTATAAACATCTCATTGTATTTGCCCTCTAGGCGTTCACAGTTAGCTGCTCTCGAACACATTCTGGATCAGACCACTGTTCTGGAAGGACTGCCTGACCTGATTTCTTTTTCTAAAAAAACTTCACTGAAGTAACCAACTCTAATATGGCACTGTTTTGAAATCCAGCATTATGAATAATCGGTCAAATCACATAACTTTCATCACAATTACAGAACATCAAGCAGGTAGTAAAGGTCTCAAGGAAGAGCTGTATAATTACAATAAAATTGATTTGACACAACATGGTAGAGATATGTGTTGAACTGAAATAGAGTACCACTCAGGATGATGTGTAACTTGGAGGAAAAATTTGGGTTTTGATCCCAAGCTCTTCCTTAAGTTATGGGTTTAATGGAACGAAATATGCCAAGGTGTTTCACAAGAGCAAAATAAATGTCATGACATTGAAGAAAAACATGTGCTGGAAATCAAGCCCCAATAATCCTGAGTCATCAATTTAATCACTCAGCTGCTTCATTTACCTGACATTGACCATTATGTAAGATAAACAAAACTCACAACAGGTTTCGTCAATAAACATGGAAACAATGACTTACTTATTATAAAAACCAAAAGAACTGCGGATGCTATAAATCAAAAACAAAACAGAAGTTGCTGGAAAAGCTCAGCAGATCTGGCAGTATCTGTGAAAAGAAGTCAGAGTTGATGTTTCAGGTATGGTGACCCTGAGTTTTTGTTTCGGACTTATTTATTATAGTAAATTTATCCCTTAAAGGCAAATGGATTAACTACTAATCAGTAAACTGAACCTATACCTTTGTAAAATCCAAACATGCACACTTCCATTCACAAATAGATTTGATTTGATTTATTATTATCACATTCTGAGATACAGTGAAAAGTGTTGTTATATGTGCTATTCAGGTACATCATATACATGAAAGTAATAGAACAGAATGCAAAATACAGTGTTACAACTACATAGAAGGTGCAGAGAGAGATCAACTTTAATAGTTGAGAGGTCCGTTCAAAAGTCAGATAACATTGGGGCAGAAGCTGTTCTTGAATCTGTTGGTACATGTTTTCAAACTTTTGTATCTTCTGCCCAACAGAAGAAGGTGGAAAACAGTATAACAAGGTTGGAAGAGATCTTTCTTTATGTTGGTTGCATTCCTGTGGGAAGTGTAGATGGAGTCAATGGATGGAAGTCTAGTTTGCGTGATGGACTAGACTGTGTACACAACACTCTGTAGTTTATTGCTGTGTTGGGCAGAACAGTTGCCATACCACACTATGAAGCAGCCAGATAGGATGTTTTGTGTGGTGCGTTTATAAAAATTGGAAAGAGTCATTTTGGACGTGGTGAATTTCCTTAGCCTTCCAAGGAAATAAAGACATTGGTGTGCTTGGACAGTGCAGTGAAAGTAGACAGTTTTCCATAAGTAATATGGGTGAAACGTATAAGCAAAGGGGAACAAATTCTGTGGTTCAAGAGTCCATGCTGTAAGGGTGGAATGAGATGACAGACACTGTAAAAACTGTAAAAACGCCATCCCATTCTCCCAATTCCTTCGACTCCACCGCATCTGCTCCCAGGCCTCGTGCTCCCACGAGGAAGTTGAACAGTTCATCCACTTCACCAACACCTTCCACCCCGACCTCAAATTCACCTGGACAGCCTCAGATTCCTCCCTCCCCTTCCTTGACCTTTCTATTTCCATCTCAGGCGACCGAATCAACACGGACATCTACTACAAACCGACCGACTCCCACAGCTACCTGGACTACACCTCCTCCCATCCTGCCCCCTGTAAAAACGCCATCCCATTCTCCCAATTCCTTCGACTCCGCCGCATCTGCTCCCAGGAGGACCAGTTCCAAAAACGCACAACCCAGATGGCCTCCTTCTTCAAGGACCGCAATTTCCCCCCCGACGTGGTCGACAATGCCCTCCACCGCATCGCTTCCACTTCCCGCTCCTCCGCCCTTGAACCCCGCCCCTCCAACCGCCACCAGGACAGAACCCCACTGGTGCTCACCTACCACCCCACCAATCTCCATGTACAGCGCATCATCCGCCGTCATTTCCGCTACCTCCAAACGGACCCTACCACCAAGGATATATTTCCCTCCCCTCCCCTATCAGCATTCCGTAAAGACCACTCCCTCCGTGACTCCCTCGTCAGATCCACACCCCCCACCAACCCAACCTCCACTCCCGGCACCTTCCCCTGCAACCGCAGGAGATGCAAGACTTGCGCCCACACCTCCCCCCTCACCTCCCTCCAAGGCCCCAAAGGAAACTGCCACAGATTCACCTGCACCTCCACACATACCATCTATTGCATCCTCTGCACCCGATGTGGCCTCCTCTATATTGGGGAGACACGCCGGCTACTTGTGGAGCGTTTCAGAGAACACCACTGGGACACCCGGACCAACCAACCCAACCACCCTGTAGCTCAACATTTCAATTCCCCCTCCCACTCCACCAAGGATATGCAGGTCTTTGGACTCCTCCATCGTCAGACCACAACAAAACGACGGTTGGAGGAAGAACGCCTCACCTTCCGGCTAGGAACCCTCCAACCACAAGGGATGAACTCGGATTTCACCAGTTTCCTCATTTCCCCTCCCCCCACCCAGTCTCAGTCAAATCCATCAAATTCAGCACCGCCTTCCTAACCTGAGATCTTCTTCCCGACCTCTCCGCCCCCACCCCAGTCTGACCTATCACCCTCACCTTGACCTCTTTCCACCTATCACATTTCCGACGCCCCTCTCCCAAGTCCCTCCTCCCTACCTTTTATCTTAGCCTGCTGGACAAACTTTCCCCATTCCTGAAGAAGGGCTTATGCCCGAAATGTCGATTCTCCTGTTCCCTGGATGCTGCCTGACCTGCTGCGCTTTTCCAGCAACACATTTCCAGCTCTGATCTCCAGCATCTGCAGACCTCACTTTCTCCTCAAAGACACTGTCACAGGTCTTGTTGGCTTTGATGATAATATACCGTTGTTGTCAATCCTCAATTCAGTAACCAGTCATTTAAACATATGATTTTGCTTGAGGTAGAAATTTTGTTTTTAAATCTTTTAATGCTGTTTATTTTCCTACTCTCAGCGAGGGATAGTTAAAGATTTTATTTAATTTGAATACTTTTGGAAGTCTGAAGGTAACTGGTGGCAAACTGCATCTTGACTCATGAAAACAGATTCTTAACCCATAGACATCTGGTGCCAGCATTTCTCACAAAATTTATGAAGTCCAGCTACTCATTGTAGCTTATATAACCAATAAGGGAACACTACACTGTTCTGCTTTTAACCTTCAAGTTGTTAAAAAGGGGTATTTTCTACAACAGTTCAAACTTCCAATTTCCCAGTTTATACTTCAAATAAGAGATGTGCTCCTTTCATAACACCAAGTAGGACCCTGAGCCACAGAATGAGAAATTATGTCAAATGACAAAAAGCTTGAGTGATAAAACTAGATTTTAAGAAGTGTCTTAAAGCAGGACAGCAAGGTAGAGAGGTACAGCGGTAAAGGGAGGGAATTCCAGAGCTTGGAGCCGAGTTAGGTGAAGGCACAGCCACTAATGATGGAGCAGTTATAATGGAGAATGTATAAGTAATCGGAATTAGATGAACACTTTGGAGAGTTGTTGGTTTGGAGGAAAGTACTCGAGTTTTATAATCAAAATCACATGATTAACCATTAACGTATGTAGTACATTTTAATAAAACCTTTGGCATTTTTCCCTTAGAATATCTCGAAAGCATTTCTATTATTTATCAAGACCTCCTTATGGGGAAAAATCCGAATGCTGTGATTGTGCCAACTTCCTCCGTCCAACAACATCGGTTACTGTCTGTTGAAACAGCAACACAAGAAGGTGTTGATGCATCCCAGTTTTATGACTGTTTGGAAACACTCTGTGACAGATATAAGCACAAGTAAGTAATGTTATTATAGTAGTTGGTATTGTATGTTGAGTCTGTGATTTATGTTGTCATTAATCAGTTTTTTTCCTTTATTCAGTATTAATGTCAATTTGTTTCTAATATTTGTCACTCATAACTAACATCGCGTTTTTTCCTGTGTATTCCACCAACAAAATTTGTCCCAAAAGAAGAAAACAACCACAATTCCATATTTCAAGAGGAGACAAAGTTCTCGGGTTATTATCACTGAACTATTAATCCAGAGATGCAGGTAATGATCTAGATGCCCTGGTTCAAATCCCACATTTGCATATAGTTTAGTATTTGAGTTCAATAAAAAAAATCTGGAATCAAGGGTTTAATGATAACCTGACTTTGATCAGTGTCAATTGTTGGGGAAAATCTCATCTGTTTCATCTTTGCCTGGTATGCCTATCTGTGACTCCAGGCACATAGTAATGTGCAGTAACTCTTATCTGTCCTCTAGTCAATTAGGGGTCATCAACAAATGGTGGTTTAGCCACAATGCCCACGTCTTGGGAATGAATTTTTGAAAAACATTTCCTGAAATCGAACATTATGAGCATTACAAAGATATGTAAGAATTGAAAATTTATCTTTCAAGTTACCCGTTATTCTTCCTAGGTTGGAATTAATTGTACCACTATGACACCAGTTGGTATACCTGGAAGTTATGGGTATAGTCCCATGGGGCTTGGCTGATCCTGGGTATGTAGGGGCACTCTCATGAGTGCGGATGACACACAAGATCTGGCAAAACCCGAAGGGTAGGTGGTGACACTGTTGTCACGTAAGTCCCATCTCCATCTCCATCCATTAGGATTTAATGTCACATTTGAAGCACAGGCAACCCTGCACTGGAGGTAGAAATTGTCCTGCAGGCTTTTTAAGGTGACCCTGCAGTTTAAATTCCCAGTGTCTGAAGCTCAGTTGCTCAGCACAAAAAGACATCCAAAGTCCAGAGAGAAGATTCCTCCACTGTCACACTGAGTTGCATCAGCAGTTCATCTGAGGTCTGAGGTGTCACAGTTCAGATGGGGTAACCCCTTCATCTGTCATTACCTCCTTGAAGTTCTGTCCCCTTGAGGGCTCAGATATGTGTCAAGAGTGTGGTCCTGGAAAAGCACAGTAAGTCAGGTAGCATCCGAGGAGCAGGAGAATCGACGTTTTGGGCATAAGCCCTTCATCAGCAATGAGGCTTGTGGGCTGGGGAGCTGAGAGATCTGTGGTACTACTTTAAGAGATAACCCATCTGCACCTCAACTGTGGACTGCCCTATTACATATTGGACCTATTTCTTCTGGATTTCCTGCCTGAGCATCTCAGCTCAGGTAGTTTCTACACACAGACAATGTCTCCATGAGCATACAGTACACTGTGCATAAGGTCCTGCAAGGATTCTCAGGGAGAGTTTTTAATCCAAAGACAGCTGGTGCCAACATGTCTCACAAAAGTGTCAATCCAGTTACTCTATAGGTTACATGAGTTACATGATCTTGTGTAGCCTTTAGTAACCCTCGAGTTGTTAAACAAAAAGGTTATTCTCTATAACGCGGCAGTCAGAGAGAGCCAAAGAAACCACATCTGAGTAACCATGTTTTATTGGGTGGGTTACTAAATGCGTCAGAGATAGGTATGAGTTTCATTAATTCAGGAAGCATGATTATATCATGTCAATTGCACTTAAACAACACACAGATTGAAAATTTAGCATGTCAGCACCTTCCGGTTGCTAATGTGGGATATTTCTCATTTTGTTACCACCCACTTGATTGCCACCACAGGAGGCTGTTGTGCACCTCTCTGTATATTTCTCTGTGCACGTCTGTCATCTTCCATGCTACAACAGGCTCCATAAAATCAAGACTGGGGTCTTTCCCTCATGTTTGACCCAGTGCACCACACTGGGCCCCACAGACACACTCAAGCTGTAATATATCATGCTGCATTACTTGTCACCCCCGCTGCTGAGATCAAATGTTTGGAGACCCCTGGTCAGAGTGGTCTCTTTCAGCAATACTTAGATAATAAACACAATTGCACTGCCGATCTGACTGTAAATGACCAAGCAACAAGACAGTACAGTAATTCCCCAGAATCAATGAAATGCTCTAACTTGGGACCAATCCCACTGCTGTACAGCAGCAGCTCCATATCTCACAGCAGCTTTGTAGCTGAAATTGTCAGTTTGCTGTTTTTTTTTAAAACTGTCATTTTAGAAATGATTGATTGTGCTAAATACATCTCCACTCATTATTTAAGCTGTCCTCTGTAGCTAGAAACATAATTTTAGCTTTTTTGAGCAATGCTCTTGCCACTGAATCAGAAGGTCAATGCTAAGTAAGTTCTGTCTTATCAAATATAGCATATTTCAGGAGAGTTATACGAATGCCTTGTCTGCTTACTCAGGAGGACATAAACTATAGTTTTCTAAGATTAGGGCATATATTCGGTCCTGTCTTGTCCTGTTTGTAGTTGCTTCTCTTGGAGATCTGCTATCATTGATGGGTCAAACACCCTTACCAATATGATATGTTTGAAATATTCCATCTATGTTACCCCATAACATATACCATGAAACTAGGTTCTTTTTGATATAGATATCTCGAAGTTCATGAACAATAATAATTATTAACACTGTTATATCAGACTTGTGCATTGACTGGGATATCTGCTTATTAATGTTACAAATGTATTAGAGTCAGAATTTTCCCAGCCTCTGAATGGCATGGCATTGGTCAGGAAGTTGGGAGAATTGTATGAGTTTGGCAGTAAAAAGTTTCTCAATTTGAAGAGCAAATTGTCCCATTTTCAAACCAAATGCTGAACGGCAAGGCAAGATTCTCTCTGATGAGTCGTGAAAAACTTATTTGCATACTTTAATATGTATTAACATCTCATTACAGTTCATCTCGCCCAATTTATATGCAGCTTCCTATTCGCCAGATCAAAACAATTCACGACATGAAGGTTATAGCAATTTTCCGATGAGTCCGGCTTGCCACCTCTGGCCTTCGGTCTTGGACCCATTAGCCTATGTCTCAAGGTGCAAAATATGGGCAGCAGCCATCCACAAATGTTGGGATCTGATGTGTACCATCCCCAATGCTCCCTCATGGTGGATCTCAGATCCATTTGCAAGACAATCCTGCATTTCCGTACTGCGGTCTGGAGCAAGCCAGTGTCTTTCATTGGAATGCTGTTGCCAGCAGTTATGCAGCAAGCAGACTGCATGTGCCTTAACTAAAGTACAACCTGGCAAAGTCTAAGGGAATAGTCCTCAGTCAAGTCAAAGGAGACACCCTTCAGTCAGGCAACTGAAGTAAGTTAATAGCTGCCTCCGATATCTGTCCAGGGCTTCAGGTAGTTAGAGTCAAGGGACTCATACTAATACAGTTTGGAAAGCGGACTATGGTCAACACTGGGCATCCATTGTAGTCAGAGAATAAGTCAGTTGAAGATTTGCAAATAGATTAATCAGGGGTGTTAAATGAATACATTGCATCTGCCTTAACAGAAGTGGAAGAAGCTGTTCCCAAGCCATGGTGACAGAGGGGAACTCTATCACTAGGAGAGTTATAAATTAATTAGGAAGAAGTCTTGTATTGATGTACTGTTGGTACTTAAAGCTGGCGTGACACAAAGACTGAATGAAATGCAACCAAGGATCTTGAAGGAAATGAGGGGGACCATAGGAAGGAGACTGGCCATAACCTTTCAGTCTTCTCTGGACTTGGAAGTGCCTGAAGACTGAAGAATTGCAAATATCACAGCCTTGTTCAACAACACTTGTAAATGCAGACTAATCAGTTTAACCTCAGTGGTGGAGAAGCTTCTAGAAATAGTTATTTAAGATAGAATTAGTAGGCACGTGGAAAAAGGTGGGTTGATTATGAAGAGTCAGCATGGGTTTCTAAAGCGGAATCAAGTTTAACTAACTTGCTGGAGTTTTGGAAGACGTAACAGAAAGATTTGATGTTCATGTATAATATATTCATGGATTTCCAGAAAGCATTTGATATAATTCCATACAAGAAAATTCTGAGGGAAGTATAGGCCATGGTATAAAAGGGACAGGAGCAATGTGGATACAAAATTGGCTGATTGAAAGGAAACAGAAAGCAATGATCAATGGGTATTTTTTCATCTGGAGAAAGGTTTGTAGTAGAGTTTCCTAGGGTCAGTATTGGGGCACGAAAATAGAACAAAGAACTGAGTGTTGGACGTCTGAAACAAAAATATAAATCGCTGGAGAAAATTCAGAGCAGAAGTTCTGAAGAAGGGTCACTAACTCTGCTTTCTATCTACTGATGCTGCCAGACCTTCTGAATTTCTCCAGCAATTTCTGTTTTGTTTCAGTACTGAGATCTTTGCTTTTCCTGATATATATCAAAGATATATATGGATCTTGATGTGCAGGAGATAATTTCAAAATTTGCAGGTGACACAAAACTTGGAAGAATGTGAGGAGGATGGTGTGGAAGGTACAGATAGATGGCAGATATAGTTCAATTGAGTGAAGTGAGACATGATGCACTTTATGAATTTTGAAAGACAGCCTAAAAGAGGGTCAGGGCTAGGGTTGATTGGGAGGAACAAATCTAAAGGGTGTGCAGGAGCAGAGGAACCTGGGTGTATATATGCACTGAGGAGAAAGTGAGGTCTGCAGATGCTGGAGATCAAAGTTGAAACTTTATTGCTGGAACAGCACAGCAGGTCAGGCAGCATCCAGGGAACAGGAGATTCGACGTTTCGGGCACAGGCCCTTCTTCAGGAAATGCCACATTTCCTGAAGAAGGGCCTGTGCCCGAAACGTCGAATCTCCTGTTCCCTGGATACTGCCTGACCTGCTGTGCTGTTCCAGCAATAAAGTTTCAACGTATATATGCACTGATCATTGCAGATGCTAAGACAGGTAGGGAGAGCAGTAAGTAAAGCCTACAGTGTTCTCAGATTTATTAATGGGGCACAGAGTACAAGAGCAGGGAAGTGAAGTTGAAATTGTGAATTTGACTTATTAAACTTCAGCTGGAATGTTATATACAGTTGTGGCTGCCACATTATAAGGTATAAGATGTAACTGCATAGAAGAGAGAGAGTGCAGAAGCAATTTACAAGAATGGTTCCAGAAATGAGAATCTTCAATAATGATGATAAATTGAAGAAGTTGGGACTGTTCTCCTTAGAGAGAAGAAAGCTGAAGGGATATTTGATAGATGTGTTTAAAATCATGAATGGGTGGCATGGAGTATATAGGGAGAAGCAGTTCCCAATGCAAAAGGTACAAGAATGAGAGGGTGTCGATTGAAAGTGCTGTACAAAAGAACAAGGCTGATGTAAGAAATAAATGTTTTCACACAGCACGTAGGCAGGATATGGAATGCATTGCCTGGTTATCCACTGAATGATTATCTGGGTAGAAGTAGTGTGCAGAAGTATGGAGTAAAAGTAGAAGATTAGATAACGTTGTTCATCTGAAGAGCCAATGTAGACATGATGGGCTGAATGGACTCCTTCTGCATCAAAACAATTCTGTGATCAATGAAGGCTGTCTGTTCAAGTCAGTGAAGATGGTTGGCCACAATCAGTTCTGAGAGTCCAGTTACCCAAAGTCAATGTGCTGTTTAATCAGGGGCTACAGCTGCAGGAGGAAAGCAGGGCAACTCATTGTGCGGTTTGGAAGCAGCTCAGTGGGATGCAAATTGTGAAGGGGGGAAACTCAGCAGGTCAGAGCGAGGGACATGGGAGTATGGAAAGGAAAGGGTAATGCTAGGGGGTGGGGATGTTATGGACAGTTAGCACCACGATGTCTTCAGTAAGGGGGCAGTGCATTATTATGTCTGGCATGAGGATTCAATATCTAGATCGATATTGCTGGAAATGCACAGCAGGTCAAGCAGCATCCAAGGAGCAGGAAAATCGATGTTTTGGGCAAAAGCCCTTCATCAGAAAGAGCTTTTGCCCGAAACGTCGATTTTCCTGCTCCTCGGATGCTGCCTGACCTGCTGTGCTTTTCCAGCACTACGCTAATCTAGACGCTGATTTCCAGCATCTGCAGTCCTAACTTCTGCCATGAGGATTCAGTAGGCTGGGGCTCGGGTGGGAGAGTATAGAGGGAATGTGAACAGTTAATCAAACTGATTGAGTAGAAGTGCAATGAAGATCAAGGCTGATGCGTTGACTGGGAGGCCTATCAAGAACAGAATGTGTAGTTATGGTGGGTCACTGTGTGAAGCATGGATGTGATTTTCTTCCCTTGAAATTCAAATAATAAATGTGTAATGGAGATGAAAATGGCTGCCACTACGCCCAGATGGAATTGTCTCGTTCTGTGAGGGAGGGGTCTTCACTTCTTCCGTAGCGTGAAACAGACATGGATGCAGTGCAGGTGAAAAACACCTATGATCACAAAATGTTGTATGTGAACCTTAGGCAATAATGTACGAGTGAACCACAAATCCTGACCCCAAGCACTCTTGACCACATCTCGCAGCATCAGGAGGCAATCCCACTAGTGACTGTGATGCACAATCAATGTATTGCATTCCCGACATTTCAATGTTATTTCATTTTGCTTACATCACGACTGAGGCAGCTCGATGTCGGGCTGTGTGTGGGCTCCTGAGCCCGGGGCTCCCGTCCGCTTTCTTTCTTTACTTTTTTTTTCTTTTTACTTCTGCTCTTGTTCTTTTTTTGGGGCCTTTTGCAGAGGATTAATTGGCAGCATTGACACAACAGCAAGAGCGGGCCATGTGTGGAATGGTGAATGCAGCAGCCTCCTGACAGTCTGAAGTGGCAATGACGCTGGAGATTGGAGGTAGCAGCAGCAAGGATATGGGGATAAGACTTCAACTTTACAATCTGGGTGTACCTCTTACCTTTTGGCTTTCTTTTATTTCTGCATTTTTAAAATGATGTTTCTGTAACCAATATGGCACGTGAGAATGGTGACTTTGTACACTTTACACTGCACTCAGTGCACATGACAATAAATTCTAATTCTAATTCTAGACAGATTCACTCTAATTGTCAAAGTATCAATTACGTTCCAAGGTCCCATAGCCTGCACATGGTGGAGGAGCTGCATACTGCACGCATGCAATTTAAAACACTGTGTAACATGACAGAGGGCTAGACTCTACGCCTTTGATCTTATACTTGCAGCTTGACTGACATTCGCTCACACATCTGATGATGAAAAGTGAACATATATTTAGATTAGATTACATTACAATGTGGAAACAGGCCCTTCGGCCCAACAAGTCCACACCGACCCGCCGAAGCGCAACCCACCCATACCCCTACATTTACCCCTTACCTAACACTACGGGCAATTTAGCATGGCCAATTCACCTGACCTGCACATCTTTGGACTGTGGGAGGAAACCCACGCAGACACGGGGAGAACTTGCAAACTCCACACAGTCAGTCGCCTGAGGCGGGTCTCTAGTGCTGTGAGGCAGCAGTGCTAACCACTGTGCCACCGTGCCGCCCAAATACGTAATTGCATTTACAATGAGGTTTCACCCATACCACCTATGTGCCCTCAGAAGATCTTCCTCCTTTCCTTTATTATGTTTCTTGCAGTCCCAGGATAAACAACTGGCCTGGAGGGAGTCTATGCTACAGTGGAGTTTGTTTGTCTTGGAGTTTTGGTCTGAGGGGTGTTTGTGTCTGGAGCAACCAGGCTTGTTGTGAGTGTGCCCTACCCAGTGGCACTGCCCAACCTCCTTATGAGGAAAGGGTACCTGGACTGAGGTAAGACTCCCATCTTCTTGTCACCACGCCTTTGGTGATGAGGGCAATTTGCTAGATTGATGGATTGCAGAACAGACTTGCTAAACATTTTTGACAGATTGAATTACGTGCAGGGGATCTTCCTACGATATATATGGTGAGTCTTTACGTAAAAGGACTAGAAGAAGAGAGACTTTGATCACAAGATTCAGAATGTCTGGAGAGTGTAGAATCAAGACAAGTATGAATTATAATTTTAAAAACTCCAATGCTGGAAATCAGAAACAAAAACTGAAATTGCTGGACAAACTCAGAACTGAAGAAGGGTCACTTGACCTGAAACACTAATTCTGCTTTCTCTCTACAGATGCTGCCAGACCTGCTGAGTTTTTCCAGCAATTTCTGCTTTTGTTACCTTTGAATTGATCTTTATCATGTGCTGTAGATAGCTTCTGTACATGTTCTCTGTTGGTAAGATCTGGCCTAATATCATTGACCAGGAGCAGACAGGTGGGACTAGTTTCATTTGGGATTATGGTCAGCATGGACTGGTTGGCCCGAAGGGTCTGTTTCTGTGCTGTATGACTGTATGACCCTGATGAGCAGATTGTTTTGCAGAAATTGATTTGGCTTTTGCTGATGCAACGTATTTTTCACATTGAGAGGGGAATTAATGTCACTGGGACTCTGCTCAAACAGTTTAACAATCATGTTTAGTAGCTGAAGTGCCATCTTATAAATCATTTTTAATTCAGCTGTTCAGATCCTCTGGGCCAGAGGTAAGGATACTATCACTGTGCCACAAGATGGCTTAAAGCATCATGTTATAGATGCACAGCCACCAGCAATATTTTCACGAAATTTATGGGGAGCTCTCCACAATTTATGCCATAATCCTCCAGGATGTTTAAACCTACCTGTAGCTTTAGTGTGGTAACTCAGAACAATACTATTCTTTCAAAATAACTGCATCTTTTAAGTATGTATTCTCGGGGTGTCAGCTTTTCTGAGGCTTTGCCTGCAATTTTTAAGCACACCTTGTGTCTGTTTTCTCTGTTGCCTGACACACAGTAGTACTCTTACAATACTCACCTTCCGCATGTTTACAATCCGCATGTTTACAATGTTTCACCTTCCACACACAGATGTCTTTAACATTGGTCTCTACTGTCTTCAAAAGAACAGTGCATCATCACTGGGATATTTTGACTGTCTTCCTCAGCCACCTGCCTTTTTCACCATGGTGTATTTGCAGCTTTTTGCTTGCTCACTCTAACATGCCTGCCATCTGAAAATGTTCAGTGACAAAAGGAAGCAAAGATAGCTTGCTGCTTTATCATTGTAACCCCCTCCGCAAAGCTGTACAGATTACACGATATGGGCTGTTACGTTAATTGATTTGTACTTTATCTTTCATTAAATTGTAAAATCTTGGAACAAAATTCCCTGAAATTAATGTTTTGTTAAAACCAGTCACAAGCAAATCCCATCAGAACGAGACAAAAGAGTTATTATTGATGCAGTTTCTCAGCAGGACATTATGCTGCCTTCAAATTGATACCAGCACAAACCCCACCACAAGAACCATAGATTTCATGGTAAAATTAAATCTGCTGCACGTTGGCAGGATTTACGTTACAAAGTTTGTGCCAAAGTTCAGTCCGTGCCAGATTGATTCTGGCATGAACTCAGAAATTTAAGCAGGTTATTGAATCATTTCAGTTGCACAGAGTGACATGTTGAATCTTAAAGGATGCCAATTCTTCTTCTAAACATATGAAGTTCCTGTTTATTCAGCAGAGTAAAGGTTAATAAACTATTGGTTGCCTCTTATACTGACCAAATAATCAGGAGGTTTAAAATACAGTGATCCTAAAGGAAATATTTAGTCTATGTATCCAGACTTTTCAAACAAAAATAGGGTCACACAGCAGCAGCCTGTATATCCTCTCTAAAAATGACTTTTTATTTAAAGCATGCTGTCTGACAGAACTTCGTATCTTTTTCTACTCAACCTAGTGAATCACAGCTTTTTTTCATAGGATCCCTTGTGACTGCGGACTGGATTTTACACATTCACCCAATGTGAATGTCAAGGCTCAGTTCTTCATTTAGCCCTATTTAAATTATTCAGGCAATGGCCCTTCAGTAAGTATGAGGTAGGATGTCTATCCTTCTTCAGGATAAATCTCACCCCCATGAGAGTTGCCAGCAGCTGTGCACACGGGCAGTGCCTTTGGCAGTACAACAGTTATGGCAAGGATGTAACATTCAGCAATAGGCCCAGAGATACAGGTAAGCCCAGAATTTCACTCAGGTCATACTAACAGGCATCTGTGGCTCATGAAGAGGTTACTCCTTTAAGTCAGACTTCAATGGCTGTGAGTGCTTTTATGGTTGAATAGTTGGGCATTGCTTGCACGAATGGACTCAGTAAGTAGAGCAGGTTTTGAGAGAGAAGGTGTTTAGGTTTCCTCATGAGTTCTGTCGTTGCACCACTTCCAGGTTGCTTAGACTCTTTCGACGGAAGCGTGGTTTATTTCTGAAGTAAACTTTTCGCTTTGGCTGAAAATTCTTTTCTTGAAAGACTTTGTCCTCCTAGGGTTATTCCTGGGGAGTTCTAATTTAAAATGGAGTTTCTCAGCTTTATACAGATCAAGCTGAAGATGGCTGCTATGTTAACATGACATGAAGCAATATCAATTACGCTGGTATCCCCTGTGGGGGTTTCTTCAAGTCTCTTGCTTGTCTCAGAGGTCTTAAATTTTCAAATCTGCAAAAACCCATTGTGTTGTCTAAAGGGGTAATTGAATTTCAAATAGTTGTCTTTGTGGTTGCTATTGAGATAACATATCAGTTTGTTTTTGGCTGGCTGAAGTGAATCAACAAGAATCAATCATTAACCTCTGGCAGCCTTTTTTGCATTCTGTGCCTGTTCGTTGAAGTTAAATTGAATTCTTTATCAAATAAACATTATTATAATTACACAGTCAGGGCAGCAGAATGAAACTTAAAATGCATAGATGGAGTGATTCTGAATGTCCATCTCTATACTCAAAAATTGGAAGATATATTTCATTTTAAATGAGTGACGATCTAATGTGCTAAATGTATTTATTAACATTGGATTTCCAAACCACACTTTTTCCAACTTCACATGTATAATAGTTCTTATGAGCAGAATTAGGCCATTCGGTCCTTCAAATTTACTCTGCCATTCAATGATTTAATGGATCGGATTGTAGTCTCAACTTTTTGTTCTTGTCTGTCCCTTCCATATCCTTAATTTCCTTCTCTATCAAAAATCTGTCAAAGTCTGCCTTGAGTAAATTTAGTGACACAAGGTCCACTAATTTCTGAGAAGAGAATTCCAGCGTGCAGCTTTTTTGGCAGGTTTATGAGATGGGAGGCTGAAATTAATGAGGTGAGTTGGGCTGTTAACAAACCATTTCACAAGCAATACTGACTGTCAATTGACAACTTGTAACTACCTAGCGAGAATCTCACTATCCAGCTTGTGATAAGTGTAAAAGCTGGTGTGAGATGTTCCTGACATCAAGATTGGCCTCGCCACACTCACCAGACACATAACCACCGTAACCCACATCACTCATGTTTCTTTTCCTGTCCCACCTCTGATGGACTAACTCTTTTGTCATTTTAATCTCTCTTGTTTTTCACTCTATCATTGACCTTCCTTTCATCCTGGTTTAATCCAACCCTTGCTCAGATCCTACTACTTCTTCAACATTTCTCCATTCTGATGAAAGGTCGACAACCAATCTGTTTCTCTGTCACCACACTCCAACCTGCTGACTATTTCCAGCAACTTCTGTTTTTATTTCAGATTTCTAGTATCTGCAGTATTTTACTTTTCCAGCAGCAGGTCACTTTGTCTTCAGTTTTATACTGTTAAACAATCTGGTATCCTGATTAAACCAAGAATTGAAAGGTTATCGAAAAGATCTTTCTGATTTTTACAGCAACCAGATTCTTCATAACCCCATCAACGACAATCACCTGGTTGTAATTTCTGACTTTACTTGGCAACCTTAGGAGGACAGTCTACTGCAGAGCAGCAACTTCACTGCACAGTCAGTCGTGGAAAGAGATGTGTCTTATCCAGTTTTTACTCTATCCTGCCAAAGAACGGAATCAAGACAAATGTATAATTATTAATCAATGAGAACTAAGGACAGTAAACTGAGCAGTCTACAAACCATTAGACTATAGCACTAACAATAAATCATTTGTCTTATTCAACTGCACTATAATTTGAAAATTCAGTAAACAAGAGACATGAATTCCTTCTGTCTTTGTCAAGATGTGATCCTGCTAATGTGCTCATGTTTGGGTCACAAGTGTTTTCAGGATTTAGTTCAGAGATCATTAAACAGCAGACACTTCTGCAGAGTCTTATGGGGTCTGAACATGGTAGGTTATGGCGAATTGTGTGGCAGAATCAGGAGAGATGTTCAGTGAGGTATATCTTGACATTGACATCACCTCACCCTACTAGCTTCTACCTTTCTACAAGTGGCATGGTGAGATTCTCGTTGGGCAGTGACAAGTTGCCAATTGATGGTCATTATCAGTTTTTAAGGTCCCTATTGACAGCCCAACTCATTTCATCAGTATTCTGGTTGTGATTTTACAGACTCGCCATCAGGAACATCAGACATGGAATCAGAATGAATGCTTGGTGGGTTCAGCTCACCACCTTTTCCAAATGACTCCTATCTTGCCCATTGTGTCACACCTCACTGGGGTAATGCATTGGAAATCAAACTCTACTGTTCCTACAGTCATCACTAAAGTTAGAAGTTTCTGAAAGAAGTATGCAAAATCACCAACCTCCTTAATTTTGAGCCCCAGGTTGTTAGAAAACACTAGGTTACTATTTAAAACATCATTAGTTATCACAGGTAATCAGGTTCTAGCTATAGATAAACAATTAAACTAAATCAAGCAAATCCTACAAATTAAAACTCTAAACATCTTATAAAATCCCCCTTACACAGGCAAAAATAAACAAGGGAAAAAGAACACAGGCAAAAGGGAACCTTGGAAAACAGTATAGGATTCATTGTTCACAAAACCTGTGGGGTTGGTTCTTGCTGATCCAAAGGTTTCTCCTTGACTGTCCTTTTTTTGAATGCTGCCACTGGGCAGAGGGTGGCTGTGTCACTCATGAAAGGTCTCTGACTTATCCAATTCAAAGTCACCACTTGCAGTATCTACTAAAGGAAAGGTAAGCTAATTTTCTTAAGGTTTGAAGTGGTTTACTACACAGAACTGAAAAAAGGATTTTTTTGACTGCTGTGTACCTGTTGGTTTGTGTTCTGGTCTGACTATTTTCTGTCTTATTCACGACCCATGCTACTGGCAATCAATCATATTGTTGAAAGCAGGCAGACAACCTTTGTCATTGATAACTGGTCCCTAGTTGGGGGAGACAGTTTGGTTTAGCTCACTTGGCTGGACAGCTGGGTTTTCAATGTAGATTGATGCCAACAGTGTGGGTTCAGTCCTGCACTAGCTGACATTACTGTGAAGGATTGTCCTTCTCAACCTCTTACCTCACCTGACCTCAGGTTAAACTACCAGCAGTGACCTCTGTCTAATGGGAGAGTAGCCCTATGCTTTTTAAATCCACAAACCAATTACCTTCACCCTTAAACAGTCCCTTGTCGCCAGTTTGTCTGCATGTTGCTGGACCCCACAGCTACAGAAACAGTGTTCACAATAGGTACCAAATTCCTTACTTTCAAAACATGCAGCCATCCTTGTAAATCCCTAGATTAAAACAGTTCTCTCTGATTTCAGTTCACAGTTTTTAAAAAGCACAAAAATGAAAAGACAGGATCTCTACGACAGCCTAATTATTAATATCACTGGGTCCAATCTCTTTTGTAAGCAACAGATTTTGTAGTGTCTATAGCATCTGTCTTTGGTAATTGTTCCATCTGAAAATTTTAGTAGCGTTTAACATATTTTTCACTGGGTTTCTTGTTAGGACTTGCCCTCATAAGTGTATAACATATTCAGTGTATAACATATTTATTTAAAATGAATTTCTTACCTGAAAGGAATGAGTGTTACCTTTTATTAAATATAAGTGAGAAAGATGTGATGAACAAAAATGTCCTTTTTTTATAGTTACCCACCAGTTCCATACGTGAAGCAAATCCTCCACAAAGTACAACGAGTGACATACTTCGGATTTGCGATGGCCCTTGCAAAGCACGAGGGGATTAACTCTAAATTAGGTAGGCAATACTTCTGGGGCAGTCGCTTTTGGGAGTGCTGGAATTTAAAATAATTGTTTTATTGCAATGTGCAATAAATATGTTACTAATTTGTCAAGACCTTCATCAGTCAGGCAATCAGACATTTATATACATAATGTTAAAAATTCCAGCTGGGAAGCTTCAGGTGGGCTTATGTTGATTGATTTGACTATATCCTTCTGGTAAGGGTTATTTGATCAGGAGTATAGGGTTGTTTTCAATAAATTTGTAGTAGATACTGGTTGTCCTGTTCAGATCCAAATTGTTTTGGTCTGAGTGTAGTCCGGAGTCCATGTGATTCTAATCTCCAGCATCTGCAGTCCTCACCTTCGCCTTGTTTTCAATAAAGTTAAAGTGGTCTTTTTTGAAAAGTATTCTGTTAGTTCATTCTCTCATTTTTCTTAATATTTACTCCATGGATCTACAAACACATTACCTTAATTTGTCCTGAGACTGTTGCCCTATAATTAAATATGTTGTGATTTGTGCAATTTGTTATTTACATGTGCATGGATACCTCCTGTGATGCTCAGAAAAGATGATGAACAATGCTCAGTCACAAAAATGACAAAAAAGCATAATGCATCTGAGAAACAGCCTGCATATGCTTTTACATTTGTTCATGGGATGTGGGCTTCACAGGCTGGGCCAGTGTTTTTTTCCTGTCTTTAATTGCACTGGAATTGAGTGGCTTGCCAGGCCATTTCAGAGGACGCTTAAGAGTCAACCACAGTGCTGTGGGTCTGGAGTCATGTGTAGGGCCATGTTAAAAATCACACAACACCAGGTTATAGTCCAACAGGTTTATTTGTAAGTACAAGTTTGTACTTACAAATAAACCAGTTGGACTATAGCCTGGTGTTGTGTGATTTTTAACTTTGTCCACCCTAGTCCAACACCAGCACCTCCACATCATGTGTGGGGCAGATCAGATAAAGATGGCAGATTTCCTTCCGTAAAGGGCATCGTGTGAGTTTTTACAACAATCGACGATGGCTATTTCCTGGTCGCCTTTAGACTAGGTTTCTATTCCAGATTTTTATTGAATTAAAGTTTAATTGAATTTAAATTTCACCATTTCCTATGCTGGGATTAATCTGGGTTTTGGATTACTAGAATATTCCACTGCACCATTACCTTCCCAAATAAAGGGATTATGTGCAAGATCACTTCTTCCAGGTGACAAAAGGTAAAATTATGTTTCTATTACATTAGTTTCTGGGATTTTTATGAATTTTTTGGATTCGCATTACCCAATACAGTTTGTTTTATTTTCTGTGCATCACTTCACTTTGTCAGCCACAAAGCTTTGATTGCTACTTTTTTATACTGGAAAGGCAAAGTACATTTATTTAGCGTTATGCGGTTTTGTGAATTGGAAAGAACACTAATTGACAATGATTTTCAGACTCAGTCTCAGTGCCTGTTCCCTGACTGGTGTGGTTCTTGTTATCTCCCTCAGAGTTATTGAACTCTCAGCAATGTGTTCAGTTGTCTGATTCCCAAGCAGCTTACTCATTATTAACTGCTTTGCACGGTATGTTCCAAACTGCTGTGCTTCAGACTGTTTAAAACACATGTTGCAAAGACATTTATAGTGTCATAAACAGTGAGCTTATTTTAAAAGACCTCTAAAAGAATGGAATGAAAAGAATCCGAAGGCATCCTATGTTTTTGAGATGATCCAGACTATACCAGGTGTTACAATATTTTGTGCTTGCAATACATCACAGTGCACAAATGGCATCTGTTTTTCTTGAGCACAAAGCGTTTGAACATTGAAGTCTGGAGCTGCCTTTTCTGAAAGTGCCATTCTGCACATATTTCTGAAAGGACATTATTCTATATTTCTATCCATTCCTCTTAGGCCATCCCTCAGGATCGAGGATGATTTGTTTCTGATGGAGGCCTGAACCTTCAGTTGTCCCTGGGTTCACTTAAAATGTTGGCTGTCTTTCTTAACGTCCTTCTCCACGGCTTCTCCAATTTGGTCGGACAGAAGCCAGGGACTCCTAATATTTGGCAGAGGATGCTTGACCAATGCTTTGAAGTCATCCTTAAAATTATAACCATATCACAAGAAATGGTTCAAAATACTGACAGCAGGGGAAGAGCAGTACTGTTCAGGGCATGAATAGAGGATGAGGTGGCCACCAGTGCATCCATTTGTGATTAGACAAGGAGCATTATCAAACAATTTCCACATGGCATAAACTATTTGAATCCTCATCGACTCCTAGAAGCAAATATTTGATCTATCAAAAGTTGTGGCTAATTCTACAGGTGAGCATGTGGACAGTTGGTTTGTCAAATAAAAGCTCAAGTCTGTGACATCAATTTTGTTCTTTAAAACCATATATTTGATGAGGTTGCATAATGGAATCTAAAATATAATTGTTTGGACTCTACACAGCCTACCAACTCACTGTTGTCTGTACATATAAGCTTTAACAGAACCTACAGGGAACTGAAAGCTGTACAGTACCATGTACTGATTTAGTCTTTTTCCTTAAGAAAAGGCATAATTGCATTGGAAGTTGTTCAGTTAAGGTTCACTCAATAGATTCTGGGGTTGGAGAGGTTAAGTTATGAGGCAAAGCTGAACAGATGAAGCATCCTGAGTGAATCTGACAGGGCAAATGCCATGATGATGTTTCTCTTGTGAGAGAGAGGAGAACCAAGAAGCATTGTTTGAAAATAAAAAGCCTCCATTTAAAACTGAGAGAAGAAGATGTTTTTAGAGGATCATTAGTTCTCAGAATTCTTGTCCCCAGAGAGTGCAGAAGGCTGATATATTCAAGATAGAGTTAGACAGATTTTTGGTCAGTGAGAAAGTCAAGAGTTATAGAGTGTAGACAGGAGAGTGGAGTTGAAGCCACAATCGAACTGAATAGCGGAGAAGGCTTGAGGAGCCAAACGCACATCCCTGCTTCGAATTCTTTTGTTCTTGTGAAGGCAGCAAAGAACCATGACAAAACCCTTTTACAGTCAAATGTCAGTTTAAAAGCAGCGGTTTCACTAAATGTAGAGAAGCTGCAGCAGAGATCAGCACTGATAGCATGACAGGGATGATGCTCGCCTCAGACAAGAAGATTGCCCAGTTAACTAATAGCACCCATATGTCTGGCTGCATTTGAGAATCATTAAACTCTAACGTTCTGAACCTGAGTCAAACAAGACCATTGAGCATTGCTTTCAATCATGCTGAATGTTAGCATACATTTTCCCAGGGATGTCAAAGTTCAGTCTCCTGTGCTCAGGTTCCCATCTGCCCAATATGAGCTTGTTATACTGTATTTAGATTATGGTTTTGTCTTTGTAACTCCTCTGTGCATGTGGAGACATGAGGAGCTAGCCCCGGTGGCTTTATGGAGAAAGCCAGTGATCATCCAGCCCCTGAAGTGCTTCTCTCCTCTGTGTAAATGACATGCAGCGTTCTCCATGACCTTTGTGACTTCTAGAATTATGGGATTGAAAGAAGGCTGTTGATGCAGCAAGTTGACATGGTTGTAGAGTTTGTTTGGTGAATGTGGCAGATGACCTGAAAGGGTTAACAATGAGCACTTGGTGTAGGTCCACTCATGGATGCATAAATGACAGTCTCTGGGAGGAGCTGGTCAGTCTGCTCCTGTCTGCTGTCAGACTTTAAAATAAAACAAAAAACTGTGGATACTGGAGAACTAAAACAAAAACAGAAATTGCTGGTAAAACTCAGCAGGTCTGGCAGCATCTTTGGGAAGAAAGCACAGTTAAAATTTCTATGTCCAATAACTCTTCATCACAGAGTCACCGGATGTGAAACATTAATTCTGCTTTCTTCCCACGAATTCCATCAGCAATTTCTGATTTTGCTGTTAATATCTGTTGTTTGTAATCATAGAGTTTATACCTGGCTACTATCTCATTGGAGGTAGCAATATTTCTTACCTAGTGTTAATAAGAACAAAGAACAATACAGCACAGTAACAGGCCCTTCAGTGTACTAAGCCTGCACTGACACATGATGTCTTTCTTTTACTGCTACACGATCCCTTTCCCTCTATTCCCTGCCTATTCATGTATCTGTCCAGATGCCTCTTAAACATTGCTGTTGTATTTGCTTCTTCCACCTCCTCTGGCAGTGCATTCCAGAGTACTGTTTAGATAAATGTGAGGTTCCAGTTTTACAGTGTTTTGTAAAAGAACAAATGTGAGGTGAGAACAAAACATCTTCACACATCGAGTAGTTAGGTTACGGAATGCACTGCTTGCAAGTGTGCTGGAGGCAGATTCAGTTGAGGTATACGAGGGGGCATTGAATAATTTCAAACTTAAACAGCCGCAGGGTTACAGGGAAGAGGCAGGAAATTGATGCTCATTTAAAATATTCAATGAGTTAGAGCAGAAGTGATAGACCGAATGGCCTCCTCCTGTTCCATAACAAATCCATGATTCTATGAGCCCATGTTGCGTAGTCACCATTCATAATAGTTGTGGAAATACAAATGGTTTAAGTCAGAGAAGTAATGGGTGAAATTTCCTCTGTAATTGTGCTCAGAGACGTACATAATTGAGGAGAAAGCAAATAGATATAGATTGAGTAGTCTTCAATGCAAGAACGTTATGTGTATAATTGGTCTATGCTCCAAGAACCTTGATCATTTACAACAGTCTATTGATCCTGGCGCCTGGATGCACCTTGGCTCATGAAATGGGTCCACCCTTAGGCTAAAGAGCTGAACATGTAAATTTGCTGCAATTAAACTAGTTCATAACAGTTATAAAATTATATGCCAGTAACATTGTAAAACCAGCAGGGAAATCCTCACTGATGGCTACTAATTAAGTTGTAAACCTGTTCTTTTTTGTTAGAAATAGTAAACATACAAAATGTTTATGTTGCTCCATAGCAACCAAAGCACTCAGCCATATCTTAGCTTTCTTAATCCATCATCTCTCAATATTGGTATAACAGTGTGTGAACGTATTTCATGTTATAATAATGGGCCCTGGGTTAATTGAAGTACAAGATATAATCAGATCAGTGTTAGCCAACTGTGAATAAGTCATTGTGCATGGAAATAAATGGCAAACAAGAGAGTCATGTTGACAGCCTGGGGACTCAAGTGATGCTGCCGAGGGGCTGTAATATACCTTTCACAACATATTCATATTTGCTTTCTTATTCCATCGAATTGCTCCTTTTCAATAAAATGTCCACTTCAGTGTAAGCATTTCGCAATAAGATTTTAAGAGAACTTTGTCAATTCTTTGATTTAATTGAATGCTAAAGTTGTGCAATTTAGAACATAGCTTGGATCAAAAGGGAGAGTGCACCACTTTGGCACAGTCGTATTTCATTTTGGAAATGTTAAAACAGCCATTTTCTAAAATGAAATTTCTTTCATGTGGTGACTCGTGTTCGTGAAACATAGGCTGAATGTTATAATGTAAGTAAAGTGCCTCTGATTGCAAATATTAACTTACAAATGGTTGCTAAGAGCATGCAGTAGCTGCAGTGTCAGGAAAAAGAACTGCTATTGCCACTCTGTTCATTGTTAAACTGTTCTGTTAAAAGCTACTTATTTAGTCATCCAGCATTCTTTCATTCCATTATGAATATCATGAGCAAATAATGACCATGACATCTTCAGAAATTACAATATGTTAGCATATATGAACAATAAAACTCTGTGAGCTAAAATAAAATATTGTATGTTTACTAAAACTGTGAATTTAAATAATCTGGTGTCAAGCTGAACACATTAGAAAGAAAATATCGTCAGATTCATGGGGAAGTGTAAGAATGTGAGACCACTGGGATTGTTCTTATAGACAGTCAGCATTAAGCACAATTCAAAATAATCTACCCATTTTAATAAAAGAATCCATGTCTAGACTTTTGTATTTTGTTATCCTGTAGGAAACATTAAAATGTAGTACTTTTACCTAACCAGTGCTTAGACCCACAATTTGGAGTTTCAAACTCCACTGAAGGTAACAGTGATATTTACAGGTGAAGATGCCAGAAGGAGTAAAATAGATAGGTATCCTTTCTGATCTAAAACAATGTCATTGCAGGATCCTGATAAATCTTTCTGTCATATTAGCTCAGTTGGTAGGCTCTCATTATGAGTCAGATGCAAAAACAGAAATTGCTGTAAAAACAAAGCGGATCTGGCAGTATTTGTGGAGAGAAAGCGGAGTTAACGTTTCGGGTATATTTCTTCAAAACACAGGATCCCCAGCACTGTGTCTGGTCCATCTCCTGCACTTCAGCCCTTATGTCCTCTGTTCCCTCCCACATCAGCGATAGGGTCCCTCTCGTCCTCACCTACCATCCTACCAGCATCCACATCCAAAGGATAAAAAAAAGAAAATCATTAACTTTACTTTCTCTCCACACTTGCTACCAGACTTGCTGTGTTTTACCAGTAATTTCTGTTTTTGTTTCTGATTTCTAGCATGCATAATTCTTTGGCTTTTTATTATGAATCTGAAGGTTGTTTGCTCAAGACCACTCTTGGGCTTGAATGCATTATATATTGATTTACAATTTGGTGTAGATCTGGAGGAATGATGTATTGTCAAAGACCATAGCCGCCCTTCCAGATGCGTTTAAAAGGTCGTACAATTTGAGGGTTGTCTAGTTTCCTGGTCAGTCTTCTCTGTATACCACCAAAACAGGTTAATTGCTTAGTCATCTTACTTGCTGTGCTCCACTTGGCTGTTCATGCTCCTCCTACCGCCCCCTTAACCATGACCTCACCAATCATCATCTCCCAGACCATCTACAACCTCATCATCTCAGGGGATCTCCCATCCACAGCCTCCAATCTCATTCTTTTGCAACCCCGCACCGCCCGTTTTTACCTCCTCCCCAAAATCCACAAACCTGAATGCCCCAGTCAACTTATTATGTCTGCCTGCTCATATCTCGACACTGTCTGTCCCTCTCAGTCCAGGAACACCCCATATACATTCAGGACACCATGCCCTCCACCTCCTCCATGACGTTCGTTTCCCCAACACCTGACACCTCATCTTCACCACAAATATCCAGTTCCTGTACACATCCATCTGCCGTGACGAAGGCCTCCAAGCCTTTCGTTTCTTCCTCTCCTGCTGACCCAACCAGTCCCCCTCCACCGACACATTCATTCGAGTGGCGAAACCGGTCCTCACCCTCAACAGCTTCTCCTTCAAATCTTCCCACTCCCTTTAGACCAAAGGGGTAGCCATGGTCACCCGCATGAGCCCCAGCTATGCCTGCCTCTTTGTAGGATATGTGGAATAGTCCACTTTCTGCAGTTATACTGGCACCATTCCCCACCTTTTCCTCTGCTACATTGATGATTGTATCAGAACCACCTCCTGCTCCGATGAGGAGGTTGAACAGTTCATCAACTTCACAAATACTTTCCACCCTGACCTTAAGTCCACCTGGACCATCTCCTACACCTCCGCTCCTTCCTGGACCATCTCCAACTCTATCTACGGCGACCGACTCAACACAGATATATATTTCAAACCCACCCACTCCAAAAGCTACCTTGATTACACATCCCACCTTCTCACCCACTCCCTCCAACCCCTTCCCTGTAAAAACACTGTCCCTTACTTGCAATTTCTCCTCCTCCACTGCATCTGCTCCCAGGAGGAGCAATTCCACTCCTGGATATCCCAGATGGCCTCCTATTTTAAGGAGCACAATTTCCCCTCCTACGTCATCAACAATGCCCTCTAGCGCATCTCCTCCACTTCCCGCACCTCTGCCATTCAACCCCACCCCTCCAACCACAACGAGGATAGAACCGCCCCCAAGTCCTCACCTTCGACTCCACTAATCTCTGGATACAGTGCTTTATCCTCCACCATTTCTGCCATCTACAATCAGACCCCACCACCAAAGGTATATTTCCTTCTTCATGCCTGTCTGCGTTCCGCAGAGACCATTCCCTCCGTGACTCCCTTGTTAGGTCCATGCCCCCCCACCAACCCATTGGGTGTGTGGAATTCTCTTCCTCAGCAAGAGATGAAGAGTGGATCATTGATTATCTAAGGCTGAATGGGTCGATTCTTGACTGACAAGGGTCTCATAGGGGACAGGAGATTGACGGTAAAGTGGAGTTGAGGCCACAACAGATCTTATCAAATGACAAAGCAAAGTTGAGGGGCGCAATGCTTTGTGCCTGCTCCTGATTTATATATTCTTGTATTTATCACTGAAACATTTTTGGACATTGAAGGATAAAGAAGGTACTCAAGTAAACTCCTTTGGTGATCGAAGATTTGTAACCCAGGCTAGACTTAGATTTCTCACAGTCATGACATCTCAAAGAAAAGGTTTTATTTCTTGACATTATCGAATTTTGAATATTTGCTTGAAATTACGGCTGAATTTTATCATCCCCCTCTGGGACAGGCTGAAAGACAAGGGAGTAAGTGAGGACTGCAGATGCTGGAGATCAGAGTAAAGATTAGAGTGGTGCTGGAAAAGCACAGCAGGTCAGGCAGCATCCGAGGAGCAGAAAAATCAATGTTTCAGGCAAAAGCCCTTCATCAGGAATGATGCCTCATTCCTGATAAAGGGCTTTTGCATAAAACATCAATTTTCCTGCTCCTTGGATGCTGCCTGACCTGCTGTGCTTTTCCAGCACCAGTCTAATCTTTACTCTGAAAGGCAAGGGGCCAAGAAATGGTGCGGAATGGTGAGAGGGAGTGGACTGCCTGTTAACGCCACAATATGGGTTACTGCCAGTTAAACTCTGACAGTTTCTTAGCGAGCTCTGCGGTGTGCACTCCGAAGAGGGAATGATGCCATCACTAAACTCTCACTATCAGTCATGGGGAGCAAGTCAGACAGATTCCACAAACCCCCTGCACCTGCTTGAGAGGATGTTTTCTTCTTGCACAGCCCCGCTGACTGACCAGCATCTTCTGGGATGGGTAACTGTCGTTGATAGGGACAGGTAAATATTTGACCGCAATTGCAGATCCTGCAGAGCACTCTCACAGCCTCTCCTTCCACAGAACCTGCCACCACCCTGCTTTCAAGCTCTTCAGTGGGACCCCTGCCTTAAAAAAAATATTTCCCATGATTGCAAACTCTCTCATCTGAAAATCCTATTTCAAAATGTCAGTCTATTAGCCAACACCCTGCCCTTTGTAAGGATAGTTTGACAATAAATGTGTCAACTGCATTCTTCTGCTGAACTAAATACTGTCATTTTTCAGTCTGTCAAAATTGTCTGATGAATTCCCACCTGCAAGAGACATCTGGGTTGTTATGGAAACAGTTTCAACAAGATTAAAGAAAAAGCTCTAGATGATAGACATATTACAACTTGGTGTAACTATTTACAGGGTATTGGGTATAGGATATAACCAAATACATGTTTTGAGCAGAAAAATAGACAGACCATTTAAAAACAGAAAATGTAGGACAATGAATGTTGTTTCTAGTCATTCAGTTGCAAAGGATGCTTTCATAATTTGTATTGAATTGAATTGAATTGAATATATTGTCACATGTACCGAGGTACAGTGAAAAGCTTTGCCTTGTGAGCAATACAGGCAGATCACATAGTTAAGTAGCATAGATATGTAAATAATAGTCAAACAGCAGGCAAAAACAAAAAACACAGGTACAGGTGAATGCTAAAGCTTATGTGTCCATTCAGTAGGGTAGAAACTGTTTTGACACCGGCTGGTGCATGTGTTCAGGCTTCTGTACCTTCTTCCCGATGGTAGAGTTGAAACTTTATTGCTGGAACAGCACAGCAGGTCAGGCAGCATCCAGGGAACAGGAGATTCGACGTTTCGGGCACAGGCCCTTCTTCAGGCCTGTGCCCTGGATGCTGCCCTGGATGCAGGCCATTCCTGAAGAAGGGCCTGTGCCCGAAACGTCGAATCTCCTGTTCCCTGGATGCTGCCTGACCTGCTGTGCTGTTCCAGCAATGAAGTTTCAACTTTGATCTCCAGCATCTGCAGACCTCACTTTCTCCTCCCGATGGTAGAGGTTGTAGAAAAGCATTGCCAGGGTGGGATAGATCTATGAGAATACTGGCGGCCTTTCCTTGACAGCGGGTCTGGTAGATGAATTCTATAGATGGTTGGTTGGCCTTTGTGATTGTCCAGGGCTGAGTTCACCACTCTCTGTAACCATCTCTGATCTTGAGTGGTATAGTTGCCATACCAAGTAGTGATACATCCAGACAGAATGCTCTCGATGGTGCACCTATAAGCTGAAGAGCTGGACGAGTAGAGTAGTGTTCTCAGGTTTGCTACAGTGCCATGAGATAGCGAGGTGAGGAACAGGCAGTGAGTGCAGCTTAACATGTAGCTGCCCAGTTGGTGCAGGAGGGAGACCTTCAGAAATTTAGACCATTGGGATACCTTCTGGGGAAGGGTGGGACCTGTACATGAAGGACGGGTTGCACCTGAACTGGACGGGCACTAATGTCCTGGGTGGGAGATTTGCTCGTTTGGTTCGGGAGGGTTTAAACTAGTTTGGCAGGAGTGTGGGAACCAGACCTACATATCTGAGAGGGGGTAGTTAGATATGGGGCAGTGACAGGATGTAGTGAATCTACCGGGAAGGTTTCTCACGTGATGAAACAAAGCGTTCGGTTAAAGTGTGTCTGCTTTAACGTAAGGAGTGTCAGAAATAAGAGTGATGTACTTAGAGCATGGATCAGTACTTGGAGCTATGATGGTGTGGCCATAACAGAGACATGGGTTTCACAGGGGCAGGAATGGTTGCTAGATGTTCCAGGGTTCAGAATGTTTAAGAAGAACGGACCAAAGGGTCTGTTTCCATGCTGTACATCTCTATGACTCGAGGACTGTAAGAGGAGGGGGTGTAGCATTGCTAATCAGACAGTGCATCACAGCGACAGAAATGAAGGTTGTTGAGGAAGGCTTGTCTACTGAGTCATAATGGGTGGACGTTAGGAACAGCAAGGGAGCAGTCACCTCATTGGGGTATTTCTACAGACCTAATCACAGTATGGAGATTGAAGAACTAATAAGCCTGCAGATTTTGGAAAAATGCAGATGTAGCAGGGTTGTTGTTATGGGTGACTTCAATTTTCCCAATATTGACTGGAACCTCCTTAGTGCAGATGGTTTGAATGGAGCCATTTTTGTCACATGTGATCAGGAGGGTTTCCTTACTCAGTATGTAGACAGGCCAATGAGCAGAGAGGCCATTTTGGATTTAGTACTCGACAATGAGCCAGGACAGGTGTCAGATCCCGCGGTGGGAGAACACTTTTGTGACAGTGATCACGAATGCCTCACATTTACCATCGCCTTGGAGAAGGAAAGGAGCAGTTACCAAGGGAAGATATTTAATTGGGGAAAAGGAGTTGGGAGTACAGATTGGGAACGGCAGAATATGTGGAGACTGTTTAAGGAGCCGTTGTTGCGAGTGATGCACAAATTTGTTCCTCTGAGACAGGCAAGAAGGGGTAAGATTAAGGAGTTTTGGATGACGAGAACATAGGATCTTCTCGTCAAAAGGAAGAAGGAAGCTTTCGTCAGGTAGAGGAAGCAAGGATCTAGCACAGGTTTAGAGGATTACAGGCTTACTAGAAGGGAGCTCAGAAATGGAATGAGGAGAGCCAGGAGGGGGCATGAAAACGGCTTGGCAGGAAGGATTAGGGAGAAGCCAAAGGTATTTTACTCATAAGTGAGGAATAAGAGAATGATCAGGGACAAGGTGAGATGGGTCAGGGATAGCGTAGGGAACTTGTGCGTGGAGTCTGAGCAGATAGGGAAAACCCTAAGTGAGTTTTTTGCTTCGGTTTTCACTCAGGAAAGGGACCTTGTTGTAAATGAGAACTTTAAGGAGCTGGGAAACAGGCTTGAACAGATCAAGATTGATGAAGTTGATGTGCTGGAAATTTTGGCAAACATTAAGACTGATAAGTCCCCAGGAACAGACCAGATTTATCCTAGGCTGCTCCGGGAAGTGAGAAAGGGGGTTGCTAAGCCGCTAGCGAAGATCTTTGCTTCCTCATTCTCCACAGGAGCCGTACCAGAGGATTAGAGGGAGGTGAATGTTGTTCCTCTTTCCAAGGAGAGTAATAGGGAAATTCCTAGCAATTACATACCAAGCAGTCTTACATCTGTGGTCAGTAAAGTTTTGGAGAGAATCCTGAGGGATAGGATTTATGACTATTTGGAAAAACATAGAGTAATTAAAGGCAGTCAGCATGGCTTTGTGAGTGGCAGATCATGCCTCACAAATCTTATTGAGTTCTTTGAGGAGGTGACGAGACAGGTCAACAAAGGTCAAACAGTGGATGTGGTGTATATGGACTTCAGCAAGTCATTTGAAAACGTTCCCCATGGTAGACTCATTCATAAAGACGGGAGATATACGATACGAGGAGATTTGGCTATCTGGATTCAGAATTGGTTGACTGTCAGAAGGCAAAGTGGTGTAGATGGAAAGTATTCTCTCTGGAGGTCAGTGTTGAGTGGTGTCCTCTGTTCTTGGGCCTCTGCTCTTTGTAGTTTTTATAAATGACATGGATGAGGAGGTTGAGGGGCGGGTTAGTAAATTTGCTGATGTCACAAAGGTTGGAGGTGCCTTGGATAGTATTGAGGGCTATTGCAGGCTGCAGTGCAACATAGACAGGATGCAGAGCTGGGCTGAGAAATGGTAGATGGAGTTCAACCTGGATAAATGCGAAGTGTTGCATTTTGGAAGATCGAACTTGAATGCTGAATATAGGATTAAAGATAGGACTGTTGGCATTGTGGAGGAACAGAGGGATCTTGATGTTCAAGTGCATAGATCCCAAGTGGATGGGATTGTTGAAAGCATGTGCTGTTTTGGCTTTCAATAACAGGGGGATCGAGTTTAAGAGCCACAAGGTTTTGCTGCAGCTTTACAAGTCCCTGGTGAGACCACACTTGGAATATTATTGCCCTATTATAGGAAAGGCTTTGGAGAGAGCACAAAAAAAGTTTACCAGGATGCTGCCTGGACTGGAGGGCTTGTCTTATGAAGAGAGCTGGACTAAGCTCGGATCTTTCTGTCTGGAAAGAAGGAAGAGAGGTGACCTGATTGAGGTATAAAAGGTAATGCGAGGCTTGGATAGAGTCAATAGCCAGAGACCTTTCCCGAGGGCGGAATTGACTGGCATGAGGGGGTCATCGTTTTACGATATTAGGAGGAAGGTATAGAGGGGATGTCAGAGGTAGGTTCTTTATGCAGAGTTGTGAATGCATGGAATGCGTTGCCAGCTGTGCTGGTGGAAGCAGAGACATTAGGGACATTTAACCGACTGCTGGACATTAACATGGATAGCAGTGAATTGAGGGGAGCGTAGGTTAGGTTATTTTATTTTAGATTAGGAATAATCCTTGGCACAATATTGTGGGCCGAAGGACCTGTTCTGTGCTATACCTCTCTATGTTCTGTGTTCTATAAACGTTGGGAAGAGTATTCTCCGTCATGCCAAATTTCCTCAGCTGCCTGTGGAAGAAGAGACATTGTTGGGCCTTTGTAACCATGAAGGGTCCAAGAAAGCTTGTTGTTGATGACCACTCCCACTTATTAACACTCTCCACTCGTTCCACCATTCAATGGCTTACTATCCACATAGTTTAAAAGCTGCCCATCAGGGGCAGAAATTAAACTTAATAGAGGAGCATCATTGTGATATGGCCATAAACAATGATTTAGTGTATAACATGCTACATTCCTCAATTTAAAAAGCCTGTTAAAGATTGTCATTTACTAATTCAAGATTGAAACCAATTCATTTTGACTTTTACTTTGATTCTTTCTTGAAATATTGACATCATTGAGCAGGCCAGCATTACTGCCCTTGAGCTGGATGGAAGGGGAAGTTAAAAGACAGTGGGTCTGGATTTATTCTTCTCTTTTCTTTTATTTTCTGTTTTTCTCTCCTCTTCTTTTTTTCCTTTTCCCCCACAGTACCGCCGATCAGCGGTCATGCTTATTTTTCCCCAGCACCCATGTGGGTCTGGATTTAATAAAGAGAAAACCAGGTAAAGACTGCAGATTTCAATCCCTAAACCAACATTAATGAATCAGGCAACAATTGATGATTGTTATCACTGCAGAGTCTGATTGATTGATTGATTGATTGATTGTTGTCACATGTATCGAGATACGGTGAAAAGTCTTGTGTACCGCACAGGCAGATTGTACCATACAAAGTGCATCAGGGCAGCAGAACAGAGTGCAGAATAGTGTTGCAACCACAAAGAAGGTGCACAGAGAGAGAGAGAGAGTGTGAGAGTGAGAGTGAGAGTGCAGAATTAACGTTTGAGAGGTCCATTCAAAAGTCTGATAACAGTGGGGAAGAAGCTGTTCTTGAATCTATTCAAATCTTTGTAACTTCAGCCTGATAGAATAGGATTGAAGACAGTATAATCAAGGTAGGAAGGGCCTTTGATTTTCCAGATTTTTGTAATTGAATTTCATTTCCATGAACTATACTGGTGGCCAGAACATTAATCTGGACCTCTGGATTACCATTGCGGTGACACTGTCATTTCCATCTTGTAGTTGCCATTGTTAGAAATCAAACAGATGGAAACTCAATCTTGCATAAAGATGATGTTGCCTTGAAAGCATATAATTAGGTGGCTTGGAAACAAGAGTTGTGAAGAGTACTGATCACAGTGGAGTTGTTTATGGCTGTCACCTTTTAGAAATTTGAAATTACAATTGTATCATAGAATTTTTTTAAAAATTCATTCACGAATGAAGGTGCTGCTGGTTGGGCCAGCATTTATTGCCCATCCCTAATTGCCCAGACAGTAATTAAGAGTCAGCTACATTGCTGTGGGTCTGGAGTCACTGTAGGCCAGACCAGTAAGGCTGGTAGTTTCCTGCCTTAAAGGGCATTAGTTAACCAGATAGGTATTTTTGACAAGCAACAATGGATTCATGGTCATCATTAGATTCTTAAGTCCGGATTTTTATTGAATTCAAATTTCACCATCTGTCATGGTGTAATTTGAATCCAGAATATTACCTGAGCTTCTGGATTAACAGTCCAGTGTTAGAATCACTAGGCCATTGCCACCCCAAATAATACATGTTAAAGGACAAAAATGTAGTTTTTGAGACTTTGTGGTTAAAAGACTATGGGCCCAAAATTGGACATTCTAACTTGTGACTCGGCTAGAGAAATCAGGCCTGACAGAAAATTGGCTAAACTAAATTAAATAGCAGCCAACAGTTTCTGGGCTAAGAGAACAGTGGAAACCAAGATCAACGAGGTGACAAAATTTCAGCCAGAGGGTTGTGTATTGGAGAGGTATCTATTAGACATTCTGGCATTTTGACTGCCTGAGTATGTGCACTTTACATCTTCCACATGGCAATGGTGAAGAGTGTTGGTGTGATCCCACTGGATGATTTGATCCCAGCTCATGACCCCATTGGCCAAAGGCCACAGAACATTCTGGAAGGTCTGAGAGAAGAACACGCGTCTGGAAGCCACCTCCTCAGTGAAGAGTCAGTGAAGACTCAACAAAGATCAGTGTAAGACTTGTTGAAATCTCACAGGGATGACTTGCTGCAAGACATCCTGGCAGAAGACCAGGCAACAACTCAAGAAGACCCAGGAGAAGATCCGCCCTGAGCTGCAAGATCCACCTTGACAGAAGAGAGCCATCCCTTTGTCAGAGACAAAGGCGATTCCAACAGCCCAGCTCAAACATATGGATCAGTATAGGTAATATCCTTTCTCAGATGGATAGATCTAAATAAACAGTAAATATTGTGGGAATTTGGAAAATGCTCACATCGTGCTTTTAATAAGTAAGCGCAAACCAAATTCTGTGTCCCTTTGTCTGCCTCACTGAAAAGAGCAGTTGGGTAAAGTGTTTTATGCTTAAAATGGTTGAAGTGCCCAAGGCATGACAACAACCATAAGTGTTGAAATACTTTATACCAACACCACTTGGTTCCTACAGAGACTGCATTTGTTTTTGAAATCTGGATTTTGGATACTGAATCTGGTAACATAGTGACATCATTGGCAAGGTAATGATATCATAGTGACATCATTGCAACATAATTCTTGCACCTGACTTCTACAATAATATAAAGGAGGCCAATGCATTTAAAATAAAAATGATAACAATAAACGCATGTAGTAGTACCTTTTTGATGTTATGGATAGTCTTTTGACTATGCGATTGATTAAAAGTTATTTTGATTTCCAGTTCATATATTTTTCAAATAAGGATACTGGAATATTGAATTTAACAACCAGAATGAAGATCTAACAGAAAAACCATGAGCAAGTGTGCACTGCAAAACTGTTGTTCAATATTTAAAACTTACTGTGTTTCATAATTTCAAACAAACTGTGCTTGCTGAATATCAGCTGCATCTTCTCCTTTCAAGTTCCTCTCCAAACCACATACCACCCTGACGTGGATCAAAATGACTGCAGTTTCTTCATTACTGAACATCAAGCCCTCAACCAATACATGGTTTTATTTTAAAATGGAAGTGACATGGAGAAACATTCACTACCCAATTAATAGTGGATGTGGGAAGGGGGCAGGACATAGTCATAGAGTCCTACAGCACAGAGACACGCTCTTTGGCCCAAACTGGTCAATGCCGACCAAATTATCCACCTGTGCTAACCCCATTTCCCTGCACTTGGCCCATATCCTTCTAATCCTTTCTTATCCATGTATTTGTCCAAATGCCTTTTAAATGTTGTTAATGTACCCGCCTCAACAACTTCTGCCGGCAGCTCATTCCATATGCGTACCATTCTTTCCCCTCGAACCTTAAACTGATGCTGTCTAGTCCTCAAGTCCCAAACCCTGGGAAAAAGACTGAGTGCATTCACCCCATCCATGCCTCTCATGATCTTATACACCTCTGTAAGGTCCCCCTCAGTCTCCAAAGCTCAAAAGAAAAGATTCCGAGCTTGTCCACCCTCTCCCAATAACTCAACCTTTGAGTCCAGACAACATCCTTGTAAATTTCTTCTGCACTGATTCCAATTTAATGACATCCTTCCCATAGCAAGGTGACCAAAACTGAACACAATACTCCAAGTGCAGCCTCACTATCATCCTGTACAACTACAGTATAACTACCCAACTTCTTTGCTCAATGCCTTGACTGATGAAGACCAGTGTGCCAATAGCCTTCTTCATTGCCCTGTCTATCTGTGACTCCACTTTCAGAGAACCATACATGTGAACTCCAAGGCCTCTCTGTTCCACTACACTCCTTAAGGCCCTACCATTCGACCATGAAACTCCTACCTTGATTTCACTTTCCAAAATGTAAGACCTCACACTTATCTATTTTATACTCCATTTGCCATTCCTTGGCCCACATCCCCAACTGATCAAGGTTCTGCTGCAATTTCTGATAACCTTCCTCGCTGTCCACAATGCCACCTATTTTAGTGTCATCTGCCAACTTACTAATCATGCCTTGTACATTCTCATCCAAATCATTGATATAGATAACAAACAGCAACAGGCCCAGCACCAACCCCTGAGGCACTCCACTAGTCACAGGCCTCCAGTCCAACAAGCATCCTTCCACTATTATCCACTGCTTGCTACCATTAAGCCAGTTATGTATCCAATTTGCCAGCTCCCTCTGAATTCCATACGAACTAACCTTCCAGAGCAGCCTACCATGTGAAATCTTATCAAAAGCCTTACTGAAATCCATACAGACTATGTACATAGCCCTCCCCTCGTCAACCTTCCTGGTCACTTCATCAAAGAACTCTAACAAATTTGTGAGGCATGATCTCCCATGCACAAAGCGGTGCTGACTACTTCTAATCAAACCCGGCATGGGTGGCACAGTGGTTAGCACTGCTGCCTCACAGCGCCAGAGACCCGGGTTCAATTCCCGCCTCAGGCGACTGCCTGTGTGGAGTTTGCACGTTCTCCCCGTGTCTGCGTGGGCTTCCTCCGAATGCTTCAGTTTCCTTCCACAGTCCAAAGATGTGCAGGTCAGGTGAATTGGCTATGCTAAATTGCCCGTAGTGTTAAGTAAGGGGTACATGTAAGGGTATGGGTGGGTTGCGCTTCGGCGGGGCGGTGTGGACTTGTTGGGCCGAAGGGCCTGTTTCCACACTGTAAGTAATCTAATCTAATCTAAAACCCTGTCTTTCCAAATGCATGTATATCTTATCCCTCCAAATCATCTCAAGTAACTTATGTTATGAAGATGTGGGTGTACTGTACCTTTAAGAGAGTTAAAAGCAACAGAACTACCTGACAGCATCAAGTATTTAAAAAAAATATAATGTAACCTTTTGGTCCAGAAGTTAGTGTAGGTGGTTGCCTGGAGACAAAAACAGATTCGAATTAGGCCAATCAGTTTAAATTATACCCAAAAAAACCCCCAAATTCCATATCAAGTTTGAATTGAGTATGTTGACAATCTTAAAAGCCAATGACACAATCCGATGCTTTAGGTGTAAAACTAGGGCAAATTGAACAGTTGGGAGGAGAACTGCCAAGCCAACAACATCTGCAAACTGCCCAGAGAATAGCTCTCTTAAAGGTACCTTTATTGATCAGTAACCTATCGAACAGAAATCCCTAAGAAGCAGAAAACAAGATTCGACATCTGGCTCGTTTTTGAAAAGTTCAATTTTGGTAAATCTTAATCAGGGTTTTTTTATCAGACTAGTATTATAGAAGGGAAAGTAAAAGATAGGTTAGCGGAAGGAGTTGTAAATAGTTGTTAGTTAATTTAAGAAATAAAGTTGTTACTTTTACTTTAACTAATTCCCAGTCTATCAAAGTTTCACAGATTACAGCGCGGGATAAATCTTTTCTGTGTTGTTAGGTTAAATTAAGCAGGAGAGTTTACCCTGTGTCTCAACACTTACCCATCACAGATGTTAAGCTTCTGGTCTATTGTTCCCAGGTTTTCCTTCGCAGTCCTTCTTGAATAAGGGCACAACATTTGCTACCCTCCAGGACCTGGGAACTATAGACCATTAAGCCTAAAATCTGTAGCAGTTAAGTTACTTAAGAAGATTCAGAGAGGTAAGATATCCATGCATTTGGAAAGACAGGGTTTGATTGGAAGTAGTTAGCATGGCTTTGTGCATGGGAGATCATAGCGTGGGAGATATATCTGGTCAGGATCATGAGATTTATCCACCTTTTTACATTCTAATACGTCCAACACCTCTACTATGATATAGATTGTCTCAGAGATATGGCCACTAACCTCCCCAAGTCTTTGTGTCTTTCTACAAAGTAAATATAGAGAAATATTCATTGAGGACCTCACCCATCTCCTGTGGTTCTACACATACATGTCCATTTTGGTCCTTGAGGGGTCCTATTTACCTTCAGTTATTCTTTTTCCTTTAATATATTTAAAGAACCTTTTTGAATTCACCTGGTCTTCTCAGCCAAGACTATCTCTTGCCCCTTTTTCACCCTCCTGATTTCCTTCTTCAGTAAACTCCTGTAACCCCTATGTACCTCCAGAGATTCCCTTGATCCCAGCTGACTGTACTTGAGCCATACCTTTTTTCTGGTCAAAGCCTCAATATCTCTTGTCATCCAGGGTTCCTTATTCTTGCCAAACTTGTCCTTCACCCTCACAGGAACATATAGACCTTGAACTTTGGCTACCTTACTTTTAAAAGGCCTCCCACTTGCTGGAGGTCCCCTTGCCTGCAAACAAACCACTCCAATCAACCTCTGCAAGCTCCTGTTTAATTCCATCAAAATTCGCCTTGCCCCAATTTAGAACGTGAACCTGTGGATCAGTTTTCCCCCTCTCCAAAACTACCTTAAAGTTAATATAACGATGGTCAGTGGTCCCAAAGTGCTCCCCCGCTGTCACCTCAGTCACCTGACTTGCCTTATTTCTGAAGAGGAAGTTAGGTTTTGCCCCTTCCCGAGTATATACTGCTACGTACTACTTGAGGAAACTTTCCTGAACACAGTTAACAAATTCTACCCCACCTAAGCCTTTAATACTATGGCAGTCCCAGTCTATGTTAGGAAAATTTAAATTCCCAACTATGACAACCCTATTGCTCCTGTAAGTCTCCCCAGTTTCACTGCACATTTGTTCCTCTAATTCCCATTGACTATTTGGGAGCCGATAGTACAACCCCAATAGTATCACCATCCCCTTCTTATTTATTAGCTCCACCTACAAAGCCTCACTGGATGATGCTTCAGTCATTTCATCTCTGATTACTGCTGTGATACTTGCCTTAATCAAGAATGCAACTCCCCCTCACTTCTTTTCACCACCTCTGTCCCGCATCACATACCTATCCACGCCCTGAGCCATCGGCCTTGCCTGTCAGCCCTCTTGCATTGAAGTAAATGCAGTTTACTCCAACAGGCATTCCTTGCTTCCTGTCATGTTCCAGCCAGACCTCTTCTCTTTACTCTTTCTGATATCTCCTTTGAGCCTCACACTTGACTCCCTGTTGTTGAGGATCTCAATCTTCAGTAACCTCCTGTATCCCCTGTGTACCTGCCAATCTAGTTTAGAATGTAGAACATAGAAAAGTATAGCACAGATGTTGTGCTGAGGATTATTCCTAATCTAAAATAAAATAACCTAACCTACGCACCCCTCAATTCACTGCTGTCCATGTGCATGTCCAGCAGTCATTTAAATGTCCCTAATGACTCTGCTTCTTTATTTGGAAAAGGAGTTTGGACTTGTAATGGGTCACCTTTTCTTCCACGTACATTTAAAACAGCAGAAAGCTACTGTGTGGAGAGAGGGTTCCATCAGAAAACCATTGAACAGCTGCAGATCAAATAAACAGCCAAGGTAATAAGCAACTATGCCTTTAAATCAGGAGAAGCACATTCCCCTCCTCACCATTCCCAATCCTCATCAAATCTGCTTCAACTTCAACTTCACCTGCAAAACCTTCATGGAAATTTGACTACAAGAAACCTCACAGTTTGCTTAGAATCCTCAGCTTTCCAAGATCTTTATTTCAACTAAAGCGTCCACTCACCTAAGAAATTAGATACATGCCACCTAAAGAGACTGAGATAATCATAAATCAAAATTACATTATTTTACCTGCATCTGTATCTAATCTTTGAGCACATCATAATCATTCTGAAATGGATAAGTGAGACATTGAGTTTTAGATGTCCAGGGCAAGTGTGCAATTATAAATAGTCTGGCTTTGTTTTAAAAAGAGACTCACAAAAAACTGAAATTAATTAAGTGTGGCAATCTGTCTGAGGCTAAATAAACACACAATACTTGCATACGAGCATTGATTATGAGCAGGAAAAGTCCGTGAATTCTGTCCGTGGCACTTTTTAATGGGCACACCTTTGACCAGGGGAAAGTGAGGACTGCAGATGCCAGAGATCAGTGTTGAGGAGTGGGGTGTTGGAAAAGCACAACAGGTCAGGCAGCATCTGAGGAGCAGGAGAGCTTATGATCAAAACGTCAATTCTCCTGTTCCTTGGATGCTGCCTGACCGGCTTTTCCAATACCACACTCTTCAACACCTCTGACCAGGCCAAGCCACAGTGATGCAGACAGTGTTTTCAGACTCAGAACTTGGTGTGGCAATACTCCCATGCAACATGCTGCCAAAGCATGAGATCTCATTTCTTAGCAGGGTTTGAATATGTTGGCTGTCCCAATCTGTCTCCCCCAAGACTAACAGGAGACAGGGAGGAGTCCACCTAAGGAAATGGAGAAGGAAGAGACCTCAGAACTTATATGGTCACTTCTTTCCTACGCACCCTTCATAGTGCTCAGTGGGTCCATGACATTATTAGAGAGGGAGAGAGCGATATAGGGTAAAGTGCACATAACATCAGGGCAAGAGTGTACAGGGAAGACGATCAGAATTGGCCAGACCCTTCACCTGCCTGGAGGATGGAGGACAGGCACAGCCCTGCTCAACAGGATGTTGATGCAGAGTCTCAGGAGCTACATGTCAGGCCGAAGAACAGGCGTGGCACACACACTCAGGAGTCAGAGCTGCCTGCGGCAGTGCAGGATCATGAGAATGAAGGGGCCGGTCCATCTCGTGTATTCCACAAGGTTCAACGCTTCAAGTGCAGGAGCTACACCACTGAGAGAGTGATTACTCTCCATGAAGAACCGTATGCAACTTACTCAGAGGGGGTGCAGGAGCAACCCTCCCACCAGTGGCACAGAGAGGTAAAGGGTGGATGCCAGCTATGTCCCAGCTGATTGGTCCCCTTCCAGGATCAAGGGCATTTTCCAAGGGAAGGGTTTGCAGCAGGTAGTCCTGGAATCCACCTTTCATGGGGCTCCCTCATGATCCACCTCAGTGGCTCCTCCAGAAGTGGATCATCTGTAGAGTTAGGCCCTGTGACAGAGGCTGCTCTGGCAAAGGGGTACCTGTGCAACAGCCTTTGTAAGTAAGCTGTACCCTCGGCCCCATCATCCCCCTGGATGAGACCTTGTGGGGGGCACTTGTAAACCGTTTGCTTGCACTTCTTTCCCTGCCCCAGGGGGAGAATCTCATAGGGATGATCTTGAATGCAGGTTATTGCATCAGGAAAGTCTCTTTGTGGGTCAATTCTGAGACATTGCACTGGCCTAGAACCACTGCAACGCAGGATCCTGTTCAATTCCAGCATCTAAATTCCACTGGCTGCCCTAGTAAGATTTGAACTCTTACCCCCAGGGCATTTGCCTGGCCCTCTGGTTTACCAGACCAATGTCATTACTACTCTGCCATCACATCTTCTAGAATCAGCTCAGAGTGGCAAAGCAGGAATGACGTTCGGTGAGTCTGGCACCTTAGATCACTCAGTTATCCTGACAAATCGTCAATGAGCATTGATATCCAACTCAAGCTCCCCCCTCGTCTGGAACTTGTGTTGCATTTTCCTCTCTGCATGTCTCAGTATTTCAGATATTTTCTCTTTTTGAAAGTGTAATACTTTTAATTAATATTTTTTAATTAATAAAGCAAACTCTTGCTTAAAAAAACAAGCTCATTAAGTGGCTTTACTGGCTTAGTTCTTTTGGGAGAGTGTTTTAAAAACTTGAGGCTGGATATTGTGTGTCCCGCTGGTGTGTTTTCAGTGGTCACACAAAAGAGAGTGGCTGCCTCCAGCCAGCCCAAGCTTACCACCAGAATCTAGGGGAATGGGGCAGGTGCCAAGGCCACCCACTGTAACACCGAAATAATCAATGGTCAATGCTCAGAGGACAGTTGGTTTTTCATGCACCACATGTATCTGAGCTGCGAGAGTGGCTGGAAACTGGTGAAAGGTAAATACATTTGGAAGGTTACAGTGCCATCTAGTGATAGACCCGTGTAAATGCAAGGAGGCAAAACAAGTACCTTTTTCTTCAGGGGAACAAAATCATCTGACACTGTTTTCACTGATAATTATTTAAAGAATTGTTATGATGATGCTGCTCCTTTAACAATGTTAGGTTGTCCTTGGTTTTTGTTTTAGGAGGCCGTAAAGACGCAAGTTTTGAAATGTCTGGGTTAATCTACTTGGGGAAGCTTTTAAGGTTAAAAAAAACATTTGTACAATGAAAGGGGAGTTTGCCCGAAACGTCGATTTCGCTGCTCCTTGGATACTGCCTGAACTGCTGTGCTCTTCCAGTGCCATTAATCCAGAGTGGCCAGTTCTCCAGTCTGGTTTGCTTTGGTTTTAGCTGTTCAGAGAAAGCAGTCAGTCAGTTTTGAGGCTACTGGTCAAAGAAACAGCTCTATGGGAGAAGGTGTTCCATGCTGAACATCTCTGTCATCTCTCTCTCTCTCTTCTGTAGGACCCTGTGTTTGATTTTACCTTTTTTGTCAAAGGGTCTTTATGGGGATTGTTGCAAGTATTTGGAACAGCATCATTAAATTGGGATAATCTGTTGGGTTTTTGGATAGCTTAGGTTATTCTATTTTATGTTCTTTTTTGTTTGTGCTTCAGTCAGTAATAGAATCATAGAATCCCTACAGTGTGGAAACAGGCCCTTCAGCCCAGCATGTCCACACTGACCCTCCGAAGAGTAACCCACCCAGACCCATTCCCCTAGCCTATTACTCTACATTTCCCTTGACTAATGCCCCTAATCTACACATCCCTGCACGCTATCAGCAATTTAGCATGGCCAATTCACCTAACCTGCTCATCTTTGGATTGTGGAAGGAAACTGGAGCACCCAGAGGAAACTCACACAGATGCAGGGAGAATGTGCAAACTCCACACAGACAGACGCCTGAGGCTGGAATCAAACCCAGGTCCCTGGCGCTGTGAGGCTGCAGTGCTAACCACTGAGCCACTGTGTCACCCTTGCAAATAAATTCTATTTTGTTTAAAACTAAGTGGTTTGCCCAGCTGCATCACTCCTGGAGTATCCACGTTACACCTGCTTAAAACAATGAGCAAAGTTAGGGTCCAGGCTACTTTCTTGAAATGTTTTGAAGGGTGTCTGGCCTAGTCCATAACACCGTGCACACACCACCTGTGTACACGGGTATGAAATGAGCCATAGATCAGGGTAAGCTATGGTGCCCCGAACAGTAACGTCCATCATCCATTTATGAGTAAAGACACTTGGATGTCCATTCAATTATACCATCACTATCAGAGTCAAGATTAGAGTGGTGCTGGAAAAGCACAGCAGGTCAGGCAGCATCCGAGGAGCAGGAAAATCAACATTTTGGGCAGGAGCCCTTCTTCATTCCTGATGTAGGGCTCCTGCCTGAAACGTTGATTTTCCTGTTGCTGGGATGCTGCCTGACCTGCTATGCTTTTCCAGCACCACTCTAATCTTGACTCTAATCTCCAGCATCTGCAGTCCTCACTTTCGCCTATACTGTCACTATCTCAGGGGAGATGGACATGAGATGAAATCATCATTCGTCAAAATTATTTAATTTAAAACCATAAAATGAATTTATGTAAGTTATAATAACTACCCAATTTTATTTTAGTCTAGTACTTTGTGAAACCCTGGCTGAACTTTCCAATCACAGGATAGTTATTTTTTGCAATACAGACTGGCATTGTGCATCAGGACTCCGTGGAACAGTAGCAGTTTCTGAGGAAATTGTATAGGAAATTGAAGATTCTGATGGACATTTCTCCTGAGCCTCAAATCTTCTGAAAGTATCCATTTAAATCAGGGAATTTGGGTGTTCGACTTCAGTTAATGGTTACCCAGGCAATGTCAATCAATTAAAAATCTCATCCAGCTCCTGGGTAACTATCAAATTGATACCCAACTTATCATTTATTACTCCTACCCCCTCACCTCAACCACACATCCCCCCCAGACGTTGTACATCCTGTGATCTGACAACTTCCTTCAGATATGACTCCTCTCTGGAACCCAGCATCAGCCCTTCCCCAGGGACTGACTGGCCTCCCCTGCCAATCAAATGACACTCCCTTCTCTCCCCAGGACACAACACTAACTCACCTCCATACCTCTACTGCCAGACCTGATGCCTCAATACTCAGCTCCCCCACTACCCCCCCAATGACCTGATACCACCTAGGACCCAACAATCCCCCAGCTTCCTGCCGAGTTACATAGTCTGACTTGCTCTGTACACACAACCACTTACCCAGCACCTTTCTCACTTTGTGCCATGATACTCACTCACCTGTCAGCTTGGCATCCTATCCACTGGTAGGTACCTGGCACCCTACTTAACTGGCACCCTACTTGCCTGGTGTCCTGGACCTTACCCATCTGGCAGCATACCAGCCTGGCCCCCTTCCTGCCTTACACCCCAATCTCATATTTTCCTGATATATTTACTCTTTCACAGGAGCTATTGGACATTTAGATCATAGAAAATGACAACTACTGTCATGACAAAGAGGTCAAAGCTTGCTTTCCCCAACTATCCCTTATTATGTGGACACAGTTGGATTGAAAATGTGCATCACATCCTCAGAATTTCCTGTGAAAAAATAGGTTTGGAATGACAATCTGACCATGATTGCCACTCCTCAGAAAATCTGGCCCTGTATTTGGATTTAATTTTCTGTTGAAATGAGGACACTTGTCGTATGGGATAACATCTTCTGTGTAAAAACCGAGAGAACTGCGGATACTGTAAATCAGAACTAAAACAAGTTGCTGGAAAAGCTCAGCAAACTGGCAGCATCTGTGAAGAGAAATCAGAGTTAGTGTTTTGTGTCTGATGACCCTTTGTCAGAACTCAGCATCTTCAGAGTGACCTATAAACAAATTTTAGTCTGGAATATTGTTTTGAGATGGGTTTAGTTGAACCGTAATCCAAGAAATAATGGACTACACTCCGTGTGAAAAACTAGAATCACGCTTACCTTTAAAGCTCTATCTCCCTGAAATTGCATTTCAAGGTAATATTGTTGTCAGAAATAACTGTTCATTGGCATTTGCTAAAAATGCATTAATTTATTAGTGGTCTTAGCCAGCATTGGTTGTATCTGTAATTGCTCTGGAAAAGGTGATCCCTGAAGAAGGTGATAAATGTGAAGAAAATGTTTGGAATTTTGTCACAATTTTAATCAGTTCCTAACTTCAGATTTTTCTGAGACCTTTGTGTCTAATTTTGTTGTTGTTTTTGCAGGAATTCTTCCCAATAAGGCAGAACTTCTCATAGATTCAGACATGGACCGAGAGCTGGAGAAAGTGTATGTGAAAGAACAGTAAACACGTGATGATATGATAATTGTAGCTTTCTTGTCTGATTAACACTGATTTTCTTCTCACCTTGGAATGATTTTCCAAATGTTTGTTTGCACTTATATCAAGATCAGCTTTCCTTTTCCCTCAACTCCAGTATAAATCGAGTGATATATTTTCCATGCAAGTTGATCTCAGCTGAACTCGAAATATTTTCCAGTTTAGCTAATTATTTTGCATTGAGTGAATACTTGGCTAAACTACAGACTTGGACTTGGTGTTTGCACCTATGGGGATAATAAGTTTGTTTTCTGAAAAGTACACTTTAGCCACGGAATTTGCAAACGAACTTTGCATAATATTCAAGGACTCTGATCTAGTCATTCCCTATCTCTGTACCAAGTTTTGTTGAAACCAGGCTGTTTATAACTAATGCTTATAAACAGGGGAAAAAACTATATCTGCTTACTTTAGTGGTGGACGTAATTACAGGTTATGCTTATAATATGCATTTAATGTCAAGTATAGAATTTGAGGGATTTTATAAGATGTTCAGCCCTATGTTACATTATGGGGTTAGAGATTTACCAGATGGCTTTGTTCTTTTGAATCTTTGTAGTGCTTGCCCTAAACCTTAATGCATCCTTCAGCCCATAGCACCGAGCCTTGGAATGTGCCTATCGCGACAGCAAGTTGTGTGCTTCAACCTACAGGATGTAAAAACGGATGTATATCTTTTACCAATAACTGCTGTTTCTGCCCATACTATACATTACAGTTCTACTGTCTTCACTCTCAGCTTCCCAATGTTGCTGATGTTTTATACCCTATCAGTTTTAAAATTTGTATTTATTTCTATTTGTATTTCAATCAGTAATGTACCTTGACTCCAAGGATGCAAAACTGCCAAGTACATCAAGAAGTGATATATTTTTTAGCATTAAATGAAATAGCAGGTTCAAAATGTAGTGCTGTGCTCCACATTGACAAACTGTTGTTTACAAACATTGCTTGGCTTCAAGAGAAAGCAAGGTTCTGTGACTGCTGGAAATCAGAAATAATGATAAAGGAAAGTTTAGAAAAATTCAGCAGGTCAGGCAGCATCAGTGGAGAGAAAGCAGGAACCAGGTTCTGGTGTAAGGCCATCGACTTCAAGTGTTCATTCTGTTTCTTACCACCGATGCTGCCTGACCGGCTGAGTTTTTCCAGCTTTCTTTATTCTTATTGCTAGGTCTTCGCCTTGGACTTGGTGAATTGGAAGTTTTTCCCCTCAGAGTTAGAAAGGCATAAATTCAAGCCCAATCCAGGAACGTAATTACAAGTTGGCACGAGTGGCAAAGGGAGTGCCATATTGCATTGTTCAAGTGAAACCGAGAGCCAATTCACTCTCTGATGTGGGCAGGAATGATCTTCTGCACTATTCAAAAAGGAGCAAGGGGATTCTCTTGGTTGACTTCTCCATTCTCCATTTTGGAAACAGTGATCACAACTCCTTAAATTTTAAGATAGCAATGAACAAGGATTAGTCAGGACATTGTCATGGGCGGCACTGTGGCTCAGTGGTTAGCACTGCTGTCTCACAGCACCAAGGACTTGGGTTCAATTCCAGTCTCGGGTGACTGTCTGTGTGGAGTTTGTGTATTCTCCTCGTGTCTGCGTGGGTTTTCTCGGGGTGCTCCAGTTTCCTCCCACAATCCAAAGGTGAGCAGGTTAGGTGAATTGGCCATGCTAAATTGCCCGTAGTGTTCAGGGATGTAGAACATAGAAAAGTACAGCACAGAACCGGCCCTTTGACCTATGATGTTGTGCCGAGGGTTAATCCTAATGTAAAGTAAAATAACCCTACCCACGCACCCTTCAATTCACTGCTGTCCATGTGCATGTCCATCAGGCGCTTAAATGTCCCTAATGACTCTGCTTCTACCACCACCGCTGGCAATGCAATCCATACATTTACAACTCTCTGTGTAACAAACCTACCTCTGACGTCTCCTCTATATCTTCCTCCTAATATCTTAAAACTATAAACCCTCGTGCCAGTCAATCCTGCCCTGGGGAAAAGTCTCTAGCTATTGACTCTATCCATGCCTCTTATTACCTTGTGCACCTCGATCAGGTCACCTCTCTTCCTCCTTCTCTCCAGAGAAAAAAGTCCAAGCTACGTCAACCTCTCTTCATAAGACAAGCCTTTCAGTCCAGACAGCATCCTGGTAAACCTTCTTTGCACCCTCTCCGAAGCCACTGTATCTTTCCTATAGTAGGGCAACCGGAACTGGACACAATATTCCAAGTGTGGCCTCACCAGGGACTTATAGAGCTATAACAAAACCTCACAGTTCTTAAACTTGATCCCCCTGTAAATGAAAGCCAAAACACCATATGCTTTCTTAACAACCCTATCCACTTGGGTTGCAACTTTGAGGGATCTATGTACTTGAACACCAAGATCCCTCTTTAATCCTATATTCAGCATTCAAGTTCGACCTTCCAAAATGCATCACTTCGCATTTATCCAGTTTGAACTCCATCTGCCATTTTTTAGCCCAGCTCTGCATCCTGTCTATGTCGTGCTGCAGCCTGCAATACCTCTTAATACTATCAACAGCACCTTCAACCTTTGTGTCATCTGCAAATTTACTAACCCACCCCTCAATCTCCTCATCCAAGTCATTTATAAAAACTACAGAGAACAGAGGCCCAAGAACAGAGCCCTGCGGGCCACCACTCAACACTGACCTCCAGGCAGAATACTTTCCATCCACAACCATTCTCTGCTTTCTGTCAGCCAACAGAACCCGGGTTGCCAAACCTCCTTGTATCCCATATCTCCTGACTTTATGAATAAGCCTACCATGGGGAACCTTATCAAATGCCTTGCTGAAGTCCATATACACCACATCTATTGCTTGACCTTCATTGACCTGTCTTGTCACTTCCTTGAGGAACTCAATAAGATTAGTTAGGCACAACCTGCCCCTCACTAAGCCATGCTGAACTGCCTTTAATCACGCTATGCTTTCCAAACAGCCATAAATCATATCCCTCAGAATTCTTTCCAAAACCTTGCTGACCACAGACGTAAGACTGATTGGTCTGTAATTGCCAGGGATTTCCCTATTACCTTTCTTGAAAAGAGGAACAACATTGGCCTCCTTCCAATTCTCTGGTATGACTCCTGTGGAGAGTGAGGAAGCAAAAATCTTCACCAGCAGCTTAGCAACCTCCTTTCTCACTTCCCGGAGCAACCTAGGATAGATCTGGTCTGGCCCTGGAAACCTATCAATCTTAATGTTCGCCAAAATTTCCAGCACATCAATTTCATCAATCTTGATCTGTTCAATCAATATCCCAGCCCCTCAAAGTTCTCATTCACAACAAGGTCCCTTTCCTTAATGAAAACCAAAGCAAAGAACTCATTTAGGCCTTCTCCCATCTGCTCAGACTCCATGCACAAGTTCCCTATGCTATCCCTGATCGGCCCAACCTTCTCTCTGATCATTCTCTTATTCCTCATGTATGAGTAAAATGCCTTTGGGTTCTCCCTAATCCTTCCTGCCAAACCGTTCACATGACCCCTCCTGGCTCTCCTCAGTCCATTTCTGAGCTCCTTTCTAGCAAGCCTGTAATCCTGTAAAAATGTGCTGAATCCTTGCTACCTCCACCTCACATAAGCTGCCTTCTTCCTTTTGACGAGAAGCTCCTCTGTCCTCGTCATCCATGGCTCCTTAATCTTACCCCTTCTTGCCTGTCTCAGAGGAACAAATTGCAACAACTACTCCTTAAACAGTCTTCACATGTCTGTTGTGCCCTTTCTATGGAACAATTGCTCCCAGTCTGTACTTCCCAACTCCTGTCTGATAGCGTCATAATTTCCTTTTCCCCAATTAAATATCTTCCCTTGGTAACTGCTCCTTTCCCTCTCCAAGGCAATGGTAAATGTGAGGCAGTTGTGGTCACTGTCACCAAAATGTTTCCCACCGCGAGATTTGACACCTGTGCTGGGTCATTGCTGAGCACCAAATCCAAAATGGCCTCCCCCCTCATCCGTTTGTCAACATACTGAGTAAGGGAACCCTCCTGAACACACCTAATAAAAACAGCTCCATCCAAACCATCTGCACTAAGGAGGTTCCAGTCGTTATTGGGAAATTTGAAGTCACCCATAACAACAACCCTGCTACATCTGCATTTTCCAGAATCTGCCGGCTTATCAGTTCTTCAATCTCTCGACTAGTCTGTAGAAAACCCCCAATGAGGTGGCTGTTCCCTTGCTGTTCCTAACTTCCACCCATACTGACTCAGTAGACAAACCTTCCTCAACAACCTTCGTTCCTGTAGCTGTGATGCACTCTCTGATTAGCAATGTGACATCCCCTTCTCTTTTTCCACCCTCCCTGTTCTTTTTAAATGTTCTAAACACTGGAACATCTAGCAACCATTCCTACGTCTGTGAAACCCACATCTCCACATCTCCATTATGGCCGCAACATCATAGTTCCAAGTACTGATCCATGTCTAAGTTCATCACTCTTATTTCAGACACTCCTTGCGTTAAAGCAGACACACTAACCGATCCCTTTGTTTCATCCCGTGAGAAACCTTCCCAATAGATTCACTGCATCCTGTCACTGCCCCATCTACAATTGTCCCCCTCTCAGATGTGTAGCTCTGATTCCCACCCCTTTGCCAAACTAGTTTAAACCCTCCTGATACACACAAGCAAATCTCTCACCCAGGACATTTGTGCCCCTCCAGTTCAAGTGCAACCCGTCCAGCTTCCCCAGAAGATATCCCAATGGTCTAGATATCTGAAGCCCTCCCTCCTGCACCTGCCTCGCAGCCACGTGTTAAGCTGCATTCGCTGACTGTTCCTCATCTCACTATCTCGTGGCACCGGTAGCAAACCTGAGAGCACTACTCTACTCGTCCTGCTCTTCAGCTTCCAACCTAGCTCACTGTAGTCACTTTTCAGATCTCAATCTCTTTCCTGGCTATGTCGTTGGTGCCAGTATGTAACATGATTTCTGGCTGCTCACCCTTCCTCTTCAGAATCCTGTAAACCCAATCGGCGACATCCCAGACCCTGGCACCAGGGAGGCAACATACCTTCAGGGAGTCCCGTTCCTGACCACAAACTCTCCTGTCAATCCGTTTAACTATTGAGTCCCCTACCACTAGCGCTTTTCTATTCTCCCCCCTTCCCTTCTGAGCCACAGTGCCAGACTCAGTGCCAGAGACCTGACAACTGTAGGCCGTCCCCACCAGCAGTATCCAAAATGGTATATTTATTAATGAGAGGAACAGCCACAGGGGATCCCTGCCCTATCTGTTTGTTCCTTTTCCTCCCCCTGACAGTAACCCAGCTGTCCTTATCCTGTGTCTGAGGAGTGACCACTTCCCTGTACATCCTCTCAATTTCTCCCTCAGCTTCCCGGAGTTCATCCAGTTCATCCAGCTCCAGCTCCAGGTTAGGTGTGTTAATCAGGGGAAATGTAGAGTAATAGGGTAGGGGAATGGGTCTGGGTGGGATACTCTTCAGATGGTCAGTGTGGACTTGTTGGGCCGAAGGGCCTGTTTCCGCACTGTCAGGCTTCTATGATTCTTGTGGCAAGGTACTAATTTGGGGGAGGGCAAATTATGTCAGTATTAGGCAAGAGCTCGGGAGAGTTAGTTGGAGCAGCTGTCATCAGGCAAGGCCACATTTAACATGTGGGAATTGTGTAAAGATCTACTGATGAGAGTTCAGGACTGGCATGTCCCAGTAAGGAGGAAGGACAAGGATGGCACGGTAAGGCACCCTTGGATAATGAGGGAGGATATGAAAAGGAAAAAAATAATCATATAGAGTCATACAGATGTACAGCATGGAAACAGACCCTTTGGTCCAACCTGTCCATGCCGACCAGGTATCCCAACCCAATCTAGTCCCACCTGCCAGCACCCAGCCCATATCCCTCCAAACCCTTCCTATTCATATACCCATCCAAATGCCTCTTAAATGTTGCAATTGTACCAGCCTCCACCACTTCCTCTGGCAGCTCATTCCATACACGTACCACCCTCTGTGTGAAAAAGTTACCCCTTAGATCTCTTTTATATCTTTCCTCTCTCATCCTAAACCTCTGCCCTCTAGTTCTGGACTCCCTGACCCCAGGGAAAAGACTTTGTCTATTTACTCTATCCATGCCCCTCATAATTTTGTAACATCAGACAAGGCCTGTGGGGAATATAAATAAAGAAGGGAATTAGGAGAATAAGGAGGGACCATGAAATAACCATGGCAAGTAGGGCTAAAGAGAGACCCAAGGCATGCCATAGATACATTAAAAACAAAAGGCTAACTAGGGAGAGGATAGGACTACTCAAATATAAAGATAGGAACTTGTGCCTGGAGGCAGAGGATGGGTGAGATTCTAAATGAGTACTTTGCGTCGGTATTCACCCAGGTGAAGGACACGGAGAGTAGTGAGATTTCTGCAGAGCATGCTAATATGCTGGGCATTTTGAGATCAAGGAAGAAGTGTTGTTGGATCTGTTGAAGAGCATTAAGGTTGATAAGTCCTCAGGGCCCGATGGTATCTATCCAAGGTTATTGAGAGAGGGAAGAGAGGAGATTGCTGGGGCCTTGACCAAGATCTTTCTATCCCCACCAGCCACTAGAAGGGTCCCAGAGGACTGACTGATAGCTAATGTTATTCCTCTGTTCGAGAAGGGAAATAAGGATGATCCAGGAAATTACAGACCGGTGTGTGTGTCTCTTCAGTAGCTGGGAAGTTATTGGAGAGAATTCTTAAGGATAGGATTTGCACACATTTGAAAAAGCATGGCCTAATTAGGAACGGTCAACAAGGCTTTGTGTAGGGCAGGTCATTTCTTACTAACTTGTTTGAATTTTTTGAGGAGGTGATCGATGAGGGGAGAGCAGTGTAAGTTTTCGACGTAGATCGTAGTAACGTTTTCGACAAGCTCCCTCATGGTAGGCTTAGCAGAAGATTAAGATGTGTGGGATTCACGGTAGCTTAGCCGCTTGGATTCAGAATTGGCTTGACCATAGAAGGAAAAGGGTATTGGTGGAAGAGTGTTTTTCAGGCTAGAGGCCAGTGACTAGTGTATTCTGCAGGAGTCGTACTGCGACCTCTGCTGTTTGTGATTTATATAAATGACTCAGATTAAAACATAATGTTAGTATATTTACAGGTGACACAAAGATCAGTGGCATTGTGGATAGTGTAGGAGGTTGTCAAAGATACATCAGGATATAGATCAGTTGCAGATTTGGACCGAGAAATGGCAGGTGGAGTTTAATCCGGGTATGTGTGAGGTGCTACACTTTGGGAGATCAAATGTTAAGGAAAAATATACAGTTAATGGCAGGATCCTGAACAGCATTGATGTACAGAGGGAACTTGGGGTTCATATCCAACGCTCCCTGAAAGTGGCCACACAAGTAGATGGGGTGGTAAAGAAGGCATATGGCATGCTTGCCTTTATCAATTGAGGAATTGAGTACAAGTGTCAGGATGTCATATTGCAGCCTTATAAGACTTTGGTTAGGCCACACTTACAGTATTACAGTATTACAGTTGAATTCTGGTCACCTCATTCCAGGAAGGAGGTGGAGGTTTTGGAGAGGGTGCAGAAGAGGTTTATCAGGATGCTGCCTAGTTTAAAGGATATGAGCTATTAGGAGAAACTAGAAAAACTCGGGCTGTTTTCTCTGGAGTGATGGAGGCTGAGGGGAAACTTGATAGAAGTCTATAAAATTAAGAGTTCACAGATAGGGTTGACAGTCAGAATCTTTTTATCCAAAGCTAAAATGTCTAAAACTAGGGGACATGCATTTAAGGTGAGGGGGTAGTTTCAAAGGAGACATAAAGGGCAAGTTTTTTACACAGAGTTTGCGATGTACTGCCATGGGTGGTGAAGGCAAATACGATGGGACATTTAAGGGGCTTTTAGATAAATGCATGAATATGCAAAGGATGGAGGGATATGAGGAGAAAGTGAGGACTGCAGATGCTGGAGATCAGAGCTGAAAATGTGTTGCTGGAAAAGCGCAGCAGGTCAGGCAGCATCCAAGGAACAGGAGAATCGACGTTTCGGGCATAAGGCGTTCTTCAGGAGGGATATGAACCAAGGGCAGGCAGAAAGGATTTGTTAAATGTGGTGTCATGTTCAGCACAACATCGTGGACTGGAGGGCCCATTCCTGTGCTATACTGTTCCATGTTTGATGTTCTAAAAGTTGATAAAATGTGATGTAACATGGTTGCCTGTAATTCCCCATGCATTTAAGCCTATGAGAGAAATCTAAAGGTGATTGCAGGTTTTGCAGTGCTGATTGTCTTGTTAAATCTGCAACGGAACAGTGTGACATGCCTTATGCGTAGGTATTCAATTGCTGGATTAATAATTGCCTTAATTCACCACATTTTAATAATTTTCAATGAGAACAATTTGGTGATTTCATCTTACAATCAAAGTATGGAAATAAAACTTGTCAGACCCCACTCATGTAACTCTTCATGGTTCAACTTTATGCCCCATACCTGGGCTGGACAGGCAAGATACAGGGATCAGTAAAGATATTTTTCACAGGATATTTTATTGCAAATGTTTAATCTCTGTGTTTATGTCTGTTGGTAGGATTGAACACATGCTCAGTAATCAAACCTCCAATGCTCCTACACAGAAGGAACCAACCAAAAAAGTTAGTCATCGCAAGACTCTCACTCAGCGCAAGAAAGTGGACATTGAGAGTGATGGCTCAACTGAAGAAACTGATTCCTCTGAAAATTAACTCACCATCTCTGGTCGATATTAAGTCCTATGGTCAAAAGGTTATCTTTAGCCTTTCTCTTATTTGTTAAAATGTTTGAAGAGTTAGCGATGTTTGAGAAGATTTGTAGTTCAGGTTGATGATAAGTCTATAAGTTAGCTCGTTGAGCTTGAAGGTTTGTTTTCAGACGTTTCATCATCATACTAGATAACATCATCAGGGAGAGTTTCCAGTGAAGCACTGATGGTATGTCCCACCTCTTTATACCACCAGCTCTTCACAGAGACTTTCACTGATGATGTTACCTAGTATGATGACGAAATGTCTGAAATCAAGCCTTCAAACTCAGTGAGCTAACTTACAGACTTATGTTTGAAGAGTCTTTCAGAGTTGCCATCATTTCATCTCAATTAAGATCTTGTGTTGAACTCAAATTAAAGTATTAAGATGAAAATTATCTATTCTGCAGCTTGTAATAAACTGATTTAGAGTTTTCTCAACAGGGTTCCAATTGGGAGTACAACTGCATCACAGAAATTGCCCAGAAGAAAATACTGTTTAATGAATCCTTCAGGTTGGCTTGTTTGGGAAATTGGTCATGATAATTTAGTTGTGTGATAATGCAATTTGTAGTATTTATAAAAAAGGTGGCATTCATTAGGACAGGTGCAAGAATGCCACATTTCGCAGGGAGCATTTATACTGCAAGAGGAAAAGCTGCTGATTGGTTGGTAAATCAATTTTGATTGGTAAAGCATTGTCATAGAGAATGCGCAAGACAACTATTGCCTCCCACATTTTTTTTTAGGTTTTTGCTTTAGCTTCCAAGGGATTCATTTTCTCATGGAGTATAAACTGTTGCTCTCTTTGAAATGGGGGATTTCAGTGGCCACCGTGAGGAGTGCAAGATGAAAAGCATCACTGCACTGCCTTTTCTCAGCAGTACTCCAGTCATGGTATTTCTTGGCTGAATGTAAAACTCATATTCTAAATATATATGCTAATCACAATCTATCTCGAAACAGAACTCAATTCAAAATGCCTCTGAGTACAGTAATAATACAGATCGATTGGACACTGTCTTACAGTCAAGGTACATTGTTGAAATCTCAATAAATTCTACTACTGTACTAATACAGCCAGCCTGTCAGATGGTGCTATCATTGGTTTTGGCAGTGATACTCTCCACAGTTGAATAAATTGCATGTTAAAAAAAAGTTATCTGGTGAAATGTGTAAGGATCCCTGATTGCAAGCAGTAATTATCACCCACAGATGCCAAAAATTGAACAGGTAGTGTTTAAAAACTGGAACATGTATTATCTGATGTCTACATAAACAAACTAACTGTTTCGCAAGTCTTACATGGTTCAAGTTCAATTTTGAAAACAAAAAGGCAAATGTATCTTTAGTTAAGCTTATGCTGCTCACTGTTGTGCTCTTCGTCAAATGTTGTGAAGAGAGTGTGGAAATTTCACATGGGTCATGCCAGTTGGCTGGAGAAATAAATTGGTCCCAGTGTACCGGGCTTGAAAAAGTCTACAGAGAAACAGAGGGGCATTCCTGGGAAGGTTTTGGTACAATACAAACCAAGTACATGTCCCTAAATGGCAAAAGCTGCACCCACGCACTTCATTCTGCATTCAAGATCAAATTGAGTTAGGACACAGCCTCATGTTAAAAGAAAAGGCTTACAGAAATCCAAGAAAAGCAGAAATTCAGCCTTTTGGGAGAGCTGTAACATTAATAAAGGACTCACACAAAAAATATGTTGCGAAAGGGAGTACCAACAGAAACATGCAAAGATTTAAAAGCCAACATACAGAAAGATGTTTTTATAATTATGTTAAGAGAAAGTGATTGGTAGGAGGGGGAATTGTGGGCTATTAGAAACAGATGTAGGTGATAGTACACGGAATAGTAAAGATACAATACAAAAAATTGACAGATTCATTAAATTAAACTTGTATTCATAGTGTAAGAAGAGCTATATATGGGAAGCCAAAAATATGACAGTAGGAGAAACCCTATTTGAGGGGCATGATATCCATGTGACCTGATTTTTGGACACAGCCTACAATTGGAATTGTGCACCCTTCAGAGTGTTGTGGGTAAGGCTCAAAATTTGTCTGCGTGCCTCATCTGAATGTTTTTTGTTCCATTTCACCAGCTCGGTTTTCTCTATCTCCATACTGCCAGTGAACTCTTTGTAGTGCAGGAGGCCTGGACAGTATTGCTGCATACCAAGGGTGACCTTACAGAAGTGCCTTACAAAAGTGATGCGGTGGTAAGTCTTGCAACAGCAGGGAGAGGGATCCAAACTGATGCAAGTACTATAATTGTAAGTGGGCCAGACAGAAACTATGGTCCCCTCGATCCTCAAGCATCACCCTCAAGAGGGAATAGAAACAGATGACCATGGAGGCTAAATCCCACAGCCTGGATTGGAAGGTTGACACCGTGGCTCAGTGGTTAGCACTGCTGCCTCACAGCACTAGGGAAACAACAAAGGCTGGAGATCACAATGGGTCAGTTAGCATCCATGGTGAGACATAAGCTAACATTTCGAGTCTAGATGACTTTTCATCAGAGCTTCAGTTCTAGTGAAGAATCATCTCGATTTGAAATGTTGGCTTGCTCTCTCTCCAGCATTATATATGAACAAACTGGACAGTTAATGTGCTGCCTCTTTGGAACATGTATATAGAATGTGAAAGGTTAAAAAAAGACATAGCCCTGATATATTTCTATCCAAATAATCATCCAACGTCCTCTTGAATGCCTCAGCTGAACTTGCCTCCACCACACCAGGCAATGCATTCTATATCCTAAGTAAAATAGTCAAGATGCCAGAGAAACAGGGAGCTACCATGTCATAGAGAGACACAACTCCATGGTGAATTTAACCAGAGAGTTACCATGCCTCAGGCAAGGCACAAGATAGGGAAGGTAGGGTCTTTATGCTAATGACTTGCTGTGTGAAAAAGGTTTTTTCTCACATCACCCTTGATTCCTTTGCACATCACTTTAAATCGACACCTACACATTCTGGTTCATTTCATGAGCAGTAACAGCTTCTCCCTATCTACTCTATCCAGCCTCCTCATGATTTTGAAAAAGTCTATCAAATCTCGCCTCGGCCTTCCTCTCTCCTAACAGAACAGTCCCAACTTTTTCAGTAATCCTCATAGCAGAAGTTCCTCATTCTTTGAACCATTCTTGTAAATCACATTCTCATACTCTGTCCTGCTGTCATTCCAGTGCTGGAACCCTCCGTAAGCCATGTTATAACTCATTGTACAGCTTCCCTTTAAGAAAGACAGCCTGCCTTTAAGAAAAACAGGGTTCCTGCTGCAGCATATGCTGTCAATACAAAGCTTTGCAGCTCCCCGCTGAGCCCAGACTCTTGGCAAAAGCACAGAGAACACTAACAACGCAGAACCCACTCATGCTCACAAAATGGTGTGGGATCAGCTAACGCAAACCTCAAAGAAAGACTGGCCACCAGTAGTGAGAAATTGGGGCAGATTAACTTTCAGCCTAAAATTTATCATTAAAACAAGCTCAAAAAAAGAATGCAAATATATAAATGGAATAGTGCAGCAAAAGCAATAACAGTGCAAAATGTTCTAAAACATACAACTGGCAAAAATCAGCTTCACATTACAAATTAAATGCTACTTAGCAATTTCAAATCAAACCCCCAAAACATGGAATTAGATATGATGTTAGAAGTTGACAAAAGAATGTATAATGATTAATTTGGATACAGCAACACAAATAAGGTCATATGAGGTTGTAATCAGAAGTCAATGCCAGGTTATAGTCCCAACACGTTTATTTGAAATCACAAGCTTTTGGAGCTTTGAAAGCTAGTGATTTTCAACTAAACCTGTTGGACTGTAACCTGGCATTGTGTGTATTCTGATTTTGTCCAGCCCAGTCCACCAGCACCTCCACATTATATGTGAGGATATAGCATAGGGTTAAATTGCAACAACATTCGATAACTTGGAGCAAATACCCCAATGAAGAAAATGCACTGATATCACATTTGAAGTGCACCACGATCCTGTTGCCCAGTGCTTCGAAGAGACACTTCAAGGTTCAGCATGACATTGGAGTTGGAATAGTTGCATCAGAATCTGTTTTAAAGATTGACTTCCTCAGAGTACCGCCAGATTGGAACTGATAAACACAACACTGCAGTGACTTATGCAAATGATTACGGCTTGCACTGTGGGAAAAGTACAAACTGAGCATGGTCGACTGAACATAATTGTAGTCATAAAGAGAATTGGTTAGTTAATGAAACACATTAGAATGTACACCCTTCAAGATGCACGTGTACACTGCAAATGTACACTGCTGATGTAAAGTATCTCAGTGAACTATTCAAAGGCAAAGAGGGTGATATCCTGGCTAATATTTATCTCTCAATAGAAAACAATTGTTATCTTTAATTTCTGTTTTTGAAATGTTGCTGTGTGCAATTTGACTGTTGCTTTGCTTACATAAGAATAGGAGAATGTGATGATTGATGAAGGGCTTATGCCCAAAACATCAATTCTCCTGCTCCCCGGATGCTGCCTGACCTGCTCTGCTCTTCCAGCACCATACTTTCGATTCTAACATAAGAGTAGTGTTTAGGCTAACTACACCGAAACATATTTCCAAGTGAGAATATTGAGTGGCTTGGAAGGGAACTTGTTCTCCTATATTTGCTGCCCTTGTCATTCTGGGGTGGTAGTGATTATGAGTCTGGAAGGTGCTGTCTTAGGATTGAGCGTCAGTGGTGTAGGGACTGAATGTTTATGAAAATGGTGCCAATCAAGTGGCTGCTTTGTCTTGGATGGTGTCAAACGTCTTAGCTGTTATTGCAGCTGCATTCATCCAGACATATTCTATTACACGAATAATGTGTGCCTTGCCTATGATGGTCAGTTTTCAGGTGATTAACTCACTGCAGCATTCCTGGCTTCTGACCTGCTCTCATAGCCACTACATTTATATGGCTAGGCCAGTTCAGTTTCTGGCTATTGTTAACCCCCAGGATTTTGTCTCTTTTTGGAGATGGTCATTGCCTGCCATTTGTGTCAAGCAATGTTACTTGCCACTTTTAAACCAAAGCCTGGAAACTGTTCGTGTCTTGTTATGTTTGAATATGGACTGTTTCAGTATCTGAGGAGTCAAGAATGATACTGAACATTGTGAAATGAGCAGTGAAGATCTCCACTTCTGACCTTGTGACGGAGTAGCTGAAGGTGGTTGCACCGTGGACACTATCCTGATTAACTCCAGCAGAGATGCCCTGGAGCTGGGGTGACTGACTTCCTACAACCACAACCATCTTCCTTTGTGCTAGATATGACTCCAACCGGCAGAGAGTTTTCCCCCCAATTCCCATTGATTCTAGTTTTGCAAGATGCCACACTCAGTCAAATGCATCATTCTCACCTCACCTCTGGAATTCAGCTCTTTTGTCAATGTTTGAACCTCGGCTGTAATGAGGTCATTAATATTTGTTCCATCACAGCATGGTCAGTATACCCACAATACATGGACAGCAACAGTTCAAGAAGGCAGGTCATCAGCATCTTAAGGACAACTGGGGACAGGCAATAAATGCTGAACCAGCTGGCAATGTCAACATCCCACAAGTGAATATCAAAAAAAAAAGGCTTTAACAGTAATTCTTTAGTTAAGAAGCACTAGGAGATGCCCCGGGGATGTATTGGGTGCTTTATAAATACACATTATTTTGCCTGAATATAATTTGTGCTTGCAGCTGTTTAGAAGGATAATTTCTGACAACTGTCAGGGAAAAAAAATGACTCTTCCCTCATCTTAATGAGCATTTTCAAATAAAAACTAATTTTGAAACCTCTAATTTGTTCCTGTGATTAACTGATTAACTGGTATCATTAAAATGTTTACAATTTTTCAGATAACAAGTGACTCAGCTCCATTTCCCAACAGTCAGAAGAATTCTGCACATGTCCCTCAACAGTTATTGACCTGTACCTGAAATGTCACAACTGCCCACTCACCTTCCATAATTCTGACAGACACCAGGGCTCCTTATGCTGAAGCAAAGGACTTGCCAGGGTTCCAATGCAGGCATCCCCATTGCAAAATAATGACAGCCTTGGACTATTTTCCAGGGATTTCCCCAAGTACAGCTAAATCCCATGCCTTCATCACATTGGATCGCATCCAGCAGTCTACCTCCAAACAGTGAACTTTTAAGTTTACTCAGAGTTGGAGTTTAAATAAATGTTTTTAGGGAAAATGTAAAATATATACTAATCACTGAGTTACAGTTAACATTTGCAATTACAAGAAAAAAAGAGACATTGCAGAAAACCAATCAATTCAAAATGAATTTGATTAAGGCAGTGATAAATCAAGGCAAACTCAATAACTCATTGGATATTGCATCAAGTTTATTAAAATTAGTTCAACTTATCATATGTAAATATTCCTGATGGATGGTTCAATACAAATTGTGCATACTCATATATTACTGATAATTCCAATCCTATTAAAATTTTAGGTTTTATCCTCTTAATAATCATTATGCTGGGTAATTAAAACTGTTCATCTTGATCTGAATGCAATTGTAGGCACTAGCTATTATTTATATATTTATAGATTTAAACAAATCACAATGTTCTGATATTCCATGACTTTACATATTGCTTTTTCTTCATTTATAGAGTCATAGAGATGCACTGCATGGAAACAGACCCTTCGGTCCAACTTGTCCATGCTGACCAGATATCCTAAATTAATCTAGTCCCATTTGCCAGCACCTGGCCACATCCCTCTAAACATTTCCTATTCACATATTCACCTATTCACAAATGCCTTTTAAATGTTGTAATTGTAGTAACCTCCACCACTTCCTCTAGCAGCTCATTCCATACACGTACCACCCTCTGTGTGAAAACGTTGCCCCTTAGGTCCCTTTTAAATCTTTCCCCCCTCACCCTAAACCTATGTCCTCTAGTTTTGGACTCCCCTACCACGGGAAAGAAATCTTGACTATTTCATGAGATGTGGGCATCTTTGATAAGTTCAGCATCTGTAACCCATCTCTAATCTGTTTCAGAAGGTACTTAAGATTGGATGTAACTAATTATCCTTCCTTAAAGGAAATCCTAGAACTAGATGGGGTTGTACAATTATTGAGCCTAGCTTTACATTTCACATTTACCAACTTATTTTCATAAAATCCCTACAATGTGGAAGCAGGCCATTCGACCCATCGAGTCTACACCAACCCTCCAAAAAGCATCCCACCCAGACCCACTCCCCTACATTTCCTATGGCTAGCCTACACAACCCTGGAGACCATGAGCAGTTTAGCTATGGCCAAGCCACCTAACCTGCACTTCTTTGGACTATACAGAAACAGAGAAAATGTGCAAAGTCCACACATATAGTCACCCGAGGCTGGAATCAAACCTGGGTCCCTAGCGCTGTGAGGCAGTGCTAACCACTGTACCACCATGTGGATTTGAGCCCCTGTCCTCAAAACATCAACATGGAGGCCTCAAGATTATCAGTCCAGTGAGATTTACTACCAAACCATTGTCTCCTCCACATTGGCCATTGCAACATTACTGGTTCGGGAGTGGGTCTGGGTGGGATGCTTTTTGGAAGGTTGGTGTGGACTCAATGGGTCAAATGGCCTGCTTCTCACTGTAGGGATTTTATGAAAATAAGTTGATTAATGTGAAATGTAAAGCTAGCCTCAGTAATTGTATAACCCCATATGGTTCTAGAATGTTTTTTATGGAAGGATAATTAGGTCCCTCCAACTCTGGTTTTGCTTTTCTGGATCCTGGCATCTGGAAATGAGTCAAAGACTGATGATAAAGGGGAAATACAGTGATGAAGACTGCAGTGATCTATATATTGATATGCATGTGGAAAAGACAAAATAAATTACTAAAAATTGATTTTCACTCTTCACCTTTCCCTAAAAATTGTTCATAGAATCAGAGAGGGCTACAACACAGGAAAAGGCTCTTCAGCTCATTGAATCTGCACTATCAAAAACAACCACCTAACTATTCTAATCCCATTTTCTAACCCCATAGTCTTGCGCACCTTGGCATGGCACATGTACTCTAAATACTCCTGAAATGTAATGAGGGTTTCTGCCTCCATCACCCTTACAGGCAGTGAGCTGCAGATTCCCGCCAGATGTTTCATCGCATGACAACATATTTCCTCACATCTCCTCAAAGCGTCCCCCCCCTTTATGCTCCCTGGTCATTGATGCCCCACCAAGGGGAAATCTTCCTTCCTGCCTGTGCTATCTATATCCTTCATGATTTGGAGATGCTGATGTTGGACTGTATAAAATTATGAGGAGTGTACAAAGTTAAAAATCGCATAACACCAGGTTATAGTCCAAAGGGTTTATTTGGAAGCACTAGCTTTCAAAGCGCTGCTCCTTCATCAACCACCTGATGAAGGAAGAGTGCTCCAAAAACTAGTCCTTCCAAAAAAAACCTGTTGATCTATAACCTGGTGTTGTGTGATTTTTAACCTTGTACACCCCTCATAATTTTATACATCTCAATGCCCCCTCAGTCTCCTCTGCTCCAAGGAAAACAACCCTAATCTCTCTTCATAATAAAAGTCTGCAGTCCAGAGCCTCACATATGCTCAAATGTTACTGCTAATGTTCATCTGACCAGTCAGTACAAGCGCAGGTTTGCACCATGTCTCCAACACGTTCCCTCAACAAATAGGTGATTTGAAGGGCTTGGACAGACAGAGCATATGTGAGATTTACTAATTTACTCTCTGTGGACTGCAGGTTGGTAGATGGAGCAGACACCTCTCCCTGTGGTGTGTCAGACAGTCTCTCCCTTTGGTAGACACAGTCTCGATCCTGCACAGGTTCTTTGGTCTGGTTGTGGGATAGCATGCAGTGCTGTGATAACCTCCCTGAGGAATTGGATGCAGTGATTCTAAGCTCCACTTAGATTGGAAAGGAAACAGACAGCCGTGCAGCTGAAGTAGGATCATTTTGCCCAGACCCTGGGCATTTGCCTCATTATTGAGAGCAGCACATGGCTTATGTGGAGCCCCAATAGAGTTTTAACCTGATGGTGTGTGGGGTGGAATCTTGGGAAGAAAAGCTTTTCTTAGCATGGACTGGGAAGGTGGTGGCAGAGTGGTGATATCACTGGACTACTAATCTATTCAATCCTGGGCTATGCATGGCTTCCAATCCTACCACTGCAGGTGCTGACATTTATATTTACTTAAACTCTGCAATAAAATTATAGCCGTTGTCAATCATCCTTAAGAAGGAAATACCACTGGTTCCCACCTTGGCAATGTTTTCTACAACCTCTTGGGGAGAAGGTACAGAAGCCTGAACACACGCACCAGCCACTTTTATAACAGTTTCTACCCTACTGTTGTTAGGATACTGAATGGACTCACAAACTCGTAACAGTCACCTGTACCTGTGTTTTTGTTTTGCCGCTGTTTACCTATTATTTACTTATCTATGCTACTTAACTCTGTGATCTGCCTGTACTGCTCGCAAGACAAAGCTTTTCACTGTGCCTCGGTACACGTGACAATAAATTCAATTCATTAAATTCATTCAATGGTTCACTAGACAATCTGCCCCATTTACCTGGACTAGCCTAGATGTGACTGCAGGTCCACAGAAATGTGGATCATTGCTTCTTAACTGCCTTGTGTAATAAATGCTGAGCGAGCCAGAGAAGCCCACGTTCTATGAATGTTTTTTTAAAAAAGCGGAAGAGTATTGCTCCAGTCAGGCCAGGGCCAGATGTTTCAATGTCAGTGAGTAGATTTCTCTCTGGGCTTCTGAATCCCACAGAGTCAATAAGTGTGGTGCTGGAAAAGCACAGCGGGTCAGGCAGCATCCAAGGAACAAGAGAACAAGGAACAAGGGCTTATGCTCGAAACGTCGACTCTCTTGCTCCACGGATGCTGCCTGACCTGCTGTCCTTTTCCAGCGCCACACACTCGAGTCTGATCTCCAGCATCTGCAGTCCTCACTTTCTCCATTCTGAATCCCACAGTCAGGCTGGAATATATTTTGGAAAGGGCTCAGTGTATGGGGAAGACTCAATCTTCTTTATTTTCCCTGGGGACATGTGTGGACCTGCTGAACAATTGAGGACAGTGGAAGCTGGAGGGCCAAGCAGTGCTTTTTCAGCTGGAAGGGAGCAATGGGTAACATTGGAGGATGAGTGAGGAAAGAAGCACTCTATAATGGAAGTATCATCTCCCTAACTTAGAGTACGGCTTTTGCAGCTAGGTCTGGGGCCTGACGGTGTTGTTTGGGTGGCTGATGGGAGGGGGTTGGAAGGGATGGAGGGAGTGTGAGAGAAGACTCCCTTCATAAGATGACCTGTCATTGCTGCAGTGTCCACACAGAAAGGATGAGGCTATAGGCCCACATGCTTGAAACTCTGGGACACCAGAGTCTACCACAGGGAAACTACCAACACACCGCTCCTCCCCTGGGCAGGGAAAGCCAGAGGCTGACTGGAAAATTCGCCTTTCTTTGGCCTTAAATAAACCATGTCCATGTTCTCCACCATGACAGAGCTCTGTTGGCCAACATCTCTCCTCACCCCACCAGGAAACACCATGAAGAACACAGTTGAGGAATTCCTCTGTGTGCAAAGATAGGGATAGCTTTTGTTCACCTCTCTGTGGCAGTTCCTTGTATTGAATATTATGTTGACGTACCCTGGGATTGTAAGGAGACAGAGAGGGACTCCAATCCACAGAAATGCAGGGAAGCAACCCTCCATCAAGGAAGCAGGTTGGAGATGATCCAGCCAGACAATACATTGACAGATTGTGAAGTAACACAATTCTAGCCACACAGTGTGAGACACTGGGGGATTTCAGTACCTTGTGTATTCAGGTGCAGATGGTGGTTAAATCCAGCTAAAATGGGAGCGTGTTAGAAAGTCATCTTCAACATTTACTTTTGATTCAAGTTTTTGTCAGCTTGCAGCAATCCTTTGGGAGACATTAGGTTGCCTGTTAGCACATCGAATTATTTGAGTCCACAATATTTCAAGACCCTTTTGGAATTTCATCTTGGCTTCCTGAATTTCACGATTGAAAGAACAGAACAGAACATAATGGCGATTAAATCGAAATCATGGAAATTCTGCAATAACTCTTTCCTCACTTTTGCTTCCTTATCCACTAATGGAAAGAGTGCTAACTTTTCCTGAGTATGTATGGAGGGTAAAGGTAAGCAGATTACAGGCTATGGTGAAGAGTGATACGTTAGGGTAGGCTTGACAAGACAGAGTTGTGGAATAGCTATCAGGTTTATTGCATAACGCATAGAGTCATAGAGATGTACAGCATGGAAACAGACCCTTCGGTCCAACCCGTCCATGCCGACCAGATATCCCAACCCAACCTAGTCCCACCTGCCAGCACCCGGCCCATATCCCTTCAAACTCTTCCTATTCATATACCCATCCAAATGCTTCTTAACTTTTGCAATTGTACCAGCCTCCATCACATCCTCTGGCAGCTCATTCCATACACGTACCACCCTCTGAATGAAATCGTTGTCCCTTAGGTCTCTTTTATATCTTTCCCCTCTCACCCTAAACCTATGCCCTCTAATACTGGACTCCCCAACCCCAGGGTAAAGACTTTGCCTATTTATCCTGTCCATGCCCCTCATAATTTTGTAAATCTCTATAAGGTCATCCCTCAGCCTCCGACACTCCAGGGAAAACAGCCCCAGCCTGTTCAGTCTCTCCCTGTAGCTCAGATCCTCCAACCCTGGCAACATCCTTGTAAATCTTTTCTGAACCCTTTCAAGTTTCACAACATCTTTCCGATAGGAAGGAGACCAAAATTGCACGCAATATTCCAACAGTGGCCTAACCAATGTCCTGTACAGTGGCAACATAACCTCCCAACTCCTGTACTCAATACTCTGACCAATAAAGGAAAGCATACCAAACACCTTCTTCACTATCCTATCTACTTGCGACTCCACTTTCAAGGAGCTATGAACCTGTACACCAAGGTCTCTTTGTTCAGCAACACTCCCTAGGACCTTACCATTAAGTGTATAAGTCCTGCTAAGATTTGCTTTCCCAAAATGCAACACCTCGCATTTCTCTGAATTAAACTCCATCTGCCACTTCTCAGCCCATTGGCCCATCTGGTCCAGATCCTATTGTAATCTGAGGTAGCCCTCTTCGCTGTCCACTACACCTCCAATTTTGGTGTCATCTGCAAACTTACTAACTGTACCTCTTATGCTCGCATCCAAATCATTTATGTAAATGACAAAAAGTACCTTGTGGCACTCCACTGGTCACAGGCCTCCAGTTTGAAAAGCATGATGGAAGTGAACTTATAACTTTGTCTTGTGTTTTTAACCAATACTGCTCCCTGCATGAGACCAATGGAGAACATTTAGCTTGTCTGTCTGCACCTTTTCCCTGAGGCTGCTTACTCCTTATTTCAAAGTAAGACTCTTCAACTCCTCATGTCCCATAACACATTTCCATCTGCACATTGTTGATCATCAAGTAAAGCTGTCTAGTGTAGTGTCTCAGACCTCCCTCCTCATATGCTCATGACAGACCGATATTTTATCTTCTACTGATTTTAGAGTCAGCTGATCAATAATATAGAATCATTGAAACCTTACAGTGTGGAAACAGGCTCAGCACGTACACACTGATCCTCCAAAGACTATCCCATCTAGACCCATTCCCCTACTACTCGACATTTACCCCTGACTAATGCACCTAACCTACACATCCCTGAATACAATGGGCAATTTAGCAAGGCCAATTCACCTAATCTATCGTCATGTTTTTGCATAAATCTCAACACACCACCCTTTGTTTGACTTGGTAATCTCATTAAATGTCTGCCTACACTGAATGTAGGGTGGGAACACAGTGTTCCTGTTGCTGGATCACCTCCTTTCCTCATGGCAGATTACTTCCTCATCTTGCTCTCCCCCTGTCTCCTTACATCCCCCAGCAGTACTTCAACAGTTGCCTCGCTGAACTGGGGTATAGTCATTCTCCCAACATCATCTTTTGATTGATCCTTTAAACATTATGGCTGAGACTGTATTTTGTCAGTCCATTGCCATTGCAATTGCCACTGCTACATGTTTGTAGCCAAACCAACAGCAAAGTGATAAACCTGGTAATATGGGACTGGAATATTGCAGAAAAGACAGACATAGCAGTGAAGTTTTTCATTTTGCACTCATCAGGATGAACTCAACAATGCCAAGTTTCAAACAATTTACTCTACAGGAGAGGTGATTGGTTGACAAGTCATAGAGTCCTACAGCAAGGAGACAGGCCCTATGGCCCAAACTGGTCCATGCCGACCAAAGTCTCTGTCCACGCTAATCCCATTTCCCTGCATTTGACCCATATCCTTCTAAACCTTTCCTATCCATGTATTTGTCCAAATGCCTTTTAAATGTTGTTAATGTACCCACCTCAACCACTCCCCCTGGCAGCTCATTCCATATGCGTACCACCCTCTGTTTCACTTCAAGTTCCCTTTTATTCTTTCCCCCTAACCTTAATTAATGCCCTCCAGACCTCGATTCTCCAATCTTGGGGAAGAAGTCTGCTCTGATTGGCTGAGGCATGCCATGGAGAAAGCGAAATGGAACAATAGGCTCCTGGGTAATTCAAAATAGGCACAAGGTTTAAACAGGTCCCTCTTGTTTGCAAAGAACAGATCCCAGTGTAGGAATATATGTCACTTCTAGCAAAGGTAAATGAACCACATTATGAGTTTGAGCAATAATGTTCCAGCAACATTTTTCAACAAAGTGATGATGATGCATTAGCCTTAAATAAGCGACAAACACGTTGAACCTAATTCCAGGCTTCCCATGCATTAGCAGATCTCGCAATCCACACTACAAACCCCCCCCCCCCCCCCCATTCCCAATGGACCTCCAAGGTATTGTCAGAGACAGTCTTTAAGACCCATTTAAAACTTGTCAGAATTAGAGCTGAGAATCTAGAATGTGAAGAGTCATTAACACATGCATTTCACTTGTGTATCCTGTCACAGGAGCAATACTTTAGTTCCTGCACTAATCTTTTTCTCCAACTGATTGCATGGACGAACGATACCAAGAATATAGAAAATGACTGCAGATGAAAATGAATCATCTAAATTAAAAATATTGAACTCAGAAGTCACATGACACCAGGTTATAGTCCAACAGGTTTATTTGAAATCACTGCTCCAAAAGCTTATGATTTCAAATAAAGCTGTTGGACTATAACCTGGTGTCGTGTGACTTCTGACTTTATCCACCCCAATCCACAAACACCAGCACCTCCACGTCGAAAATATTGAAAGACTGGGAATTTTCTGTTTAACTGCTGCACTACTTTAGTTGGCCACAGAGGGGAGATGCAGCGCACATTCGCAGCCCTTGAGGCCAATGTACATCTAGAAAATCAACTCTAAACCCTGAGTTTGTCGCCCCTGTGTGGACAATTGTGGGAATGTAGGATACCGTAATTGCTGGTCACCTGCTGTAAACCAACAATCTTTAACACAAGCACAGCCACAGAAAACTACAATCTGTGAGATGATAGCGAACAGTGGCAGTAATGGTGGGAAATAAACTCAAGGGTTAAACGCAGAAAGTCCTTGTGTACTGTGTCTTGTCAGACCGGAGGAAAGTGTGCCAATATAGGTTCAACATCAGCCAGCAACCCAGATTACTTCATAACAACGCTTATTACAAGGCTGTAGACAATGAGGAGGCTACAGGGCAGCATGGTCTCTGCTATCAGGTTCCACCTTCTAACAGAGAACCAACGCATAACCACTGAGGTCCCAGTTACATCAGAGCTTATCTCAGAGGCTTGTCTACACATTCATTAAACCCTATCTCCACAGAAAACGTAAGGTCATATTCCAAAAGGTCTATATTTGAACCCACTGCCTTTTAAAATATAAAATATGATCTGAACATGGGAAGGCTTTCAAAGTTTGTGGATGACACAAATCTCAGAAATGTAGGAAATAGTGAGGACGATAGTGACCAACTCCAGGAGATCATAAATTAGCAAAATAGACAGAGTCCTAGTCATAGAGTCATAAAGATGTACAACATGGAAACAGACCCTTTGGTCCAACTCGTCCATGCCGACCAGATATCCCAACCCAATCTAGTCCCACCTGCCAGCACCCGGCCCATATCCCTCCAAACCCTTCCTATTCATATACCCATCCAAATGCCTCTTAAATGTTGCAATTGTACCAGCCTCCACCACTTCCTCTGGCAGCTCATTCCAGATGTGAGGATGGAAATACATCACAGATGAGTGTGAAGTAATTATAGGATAAATGAGGAAGGGTGATATATGTTAAGTGTCGCCATTTTAATGGGACTGCAGGAACCTGGGGATTGGGAGAGGCATGAAATGGAGTCTTCAAATGTCTTTGAATGTGATAAGGCAGGCTTTGAGTTGAGAAAAGTGATCCTTGACAAAATTAATAGAAGCATAGAATATCCAAAGAAGGGAATTTTCCCAAATTTTTACAAAACACTGCTTGGACCACAGCTGGAGCCTTGTGTTCTGTTCTGGTCACTGCACTTTAGAAAGGATTTCAAAGCTTTGGAGCAAATACAAGAGAGTTTTATCAGAGTGGTTGTGTGGGCAAAGTGCCCCAGTGACATGGAGAGGTTATTGTCGGACCCACAGTGCTTAAGAGGCGATTTTATAGGTGTTCAAAATCATGAAATAGCTTAGATAAAAAAAATAAAAAGAAATTGATTTCTGTGCGAGAATGTCAGTGGCCAGAGAGATCTCAGCTTTGAGATGATTGGTAAAAGAGGCAGAGATGATCATGAGCAAACATCTTTGTACACTGTGACTTGTCACGTTCTGGATTGTACTGCTGCTGTAGATTCTATGGGAATATTCAAAAGGGAACATGATGGACACTTGAAATAAAAAATATGGGGAAGGAGCTGGAAACTGGGATTAATTGGATAGCGCTCCCAAGGAACTATCATAAGGGCAATGGGCCTCTGGAGTAACTGTGATTTTATTCCTCTGTAAACTTAATAAAGAAAAATATTTCAAGCTAAAACTTCATGGGCTCTGTTTTTTAAGCATAGGGGTCACGACTGATGACCTGTCATTGAAACCACAGTTTTGGAGCACCATCTTAATTGCCTGAATGAACTGAGTGGTTGCCTCATTATTTGTGCATTACTTTTCTGATCTCAAAGCTTCTCTGCACTGCAGGAGAACTTGGCAGGGTTGTTTCGTCAAACATCATCGTAAAGGTCACTGCCTTTGAAAGGGACTTTGTGCATTTAAAATGATGGTAGACCCTAAATCATTTCTGGAGATTAAGGATCGCCGAAAAGGCACTGTGCAGGGCTGCCTAGTTGAGTGATATTGCTCTGGAAAGTCTAGTCAGCACAATGGAATCTGGACAGACGTCACTGTTATCCTGGGCAGAAGAAAGGCAAGGCACTGCCAGAGAAATGGCTGGGAACATGTCACCTGACATCACCAATGAGCCAGCCCTGCTGGGATGAAACCCAAGGATTTCACATGGGTGGATGTGGTAAGTGAACACTGCAAGGAAATCACCAGGGAAACGGAGTAAGCAGACAGGTAGACCTGCGGGCTGACACTTCAATGTTAATTTTGCAACATTTGTTCGATTCTGGGAAGGTTCCATCAGACTGGGAGGTAATAAATAGAACTCCATTGTTAGCTTGACGTCAGTCATGGAGAAAGTGTCAGAATCAACCATGAAGAGGGTTATTGTGGGGCATTGTCAGAGTCAGTCATACAGTATGGAAACACACCCTTGTCCAAGTAAACTCAAGGCAATTGGGAAGAGTCAGCATGGTTTTGTGAAAGAGAAATTTTGTTTAAACAATTTATTGGAGTTCTTAAAGAACATAGGAACAGTAGGCCATTCAGCCTATCAATACTGATCCACCAATCAATTTGATCATGGCTGATTGAACACTTCAACACTTTTACTCACCTCATCCCCATAACCCTGTACACCACTGGTAATGAGAAATCTATCAATCTCTACATTAAACATTCTGAAAGATTGAGCTTTCATAGCCCTACTTGGGAGAGAATTCCAAAGGTTCACACCTCTGGGTAAAAAAAATTCTCCTCATCTCAGACTTAAGTGGCTTCCCCTTTGCTTTTAAATTGCACCCTCTGGTTCTAGATTCCCCAATCAGAGGAAACATTTTACCCACATTTATCCCTTTAAGTAACCTCCCATTTTTTTGAAATGCTAGAGAATATAGGCTCAGTTTGCCCAATCTATCTTCACAGAAAAGTTCTATCACCATGGGAACAAGTCTGGTTGCACTCATACTTTGGCAATAATATCTTTCCTGTGATAAGGAGACCAAAACTGCAACTGTACTCAACATGCAGTCAAAGCAGGCTTCTACATAACTGAAACAAGATTTCATTATTCCCGTACTCAAATCCTCTTGCAATAAAGGTTAACATTCCATGAGTCTTCCTAACAGCTTTGAAGGAGTAAAGTGCACTGTGCGTAAGAGGGGCTTGTTGATGAATTGTAAACAGATTAAATAATATTTAACACAGTACCATGCAAAAGGTTATTGTATAAAGCAAGAACTCATCATATAAGGTGTAATACATTAATATGGACAGAAGATTGGCTGGCTGGCAGAAAACAGGGGGTATTCATGAACTGATATTTTCTGAATGGCAGGGTTTGACAATTGAAGTCCTATAGAGCTCTGTGGTGGGGCATCAGTTTATGTCAAGACCTAGATGGGAGAAACCAAGCTATGATTGACACAGTGATTAGGAGACGGATATGCTGTGACAAAGACATAAGAAAAATGCAAATGAATATGGATAGGTTGAGTGAGTGGGCATACATAGCAGATGATGTATTATTGGAAAAATGTGAAGTTGTTCACTTTAATAAGAAGAATGAAAAAGCAGAGTATTATTTAAGTGTAGAACAATTCCAGAGTTCTGAGCTGTGGAGAATCTAGCTGTTTTTGTACATGAGTCCAAGAAGTTTATATACAGATACTGTGCATAATTGAGAAGGCTGATAGAATGTTATCCCTTATCATGAAAGGTGTTGAACACAAAAGTAAGGATTCTCTGCTTCACTTAAACAGGGCATTGGTGAGACCACTAAGAGTCATACAGTGCAGAAACAGTCCCTTCAATCCAACACGACCACACCAATCAAGTTTCCCAAACTAAACTAATCTCATTTGTCTGCGTTTGGCTCATATCCCTCTAAAACTTTCTTATTCATGTACATGTCCAAATGTGTTTTAAATGTTGTAACTATACCTGCACCTACCACTTCCTCTGGCAGTTCATTCCATATATGCACCATCCTCTATAAGAAGCTGCCCTGCACATCCCTTTTAAATCTTTCCCCTCTCACTATTAAATTATGCTCTCTGATTTTGAATTCCCCAACCCGAGGGAAAAATACCTTTGCAATTCACTAATCTATGCCCCTCATGATTTTATAAACCTTTATAAGGTCACCCCTTGACCTCCTACACTCCAGTGAAAAAAGTCCCAGCTTATCCAGCCTCTCAATCCCTCCAGTCCCGGTAACACCCTTGTAAATCATTTTCTGCACCCTCTCCAATTCAGTAATATCCTTCCTATAGCAGGATGACACAGGACTCCAACAATGGCCTCACCAACATCCTGTAGCACCGCAACATGACATCCCAACTCCTATTATAACCCCTTTGTAATCCTAGTTAAAACACCTTCACTGATGACTATACTATCAATTCTGGTATCATTTGCAAACTTACAAACTGTGTTTCTTATATTCTCATCCAAATTATTTATATAAATGACAAACAATGGTAGACCCAGCACTGATCCCTGTGGTGACCATAGGCCTCCAGTCTGAAACTGTCCACCACCACCCTCTGCCTCCTACTGCCAAGCCAATTTTGTATCCAATTGGCAGGTACTCCCTGAGCCCCATGTGACCTAACTTTACTAACCTGTCTACAATGCAGAACCTTGCCAAAGGCCTTACTAAAGTCCATGTAGACAACATCTATCTTCTTGTCAAACCCTGAAAAAATTCAATTAAAATTTATGAGGCATGTTTTCCCAAAACCATGCTGACTATCACTAATCAGTCCTAGCCTCTCCAAATGCATGTAAATCCTGTCTCTCAGAATCCCCTCCAACAACCCACTGATGTCAGACTCACTGGTCTCTAATTCCCAGGCTGCTCTTTCCAACCTTTCTTAAATAAAGGCACAACATTAGCCACCCTCCAGTCTTCTGGCCCCTCAACCTGTGGCTGTAGATGATACAAATATCTCTGATAGTTCTTGAATATTGCCTGCAGTTTTGATCTCCTTATGTAAAGAGGGATATAAAGGTGTTTGAGGTAGTTCAGAGGATGCTTATTAGATCAGTATCTGAGACGGGCCAGGGTATCCTAAAGGGAATGATTGGATAGACTGGTCTTCATTTCACTGGAATTTAATGGCAGCTGAATAACAACTGAAAGAATTGCAGATGCTGTAAACCAGAAAAAAACCCAGAAATTGCTGGAAACGTTCAGCAGGTCTGACAGTCTCTGTAAAGAAAAATCAGAGTTAACATTTTGGGTTCAGCGCTCTGAGGAAGGGTCACAGAATCCCTACAGTGTGGAAACAGGCCATTCGACCCAACAAGTTCACACCAACCCTTAAAGAGTAACCCACCCAGACCCATTCCCCTAACCTATTACTCTACATTTACCCCTGACTAATGCAGCTAATGTACACATCCCTGAGCACTATGAGTGTAACTTAGCATGGCCAATCCACTTACCTGCATATCCTGTGACTCGTGGGAGAAAACCTACACAGACACAGGGAGAATGTGCAAACTCCACGCAGGTAATCACCCAAGGCTGTGAATTGAACCCAGGTCCCTGGCACTGTGAGGCAGCAGTACTAACCACTGAGCCACTATGCCACCCATGTCACTTGACCTGAAACATTAACTCTGATTTCTCTCCACAGACGCTGCCAGACCTGCTGAACCTTTCCAGCAATTTCTGTTTTTGTTTCTGGTTTACAGCACCTGCTTTTTTGTTTAATGAGGGCTAGTTTGATTGGAGTATATAACATCCTGAATGGCCTTGATGAGGTGGATGTGGGAATTAAGTTCCCCCTTGTGGGTGGTTGCCTTTTTAGGATGGCGATACAGACAGATGTGTTTTTTTTTGTAAAGTGGGTTGTGCGACTTTGAGTCTTCCTGCATCAGAATGCAGTGGAGTTGGGCCATAGAGTATTTCTGAGGTGGAAGTAGATAGATTGTCGTGAAGCAGAGGAATTGAGGGATATTGGGGTTAATTGGAAAGTGCAATTCAAAACACTAACCGATCAGTCAGGATCTTATTGAATGGTAAAGGGGAGATGGGCTGGATGGTCTATTTCTGTTCCTAATTTTGCATGTTTTTTATGACTGAAAAGCAGAGTGATGGTGTACTGGTTAATGTCATTGGGCTAATAATCCAGGCTGTTGACTTGGGGATCCAGATTCAAATCCTACTGCAACAGCTCCTAATACATTGGGAATTGAATGCTACTCTCAACAAGGCACTAAAATCCCTCCATTTATGCCATGTCTTCTACACCCCTTGCCTTCACTCCACCATCCAGCATATCTACCCTTCCTCATGTCACAGAGTTCAAGAAAGACAATTACCCACCCAAGATCCAACCCAACTGGCATGAAGTCCCCTTTAAGGATGTGTGAAACCACCTTCATAAGTTTTCTGTGTGTTGCTGACTTAAACTTGAAGGTGGGACTGAATTTGAAAAAGAATTTAAAGCAATAAGCATTCAAGGGATTCAAACATGTTGAAAGGAGGAACACACCAGCAGATGGCAACAGGCCTGGATCATGATTAGATCATTAGCAACTTTAGTCTCCACATCACGACCTATGTCACATAACTAAGAATTCCCATCACATCTAGTTAGGTCTTTCTTCACATTGCATTGAATTCCAACCAAAGTATTGTTCCCTTCAGTGAATTAACTCAAACGAATATGATGCTTTGAACATTCCACATCATTTCCAGCATCTGTTTGATGTTTATCTGAAGTTTTGTTTTGTTTAGAATTATGTTGCTCTAGTTTTGAACTTCCACGGCCCATTGATTTTTGGATTATTGTGGGATTTTCCGTTGATGCCCATTTCGTAAAAGCTATCTGAACGTTGTATGCAGTCGAAGCCCACGGGTTTCAGGATACGATGTGCGCAATTTGTTTTGTCATAAACCAGTTGAATCTCTTTCTGCACTAATTTAAGCTGTTCACCAAGTTCAAGTTATTCCTGCATCTCGGAATTGTTGTTAAATCACCAATATTTGGTTTGGCACTCAGGAAAAGCAATCTTTCAGGACCCATCTGGGATCTTTTAACCTAAACTTGTTTCACTATGAGTCAAATAGAATGCTTGTTTTTATCATATTATGTGCCACTATGGAATTAAGAACCTTACTTCAGTTGTTGGTAAAGTGTTGGAAAAGGTTATAAGAGATAGGATTTATAATCATCTAGAAAAGAATAATTTGATTAGGGATAGACATCACGGTTTTGTGAAGGGTAGGTAGTGCCTCACAAACCCTATTGAGTTCTTTGAGAAGGTGACCAAACAGGTAGATAAGAGTAAACTGGTTGATGTGGTGTATATGGATTTCAGCAAGGCATTCGATAAGATTCCCCACAGTAGGCTATTGTACAAAATGCAGAGGAATGGGATTGTGGGAGATATAGCAGTTTGGATCAGTAATTGGCTTACTGAAAGAAGACAGAGTGTAGTGGTTGATGGGAGATGTTCGTCCTGGAGTCCAGTTACTAGTGGTGTACCACAAGGATCGGTGTTGGGTCCACTGCTATTCGTCATTTTTATAAAGGACCTGGATGAGGACGTGGAAGGGTGGGTTAGTAAATTTGCAGATGACACTAAGGTCGGTGGAGTTGTGGATAGTGACGAAAGATATTGTGGGTTACAGAGGGACAGAGATAAGCTGCAGAGCTGGGCTGAGAGGTGGCAAATGGAGTTTAATGAGGACAAGTGTGAGGTGATTCACTTTGGTCGGAGTAACCGGAATGCAAAGTACTGGGCTAATGGTAAGATTCTTGGTAGTGTAGATGAGCAGAGAGATCTCGATGTCCAGGTACACAGATCCTTGAAAGTTGCCACCCAGGTTGACAGGGTTGTTAAGAAGGCATACAGTGTTCTAGCTTTTATTAATAGAGGGATCGCGTTCCGGAACCATGAGGTTATGCTACAGCTGTACAAAACTCTGGTGCGGCCGCACTTGGAGTATTGTGTACAGTTCTGGTCACCGCATTATAAGAAGGATGTGGAAGCTTTGGAAAGGGTGCAGAGGAGATTTACTAGGATGTTGCCTGGTATGGAGGGAAGGTCTTACGAGGAAAGGCTGAGGGACTTGAGGCTGTTTTCGTTGGAGAGAAGAAGGTTGAGAGGTGACTTAATAGAGACATACAAGATAATCAGAGGGTTAGATAGGGTGGACAGGGAGAGCCTTTTAGGAGAAAGTGAGGACTGCAGATGCTGGGGATCAGAGCTTAAAAATGTGTTGCTGGAAAAGCGCAGCAGGTCAGGCAGCATCAAAGGAGAAGGAGAATCGATGTTTCGGGCATAAGCCCTTCTTCAGGAATGAGGATGGTGTGCCAAGCAGGCTAAGATAAAAGGTAGGGAGGAGGGACTTGGGGGAGGGGCGTTGGGAACACGATAGGTGGAAGGAGGTTAAGGTGAGGGTGATAGGCCGGAGAGGGGATGGGGGTGGAGAGGTCAGGAAGAAGATTGCAGGTCAAGAAGGCGGTGCTAAGTCTGAGGGTTGGGACTGAGAAAAGGTGGGGGGAGGGGAAACCAACCCAACTGCCCCGTGGCTAAACACTTTAACTCCCCCTCCCATTCCGCCAAGGACATGCAGGTCCTTGGCCTCCTCCATCGCCAGACCATGGCAACACCACCCTGGAGGAAGAGCGCTTCATCTTCCGCCTCGGAACCCTCCAACCACAAGGGATGAATGCAGATTTCTCCAGCTTCCTCATTTCCCCTCCCCCCACCTTATCTCAGTCCCAACCCTCAGACTCAGCACCGCCTTTTGACCTGCAAACTTCTTCCCGACCTCTCCGCCCCCACCCCCACTGGGATGTAACTTTCACTGTGCACATGCTCTGAATGGATCAAGTCTGAACATTTGCTGTGTGGTCTGTACACATAGCAGACAAGTATCTGCCCTTTGTCGAGCCAGGATACGCTCTTGACCTGAACACCTTGATACAAATTCTTCACCTGGTTTGGTGACGTAGACAGTGATGTCCAGATCCAACATTAAATCAATGCATTTAGGGACAGGGTAACTTGGAAGTCCCAAATTTCAGTTTTGGGAAGTTAGGAACACAACAAGGTAAAGTGAAGAGCAAATATCCATAATTTGAAAATTGTGAATAACAGGTCGATAGACTCCTCAGAAGTCTGACATTTATCATAACTCAGCTTCAAAGAGGTGGTAGTGTTGTGGTAATATTACTGGATGAATATTCTGGGCATGGGCTCAAGTCACACTATGGCAAAGAGTGAAGTTTGTTGAAAAGCAATTGGGGTTAACAATGGTGACGATGTAACCACTATTGGAAAAGCTCATCTGTTTCACTAATTCAAAGAAATCTTGCAATCCTTACCTGGTCAGGCAAACATGTGACTCCAGACCCATGTCAATGTAATTGATATTTCACTGTCTATTGGGCAATTAGGGACAGCTAACTAATGCCAGCCTATCCTGTGTTGCCCACGTCCCATGAATGAATAAAAGTTTATTTCCTGCTTCTGACTATTGATGAACATTAGGATCATGTATTTGTAACAACAGACAAGATCAGCAGCACAATATTATAGCCAACATACCTCAATCTGACCTAGTCCTATATGCCAGCATTTGGCCCATATCCCTCTAAAGCCTCCTTTTATATAGCCATCCAGATGACTTTGGATGCAATTGTAGCAGCCTCCACCATTTCCTCTGACAGCTCGATCCATACACGCACCACCCTCTGCATGAAAACATTACCTCTCAGGTTCCTTTTAAATCTTCCCGCTCTCACCTTAAACCTCTAGTTTTGGACTCCCCCCAATCTTGGGAAAAGACCTTGGTTCCTCACCCAATCCACGTCCCTCATGATTTTATAAACCTCTATAAGGTCACCCCTCAGCCTCCTATGCCCCAGGGAAAAATGTCCCAGCCTATTCAGCCTCTCCCTACAACTCAAACCTTCAATCCTGGCAACATCCTTGTAAATCTTCTCTGAACTCTGTCAAGTTTAGCGACAGCCTTCCTATAGAAAGCCAATCAGGACTGTATGCAGTATTCCAGAAGTGGCCGCACAATGTCCTGTACAACCACAACATGGCATCCCAGCTCCTGTACTCAATAACCGATTATATGAATTTTGTGAAACTTGTTGATTTATAATGGAGCTTTTCAGCTTTCCATGGTCATTAGTACGTATGCCCTACTGTTACATTTCTAGATGTCATCATTAGTCTGAGTGGGTAGAACCATACATAGTACATGCATCCTCCACATCAGAGTCTTGTATGTAGTCTTGCCTTCCTGATGATCATCAAAAACAAACCAACACTGCAACCTTTGCAGGAATAGCACGTCGAAACTGAAGTAGATAACAAATAATCTGACACCAACCACTTCACCGTTTTAACATCGCCTTTAAAATGAACATAGACACACGAGCAAATTTGCACATTCACCATCAACTTTTCACTAGCAAGATGGTGAGAAGCTGTTACTAAAAACAGATACTGCAGATGCTGGGAATGTGAAATAACAACAGCAAATGCTGGTAAGGCTGAGAGAATGTGCAGCACTTTTGGAGAAAGAAGCAAAGTTAATGGTCAGGAATGTGAGATGCTGTGGGTTCAGGATTCGGGGTGTGAGTGATAGGGAAGGTTAGAAATTCACAGATCTCGGATTCACACCGGTATGCGGATAATTCTGAGACAGTGTCGGGTTTTGAAATGGGCAGAAATGGGGAGTGAAGCAGGAAGCACCTTCAGGAACTTGTTACATGGACTGCCTGGTGCTAATTCCAAAATTATCCTTGGCGTCTGTTATTCCTGAACACTGTGGCGCAGTTTAGCTTCGATCGTTGAAAACAACAGGGAATGGGCATAGTGACCACACTGCATAGTCCCAGCCAAAGGCCACACCCACCTCCCCCGGCCCCCCACCCAGGCTGGGGAAGGCAGTGGTGGCGGGGGGGGGGGGGGATGTCTTTGAGGATTCTCCTCATTTTCCCTCAACATCGGCAAATGACAGTGAACATAAACTGACCTGGGTTCATGAGCAATGATAGGGGAGGCAGTGGGGGAGGGGGAGATGTGGAGGCTGTGGGGGCGGGCACCTTAGGGGCATGGTGGGAGTGTGAGGGTGATTGTGAGGGGGAAAGTGGTGGGTTGGTGAGGGGATCAGGTCTTGGGGCAGGGAAAGAGATTAGGGTAACAGATGGATATCTGGTCAGCATGGATGAGTTGGACCAAAGGGTTTGTTTCAATTCTGTACATCTCTCTGACTTTTTCATATGGGAGAGGGAGTACGTGTGTGGAATAAGCTGCGAGACTGGGACAATTACAATGTTTAAAACGCATCTGGATGCATATAATATAATGCGTTTCAAGGGATATGCGCCAAATGCTGGCAATGGGACTAGATTAATTTAGGATATTTGGTCAGCATGGATGAATTGGACCGAAAGGTCTGTTTCCATGCTGTACATCTCTATGACTCTATGAGCCTGAATAGTCTTTGAATGTCAGTGCACAGCTATTGGGTTCACCACAGGGCAAATACATTTTTTTTAAAGATGGATTTACGAAATCTTAATGTTGAGGAAGTTTATGATATCTGTGGGTCCAAATAACAGGCACTAATCTGTGGGATTATGACAGGCACTAATGCTGATGCTGAACTTGTCAGCTATGGCTGCCATCTGCCTCCCCGATCTTCTGAACAGTTTCCTGCTCTTATGGGGTGAGGGAGTAGCAGGTTCAAACATGGCTGCTGCCTGCTTTTTCCGTAGGTATTAGGCAGGCATTCCTGTCTTCTAGAATCCCTCGTCTCCACTGCTTGGGTGTTGAGTTCTTCTGACCAATCGAAATTCCAGTCATACCTGGAATTAGAACAGACTGGTTACACTGGACTCCATTTTGAGGTACTCAAGATGAATTGGATGATTGTGTGTCATTCACACATTTTAAAGACTTCACTTACAGGATTACAAAGGTCATACCGTGGAGGTAATGCAGCCGGAGGCAGGGTGGAGATGCAGAATCCATCCGGGTGGCGGATTACTGACCTTCAATGAAGATTAGGCCCAACAGTTGGTGACCTTTCATCATATTAATATAAGCATGTACAATAACTGTTTAAGATGGGTCTGTACATTCATATAAATTATCCAGAATATTCCAAAGCAAAGTTCGAAGAGTCCAGACAAGTAACAATCAACATTTTGTCACACTGAATGCACAGTGTTCTCTACACATTAACACACATTTGGCATAAATGCTGGATCTAATACATGGAAAGTTTCATTTCCATTTCATTGGCATGAAATATGATTGTTGTTTGGACAACACTCCTGTCAGCTGTTGCAGTCCTTCTGGTAAAACATATTAGTCATTTCCTTCAATTATAAATTGGTTGGTTTAATTATAGCCCGCACTTCTGGTCATTCAGATAAGGAATTGGAAGATTCCTGAAGATCTTCCTGTGCAAAACTGCATTTCACAAGTTTTCAGTATGTGACTAAATGCAGTAAAGTTATTGGTGGAATCAGTCAATCGAGGGTAGAGACAGGAAGTCAGAAAAGGAGAGAATTCCTAAACATTTTCAGGGGAAACAGATGAATACACAAGAAACTTTCTGTGTTACGTAAAACCTATGGAATAGACATGGCGTGTGCTGGAAGATTGGGGGTTGACTAATGTGGTGCCACTGTTTAAGAAAGGTGGTAAGGACAAGCCAGGGAATTATAGCCCAGTGAGCCTGACATCGGGGGTGGGCAAATTGTTGCAGGGAATCTTGAGGGACAGGCAAGGACTGACTAAGGATAGTCAACATGGCTTTGTGCGTGGAAATCATGTCTCACAAACTTGATTGAGTTTTTTGAAGAAGTAACAAAGAGGATTGATAAGGGCAGGTCGGTAAACATGATCTGTATGGACTTCAGTAAGGCGTTCGACAAGGCTCCCCATGGGAGACTGGTTAGCAAGGTTAGATCTCACGGAATACAGGGAGAACTAGCCATTTGGATACGGAACTGGCTCAAAGGTAGAAGACAGAGGGTGGTGGTGGAGGGTTGTTTTTCAGACTGGAGGCCTGTGACCAGTGGAGTGTCACAAGGATCAGTGCCGGATCCACCTCTTTTCATCATTTATATAAATGATTTGGAGGTGAGCAGAAGAGGTATTGTTGGTAGTTTGCAAATGACACAAAAATTGGAGGTGTAGTGGACATCCAAGAAGGTTACCTCAGATTACAATGGGATCTTGATCACATGGGCCAATGGGCTGAGGAGTGGCAGATGGAATTTAATTTAGATAAATGCGAGGTGCTGCATTTTGGGAAAGCAAATCTTAGCAGGACTTACACACTTACTGGGAAGGTCCTAGGGAGTGTTGCTGAACAAAGAGACCTTGGAGTGCAGGTTCATAGCTCCTTGAAAGTGGAGTTGCAGGTAGATAGGATAGTGAAGAAGGTGTTTGCTATGCTTTCCTTTATTGGTCAGAGTATTGAGTACAGGAGTTGGGAGGTCATGTTGCGGCTGTACAGGTCATTGGTTAGGCCACTTTTGGAATATTGCGTGCAATTCTGGTCTCCTTCCTATTGGAAGAATATTGTGAAATTGAAAAGGTTCAGAAAAGATTTTCAAGGATGTTGCCAGGGTTGGAGGTTTTGAGCTGTAGGAAGATGCTGAACAGGCTGGGGCTGTTCTCCCTGGAACGTTGGTGGCTGAGGGGTGACCTTATAGAAGTTTATAAAATCATGAGGAGCATGGATAGGGTAAATAGACAATGTTGTTTCCCTTGGGTGGGGGACTCCAGAACGAGAGGGCATAGGTTTAGAGTGAAAGGAGAAAGCTATAAAAGAGATCTAAGGGACAACATTTTCATGCAGAGGATGGTGTGTGTGTATGGAATGTGCCGCCAGAGGAAGTGGTGGAGGCTGGTACAATTGCAACATTTAAAACACATCTGGATGGATATATGAATAGGAAGGGTTTGGAGGGATATGGGCCTGGTGCTGGCAAGTGGGACTATATTGGGCTGGGATATCTGGTCGGGATGGACGAGTTGGACTGAAGGGTCTGTTTCCGTGCTGTACATCTCTATGACTCTATGACTCTATGGCATTCCTGTGGAGGCTTGCTGAACTTACAAGCTCAAAGATTTTTCTTTAAAAATAGATTTTAGGACATAAATTGCTTGACAATTAAGTTACATTATCATCCAAACACACAGATTTTATTAAAGCCTTGTAACTGTTTTATGTTCTATTTACTATATTTTGCAATGATTCTATTGAATTCAATTTTGTGTAATAAAATTATCCAGGAAAAAGACATTGCTAAATGACAATGGTATTTTTAGTTTGGAGTCCCATGTTACTGTTGACGCAGTCACTGATACAGTAGGAATTTAAATATACCATTATGTTTCATACTATTTAGAAGCATTAAAATTAAAATTATTTTGGATCATTTTCGTGAGAAGGTGTAAACAGGCACTAATATAATGCTGGACAAATAAAACAGGCTTGTTTGAAAGTCTAGGTTTTGCACATGACCTTGAACATTATTTTAAAACATTTATATCTGGGATGTGAACTGGGCCAGTTATTATTGCCCCATCCCACTCACTGTTAAGAGAAGATGGTAGTGAGCTGTCTTCCTGAACCATTGCAGTCCACATACTGTGGGTTGATCCACAATGTCTTTACGGTGGAAATTCCAGGATTGTGACCAAGCAACTGTGAAGGAACAATGATATGTTTCCAAGTCAGGATGGTGAGTGGCTTGGAGGGGCACTTGAAGATGGTGGTGTTCCCATGTGTCTGCTGATCTTGTCCCTTCTAGATGGAAATGGTCATGGTTTGAAAGATACTGTCCAAGGAGTCATGGTGAACGTCTGCAGTGCATCTTGTAGACGGCAAACATTGTTGCTAATGAGCATCAGAGGTGGAGGGAATGGATTTTTATGGATAAGTTGCCAATTGAATGGGCTGTTTGTCCTGGATGGTATAAAGCTTTTTGAGTGTTTTTGTAGCTGCACTCATCCAGGCAAGTGGAGAGTATTCTATCACATTCCTGACCTGTACCTTGTAGATGGTAGACAGGCTTTGCACATCAGCGAGTGAGTTACTCACTGCAAAATTCTTAGCCTCTTATAGCCACAGTATTTATATGAGATGGAAATGTGTTGCTGGAAAAGCGCAGCAGGTCAGGCAGCATCTAGGGAACAGGAGAATCGACGTTTCGGGCATTAGCCCTTCTTCAGGAATGAGGAAAGTTGGTCCAGCAGGCTAAGATAAAAGATAGGGAGGAGGGACTTGGGGGAGGGGCGTCGGAAATGTGATAGGTGGAAAGAGGTCAAGGTGAGGGTGATAGGTCAGACTGGGGTGGGGGCGGAGAGGTCGGGAAGAAGATTGCAGGTTAGGAAGGCGGTGCTGAATTTGATGGATTTGACTGAGACAGGCTGGGGGGAGGGGAAATGAGGAAACTGGTGAAATCCGAGTTCATCCCTTGTGGTTGGAGGGTTCCTAGCCAGAAGATGAGGCGTTCTTCCTCCAACCGTCGTTTCGCTGTGGTCTGACGATGGAGGAGTCCAAAGACCTGCATATCCTTGGTGGAGTGGGAGGGGGAATTGAAATGTTGAGCTACAGGGTGGTTGGGTTGGTTGGTCCGGGTGTCCCAGAGGTGTTCCCTGAAACGCTCCGCAAGTAGGCGACCCGTCTCCCCAATATAGAGGAGGCCACATCGGGTGCAAAGGATGCAATAGATGATATGTGTGGAGGTACAGGTGAATCTGTGGCGGATATGGAAGTTTCCTTTGGGGCCTTGGAGGGAGGTGAGGGGGGAGGTGTGGGCGCAAGTCTTGCACCTCCTGCGGTTGCAGGGGAAGGTGCCGGGAGTGGAGGTTGAGTTGGTGGGGGGTGTGGATCTGACGAGGAAGTCACGGAGGGAGTGGTCTTTACGGAATGCTGATAGGGGAGGGGAGGGAAATATATCCTTGGTGGTGGGGTCCGTTTGGAGGTGCGGAAATGGCGGCGGATGATGCGCTGTACATGGAGGTTAGTGGGGTGGTAGGTGAGGACCAGTGGGGTTCTGTCCTGGTGGCGGTTGGAGGGGTGGGGTTCAAGGGCGGAGGATCGGGAAGTGGAAGAGATGCGGTGGAGGGCATCGTCGACCACATCGGGGGGGGAAATTGCGGTCCTTGAAGAAGGAGGCCATCTGGGATGTGCGTTTTTGGAACTGGTCCTCCTGGGAGCAGATGCGGCGGAGTCGAAGGAATTGGGAGAATGGGATGGCGTTTTTACAGGGGGCAGGATGGGAGGAGGTGTAGTCCAGGTAGCTGTGGGAGTCGGTTGGTTTGTAGTAGATGTCCGTGTTGATTCGGTCGCCTGAGATAGAAATAGAAAGGTCGAGGAAGGGGAGGGAGGAATCTGAGACTGTCCAGGTGAATTTGAGGTCGGGGTGGAAGGTGTTGCTGAAGTGGATGAACTGTTCAACCTCCTCGTGGGAGCACGAGGCGGCGCCGATACAGTCATCGATGTAGCGGAGGAAAAGGTGGGGGGTGGGGCCAGTGTAGTTGCGGAAGATGGATTGTTCCACATATCCTACGAAGAGGCAGGCATAGCTGGGGCCCATGCGGGTGCCCATAGCTACTCCTTTCGTTTGGAGGAAGTGGGAGGATTGGAAAGAGAAGTTGTTCAGGGTGAGGACCAGTTCAGTCAGTCGAAGGAGGGTGTCTGTGGAAGGGTACTAGTCGGTACGGCGGGAAAGAAAGAAGCGGAGGGCTTTGAGTCCTTCGTGATGGGGGATGGAGGTGTACAGGGACTGGATGTCCATGGTGAAAATAAGGCGTTGGGGACCGGGGAAGCGAAAATCATGGAGCAGGTGGAGGGCATGGGTGGTGTCCCGAACGTAGGTGGGGAGTTCTTGGACTAAGGGGGACAGGACGGTATCAAGGTATGCGGAGATGAGTTCGGTGGGGCAGGAGCAGGCGGAGACAATGGGTCGGCCGGGGCAGTCAGGTTTGTGGATTTTGGGCAGGAGGTAGTCACCTGGACACCCCGTGCTGGCCTCCTACCTGCCCTCGACCTCTTCATAGCCAACTGCCGCCGCGATATTAACCGCCACCTGAATTCCCCCACCCCTCTCACCCACTCCAACCTCTCACCCTCGGAACGCGCAGCCCTCCACTCACTCCGTTGCAACCGCAACCTCACCATCAAACCAGCAGACAAGGGAGGTGCGGTAGTAGTTTGGCGCACCGACCTCTACACCGCTGAGGCCAAACGCCAGCTCGCAGATACCTCCTCCTACTGCCCCCTTGACCATGACCCCACCCCCCACCACCAAACCATCATCTCCCAGACCGTCCATAACCTCATCACCTCGGGGGAACTCCCATCCACCGCCTCCAACCTCATAGTCCCACAACCCCGCACCTCTCGCTTCTACCTCCTGCCCAAAATCCACAAACCTGACTGCCCCGGCCGACCCATTGTCTCTGCCTGCTCCTGCCCCACCGAACTCATCTCCGCATACCTTGATACCGTCCTGTCCCCCTTAGTCCAAGAACTCCCCACCTACGTTCGGGACACCACCCATGCCCTCCACCTGCTCCATGATTTTCGCTTCCCCGGTCCCCAATGCCTTATTTTCACCATGGACATCCAGTCCCTGTACACCTCCATCCCCCATCACGAAGGACTCAAAGCCCTCCGCTTCTTTCTTTCCCGCCGTACCGACCAGTACCCTTCCACAGACACCCTCCTTCGACTGACTGAACTGGTCCTCACCCTGAACAACTTCTCTTTCCAATCCTCCCACTTCCTCCAAACGAAAGGAGTAGCCATGGGCACCCGCATGGGCCCCAGCTATGCCTGCCTCTTCGTAGGATATGTGGAACAATCCATCTTCCGCAACTACACTGGCCCCACCCCCACCTTTTCCTCCGCTACATCGATGACTGTATCGGCGCCGCCTCGTGCTCCCACGAGGAGGTTGAACAGTTCATCCACTTCACCAACACCTTCCAACCCGACCTCAAATTCACCTGGACAGTCTCAGATTCCTCCCTCCCCTTCCTCGACCTTTCTATTTCTATCTCAGGCGACTGAATCAACACGGACATCTACTACAAACCAACCGACTCCCACAGCTACCTGGACTACACCTCCTCCCATCCTGCCCCCTGTAAAAACGCCATCCCATTCTCCCAATTCCTTCGACTCCGCCGCATCTGCTCCCAGGAGGACCAGTTCCAAAAACGCACATCCCAGATGGCCTCCTTCTTCAAGGACCGCAATTTCCCCCCCGACGTGGTCGACGATGCCCTCCACCGCATCTCTTCCACTTCCCAATCCTCCGCCCTTGAACCCCGCCCCTCCAACCGCCACCAGGACAGAACCCCACTGGTCCTCACCTACCACCCCACTAACCTCCATGTACAGCGCATCATCCGCCGCCATTTCCGCCATCTCCAAACGGACCCCACCACCAAGGATATATTTCCCTCCCCTCCCCTATCAGCATTCCGTAAAGACCACTCCCTCCGTGACTCCCTCGTCAGATCCACACCCCCCACCAACCCAACCTCCACTCCCGGCACCTTCCCCTGCAACCGCAGGAGGTGCAAGACTTGCGCCCACACCTCCCCCCTCACCTCCCTCCAAGGCCCCAAAGGAAACTTCCATATCCGCCACAGATACACCTGTACCTCCACACATATCAGCTATTGCATCCTTTGCACCCGATGTGGCCTCCTCTATATTGGGGAGACGGGCCGCCTACTTGCGGAGCGTTTCAGGGAACACCTCTGTGACACCCGGACCAACCAACCCAACCACCCTGTAGCTCAACATTTCAATTCCCCCTCCCACTCCACCAAGGATATGCAGGTCTTTGGACTCCTCCATCGTCAGACCACAGCGAAACGACGGTTGGAGGAAGAACGCCTCATCTTCCGGCTAGGAACCCTCCAACCACAAGGGATGAACTCGGATTTCACCAGTTTCCTCATTTCCCCTCCCCCCAGCCTGTCTCAGTCAAATCCATCAAATTCAGCACCGCCTTCCTAACCTGCAATCTTCTTCCCGACCTCTCCGCCCCCACCCCAGTCTGACCTATCACCCTCACCTTGACCTCTTTCCACCTATCACATTTCCGACGCCCCTCCCCCAAGTCCCTCCTCCCTATCTTTTATCTTAGCCTGCTGGACCAACTTTCCTCATTCCTGAAGAAGGGCTAATGCCCTAAACGTCGATTCTCCTGTTCCCTAGATGCTGCCTGACCTGCTGCGCTTTTCCAGCAACACATTTCCATCTCTGATCTCCAGCATCTGCAGACCTCACTTTCTCCACAGTATTTATATGGCCAGTCCAGGTCAATTCCCATTCAATAGTAACCCACAAGATGTTGGTAGTGGGGGATTCAGCAAGGGGAATGCCACTGAAAGTCAAAGGGGTAATGGTTAGATTCTCTTGTTGGAGAAGGTCATTACCTGGCACTTGTGTGGTGCGAAAGTTATTTTAATTACAGTTTACAACAATCTGAACTTGCCTGGAGGTGTTCAACAGAAATCTGCAGATTTAGCACACAAGTGCTGGTTAGACAGAGCTGTTGTAAGCAGCATATATGGGCTTCAGACAGCCATTTGCATTGAAGGTGTGACATGATCATGCTGCCACACTGACTGAAGGCTCAGACACTGAGTGAGAGGATATGTCTCTCCTTACATTGCAGGCTCCTGATGGAGCTGCTCTGGAGCCCTCCACCCACCAGGAGGGGAAAGACTTGTCAACAGCAGTAGCTGCTCCTTCTCGGTTTGCTCATTTCCTTCATCCATTCCTTGCATCAACCAAGGGTGACCCTCAAGCAGGATGCCCCGATTAAGCAAACACTCATCAATAAAATGGATTACAACAACACATTAGGGTCCCCTTTGGACATCCCTCATCTTCTGAACCAACTCAAGAAGATTGACACCATATCCTCAAACATTCACTCCCTCCATCACTGACGCAGTGTGCACTACCTACAAGATGCATTGCAGAAATTCAGCAAGGGTCCTAGATAGCACCTTCCAAATCCGCGACCCCTGCCATTTAGAAGGACAAGGGTGACAGATACTTGGGAACAACACCACCTGCAAGTTCCCCTCCAAGCCACTCACCATTCTGACTTAGAAGTATATCGCAGCTCCTTCACTCTCATTGGGTCAAAGTCCTGAGATTCCCGCTCTAAGGACACTGTGGTTCAACCTACAGCATATTGACTGCAGCGATTCAAGAAGGCAGCTCGCCACCACCTTCTCAAGGGGCAACTAGGGAGGAGCAATTTTAGCTTCGCCAGCAATGCCCACATCCATGAATGGATAAAATAAGTAGCATTTACTTTCTTCCGCTGAATTTCTCGCAAAACATTTTCAAATAAGCATTGCTGTTATTGGTGACGTCAAAATGGCTCAGATAGGTTTCCCAATGTATTTCAGAAATTTTCTTCACAGCTTCGGATGCAGGTGAAAATCAATATGCCTTAGGTAGCGTAAAATTGATGTCAATGTCGTGTTTACATCCAACAGCTGGCCACTATTGGCACTTGGGATGTCAGAATTCCTGATGAAGGGCTTTTGCCCGAAACGTCGATTTTACTGCTCCTCGGATGCTGCCTGAACTGCTGTACTTTTCCAGCACCACTCTAGTCTTGCCCCATGTCAGGACAAGCAATAACAACCAAAATGCCATTCATCCTCTTTACAGGGAGACTTTTGACAGATTACAATGGCAATCTGTTGTTTAATAAGGCCCTGCATAAAGTTGCTAACCTGAATTCTTTAAACAAGATGATTTCTTGTGCTAAACACAGATTAAATTGGCATTTCAGCTCAAGACCCTGTTTTGGCCATGCACCACCTTAGTACTTCAACCCACTGCCAAAATAAAACCCCAGAAATGAACTACCAAATAAATAAATTAATAACAAATAGAAATTCACAACTTATTCTGCATCAGATAAGTTTCTGATGTTTTGCTGAGCTTTTCCTGGCAGTTATTGGTGGAAACTAATCCGACTATAACATTGTCCCAAACACCATGAGCTTTCTGATGTTTGGCACCAATGCTTATAGATTCTGAAATGTTCTGTGAAAATGTAAACTATGGCAAGTTCTGCATAATCTCAAGTTGCAAAGAACTCTTATTAATTAGTGTGCAGTGAGTCTTTAGCAGTCGGTGCTGACTTTACTACGCTAAATCCGAAAGGGAGCGCAGAGACTCACAGAAAATTATTTCAACTCAGGAAATTGATCATTAAAAGATTAAATTGTTTTGAACACTTAAAAAGGTGAGTTGACTGTGTGAAATGTTGGATTAGAACACTGTTCATAGACTTTCATGCTTGAATCTGTCTTATAATGGCAGTTTTTATATATCAAGTGGATGGTAACTTCATTTCTCACTTTATTTTTTCATATGGTGTGGCAGTTGCTAACTAGTCCAGAATTTATTGCCCATCCCTAATTTCCCTGGAGAAGATCGTGCTGAGATGCCTTCTTGAACTACTGCAGTTCCTTGGTGTGTAGGGAGACCTAGACAGTGCTGTTACAAAGGGAGGTTCCAAATTTTGACCCAATGACCCTAAAGGAACAGCAATATATTTCCAAATCATGAAGGTGAGTGGTTTAGAGCAGAACTTGCAAGTTTCTATGCATTTGCCGCCACTATCCTTCTAGATGGTAAAGTGTTTGTGAGTTTGGTAGGTGATGTCAAAGGATTTCCTGCATGTAATTAGTTAGATTGAGCAGCGCGTAATTGCAAAAAAATTGACAATCTCAAGAGAGTTCATTGAAAAGGCCAGTGTCAGGAGCAAAACATTCAAAGGGATTTTCCTAAGACTGGATTCTTTGCCAAAGTAGACAAACCTTTAATTTAATTCAGTTCCATTTTGTCTCTGAATACAAAAAAAAAGGCAGGACATTTGGCCCATCAAGTCTGCTTTACCATTCAAGACAATCATAATTCATCTTCTCCCTCAACTCTATTTTCCTACCCATTCGCTGGACCAAAAATCTGTTTATCTCAGCTTTAAATGTGTTTAGTTATGAAGCATTCACAACCCATTGGATTAGAGAATTCCAAAGATTCACAATCTAGAATCCTTTCAGTGTGGAAGCAGGCCATTCAGCCCATCGAGTACACCAATCCTGTGAAGTATCCCACCCAGAAACACCTCTACATTTCCCATGGCCAATCTATCTAACTCATACATTTTTGGATTATGGGAGGAAACCTAGGCAGACACGGGGAGAATGTGCAAACTCTACAGACAGTCATCCAAGGGTGGAATCAAACCCAGGTCCCTGGTGCTGTGAGGCAGCAGTGCTAACCACTGAGACACTGTGCTGCCACAAATGAAGTAATTTCTCCTAATCGTAATCTGTGGGTAACCCCTAATCTGGGACTATGGTACACAATCTAACAAAAGAGATGGAAGCAGCAGGAGGCCTTTGGTCCTTTGAGCCTGCTCCAACATTCTCCTAGATCATAGCTGATCTGCTTCTTAACTTAACATTCCTGCATTTGGTCCATCACAAGATGGCTTTCTGACAGATTTACCAATGAGACCCTTAGACCAAACCAGGTCTCTACTTTCTTATTTTGAAACATTTACTCACCTCACATATTCTTTTGTAGGACGTTGGCATCATTGGCAAGGACAGCATTTGTTGCCCAGGCCTTTGAACTGAGTGGCTTTCCAGGCTACCTCAGAGGGGATCTAAGATTCAACCACACCTCTATGGGTCTGGAGTCACATGTAGGCCAGACCAGGTACAGATGGCAGATTGAAACATACCAGAAATTTAGAGGGTAGATGTGGAAATGTTTCCTCTTGTGAAAGAGTCTAGGACGAGATCTCAGAATAAGAGTCACACATTTAAGACAGAGATGAGGAGGAACATCTTCTTCCTAAGTGAATCTGAGGAATTCTTTACCACAGAGGGCTGTCAAGGTTGGGTCATTAGGTATATTCAAGGCTGAGATAAACAGATTTTTAGTCAGTAAGGGAATAAAGGGTTATGAGGAAAAGGCAGGAAAATGGAATTGCAGATTACCAGATCAACCATAATCTCATTGAGGTCACTCAATGGGCTGAATGGTTTACTTTACTACGATGGATGTTAGTGAACCAGATAAGTTTGTATAACGATCGAAGATAGTTTATCCTGGGTGTCTGGATTACTAGCCCTTGACATGACCATTACGCCACCATCTTTCCCTTAAGCTGTGAGAGATTCTGCTTTCATCACTGTTTCTGGCAAGAAATTGTCATTGTCACAGAATGACAGAAATGTTAGGGCACAGAAAGAGGCCATTCAGCCCATCACACCTGCACAAGTTCTGTGACTTAGTATCAATCCCCTGTCTTTTACTCATATCTCTGCACTCCATTTCTATCTAAATAATCGTCCAGTGCCCTCTTTAATGCCTAAATTGAACAATGTTAACAGCCATCGTCCTATGCTTGAACAGCGGAGCAGACTCAATGGGCCAAATGGCCTTATTCTGCCTCTATATAGAATCATAGAGATGTACAGCATGGAAACAGACAATATCAAGTTGTGAAACTTGAAAGTGTTCAGAAAAGATTTACAAGGATGTTGTCAGGGTTGGAGAATTTGAGCTATAGGGAAGGCTGAACAGGCTGGGGCTGTTTTCCCTGAAACGTCGGAGGCTGAGGGATGACTTTATAGAGGTTTACAATTATGAGGGACATGGATAGGGTAAATAAGCAAAGTCTTTTCCTTGGGGTCAGGGAGTCCAGAACTAGAGGGCATAGGTTTAGGGTGAGAGGGGAAAGATATAAAAGAGACCTCAGGGGCAATTTTTTCACACAGAGGGTGGTACGTGTATGGAATGAGCTGCCAGAGGATGTGGTGGAGGCTGGTACAATTGCAACAGTTAAGAGGCATTTGGATGGGTATATGAACAGGAAGGATTTGGAGGGATATGGGCCGAGTGCTGGCAGGTGGGACTAGATTGGGTAGGGATATCTGGTCGGCATGGACGGGTTGGACCGAAGGGTTTGTTTCCACGCTGTACATCTCTATGACTCTATGACTCTTTATCAGGGCAACTCTTTATCCCGTACTCACAGAATACTGCAAAAGGATTGTAAGGGCCGTGTTGCAAGCTAAATAATTTTCACATTCAAGAGCATGCTGTCTTTGCTAGGCAGCGAGAACAGTTGGAAAAAGCAGGTCATTGCGTCACTGCTGTCTGGCAAATGCCGAGTGAGAGTGTGCCAGAAAGTCATTTGCTGAAAACAGTGTTACTTTAAGAGCAGACTCTTATACATCATAATGGTTTAACCTGCCACTGTTGGTCATTAACAAGAGAGATTAAAAAAAATGAACATAACAAAAAGAACTCTCTGGGTGAACGTCTATAGCCTCAAAAATTGTGATTCAGCCCTTGCACTATCAAAAACCACATGTTTAACTGGGTAGGGGATCAAGAGTGCAGTGAGTATTGCTGATTGATCATTGTTATTTAAATTGTAAATCCTTCTTAGAAAGGCAGCCACAACATCTCACTACAGGCTGGGAACAGTGCACTCTGTAGAATTTCTTTTATTCAATCATGGGCACCGATGGCTGGGCCAGCATTTAATGCCCATTCCTAGTTGCCTTTGAGAAGTTGCATTTTTGAATCACTGAGTCTACGTACTGTAGGTAAATGCACAATTGTGTTAGGGAGGGAATTCCAGGATATGGACCCAGCGACAGTGAAGGAAGGTCGGTATATTTCCAAGTCAGGATGGTGAATGGCTTGGAGGGGAACTTGTGGGTGTGGGTTTCTGCCATACATTGACCTAAATTAGGAACCATGAGGAGTGAAAGAGGTTAGTCATTCTGGTCATCGGTGGCAGACCCTGCAGATGTGGACGCTGTGTATGTGTCTCTACACAATGAGACTGGCAGCACCCTGTAAACAAGTGCCTCCATCCTTCATCCATATTGGGCTCCAGCATGTTTACCACCTTGTGAGGATGCTATGCTGGCTGGGTGACCACCACATTACAGAGCTGTGCTCTGACAGCCTTTCACATCCCCCAGACTCACCTCACTCATTCAACTTCTCACTTCATTCAGCACAATCAACCATGATGATGATCCAATGGTCTCTGCACTCCCTGCATTAATCCTTGGGAGTAGCACAGATAATGATTCACCTTTGACCCACATTGGTCTCTTTTGTTTAGTCATTGTTGCTAACTTCAGCATCGTTGAGATATCAGTGTTCAAGCCCCAATGACATGGTAGAAATCTCCTTTTACTAGAATTTGAAGCCTGAGCATGTTCACTCCACACACAGATGATTAAATTGTTGCAAATTAAATGTAGTTGGAGTTTGGAAATGCTGGGTATTATCCTAGAATGAGTATTGTCCTAGCCTGGACATTGTTCTAGCCTGGGTATTGTTCTAGCCTGTGTATAGTCCTAGCCTAGGTATTGGTTAGAGTGGTGCTGGAAAAGCACAGCAGGTCAGACAGTATCCGAGGAGCAGGAAAATCAACGTTTTAGGCAAAAGCCCTGAAATTTCCTGATGAAGGGCTTTTGCCCGAAACATCGATTTTCCTGCTCCTCGGATAATGCCTGACCTGCTGTGCTTTTCCAGCACCACTCTAATCTCGACTCTGATCTCTAGCATCTGCAGTCCTCACCTTCGCTTAGCCTAGGTCTTGTCCTAGCCTGGGTATTGTCCCAGCCTGGGTATTGTCCTACCCTAAGTATTGTCCCAGCCTGGGTATTGTCGTACCCTGAGTATTGTCCCAGCCTGGGTATTGTCCTAGTCTGGGTATTACCCTACCCTGGATATTATCCCAGCCTGGGTATTGTCCTACCCTGAGTATTGTCCTACCCTGAGTATTATCCCAGCCTGGGTATTGTCCCAGCCTGAGTATTATCCCAGCCTGAGTATTGTCCCAGCCTGGGTATTGTCCTAGCCTGGGTATTGCCATAGTTCGGGTATTGCCCTAGTCTGAGTATTGTCTTAGCCTGGGTATTCCTCTAGTCTGGGTGTTGTCCTAGCCTGGGTATTGTCAAAGCTTGGTTATTGTCCCAGCCTGAGTATTGTCCTAGTATGGGTATTAGGAGAAAGTGAGGTCTGCAGATGCTGGAGATCAGAGATGGAAATGTGTTGCTGGAAAAGCGCAGCAGGTCAGGCAGCATCTAGGGAACAGGAGAATCGACGTTTCGGGCATTAGCCCTTCTTCAGGAATCCTGAAGAAGGGCTAATGCCCGAAACGTCGATTCTCCTGTTCCCTAGATGCTGCCTGACCTGCTGCGCTTTTCCAGCAACACATTTCCATCTCTAGTATGGGTATTACCCTATCCTGAGTATTGTCCTAGAGAACAAGTGATGATAGGGAATGCAGCTCATGTCAGAACTGGGCCTTACCCCTGTCACCAGGTTACCCCCAAGGCTCCTTTTACCTCAGACTACCCCTGCAGATCATTTCTGTCTGATCCCCCCATGTGGAGATTCCTGACAATACACTTCACCCTCAACCGTCATTCCTGCCCTTTGAGCCCTGACATTGTCCCTTAATGATACCCAACCTGATTGTTCACAAGCCCCCTGTGCAGGATCACTGGTCACTGTCAATAACCCCCTCTGCAGCCTAACATACAACATGAGTCACTGTCTTGTCCTCAACCTTTTGAATGACTTTGTTTACTCCACCTGCCGAAACCTGGACACCCTGCACCATTTGAAAGTGATCCACTCACTGCTTCTCAGGCCCCTACCCCTCTTGCACCCTTCTTAATGACCCCCATGGACTGTATTTGCCTCAGACCTCTGACCAATTTCAATCAGAAACCTCTAGGTATGACTGACAAGACCCTGATTACTGTCCTTGCAGCTCCCTCACAGGCAATGTTTGATTTCCTGACTGCTGCTAGACCTACAGGATGGATCCTGCCCACTCGCTGGACTGTAGTCAAACAGGTCCCTTGACTGAGTGCTGCCTGAGGAAACAAGTGACTGTTGTCAAGACTCTGGACTGAGTAGGGGCTCTGTCCCTGACACATGTTAACGAGACCCCCTGTCAAACAGGGACTCTCAAACACCTTGCCCACCCCCCTTAACTGTACTGAGGACTGTCTCCCAGCTGACATCCAAAATGGCCATTTGGCTGAATGAATGTCTAGTGTGTTTGACAGCACAGGCTGTTGGTGTGTACTATAAAGCAAGATTCACCCTCTCTCCACTCCAGACAAACTAACATTGACAAACAGGACAAGTATCCCTGGTCTGTGTTAAAGACCACATCAATACTGATAAATTCTGGCTCTGGCACTAAGAGAGCAATCAAGCAGCCTTGAGATGTAGCCTGGTCCAATCTGTGAGCTGAGAGCCTGTCCCTACTCCCAATGTATGACTTCTCAGATCTAGTGTATCCTGCAGTGCTAGTCTATGTTTGCTCAGCTGTTTACCAGTGGATCAGAGAGGAGCCATGATGGTTGTGAGAGGTTGGCAAATGTCAAATGTTAATGTCCGTGGCCGAGGGGAATGTGGGGCTGGTGGACATGGGATGTGCCCTGAGATGTTGATTGCTGCTGATCTACATCAAGGTTCCTCCCAGCCAGAGGTGAACTCAGTTCACCAGATCTCGCCTTGCCTTCCATGTTGAGATTTATCTATGTCTAGCTTGTTCAGTATGTTTGGTTAAAACATGAGGCTGAATGTTAATGAGATGAATTGAGGCATTAATGAGGTGTTTAATAAGCAATAATCCCTTGAATTGGCAATTTGCTACTGCCTAGTGTGAAACTCACCCCTTTGCTCAGCAAAATCATAAAGTGAGAGACTTGCAATGTTCAGAAAAGTTTCAACGAACTTCTTGTTGGTGTGTACTATAAAGCAAGATCCACCCTCTCTCCACTCCAGACAAACTAACATTGACCAACAGGACAAGTATCCCTGGTCTGTGTTAAAGACCACATCAATACAGGGGCACTGATAAATTCTGGCTCTGGCACTAAGAGAGCAATCAAGCAGCCTTGAGATGTAGCCTGGTCCAATCTGTGAGCTGAGAGCCTGTCCCTACTCCCAATGTATTTCACAATTTGCCATCAATCAGATACCTATGAGGTTCTGTCCTTTCATGCATTTCTCCAGCATTTCTACTCATGTTTGGAATATGGAATCTAAAACTGCGCATTGAATTCAAAATTGGATTGAAGCAATTGTCTCAATATGAATTTGACTAAAATGTTTCTGCTCTTAATTTGTATTCCTTAGCAATCATGCCTTGTGCTTTTGGAAAACAGGAGCAGGAGTAGGCCATTCCAGATCATCACTGAGCATCTACCTCAATGCCATTTTCTCAAGTTATCCCCAAACCCTTTGAGAAATCCTCTGACCTTTGTCTTGAATGTACCCAATCAGTGATCTCCCGCAGCTCTTTGATTTAAAAAATTCCAAAGACTCATGATCCTCTGAGTGGAAAAAAAAACACATCTCAGCTCGAAACATCTTGCCTCCCCTGTTTTTGTTTTACAATGTAATGTTTAATTTGAATGTTGGTTCGCTTAAAGAATTGGGAATCAGTAGTTCAGGATCTCTTTCCCATCCCTTTTCCAAGGAACAGGTGGCCTCCTTTATTCTTTCTGCCAAAATACATCATCTCACATTCATGAAGTAAATTCGAACAGTTTAAAATTAGATATACTGTTTACATTTCCATTCTGCAAGTTTGTTAACATTTTCATTGATATCACCCTGACTCCTTCGGAGAGATCGATATCCCTAACTTGGTCCTGTCTTCAAAGTTTGCAATAGTATGTCTGATTAGCAAATCCAAATTGTTTTGTGGATTACAATGGCCACATGTCCAATTTCTGTAAAACAACAAGATTAAATATCCAAAAACAAGTATATTTTCTGTCAAAGTTTAAAAATGCTTACAGACTGTTGCTTTGTTATGTGTTAACAATGTGTTATTACTTATGGCCCTTGTCTTCATTTAGCTATTCCCCTAACTCCTGGTTATGATGCATGTCTTTCTCTAGCTCTTTAGCATATGTAGAATTGTGATTAAGTAGATAGAAAGTGATGGTCAATTCTGTAAATGCTTTTGGAAAGATGTGACACAAGTCGAAACAGGTAAAGGAGATCCCAGCATCACAAATAGAATAACTTTTCCATATTATTTTATTTCCATGTCACCATTCCATCCATAAGGCATTTATTCTTTGGAACAGTTAGAAGGTTTAGTTGCAATTGCTCAATAAATATTGGCTGCAGCTCAGTACAGCTGACAGACCAGCCACAAAGTGTTATGAAAGCAATACTCTGTGTTTTTTGGATATCAGGAATAAAAAGAAAAAGTGCTGGAAATAATCAGCAAGTCTGGTAGCACTTGTGGACAAGAAACAGCATTCACATTTAACATTGAATAAGACTTTTCTTTGAAACTTTGGAAGTGTTGACTGGTTTGAGGTGCATGCTGTGTTAACCTAGCAACTATAGGGAGTCCGAGATTTATTATTGGAAAAGTCAGAAGTGACTTAATTGAAACATATAGGTTCTGAAGGGACTTGACCAGGTGGTTGTCAAAAGGTTGTTTCCTTGTCTGGGAGGATTGAGAAATAGAAGTCATAGTTCAAAAATAAGAGGTCACCCTTTTAGAATAGAAATGTTTTCTCTCAGAGTGTTGTGAGTCTTTGGAATGCTCTTTCTCTGGTTGCAGAACTTTAAACATTTTGAAAGCAGAGTTGAGATAGAGTGAGTTCCCAGGAAGGGTCACTGGACTCGAAAAGCTAACTCTGAGCATTTCCACCAACTTCTGTTTCTGTTCTGATTTACAACATTCACAGTTCTTTCGATTTTTATTTAGATTTTCAAGGGGGTGAAAGATTACCATGGAAATGCAGATATAGATTTGAGGTTAAAATCAGATCAGCCATTATTGTATTGAATGGCAGAGCAAGTTCAAAGGTTCAAGTGGCCTACTCTTGTTCAAAAGTTTGTATTACCTTAGCAGGTATACTTTTGCACCAAAACCATTTTATATCGACACAAAATTTAATCGCTCCATATTTTTGTAAAGCCTGATAAGAGTTGAATTTTGCAACATACTGTGTATTTTTGTAAATTTGCCCAGGCCTGGAAATCCACTGTGAAGTGTTATGTTCCAAACCAGTTGGTCTGGCTTTAACATGTACCCAACTCATTTCAGTAATCAGAGGTGGTGGGACAGCAGGACATTTTACCACAGCCATGCACCTGATTACTCTTCCATTAATGATTTTTGGAACTCATTACTGATTCTTGAGAGCAAAATTAAAAAATACAACTAATTGGGAATCCTTGATGATAATTGCACCTGTTCATTAACAATCACTGGAAAATATCAGCATTTGTAATTCTGTTAAATATGAAACATGTAGAAATTTTCAGACTGATTAACAGTAAAGTACAATCAACTCATCAATACATCTTGATAACATCATGGTGCAATGTAACAGACCTCAAATCTCACCTATTACTGGCACGCAATACCTCTCACTCTCAATACAATGTCAATAAATATTTTAACACTTGTTTGCGTTTACACCTTGTGTTCCAAGAACTGACTTCCTGTTTAAACATATTTTCAAATGGACAACTGCGTTGGAGAGAAAATGATACGTCAAACACTGAGAAGAGGTTCTGAGCCTACTCGATTTTGCAGGAAGTTCGAAAGTTGGAAATGCAGCTGAAGCAGGTCCTTGCAGCGGTACATGGGTGGACACCCACCAGTGGGGCAGCTCTTGAGAAGATGTGCTCAGTTCCAAGTTGACAGAACTGGCTGCAGCACTTTGATAATCATTGGGACTTGGTTCTTGAGCAGACGACCATGCTGCATTGATTTGCTTTAATTGGCCTAGTGTTCCTCTCCAGAGATTGTGGAAGGTTGGTGGGGGCCGAAGTAATCTAATCTAATCTAATCTAAAAAAGAATTATTGTGAAGTGAGTCCACACCGACCCGCCGAATCACAACCCACCCCCCTACATTTACTCCTGCCACTAACACTATGGGCAATTTAGCATGGTCAATTCACCTCATGGGAGGAAACCAGAGCACCCGGAGGAAACCCACGCAGACACGGGGAGAATGTGCAAACTCCACACAATCAGTCGCCTGAGGTGGGAATTGAACTCGGGTCTCTGGCGTTGTGAGGCAGCAGTGCTAACCACTGCACCACCGTGCCGCCCATTTCCCAGGGCACTGTACTCCTTTCCTACAGTCAGATTCTTCAGCAGTGTGAAGAGAAATGCTATCCCTAATCACCCTCTGCAGGTATTTCTTGACTATAATCTATGAGGGGACAGGGTTGACATTCCTGGACTGCCTTCCAATCCGTTCCAGGCACTCTAATGTGGATGACTTCCCAGGTGTGTTGTGGGCACAGAGGACGTTCTGGGCCTAACTGTTTACATTTGCTGCAAACCGTGACTACACTTTTTATCGTCCTGACTCACTTAGAATGCCTGACAGTTTGAAAAGACCTGTTCTCAGCACGAATCCATATTCAGCATACTTTATCTGCCAATGAGGAAGCAGTGCTTGGAACTGCGGGGAATTTAGAACATGTGAGTCAATTGGCATAAAGATATCACCAGAAATGGGAATGCTGAGGTAGCCAGGAGGATGAGTCATGAAGTCTTTACCCAGTGTTTATAGGGCCTCTGGGTTTCATATTTTAAATTTATTAAGCATTATTATGAAGAAAAACTTTGAATCCAAATGTTTTCTGAGTTCAACTACTAAATCAACCAAATCTATAAAAAAAAGTGTAGAAAATTACAATAATCCGAATGACTCCATCTAGAAGAGCAGTTGGTCAATACTTTAAAGAGGAAAACCATGCAGTTTGAAGTCACCTTTATAAATTACTTTGTTATTGTAACTGCAACAAGACGTCAATGTGTTTAAGCTGCAGGTTAGCACAAAATTCCATTGCCTGCATGTTGGAAGAAATAGCGGGCAGTTTTCCAAATTACTTGCAGAAATATTGAGAGCTATTATAAGTAAATATTTATGGATACAGAAGAAATTTCTATAACTAGGGGGACAGATAGTATCCAATGCCAGCGGATCAGGAGCCCCGCTTGTTGTGTGTCTTGCCCGGTGCCAGGGTTCAGGATATCTCCGACCGGCTTGAAAGGATATTGGAGCCAGAGGGGGAGGTTCCAGTTGTTGTGGTCCACTTTGGGACTAAAAACATAGATAAAGCTAGGGTGGAGGACCTGTTTGGGGATTATCAAGCATGAGGAAGGAAATTGAATACAGGTCCTCAAGGGTCATAATCTCCAGATTACTGCCTGAGTCACGTGCCAAATGGCATAGGGATAAGAAAATTAGGGAAGTAAACATGTGGCTAAAGGGATTGGTGTGGGAAAGAGGGATTCCATTTCATGAGGCATTGGCATCAGTTTTGGAACTAGAGGGATCTGTACCGTTGGGACGGTCTCCACCTGAACCAATCTGATACCAATGTTCTACCAAAAAGGATAAATAGGGTGGTCAGTAAGACTTTAAACTTCTCTGTCGGGGGGAAGGGAAAGCGAAAGCGACAGAGAGTATGGAGTTAAATGGAAAGATAAGCAGTAGGATAGCATGTGTGCAGGTGGGTTTAAGCTCAAGGCAGACTAAGAATGCAGCAAAAAGGAAGGATAACTTAGGACATCTTATGATTTCCAATATCTCTAATAATGATAAGAAAGTTAGCATTAAGGCACTTTACCTGAATGCTCATAGTACTCGTAACAAAGTAAATGAATTAATGGCACAAATCATTGTGAATGATTATGATGTGGTAGGCATCACAAAGATGTGGTTGCAGGGGGTTCAGGACTGGCAGCTAAACATCCAAGAATTTACAATTTATCGAAAAGACAGGAAGGTGGGCAGCAGGGGGCGGGGATGCCATGTTAGTTAAGAATGAAATTAAATCTATGGCACTGAATGACATAGGGTCGGATGATGTGGAATCTGTGTGGGTGGAGTTGAGGAACCACAAAGGCAAAAAAACCATAATGGGAGTTATGTACAAACCTCCCAGCAGTGGTCAGGACCAGGGGCGCAAGATATACCAGGAAATAGATAGGGCATGTCAGAAAGGCAAGGTCACATGATCGTGGGGGTCTTGAACATACAGGTGGACTGGGTGAATAATGGTGGATCCAAAGAAAGGGAATTCATGGAATGCTTACAGGACGACTTTTTGGAACAGTTTGTGATGGAACCCAGAAGGGAGCAAGGTTTTCTGGACTTAGTGCTATGTAATGAGTCAGACTTTATAAAAGATCTTAAAGTAAGAGAACACTTAGGAGGCAGCGATCATAATATGGTAGAATTTAGCCTGCAGTTTGAAAGAGAGAAGGCAAAATCGGATGTAATGGTGTTACAGTTAAATAAAGGTAATTTCAGGGGCATGAGAGAGGAACTGACGAAAATCGACTGGAAGCAGAGCCTATTGGGGAAGACAGTAGAGCAACAATGGCAGGAATTTCTGGGTGTAATTGAGGACACAGTACAGAGGTACATCCCAAAGAAAAGATATGTTATCCAGGGATGGGGGGGTGGGGGTGGAGTAGAATTAGACAGCAATGGCTGACAAAGGAAGTCAGGAAATGTATCAAAGAAAAAGAGAGAGCCTATAAAGTGGCCAAGAGCACTGGGAAATCAGAAAATTGGGAAGGCCTCAAAAACAAACAGAGGATAACAAAGAGAGAAATATGGAAGGAGAGGATCAGATATGAAGGAAAGCTCGCCAGTAATATAAGAAATGATAATAAAAGTTTATGTCGATACATAAGAAACAAACAATAGGCAAAAGTAGACATCGGGCCGCTTCAAATTGATGCTTGAAGGTTAGTGATGGGAGATAAGGAAATAGCTGAAGGACTTAATAAGAACTTTGTGTCAATCTTCACAGTGGAAGACATGAATAATATCCCATCAATTATGGGCAGAGTTGAGTATAGTAGCCATTACAAAAGAGAAAGTGCTAGAAAAGCTAAAAGATCTAAAATTGGTAAATCTCCTGGCCCCGATGGGCTATATCCTAGATTTCTGAGAGAGGTGGCTGAGGAAATAGCGGAAGCACTGACTGTGATCTTTCAAAAGATCACTCAGGTCAGGGAAAGTCCCAGATGGTTGGAAAATTGCTGCTGTAACCCCCCTGTTTAAGAAAGGATCAAGACAAAAGAAGAATAATTTTAGGTCGATTAGCCTAACCTCAGTTGTTGGTAACATTTTAGAATCCATCGTTAAGGATGAGATTTCTAAATTCTTGGAAGTGCAGGGTCAGATTGGAATACATCAGCGTGGATTTAGTAAGGGGAGGTCATGCCTGTCAAACCTGTTAGAATTCTTTGAAGAGGTTAAAAATAGGTTAGACCAGGGAAACCCAGTAGATGTTATCTATCCAGACTTCCAAAAGGCCTTTGATAAAGTGCCTCACGAGAGGCTGCTGAGTAAGATGACGGCCTATGGTGTTCGAGGTGAGCTACTGGCATGGATTGAGGATTGGCTGTCTGACAGAAGGCAGAGAGTTGGGATAAAAGGTTCTTTTTTGGGATGACAGCTGGTGACAAGTGGTGTGCCACAGGGTTCAGTGTTAGGGCCCCAGCTGTTCACTTTACATATTAATGATCTGGATGAAGGGACTGGGGGCATTCTGATAAGGTTTGCCAATGATACAAAGTTAGGTGGACAGGCAGGTAGTACTGAGCAGGTGGGGAGGCTGCAGAAAGATTTAGCCAGTTTAGGAGAGTGTTCCAGGAAATGGCTGGTGAAATTCAACGTGAGCAAATGCAAGGTCTTGTGCTTTGGAAAAAAGAATACAGGCATGGACTATTGTCTAAACAGTGAAAAAGTTCATAAAGCCAAAATACAAAGGGATCTGGGAGTGCTAGTCCAGGATTCTCTAAAGGTTAACTTGCAGGTTGAGTCCGTGATTAAAAAAGGGAATGTAATGCTGTCATTTATCTCGAGAGGGTTGGAATATAAAAGCAGCGAAGTGCTACTGAGACTTTATACAGCTCTAGTCAGGCCCCATTTAGAATACGGTGTCCAATTTTGGGCCTCACATCTCAGGAAGGACATACTGGCACTGGAGCGTGTCCAGCGGAGATTCACACGGATGATCCCTGGAATGGTAGGCCTAACATATGATGAATGGCAGAGGATCCTGGGATTGTATTCATTAGAGCTAAGAAGGTTGAGGGGAGATCTAATAGAAATTTACAAGATAATGCATGGCTTAGAAAGGGTGGACGCTGGGAAGTTGTTTCCATTAGGCAGGGAGACTAGGACCCGTGGGCACAGCCTTAGAATTAGAGGGGGTCAATTTAGAACAGTAATGAGGAGACATTTCTTCAGTCAGAGAGTGGTGGGCCTGTGGAATTCATTGTCACGGAGCACAGTGGAGGCAGGGATGTTAAGTGTCTTCAAGGCAGAGATTGATAAATTCTTGATCTCTCAAGGAATTAAGGGCTACGGGGAGAATGCAGGTTAGTGGAGAGTGATTAAATGGCAGAGTGGACTCGATGGGCTGAGTGGCCTTACTTCCACTCCTATGTCTTATGATCTAAAATGTGGTCCACATTCTAGTTTAGAGAATGAATTGCTTATTTCTTTGCAGTGCACACTGGTGCAGTCTTCCACCTAATATTGAAATTCTTTTAATTCTATCATTAATGTTAAAGCACAGGGACTCTGAAAGACATTAAGTTAGATTTTTTTAAATTCATTTATTGGATGCTGGTCTAACAGACTGAACTAGCATTCACTTCCTGTTCCTTATTGTCCTTGAACTGAGTGGCACACTGGGACATTTCAGAGCTCAGAGCCAATCACATTGTTCTGGGTCTGGAGTTATATATAAGCCAGACCAGGTAAGGACAGATTTATTTATCTAAATGTATTTACAACAATTGACAATGATAACATGGGACTAGCTTTTAATTCCAGATTTTTACTGAATTGAAATTTCACTAACTCCCCAGACCCATGTTGTCAGAACATGAGTCTGGGGTCTCATGGATTACTAGTCTAGTGACCTTACCACCAAACCAATATGTAGAGAAATAAAAAGATACAAACAAAATGGCAATGCCTCTATCAATGTGTGTCCACTTGTCAACAGATCAACATTCTTTTCTCGTCAGTCTAGAATAGTACTCACCTTTACATCGGTATCTCGTGGTATTTGCTCAATGAGCACAAGATGAGAAGCCTTGACATAATGTCTCTTTATTTCATCAATGCTCATGCTCTTTTCTCTCAAATGACTGTATATATTCCTCTATAAGCTTGATAAAGCTGCAAAGTATATGATTCAAACCAGTGTTCTTCGAGTTTGAGGATTCGACTCTTTTGCTCTTCTTCTTAATGCCCCTGTTGTAGTTAATTAATGCAGTTCACTGCTGCTTCACAGCAATGAATGCCCAGGCATAATTAAATGTGTTCTGAAAATCAGTCATACTAGATTCGACTCCGTTTCTCTCCCCCAGATGTTGCCAGACCTACTGAGTTTCTCCAGCATTCTCTGGGTTTGTTTCTTATAATTAAATGTAGATTACAGTAAAGAATTTGATGGCAGCTGTCTTAATAACAGATAATTAGTCCCATCTTCTCAACGCGATCTTTTGAGACAAGACAAGACAAAATAAGCCTCCATCTTTACCTGAGCTAAGATTAATAACTTTAGAACACAAAGCTTTTGGTCAAAGCTGTCATATTTCAATCTGGTTTCTTTAACATAAATATTATAAAAACAATATTTCCAATGATTACATTTATCTTTTACTTTTCTCTCTCTCTCTTTGAAGAAGACAGATTGAATCTTTTGCATTTCTGGCTGTTTGATAATCCAATTTGCTTCTTTTTCCTAAATTACTTTGATGTGGTTGTTTGGAAATAATGGTCCAATGTTGATACTGTTAATCTGCAACATTCGTTAATGTCCTGTTGTAAACCACCAACAGACAATTTAAAGATACAACTTGTCTGAAAGACTCCTCAAGTCAATCCACCAAGTTACTGAAGCACAGACAGACAATCTGGAATGAACTAATTAGTCTCTGCACAAAGATAAAACAAAATTCAAATTACTTGTGTTTGACATGTCACCTGGCTTTTAAAGGCAGATAGAATCCGATATTTGTTTCAACATTAGCTATGATTCCGTTTTTGTCAGATTGGCTACCAACAGCACCTGTGCTGTAGACTCAGAGAGTGGGCATTGCTGCACACTTTTACATGCTTGTTGCAGTTTGGAGCTATTTCGATTAGATTTCTTAGAGTATGGAAACAGGCCCATCGGCCCAACAAGTCCACACCGACCCTCCGGAGAGTAACCCACCCAGACCCATTCCCCCTGACTAATGCACCTAACACTACGGGCAATTTAGCATGGCCAATTCACCTAGCCTGCAGGTCATTGGATTGTGGGAGGAAACCCACACAGACAAGGTGAGAATGTGCAAACTCCACACAAACAGTCGCCTAAGGTAGGAATTGAACCCGGGTCCCTGGTGCTGTGAGGCAGCAGTGCTAACCACTGAGCCATTGTACCACCCCATGGTGATGATGATGATTTCAATGACTGACCAGGAGTCACCCCCTTTCTTTCCACCTGCCAATGGAGTGTGTGGGAAGGATTTACAGGTTTGTATTCAACCTGTGTAACCATGGTATGAATACACCTTCCTTGTATATCAAGTCCACTGGTGAGACTAGAACCGAGAGCCTCTGGGTAGAAGCTGAGACCCTATCCACTGCAGCTTAAGCCTGATGTAAGGTAGGTGTCACTTGGTGACTTAACGGAGAGGAACTAGAGCCTGCAGAATTGGTCTATAAAAGCTAATGCTTTGGAGAACATATTAAAATAAATATTAAGCTTTGTAATTAAAATTAGCACTATTTATAGATGGAATTGTTTTCAAATATTGAGATATGAGATTTGATACAGCTCAATTGTGTCTGATCAGACTTTCCTTGAATACTGCAAACCCCAGGGTGGACACCATGGGCTGAATGGCCTCTTTCTGTGTTGTAAATGTCTGTGAGTCTAAGGAGAGAGCTGGCTTTTCATGAACCAGACCTTGTTATATTCTAGATTACATTACAGTGTGGAAACAGGCCCTTCAGCCCAACAAGTCCACACCGACCCGCCGAAGCGCAACCCACCCATACCCCTACATTTACCCCTTACCTAACACTACGGGCAATTTAGCATGGCCAATTCACCTGACCCGCACATCTTTGGACTGTGGGAGGAAACCGGAGCACCCAGAGGAAACCCACACAGACACGGGGAGAACGTGCAAACTCCACACAGTCAGTCGCCTGAGGCGGGAATTGAACCCGGGTTTCTGGCGCTGTGAGGCAGCAGTGCTAACCACTTTGCCACCACCGTTGATTTAGTCTTCAGCATCATGTGTGCTGGGTTTCCTGTTTGTAATCTATTTGGTAATGCAATGGAAGATATTTGATCTGTTTATATTTTAATAACATCTATTTCAGAGCTTTGGCTTGTGATGGTGCTTTGTGTTTTGATTTGTACGTCTGAAGGGGTTCAATGATTAACTTGTAGGTATATGTGTAGCCATGGTGATTAATTTTAAGAATAGTCTCAGAGAGACATCTCGGCTATACCTCCTCATATCCTACTTCCTTCATTGATCCATTCCATTCCATTAGTTTTGTTGTGTCCATTGCATCTATTCTCATAATACTACCTTCCACCAGGGTACCTCTGACATTAACACCTTTTCTCTCTACAAAGGATTCACTTCTCACAATGAGGTTTCCTTTACATTGGTGAGATCAAATACAGACAGAGTGCCTCCTTGATGGAACACCTTCACTTCTATCTTCATGCCTACCCCACAATTGTCCTTATTTCCCCTTCTCTAGTTTCCGCATTCAAAGGATCATCCTATGCCATTTCTGCCACTTCCTACAGGATGCTGCTACCAAAGACATCTTCCATCCTCGCCAGTGTCAGCATTCTGCAGAGACTATTCCCTCTGTGACACTTCCATTCCTTCATCACTCCAAACACTTCCTCACTCCTCAATGGCACCTTCCCATGCAATCACAGAATGTACAACACTTGCTCATTCACCTCCACTCTCCTCACTGCCCAAGGACCTAAACACACCTTCCAGTATTTCACTTGTATTTCTTTCAATCTAGTCCACTGCATTTGCTGCTCTCACTCCACAGACTGTGATCTCCTTTACATTGTCGAGACCAACATGGACTGCTTTTTGCAGAACACCACAGTTCTGTATATCAGATTGGCTCTAAGTTTCCATTTGCTTACTTACCATTTCACTAAACCAGCTTGCGCTCAGGCTAACATTTCTACCCAGGGCCTGCTATGATGTTCCAATGAAACACGACACAAGTTCAAGGAACAACACCTCATTTTCCTTTTATGAATTCTAGGAATTCTTCAGAAACTGAGTGCATGATTTTGTTCACCATTTTATTTAGCCTCCACGCCCCCCCCCCCCCCCCCCCCACTACCACGCACACACACACACTCCATTTTCTCCTTTCACATCTCAATTAACATCCATTTTACATCTCTATTCTTCATTCACCAGCGTTATGTATGTAGTTGGAGAGTGTCCCCTTTAAGAGAGCTGGTCAGGTGATTCAGAAGGCCAGAAGGTGGGGTCTCAGTCTAGAGGCAGCTGTGGAGGTGTGAACATCTAAAATTAAAGTGTTCCTATTCAGGGGATATTCAGAATTTTACCTGTTCCTCCCTTGTGTATAATTCTTGATTCCCAGCAAATTACTAACTTAACAACCATCATTAACAATCCCTTTGTCTTTTGCACTGAGTCTCCACACGATTTGTTCCACTTGCCCCCCAACCAAGTCAAAAGTATAAAAAACCCATTGTCCAACTCCTTTTAATCCTGAAGAGAGGTCATACTGGAATTGGAACATTAATTGTGTTTTTCTCTCCACAGAGGCTGTGAGACTTGCTGTGTTTCTCTAGCATTCTCTGTGTCTGTTTCAGATTTCCAGCATCTGCAATAGTTTGCTTTTATTTGAGAGAACTCATACAAGCAAGCAAAGCAAAGAGTCCTACATTAGGCTGTCAGTTTGGAAGGTCAGAGATGGGTTTTATTTGTGAGGTGAAACACCGATAGCTTGGGAAAACATTTGGGAATTTAATTTGGGCAGGCTTTGCAGATGTTTTGCCTGACGTGTCATGAACTGACCATTGTCAAATGGTCCATCAACAAGAACTCTCTTGTGGAGCATTGCATAAGCCTTGTTCATTCAACAAGTTCCAATCATGGCCCATTGACAATGTTGTTGGAATAAATTCCTCTACACAATTTCCTATAGGACCTCACAAGAAGGCCGTGTGGTAACCTGATGTCATAAGGAGTAGCAATGGAGTCCCAAAGGTTTTTTCGATGTTTGGAGCCAGCACTGAAATACTTTCGCTGTTTGGGAATGGAAGCCAGGTCATTATATCTGTCGAGACATGTAACAGAGTCAGTGAAATTAGTCCAGCGCATGCAGTTTCTAAACAGCTTCCTTTTCAAAACTTAGGTAAGACTCTTGAAATAGATTTTCTGCTGCCTCGGTCAATTGATTTGGACTGGATTTTCATGGTTGATTTGGGCCTCCGGTGTCGTGGGGAATTTTCCCAACACTATCCCCCCAATGTGGAGTAGTTCACTGACCCTGTTTCTTCCTCAGGGAGACAGACATGGGCTGGATGCATGCTCATCATTTCAGGATGCTCAGGCAAGAGGGGGCAGTGGAGACATTGGTAAATAGTAAGGCTAGAAGGTCCGGTTCCATTTATTTCTACTTAATGCCAATTCTATTCATGGATTTTCAGTCCTCTGGCCATCACCCCTCACTCACTCACATCCCCATCCAGTTTCCATAATCCCCACAACCCCTCCCCACCATTTCCCCTTGTACTTCTCTTTACTTCCTTCCACTTGCAATGGATTCTCATTGACCACTCACCAGTATCCACTGGATAAATTCACAAGGCATTTAATAAGGTCTCTGAAATGTTCATGAAATAAGAAAGGTACTAAAGTTTCAACACAGTGGATGTTGGAAACATGTTTCCATTGGTAGGAAAGACAAGGACCTGGTGGCACTGCCCTAGAGTAAAGGGAAGACCCTTTAGAACAGAGATGAGGAGAAACTTCTTCAGCCAGAGAGGGATGAATCTGTGGAATTCATTGCCAGGTCATTGAGTATGTTTAAGTTCTTGATTGCCAAGGGGATCAAGGGTTACAGGGAGAAGGTGGGAGAAAGGGGTTGAGAAACGTATTAGCCATGATTGATTGACAGAGCAGACTCAATGTCCTGAATGGCCTAATTTCTGCTCCGATGACCTATGATCTTATGGTCTTATTCCCTTTGAAAGTAAATTGCCCCTTAAAATCTTATAAAGCCATCAATGAAGCACAGTGCCATTTAAGAAACCTTTAGCCCTGACCTTGGTGAGGCATTGGCCGATTGGAATTATTGCTAGACTGTTAGTCCAGGTAATGTTCTGATGTCCTGGATTTGAGTCCTGCCAAAGGCAGATGGTGGAATTTGGATACAATTAGGAACATGGAATTAAGAATCTAATGATGACTATTGTCAGGGAAATGCCCATCTGGTTCACTAATGTCCTTTAAAGAAGGAAATCTGACATCCTCACATGGTCTGGCCCATGTGACTCTTAACTGCCCTCTGGGCAATTAGAGATGGACAATAAATGCTAGCTCAGCCTGTAACATCCACATCCTATTAATGATTTTTGGTAATTATTAAAGAAAGCTCAAGATATTACAAGTTGATAAAACTGTCAATCAGACCATAAGATGATAAGACATAGGAGCAGAAATTAGGCCATTCAGCCCATTGAGTCTGCTGCAACATTTAATCATAGCTGATAAGATTTTCAACCCCATTAGCTCATATTTTGCCCACAACCTTTGATCACCTTGGCAATCAAGAACATATCTACCTCTCTCTTAAATATACTCAATAACCTGGCCTCCACAGCCTCTGTGGCAATGAATTTCAGATTCACCACTCTCTGGCTGAAGAGATTTCTCCTTATCTCCTTTCTAAAAGGTCTTCCCTTTACTCTGAGGCTGTGCCCTCAGGGTCCTCGTCTCTCCTCTACAAAGCTTAGCAGTCCCTTTTGCAACTGGGAAAGGAAAGCGTTGAATATATTTATCAGTCAGAAAGCTCAACCAAGCATTTCTAAGGAGACGATCTGACAACAGGGTGCTGCTATTGATATATCACTAGCAGGAGGAGCCTTTTAATTGGCCATTTAAGGATGTCAGTTCATTCATGGGTTAGCAGTGTGACTGGCATCTCCTCAGTGACTGACAGCAGATGACCACAACCATGAATGTCTCAGTACCTCAGAAAAGGAATGTAATTCAAAAAAGTTTTTCAAACCAGCAGAACACCACAGGAGTGAATTTTGGATGCAAAGCCTGATCCAGGTGAGCTACACAATCTTGAACTGACATAAAAGATTGTGGGAAACATAAATATGGGTGGTTTTGTGCGCAACCCGGTTGTTTTTAAAATTCTTCAATATTTTGTGATGTTTCAGCTATTCCACTCATATTAGCCCGAGATTGATAGCGTGAAGAAATAGAACCTTGACATCATAATGCACGAATTACACAAGAATAAGGCTCACTGCTTGAGCACAACTGCAGAGTTAGTACATTTGTTAAAAATAAAATGGTTGAAAACATTTTAGATATTTTTAGTCAGAGTAGAAGAACAGAACCAAAAGAGTGAAAAAGTGCAGAGAGTATTCACATGGTCATGTCCCAAGACTGCCCTGTGACATAAACATGTACATATTGTTTATTCCAGTTTCCTCAGAGTGCCTGTGGAGTCTGACAGGATGCACACTGTGTTGTTTACATGCAGTGTTCGTTGTGGAACAAATTACTTCAGCTTCCTGCCTGTGACCCAATTAATCATCTTGACACATGTTCTGCCCTGTGATGTATGAATCGTATCGGATAAATCATTCAAATATAACTTGCAGCCAGAATATATTTTGTCTTATAGCTAAATATCTCAATTCCCGTCTTTCTGGGACATGTCAAAAATGCAATGCAGTCTGTTTGCAAGACAACCTTGCAAAGTAAAAAGTACTTTATGGGAATGGAGCAGTGAATTTAACCAGATGTTGGTTCCTCGCACTACCTAACTTAGGAAGACTCCATGATGTTTCAATTTTGACATTCTTCACATTAACAGAAAAATAAATTTGGGGTTCTCAGATCTCTCTGAGTTGCTGTGGCAACAGGCACCTTTATGTGCATATTATAGTTTGGACCTATGGATATTGATGGCAGACAGTCCAATTCTAGTTCCCAACCCCTGGCCAAACAGCAATCTTTCCTGCTCTCATCATCTGCCATTCATGTTTGTTGGAAGGATTTGGGAGTTCAAAACTAGAGGGCATATTTTTAAGGTGAGAGCAGCAAGTTTTAATAAGGACATGAGGGGCAACATTTTTACACAGAGATTGGTTCATGTATGGAATGAACTGCCAGAGGAAGTGGTGGATGCAGGGTACGAGTCACAACATTTTAAGAAACTTTTCGATAAGCACATGAACAGGAAAAGTTTGGAGGGATATGGGCCAAATGCAGGAAAAAGGGACTATTTAGTTTGGGAAAACTGGTCGGCATGGACTAGTTGGGCTGAAGGGTCTGTTTCCATGCTTCTGACTCAATATAAATGCACTATCCACGGCCATTCTGGGGTAAAGATTGAATCCACAGCTTTGAGTTAAAAAACATAGATGCAACCCACTGCGAAACAATTCCATTTAACCTCAAACATGGTGAAAATTATCCAGAAAATTGAGCTTGCTTGGCTCTGATAATTTGATATCTGCTGTGGAGTTCTGGTGCCAGTCTCACTAGAGAAAGTCATTACATCATCTCAGAATTCAGTTCATATTTTAATCTGCATTTCATGCCCTGTGTTTTTTTTTAAGGGTGGACTGGTTGCACTGTAAAGCCACCATTACTATGGTCACAGATAACAGGCAGCAAATTCCCCTCCCTCCTCCTCAGCACCTTCCCCATTAAATAAGAGTTCAGTGTGGTGAGGTACTCCACCTGGTGGTTATTAAACATTGGCAGCGATGTTCAGTCAAGGAGCTAAGCTTCAACATTGATACATTTGGGACTGCTCAGAGTTAATACATGAGTTCAAATTACTTCAACCTCCCTGCTGTTGTTTTAGAGCAAGTTTTATTATAATCTGTATACAAGATGTATCATGTCCTTGGAACATTTGAACTGTCCGAGATGCCATATGATATTCAGAGCAGATCTGTTAAACATAAAAACATGTATGAAGCAATATATTGGACAGAGAAAAGCTCAGCATGTGGCTTACCATCTGTATTTTTGAACTGCATGTATTCTTTAGGAGTTTATATGGTGCACTGTGTGTGGGAACACGCACAGCGTATGGCGATAGTCACAGTGTGTGGGGATAAACACAATGTGTGAGGATAGATACTCTATGAGGATAGACACAGTGTGTGAGGATAGTCACAGTGTGTGAGGATAGTCACAGTGTGTGGGGATAGACACAGTGTGTGAGGAGAGTCACGGTGTGGGGATAGACACAGCGTGTGAGGATAGACACAGTGTGTGGGGATAGTCAGTGTGTGTGGGGATAGTCAGTGTGTGTGGGGATAGACACAGTGTGTGAGGATAGACACAGTGTGTGGGGATAGTCACAGTGTGTGAGGATAGACACAGTGTGTGAGGATAGTCACAGTGTGTGAGGATAGTCACAGTGTGTGAGGATAGTCACAGTGTGTGAGGATAGTCACAGTGTGTGGGGATAGTCACAGTGTGTGGGGATAGACACAGTGTGTGAGGATAGTCACAGTGTGTGAGGATAGTCACAGTGTGTGGGGATAGACACAGTGTGTGAGGATAGTCACAGTGTGTGAGGATAGTCACAGTGTGTGAGGATAGTCACAGTGTGTGGGGATAGACACAGTGTGTGAGGATAGTCACAGTGTGTGGGGATAGACACAGTGTGTGAGGATAGACACAGTGTGTGAGGATAGTCACGGTGTGGGAATAGACTCAGTGTGTGGGGATAGGCACAGTGTGTGAGGATAGTCACAGTGTGTGAGGATAGGCACAGTGTGTGAGGATAGGCACAGTGTGTGAGGATAGGCACAGTGTGTGGGGATAGGCACAGTGTGTGGGGATAGTCACAGTGTGTGGGGATAGTCACAGTGTGTGAGGGTAGTCACAGTGTGTGGGGATAGTCATGATGTATGGGGATAGTCATGATGTGTGGGGATAGACACAGCGTGTGGGGATAGACACAGCGTGTGGGGATAGTCAAGGTGTGTGAGGATAGTCACGGTGTGTGAGGACAGTCACGGTGTGTGGGGACAGACACAGTGTGTGAGGACAGACACAGTGTGTGAGGACAGACACGGTGTGTGAGGATAGTCACGGTGTGTGAGGATAGTCACGGTGTTAGGATAGACACGGTGTGAGGATAGTAACGGTGTGTGGGGACAGACACAGTGTGGGTGAAGATAGATACAGTGTTTGGGGATAGTCACAGTGTGTGGGGATAGTCACAGTGTGTGAGGAGAGTCACGGTGTGGGGATAGACACAGCGTGTGAGGATAGACACAGTGTGTGGGGATAGTCAGTGTGTGTGGGGATAGACACAGTGTGTGAGGATAGACACAGTGTGTGGGGATAGTCACAGTGTGTGAGGATAGACACAGTGTGTGGGGATAGACACAGTGTGTGGGGATAGACACAGTGTGTGGGGATAGTCAGTGTGTGTGGGGATAGACACAGTGTGTGAGGATAGACACAGTGTGTGGGGATAGTCACAGTGTGTGAGGATAGTCACGGTGTGTGAGGATAGTCACGGTGTGTGAGGATAGTCACGGTGTGTGAGGAGAGTCACAGCGTGTGAGGATAGTCACAGTGTGTGAGGATAGTCACAGTGTGTGAGGATAAGCAGTGTGTGTGGGGATAGACACAGTGTGTAAAGATCGTCACAGTGTGTGAGCATAGTCACGGTGTTGGGATAGACACGGTGTGAGGATAGACACAGTGTGGGTGTAGTCAGTATGTGAGGATAGTCACAGTGTGTGAGGATAGACATAGTGTGTGGTTAAAGTCAGTGTGTGGGGATAGACACAGTGTGTGGGGATAGACACAGTGTGTGGGGGTAGACACAGTGTGTGGGGGTAGACACAGTGTGTGGGGGTAGACACAATGTGTGGGGGTAGACACAGCGTGTGAGGATAGTCACAGTGTGTGAGGATAGACACAGCGTGTGGGGATAGACACAGTGTGTGGGGATAGACCCAGTGTGTGTAGACAGTCACGGTGTGTGGGGATAGTCACTGTGTTTGGGGATGGACACAGTGTGTGAGGGTAATAACGGTGTGTGAGGACAGTCACGGTGTTAGGATAGACACAGCGTGTGAGGATAGTCACAGTGTGTGAGGATAGACACAGCGTGTGAGGATAGACACAGCGTGTGAGGATAGACACAGTGTGTGAGGATAGTCACAGTGTGTGGGGATAGATACAGTGGGTGGGGATAGACACAGTGTGTGGGGATAGACATAGTGTGTGGGGATAGACCCAGTGTGTGTAGACAGTCACGGTGTGTGGGGATAGTCCCTGTGTTTGGGGATGGACACAGTGTGTGAGGGTTGTAACGGTGTGTGGGGACAGACACAGTGTGGGTGAGGATAGACACAGTGTGTGGGGATAGTCACAGTGTGTGAGGATAGTCACAGTGTGTGAGGAGAGTCACGGTGTGGGGATAGACACAGTGTGAGAGTAGTCACAGTGTTTGAGGCTAGTCACTGTGTGTGTGGATGGACACTATGTGTGAGGGTAGTCACGGTAGTCAGTGTGTGGGGATAGACATGGTGTGTGAGGAAAGACACAGTGTGTGGGGGATAGTCAGACTGTGTGTGAATACACACAGTGTGTGCGGATTGACACAGTGTGTGGCGAAAGACACAGTGTTTGCGGTAGCCACAGAGTGTGGGGATACACACAGTGCATGGGGATAGACAGTTGTGAGGAGAGTCACGGTGTGGGGATAGACTCAGTGTGTGAGAGTAGTCACGGTGTATGAGGACATTCACAGTGTGTGGGGATAGACACAGTGTGTGGGGATAGTCACTGTGTGTGAGGATAGTCACTGTGTGTGAGGATAGTCACAGTGTGTGGGGATAGTCACATTGTGTGGGGATAGACACAGTGTGTGGGGATAGTCACAGTGTGTGGGGATAGTCACTGTGTGTGAGGATAGACACAGTGTGTGGGGATAGTCACTGTGTGTGAGGATAGTCACAGTGTGTGAGGATAGGCACAGCGTGTGAGGATAGGCACAGTGTGTGAGGATAGGCACAGTGTGGGGAATAGACACAGTGTGTGAGGATAGTCACAGCGTGTGAGGATCCACACCGTGTGTGGGGATAGACACAGTGTGCGGGGATAGACACAGTGTGTGAGGATAGTCACAGTGTGTGAGGATAGTCACGGTGATGAGGATAGTCACAGCGTGAGAGGATCTACACCGTGTGTGAGGATAGACATAGTGTGTGAGGATAGTAACAGCGTGTGAGGATAGTCACAGTGTGTGGGGATAGACACAGCGTGTGAGGATAGACACAGTGTGTGTGAGGATAGTCACAGTGTGTGAGGATAGTCACTGTGTGTGAGGATAGTCACAGTGTGTGAGGATAGACACAGCGTGTGAGGATAGACACAGCGTGTGAGGATAGACACAGTGTGTGGGGATAGATACAGTGTGTGAGGATAGACACAGTGTGTGGGGATAGACACAGTGTGTGAGGATAGACACAGTGTGTGGGGATAGACACAGTGTGTGGAGATAGACACAGTGTGTGAGGATAGTCACAGTGTGTGAGGGTAGTCACAGTGTGTGAGGATAGTCACGGTGTGTGAGGATAGACACAGTGTGTGGGGATAGACACAGTGTGTGGGGATAGACACAGTGTTTGGGGATAGATACAGTGTGTGTAGATAGACACAGTGTGTGTAGATAGACACACTGTGTGGGGATAGTCACTATGCGTGAGGATAAACACGGTGTGTGAGGATAGACACAGTGTGTGAGGATAGACAAAGTGTGTGGAAATAGTCACAGTGCATGGGGATAGACCAAGTGCGTGTGGATAGACCCAGTGTGTGGGGATAGACACAGTGTGTGGAGATAGACACAGTGCGTGAGGATAGTCACAGTGTGTGGGGATAGACAGTGTGTGTGGATGGACACGGTGTGTGAGGATAGTCACTGTGTATGAGGATAGACACAGCGTGTGAGGATAGTCACAGTGTGTGGGGGGTAGACACAGTGTGTTAGGATAGACACAGTGTGTGAGGATAGTCACAGTGTGTGAGGATAGACACAGTGTGTGAGGATAGACACAGCATGTGAGGATAGACACAGCGTATGAGGATCAACACTGTGTGTGAGGATAGATACAGTGTGTGGGGATAGACACAGTGTGTGGGGATAGACACAGTGTGTGGGGATAGACACAGTGTGTGAGGATAGACACAGTGTGTGGGGATAGACACAGTGTGTGGAGATAGACACAGTGTGTGAGGGTAGTCACAGTGTGTGAGGGTAGTCACAGTGTGTGAGGATAGTCACGGTGTGTGAGGATAGACACAGTGTGTGGGGATAGACACAGTGTGTGGGGATAGTCACAGTGTTTGGGGATAGATACAGTGTGTGTAGATAGACACAGTGTGTGTAGATAGACACACTTTGTGGGGATAGTCACTATGCGTGAGGATAAACACGGTGTGTGAGGATAGACACAGTGTGTGAGGATAGACAAAGTGTGTGGAGATAGTCACAGTGCATGGGGATAGACCAAGTGCGTGTGGATAGACCCAGTGTGTGGGGATAGACACAGTGTGTGGAGATAGACACAGTGCGTGAGGATAGTCACAGTGTGTGGGGATAGACAGTGTGTGTGGATGGACACGGTGTGTGAGGATAGTCACTGTGTATGAGGATAGACACAGCGTGTGAGGATAGTCACAGTGTGTGGGGGGTAGACACAGTGTGTTAGGATAGACACAGTGTGTGAGGATAGTCACAGTGTGTGAGGATAGTCACAGTGTGTGAGGATAGACACAGCATGTGAGGATAGACACAGTGCGTGAGGATAGACACAGCGTATGAGGATCAACACTGTGTGTGAGGATAGATACAGTGTGTGGGGATAGACACAGTGTGTGGGGATAGACACAGTGTGTGGGGATAGACACAGTGTGTGGGGATAGACACAGTGTGTGGGGATAGACACAGTGTGTGGGGATAGTCACACTGTGTGGGGATAGTCACACTGTGTGGGGATAGTCACAGTGTGTGGGTTTAGACACGATGTTTGAGGATAGACACGGTGTGTGAGGATAGACACGGTGTGTGAGGATAGACACGGTGTGTGAGGATAGACACAGTGTGTGAGGATAGACACAGTGTGTGGTGATAGTCACAGCGTGTTAGGATAGACGCAGTGTGTGGGGATAGACACGGTGCGTGGGGGTAGACACGGTGCGTGGGGATAGACACGGTGCGTGGGGATAGACACGGTGCATGGGGATAGACACGGTGCGTAGGGATAGACACAGTGCGTAAGGATAGTCACAGTGTGTGGGGATAGACAGTGTGTGTGGATGGACATGGTGTGTGAGGATAGTCACTGTGTGTGAGGATAGTCACAGTGTGTGGGGATTGTCACAGTGTGTGAGGATAGTCACAGTGTGTGAGGATAGTCACAGCGTGTGAGGATAGTCACAGCGTGTGAGGATAATCACAGCGTGTGAGGATAGTCACAGCGTGTGAGGATAGTCACTATGCGTGAGGATAGACAGTGTGTGTGGAAGGACACGGTGTGTGAGGATAGTCACTGTGTGTGAGGATAGTCACAGTGTGTGGGGATTGTCACAGTGTGTGAGGATAGACCCAGTGTGTGGGGATAGACACGGTGTGTGAGGATAGACACGGTGTGTGAGGATAGTCACAGAGTGTGAGGATAGACATAGTGTGTGGGTAAAGTCCGTGTGTGGGGATAGACACAGTGTGTGGGGGTAGACACAGTGTGTGGGGGTAGACAAAATGTGTGGGGGTAGACACAGCGTGTGGGGGTAGACACAGCGTGTGGGGGTAGACACGGCGTGTGAGGATAGACACAGCGTGTGAGGATAGTCACAGTGTGTGAGGATAGTCACAGCGTGTGAGGATAGACACAGCGTGTGAGGATAGACACAGTGTGTGGGGATAGACCCAGTGTGTGTAGACAGTCACGGTGTGTGGGGATAGTCACTGTGTTTGGGGATGGACACAGTGTGTGAGGGTAGTAAAGGTGTGTGGGGACAGAGACAGTGTGGGTGAGGATAGACACAGTGTGTGGGGATAGTCACAGTGTGTGAGGATAGTCACAGTGTGTGAGGATAGTCACAGTGTGTGAGGAGAGTCACGGTGTGGTGATAGACACAGTGTGAGAGTAGTCACAGTGTTTGAGGCTAGTCACTGTGTGTGCGGATGGACACAGTGTGTGAGGGTAGTCACGGTGTGTGACGGTAGTCACGGTGTATGAGGACATTCACGGTGTGTGGGGATAGTCACTGTGTGTGAGGATAGTCACAGTGTGTGAGGATAGACACAGTGTGTGGGGATAGTCACAGTGTGTGAGGATAGACACAGTGTGTGTGGATGGACGCGGTGTGAGAGGATAGTCACGGTGTGTGAGGATAGTCACAGCGTGTGAGGATAGACCCAGTGTGTGAGGATAGTCACAGTGTGTGGGGATAGTCACAGTGTGTGGGGATAGTCACTATGCGTGAGGATAGACAGTGTGTGGGGATAGACACGGCGTGTGAAGATAGACACAGTGTGTGGGGATAGACACGGTGTGTGAGGATAGACACAGTGTGTGAGGATAGTCACAGTGTGTGGGGATAGACACAGCGTGTGAGGGTAGACACAGTGCGTGGGGGTAGACACAGTGCGTGGGGGTAGACAAAATGTGTGGGTGTAGACACAGTGTGTGGGGGTAGACACAGCGTGTGGGGTAGACACGGCGTGTGAGGATAGACACAGCGTGTGAGGATAGTCACAGTGTGTGAGGATAGTCACAGTGTGTGGGGATAGACACAGCGTGTGAGGATAGACACAGTGTGTGTGAGGATAGTCACAGTGTGTGAGGATAGACAGTTTGTGAGGAGAGTCACAGTGGGTGAGGATAGTCACAGTGTGTGATGATAGACACAGTGTGTGAGGATAGACACAGTGTGTGGGGATAGTCACAGCTTGTGGGGATAGACCCAGTGTGTGGGGATAGACACAGTGTGTGGGGATAGTCACACTGTGTGGGGATAGTCACAGTGTGTGGGTTTAGACACGATGTTTGAGGATAGACACGGTGTGTGAGGATAGACACGGTGTGTGAGGATAGACACAGTGTGTGAGGATAGACACAGTGTGTGAGGATAGACACAGTGTGTGGTGATAGTCACAACGTGTTAGGATAGACGCAGTGTGTGGGGATAGACACAGTGTGTGGGGATAGACACGGTGCGTGGGGATAGACACGGTGCATGGGGATAGACACGGTGCGTAGGGATAGACACAGTGCGTAAGGATAGTCACAGTGTGTGGGGATAGACAGTGTGTGTGGATGGACATGGTGTGTGAGGATAGTCACAGCGTGTGAGGATAGTCACAGCGTGTGAGGATAGTCACAGCGTGTGAGGATAGTCACTATGCGTGAGGATAGACAGTGTGTGTGGAAGGACACGGTGTGTGAGGATAGTCACTGTGTGTGAGGATAGTCACAGTGTGTGGGGATTGTCACAGTGTGTGAGGATAGTCACAGTGTGTGTGGATGGACGCGGTGTGGGAGGATAGTCACGGTGTGTGAGGATAGTCACGGTGTGTGAGGATAGTCACGGTGTGTGAGGATAGTCACAGCGTGTGAGGATAGACCCAGTGTGTGAGGATAGTCACAGTGTGTGGGGATAGTCACAGTGTGTGGGGATAGTCACTATGCGTGAGGATAGACAGTGTGTGGGGATAGACACGGCGTGTGAGGATAGACACAGTGTGTGGGGATAGACACAGTGTGTGGGGATAGACACGGCGTGTGAGGATAGTCACAGTGTGTGAGGATAGACACGGTGTGTGAGGATAGTCACAGAGTGTGAGGATAGACATAGTGTGTGGGTAAAGTCCGTGTGTGGGGATAGACACAGTGTGTGGGGGTAGACACAGTGTGTGGGGGTAGACAAAATGTGTGGGGGTAGACACAGTGTGTGGGGGTAGACACAGCGTGTGGGGTAGACACGGCGTGTGAGGATAGACACAGCGTGTGAGGATAGACACAGCGTGTGAGGATAGACACAGTGTGAGGATAGACACAGTGTGTGGGGATAGACCCAGTGTGTGTAGACAGTCACGGTGTGTGGGGATAGTCACTGTGTTTGGGGATGGACACAGTGTGTGAGGGTAGTAAAGGTGTGTGGGGACAGAGACAGTGTGGGTGAGGATAGACACAGTGTGTGGGGATAGTCACAGTGTGTGAGGATAGTCACAGTGTGTGAGGAGAGTCACGGTGTGGTGAGAGACACAGTGTGAGAGTAGTCACAGTGTTTGAGGCTAGTCACTGTGTGTGCGGATGGACACAGTGTGTGAGGGTAGTCACGGTGTGTGACGGTAGTCACGGTGTATGAGGACATTCACGGTGTGTGGGGATAGTCACAGTGTGTGAGGATAGTCACAGTGTGTGAGGATAGACACAGTGTGTGGGGTTAGTCACAGTGTGTGAGGATAGACACAGTGTGTGAGGATAGGCACAGCTTGTGAGGATAGACACAGCGTGTGAAGATAGTCATGGCGCCTGATGATAGACACAGTGTGTGGGGATAGTCACAGCGTGTGAGGATAGTCACAGTGTGTGAGGATAGTCACAGTGTGTGGGGATAGACACAGCGTGTGAGGATAGACACAGTGTGTGTGAGGATAGTCACAGTGTGTGAGGATAGACAGTTTGTGAGGAGAGTCACAGTGGGTGAGGATAGTCACAGTGTGTGATGATAGACACAGTGTGTGAGGATAGACACAGTGTGTGGGGATAGTCACAGTGTGTGAGGATAGACACAGTGTGTGAGGATAGACACAGTGTGTGGGGATAGTCACAGTGTGTGATGATAGACACAGTGTGTGAGGATAGTCACAGTGTGTGAGGATAGTCACGGTGTGTGAGGATAGTCACAGTATGTGAGGATAGACAGTTTGTGAGGAGAGTCACAGTGGGTGAGGATAGAGATAGTGTGTGGATAAAGTCAGTGTGTGGGGATAGACACAGCGTGTGGGGATAGACACAGCGTGTGAGGGTAGACACAGCGTGTGAGGATAGTCACAGTGTGTGAGGATAGACACAGAGTGTGGGGATAGACACAGTTTGTGGGGATAGACCCAGTGTGTGTAGACAGTCACGGTGTGTGGGGATAGTCACTGTGTTTGGGGATGGACACAGTGTGTGAGGGTAATAACGGTGTGTGAGGATAGTCACGGTGTTAGGATAGACACAGTGTGTGAGGATAGACACAGCGTGTGAGGATAGACACAGCGTGTGAGGATAGACACAGTGTGTGAGGATAGACACAGTGCGTGAGGATAGACACAGTGTGTGAGGATAGACACAGTGTGTGAGGATAGTCACGGTGTGAGGATAGACACAGCGTGTGAGGATAGTCACAGTGTGTGAGGATAGTCACTGTGTGTGAGGATAGTCACAGTGTGTGAGGATAGACACAGCGTGTGAGGATAGACACAGCGTGTGAGGATAGACACAGTGTGTGGGGATAGATACAGTGTGTGGGGATAGACACAGTGTGTGGGGATAGACACAGTGTGTGGGGATAGACACAGTGTGTGGGGATAGACACAGTGTGTGAGGATAGACACAGTGTGTGGGGATAGACACAGTGTGTGAGGATAGACACAGTGTGTGGGGATAGACACAGTGTGTGGAGATAGACACAGTGTGTGAGGATAGTCACAGTGTTTGAGGATAGTCACAGTGTGTGAGGGTAGTCACAGTGTGTGAGGATAGTCACAGTGTGTGAGGGTAGTCACAGTGTGTGAGGATAGTCACGGTGTGTGAGGATAGACACAGTGTGTGGGGATAGACACAGTGTGTGGGGATAGACACAGTGTGTGGGGATAGACACAGTGTTTGGGGATAGATACAGTGTGTGTAGATAGACACAGTGTGTGTAGATAGACACACTGTGTGGGGATAGTCACTATGCGTGAGGATAAACACGGTGTGTGAGGATAGACACAGTGTGTGAGGATAGACACAGTGTGTGAGGATAGACAAAGTGTGTGGAGATAGTCACAGTGCATGGGGATAGACCGAGTGCGTGTGGATAGACCCAGTGTGTGGGGATAGACACAGTGTGTGGAGATAGACACAGTGCGTGAGGATAGTCACAGTGTGTGGGGATAGACAGTGTGTGTGGATGGACACGGTGTGTGAGGATAGTCACTGTGTATGAGGATAGACACAGCGTGTGAGGATAGTCACAGTGTGTGGGGGGTAGACACAGTGTGTTAGGATAGACACAGTGTGTGAGGATAGTCACAGTGTGTGAGGATAGACACAGTGTGTGAGGATAGACACAGCATGTGAGGATAGACACAGCGTGTGAGGATAGTCACAGTGTGTGGGGATAGTCACAGTGTGTGGGGATAGTCACAGTGTGTGGGGATAGTCACACTGTGTGGGGATAGTCACAGTGTGTGGGGATAGTCACAGTGTGTGGGGATAGTCACAGTGTGTGGGGATAGACACAGTGTGTGGGGATAGTCACAGTGTGTGGGGATAGTCACACTGTGTGGGGATAGTCACAGTGTGTGGGTTTAGACACGATGTTTGAGGATAGACACGGTGTGTGAGGATAGACACGGTGTGTGAGGATAGACACAGTGTGTGAGGATAGACACAGTGTGTGGGGATAGACACAGTGTGTGGGGATAGTCACACTGTGTGGGGATAGTCACAGTGTGTGGGTTTAGACACGATGTTTGAGGATAGACACGGTGTGTGAGGATAGACACGGTGTGTGAGGATAGACACAGTGTGTGAGGATAGACACAGTGTGTGAGGATAGACACAGTGTGTGGTGATAGTCACAGCGTGTTAGGATAGACGCAGTGCGTGGGGATAGACACGGTGCGTGGGGATAGACACGGTGCGTGGGGATAGACACGGTGCATGGGGATAGACACGGTGCGTAGGGATAGACACAGTGCGTAAGGATAGTCACAGTGTGTGGGGATAGACAGTGTGTGTGGATGGACATGGTGTGTGAGGATAGTCACAGCGTGTGAGGATAGTCACAGCCTGTGAGGATAATCACAGCGTGTGAGGATAGTCACAGCGTGTGAGGATAGTCACTATGCGTGAGGATAGACAGTGTGTGTGGAAGGACACGGTGTGTGAGGATAGTCACTGTGTGTGAGGATAGTCACAGTGTGTGGGGATTGTCACAGTGTGTGAGGATAGTCACAGTGTGTGTGGATGGACGCGGTGTGTGAGGATAGTCACGGTGTGTGAGGATAGTCACGGTGTGTGAGGATAGTCACGGTGTGTGAGGATAGTCACAGCGTGTGAGGATAGACCCAGTGTGTGAGGATAGTCACAGTGTGTGGGGATAGTCACAGTGTGTGGGGATAGTCACAGTGTGTGGGGATAGTCACTATGCGTGAGGATAGACAGTGTGTGGGGATAGACACGGCGTGTGAGGATAGACACAGTGTGTGGGGATAGACACAGTGTGTGGGGATAGACACGGTGTGTGAGGATAGACACGGTGTGTGAGGACAGTCACAGAGTGTGAGGATAGACATAGTGTGTGGGTAAAGTCCGTGTGTGGGGATAGACACAGTGTGTGGGGGTAGACACAGTGTGTCGGGGTAGACAAAATGTGTGGGGGTAGACACAGTGTGTGGGGATAGACACAGCGTGTGGGGGTAGACACGGCGTGTGGGGGTAGACACGGCGTGTGAGGATAGACACAGCGTGTGAGGATAGACACAGTGTGTGGGGATAGTCACAGCGTGTGAGGATAGTCACAGTGTGTGAGGATAGACACAGTGTGTGGGGATAGACCCAGTGTGTGTAGACAGTCACGGTGTGGGGATAGTCACTGTGTTTGGGGATGGACACAGTGTGTGAGGGTAGTAAAGGTGTGTGGGGACAGAGACAGTGTGGGTGAGGATAGACACAGTGTGTGGGGATAGTCACAGTGTGTGAGGAGAGTCACGGTGTGGTGATAGACACAGTGTGAGAGTAGTCACAGTGTTTGAGGCTAGTCACTGTGTGTGCGGATGGACACAGTGTGTGAGGGTAGTCACGGTGTGTGACGGTAGTCACGGTGTATGAGGACATTCACGGTGTGTGGGGATAGTCACTGTGTGTGAGGATAGTCACAGTGTGTGAGGATAGACACAGTGTGTGAGGATAGGCACAGCTTGTGAGGATAGACACAGCGTGTGAAGATAGTCACGGCGCCTGATGATAGACACAGTGTGTGGGGATAGTCACAGCGTGTGAGGATAGTCACAGTGTGTGATGATAGACACAGTGTCTGAGGATAGACACAGTGTGTGAGGATAGTCACAGTGTGTGAGGATAGTCACAGTGTGTGATGATAGACACAGTGTGTGAGGATAGACACAGTGTGTGGGGATAGTCACAGTGTGTGATGATAGACACAGTGTGTGAGGATAGACACAGTGTGTGGGGATAGTCACAGTGTGTGATGATAGACACAGCGTGTGAGGATAGACACAGTGTGTGAGGATAGACACAGTGTGTGAGGATAGTCACAGTGTGTGAGGATAGTCACGGTGATGAGGATAGTCACAGCGTGAGAGGATCTACACCGTGTGTGAGGATAGACATAGTGTGTGAGGATAGTAACAGCGTGTGAGGATCGACACGCTGTATGTGAGGATAGACACAGTGTGTAAGGATAGTCACAGTGTGTGAGGATAGTCACAGTGTGTGAGGATAGACACAGCGTGTGAGGATAGACACAGCGTGTGAGGATAGTCACAGTGTGTGAGGATAGTCACAGTGTGTGAGGACAGTCACGGTGATGAGGATAGTCACAGCGTGAGAGGATCTACACCGTGTGTGAGGATAGACATAGTGTGTGAGGATAGTAACAGCGTGTGAGGATAGTCACAGTGTGTGGGGATAGACACAGCGTGTGAGGATAGACACAGTGTGTGTGAGGATAGTCACAGTGTGTGAGGATAGACAGTTTGTGAGGAGAGTCACAGTGGGTGAGGATAGTCACAGTGTGTGATGATAGACACAGTGTGTGAGGATAGACACAGTGTGTGGGGATAGTCACAGTGTGTGATGATAGACACAGTGTGTGAGGATAGACACAGTGTGTGGGGATAGTCACAGTGTGTGATGATAGACACAGTGTGTGAGGATAGACACAGTGTGTGAGGATAGTCACAGTGTGTGAGGGTAGACACAGTGTGTGAGGATAGTCACAGTGTGTGAGGATAGTCAAAGTGTGTGAGGATAGACACAGTGTGTGAGGGTAGACACAGCGTGTGAGGATAGTCACAGTGTGTGAGGATAGACACAGAGTGTGGGGATAGACACAGTTTGTGGGGATAGACCCAGTGTGTGTAGACAGTCACGGTGTGTAGGGATAGTCACTGTGTTTGGGGATGGACACAGTGTGTGAGGGTAATAACGGTGTGTGAGGATAGTCACGGTGTGAGGATAGACACAGCGTGTGAGGATAGACACAGCGTGTGAGGATAGACACAGTGTGTGAGGATAGACACAGTGCGTGAGGATAGACACAGTGCGTGAGGATAGACACAGGGCGTGAGGATAGACACAGCGTGTGAGGATAGACACAGCGTGTGAGGATAGTCACAGTGTGTGAGGATAGACACAGTGCGTGAGGATAGACACAGTGCGTGAGGATAGACACAGCGTGTGAGGATAGACACAGCGTGTGAGGATAGACACAGTGTGTGAGGATAGACACAGTGCGTGAGGATAGACACAGCGTGTGAGGATAGACACAGCGTGTGAGGATAGTCACAGTGTGTGAGGATAGACACAGTGTGTGAGGATAGACACAGTGCGTGAGGATAGACACAGTGCGTGAGGATAGACACAGGGCGTGAGGATAGACACAGCGTGTGAGGATAGACACAGCGTGTGAGGATAGTCACAGTGTGTGAGGATAGACACAGTGCGTGAGGATAGACACAGTGCGTGAGGATAGACACAGCGTGTGAGGATAGACACAGCGTGTGAGGATAGACACAGCGTGTGAGGATAGTCACAGTGTGTGAGGATAGTCACAGTGTGTGAGGATAGTCACAGTGTGTGGGGATAGACACAGTGTGTGGGGATAGACACAGTGTGTGGGGATAGACACAGTGTGTGGGGATAGACCCAGTGTGAGTAGACAGTCACGGTGCGTGGGGATAGTCCCTGTGTTTGGGGATGGACACGGTGTGTGAGGGTAGTAACTGTGTGTGGGGACAGACACAGTGTGGGTGAGGACAGACACAGTGTGTGGGGATAGTCACAGTGTGTGAGGATAGTCACAGTGTGTGAGGAGAGTCACGGTGTGGGGATAGACACAGTGTGAGAGTAGTCACAGTGTTTGAGGCTAGACACTGTGTGTGCGGATGGACACAGTGTGTGAGTGTAGTCACGGTGTGTGACGGTAGTCACGGTGTATGAGGACATTCACGGTGTGTGGGGATAGTCACTGTGTGTGAGGATAGTCACAGTGTGTGAGGATAGACACAGTGTGTGGGGATAGTCACAGTGTGTGGGGATAGTCACAGTGTGTGAGGATAGACACAGTGTGTGAGGATAGACGCAGTGTGTGAGGATAGACACAGTGTGTGAGGATAGGCACAGCTTGTGAGGATAGACACAGTGTGTGGGGATAGATACAGTGTGGGGGGATAGATACAGTGTGTGGGGATAGTCACTGTGTGTGAGGATAGTCACAGTGTGAAGGAAAGGCACAGCTTGTGAGGATAGACACAGCGTGTGAGGATAGACACAGCGTGTGAGGATAGACACAGCGTGTGAGGATAGACACAGTGTGTGAGGATAGACACAATGTGGGGCGATAGACACAGTGTGTGAGGATCGTCACAGTGTGTGAGGATCGTCACAGTGTGTGAGGATAGTCACAGTGTGTGAGGATAGTCATGGTGCGTGGGGATAGACCCAGTGCGTGTGAGGATAGACACAGTGTGTGAGGATAGACACAGTGTGTGAGGATAGTCACAGTGTGTGAGGATAGTCATGGTGCGTGGGGATAGACCCAGTGCGTGTGAGGATAGACACAGTGTGTGAGGATAGACACAGTTTGTGGGGATAGACACAGTGTGTGGGGATAGACACAGTGTGTGGGGATAGACACTGTGTGGGCATAGACACAGTGTGTGAGGATAGACACAGTGTGTGAGGATAGACACAGTGTGTGAGGATAGACACAGTGTGTGAGGATAGACACAGTGTGTGGGGATAGACACAGTGTGTGGGGATAGACACAGTGTGTGGGGATAGACACTGTGTGGGGGGATAGACACAGTGTGTGAGGATAGACACAGCGTGTGAGGATAGACACAGTGTGGGGGGATAGACACAGTGTGTGAGGATAGTCACAGTGTGTGGGGATAGACACAGTGTGTGGGGATAGACACTGTGTGGGGGGATAGACACAGTGTGTGAGGATAGACACAGCGTGTGAGGATAGACACAGTGTGGGGGGATAGACACAGTGTGTGAGGATAGTCACAGTGTGTGAGGATAGTCACAGTGTGTGGGGATAGTCACTGTGTGTGAGGATAGTCACAGTGTGTGAGAATAGACACAGCGTGTGAGGATAGACACAGTGTGGGGGGATAGACACAGTGTGTGAGGATAGACACAGCGTGTGAGGATAGACACAGTGTGGGGGGATAGACACAGTGTGTGAGGATCGGCACAGTGTGTGAGGATAGTCACAGTGTGTGAGGATAGTCATGGTGCGTGGGGATAGACCCAGTGCGTGTGAGGATAGACACAGTGTGTGAGGATAGACACAGTGTGTGACGATAGTCACTGTGTGTGAGGATAGTCACAGTGTGTGAGGATAGTCACAGTGTGTGAGGATAGTCATGGTGCGTGGGGATAGACCCAGTGCGTGTGAGGATAGACACAGCGTGTGAGGGTAGACACAGTGTGTGAGGATAGACACAGTTTGTGGGGATAGACACAGTGTGTGGGGATAGACACAGTGTGTGGGGATAGACACAGTGTGTGGGGATAGACACTGTGTGGGGATAGACACAGTGTATGAGGATAGACACAGTGTGTGAGGATAGACACAGTGTGTGGGGATAGACACAGTGTGTGGGGATAGACACAGTGTGTGGGGATAGACACAGTGTGTGGGGATAGACACTGTGTGGGGGGATAGACACAGTGTGTGAGGATAGACACAGTGTGGGGGGATAGACACTGTGTGTGAGGATAGTCACAGTGTGTGAAGATAGTCACAGTGTGTGGGGATAGTCACTGTGTGTGGGGTTAGTCACTGTGTGTGAGGATAGACACAGTGTGTGAGGATAGACTCAGTGTGTGGGGATAGACACAGTGTGTGGGGATAGACACAGTGTGTGGGGTATAGACAGTGTGTGAGGTAGCCACAATGTGCGGGGTTAGCGACAGTGTGCGGAGATAGAGACAGTGTGTGAGGATAGACACAGTGTGTGTGGGGATAGTCACACTGTCCGTGAATAAACACAGTGTGTGGGGATTGACACAGTGTGTGAGGTAGCCACAGTGTGTGAGGATAATCACAGTGTGTGGGGATCGTCAGTGTGTGAGGATAGTCACAGTGAGTGAGGATAGTCACGGTGTGTGGGGATAGTCACAGTGTGTGAGGAAAGTCACAGTGTGTGAGGATAGACACAGTGTGGGGGGATAGACACAGTGTGGGGGGATAGTCACAGTTTGTGGGGATAGACACAGTGTGTGGGGATTTACTCAGTGTGTGGGGATTTACTCATTGTGTGGGGATAGACACAGTATGTGGGGTAGTCACAGTGTGTGAGGATAGTCACAATGTGTGTGGGGATAGTCACACTGTCTGTGAATACACACAGTGTGTGGGGATTGACACAGTGTGTGAGGTAGCCACAGTGTGTGAGGTAGCCACAGTGTGTGGGGATCGTCAGTGTGTGAGGATAGTCATGGTGAGTGAGGATAGACACGGTGTGAGGGGATAGTCACGGTGTGTGGGGATTGTCACGGTGTGTGAGGATAGTCACGGTGTGTGAGGATAGTCACAGTGTGTGAGGATAGTCACAGTGTGTGAGGATAGACACAGTGCGTGGGGATAGACACAGTGTGTGGGGATAGACACAGTGTGTGGGGATAGACACAGTGTGTGGGGGGTAGACACAGTGTGTGGTTAAAGTCAGTGTGTGGGGGTAGACACAGTGTGTGGGGGTAGACACAGTGTGTGGGGGTAGACACAATGTGTGGGGGTAGACACAGCGTGTGAGGATAGTCACAGTGTGTGAGGATAGTCACAGTGTGTGAGGATAGACACAGCGTGTGGGGATAGACACAGTGTGTGGGGATAGACCCAGTGTGTGTAGACAGTCACGGTGTGTGGGGATAGTCACTGTGTTTGGGGATGGACACAGTGTGTGAGGGTAATAACGGTGTGTGAGGACAGTCACGGTGTTAGGATAGACACAGCGTGTGAGGATAGACACAGCGTGTGAGGATAGACACAGCGTGTGAGGATAGACACAGCGTGTGAGGATAGACACAGTGTGTGAGGATAGTCACAGTGTGTGGGGATTGATACAGTGGGTGGGGATAGACACAGTGTGTGGGGATAGACATAGTGTGTGGGGATAGACCCAGTGTGTGTAGACAGTCACGGTGTGTGGGGATAGTCCCTGTGTTTGGGGATGGACACAGTGTGTGAGGGTTGTAACGGTGTGTGGAGACAGACACAGTGTGGGTGAGGATAGACACAGTGTGTGGGGATAGTCACAGTGTGTGAGGATAGTCACAGTGTGTGAGGAGAGTCACGGTGTGGGGATAGACACAGTGTGAGAGTAGTCACAGTGTTTGAGGCTAGTCACTGTGTGTGTGGATGGACACTATGTGTGAGGGTAGTCACGGTAGTCAGTGTGTGGGGATAGACATGGTGTGTGAGGAAAGACACAGTGTGTGGGGGATAGTCAGACTGTGTGTGAATACACACAGTGTGTGCGGATTGACACAGTGTGTGGCGAAAGACACAGTGTTTGCGGTAGCCACAGAGTGTGGGGATACACACAGTGCATGGGGATAGACAGTTGTGAGGAGAGTCACGGTGTGGGGATAGACTCAGTGTGTGAGAGTAGTCACGGTGTATGAGGACATTCACAGTGTGTGGGGATAGACACAGTGTGTGGGGATAGTCACTGTGTGTGAGGATAGTCACAGTGTGTGGGGATAGTCACATTGTGTGGGGATAGACACAGTGTGTGGGGATAGTCACAGTGTGTGGGGATAGTCACTGTGTGTGAGGATAGACACAGTGTGTGGGGATAGTCACTGTGTGTGAGGATAGTCACAGCGTGTGAGGATAGGCACAGCGTGTGAGGATAGGCACAGTGTGGGGGGATAGACACAGTGTGTGAGGATAGACACAGCGTGTGAGGACAGACACAGCGTGTGAGGATAGACACAGCTTGTGAGGATAGACACAGTGTGTGAGGATAGACACAGCGTGTGAGGATAGTCACAGCGTGTGAGGATAGACACAGTGTGTGAGGATAGACACAGCGTGTGAGGATCCACACCGTGTGTGGGGATAGACACAGTGTGCGGGGATAGTCACAGTGTGTGAGGATAGTCACAGTGTGTGAGGATAGTCACAGTGTGTGAGGATAGTCACAGCGTGAGAGGATCTACACCATGTGTGAGGATAGACATAGTGTGTGAGGATAGTAACAGCGTGTGAGGAACGACACGCTGTATGTGAGGATAGTAACAGTGTGTAAGGATAGTCACAGTGTGTGAGGATAGTCACTGTGTGTGAGGATAGTCACAGTGTGTGAGGATAGACACAGCGTGTGAGGATAGACACAGTGTGTGGGGATAGATACAGTGTGTGGGGATAGACACCGTGTGTGGGGATAGACACAGTGTGTGAGGATAGACACAGTGTGTGGGGATAGACACAGTGTGTGAGGATAGACACAGTGTGTGGGGATAGACACAGTGTGTGGAGATAGACACAGTGTGTGAGGATAGTCACAGTGTGTGAGGATAGTCACAGTGTGTGAGGGTAGTCACAGTGTGTGAGGATAGTCACGGTGTGTGAGGATAGACACAGTGTGTGGGGATAGACACAGTGTGTGGGGATAGACACAGTGCATGGGGATAGACCAAGTGCGTGTGGATAGACCCAGTGCGTGTGGATAGACCCAGTGTGTGGGGATAGACACAGTGTGTGGAGATAGACACAGTGCGTGAGGATAGTCACAGTGTGTGGGGATATACAGTGTGTGTGGATGGACACGGTGTGTGAGGATAGTCACTGTGTATGAGGATAGACACAGCGTGTGAGGATAGTCACAGTGTGTGGGGGGTAGACACAGTGTGTTAGGATAGACACAGTGTGTGAGGATAGTCACAGTGTGTGAGGATAGACACAGTGCGTGAGGATAGACACAGTGTGTGAGGATAGACACAGCGTGTGAGGATAGTCACAGCGTATGAGGATCAACACCGTGTGTGAGGATAGATACAGTGTGTGGGGATAGACACAGTGTGTGGGGATAGACACAGTGTGTGGGGATAGACACAGTGTGTGGGGATAGTCACACTGTGTGGGGATAGTCACACTGTGTGGGGATAGTCACAGTGTGTGGGGATAGTCACTGTGTGTGTGGATGGACACTATGTGTGAGGGTAGTCACGGTAGTCAGTGTGTGGGGATAGACATGGTGTGTGAGGAAAGACACAGTGTGTGGGGGATAGTCAGACTGTGTGTGAATACACACAGTGTGTGCGGATTGACACAGTGTGTGGCGAAAGACACAGTGTTTGCGGTAGCCACAGAGTGTGGGGATACACACAGTGCATGGGGATAGACAGTTGTGAGGAGAGTCACGGTGTGGGGATAGACTCAGTGTGTGAGAGTAGTCACGGTGTATGAGGACATTCACAGTGTGTGGGGATAGACACAGTGTGTGGGGATAGTCACTGTGTGTGAGGATAGTCACAGTGTGTGGGGATAGTCACATTGTGTGGGGATAGACACAGTGTGTGGGGATAGTCACAGTGTGTGGGGATAGTCACTGTGTGTGAGGATAGACACAGTGTGTGGGGATAGTCACTGTGTGTGAGGATAGTCACAGCGTGTGAGGATAGGCACAGCGTGTGAGGATAGGCACAGTGTGGGGGGATAGACACAGTGTGTGAGGATAGACACAGCGTGTGAGGACAGACACAGCGTGTGAGGATAGACACAGCTTGTGAGGATAGACACAGTGTGTGAGGATAGACACAGCGTGTGAGGATAGTCACAGCGTGTGAGGATAGACACAGCTTGTGAGGATAGACACAGTGTGTGAGGATAGACACAGTGTGTGAGGATAGACACAGCGTGTGAGGATAGTCACAGCGTGAGAGGATCTACACCATGTGTGAGGATAGACATAGTGTGTGAGGATAGTAACAGCGTGTGAGGAACGACACGCTGTATGTGAGGATAGTAACAGTGTGTAAGGATAGTCACAGTGTGTGAGGATAGTCACTGTGTGTGAGGATAGTCACAGTGTGTGAGGATAGACACAGCGTGTGAGGATAGACACAGTGTGTGGGGATAGATACAGTGTGTGGGGATAGACACCGTGTGTGGGGATAGACACAGTGTGTGAGGATAGACACAGTGTGTGGGGATAGACACAGTGTGTGAGGATAGACACAGTGTGTGGGGATAGACACAGTGTGTGGAGATAGACACAGTGTGTGAGGATAGTCACAGTGTGTGAGGATAGTCACAGTGTGTGAGGGTAGTCACAGTGTGTGAGGATAGTCACGGTGTGTGAGGATAGACACAGTGTGTGGGGATAGACACAGTGTGTGGGGATAGACACAGTGCGTGAGGATAGTCACAGTGTGTGGGGATATACAGTGTGTGTGGATGGACACGGTGTGTGAGGATAGTCACTGTGTATGAGGATAGACACAGCGTGTGAGGATAGTCACAGTGTGTGGGGGGTAGACACAGTGTGTTAGGATAGACACAGTGTGTGAGGATAGTCACAGTGTGTGAGGATAGACACAGTGCGTGAGGATAGACACAGTGTGTGAGGATAGTCACAGCGTATGAGGATCAACACCGTGTGTGAGGATAGATACAGTGTGTGGGGATAGACACAGTGTGTGGGGATAGACACAGTGTGTGGGGATAGACACAGTGTGTGGGGATAGACACAGTGTGTGGGGATAGTCACACTGTGTGGGGATAGTCACACTGTGTGGGGATAGTCACAGTGTGTGGGTTTAGACACGGTGTGTGAGGATAGACACGGTGTGTGAGGATAGACACGGTGTGTGAGGATAGACACGGTGTGTGAGGATAGACACAGTGTGTGAGGATAGACACAGTGTGTGAGGATAGACACAGTGTGTGGTGATAGTCACAGCGTGTTAGGATAGACGCAGTGTGTGGGGATAGACACAGTGTGCGGGGATAGACACAGTGTGTGAGGATAGTCACAGTGTGTGAGGATAGTCACAGTGTGTGAGGATAGTCACAGCGTGAGAGGATCTACACCATGTGTGAGGATAGACATAGTGTGTGAGGATAGTAACAGCGTGTGAGGAACGACACGCTGTATGTGAGGATAGTAACAGTGTGTAAGGATAGTCACAGTGTGTGAGGATAGTCACTGTGTGTGAGGATAGTCACAGTGTGTGAGGATAGACACAGCGTGTGAGGATAGACACAGTGTGTGGGGATAGATACAGTGTGTGGGGATAGACACCGTGTGTGGGGATAGACACAGTGTGTGAGGATAGACACAGTGTGTGGGGATAGACACAGTGTGTGAGGATAGACACAGTGTGTGGGGATAGACACAGTGTGTGGAGATAGACACAGTGTGTGAGGATAGTCACAGTGTGTGAGGATAGTCACAGTGTGTGAGGGTAGTCACAGTGTGTGAGGATAGTCACGGTGTGTGAGGATAGACACAGTGTGTGGGGATAGACACAGTGTGTGGGGATAGACACAGTGCATGGGGATAGACCAAGTGCGTGTGGATAGACCCAGTGCGTGTGGATAGACCCAGTGTGTGGGGATAGACACAGTGTGTGGAGATAGACACAGTGCGTGAGGATAGTCACAGTGTGTGGGGATATACAGTGTGTGTGGATGGACACGGTGTGTGAGGATAGTCACTGTGTATGAGGATAGACACAGCGTGTGAGGATAGTCACAGTGTGTGAGGATAGACACAGTGCGTGAGGATAGTCACAGTGTGTGAGGATAGACACAGTGCGTGAGGATAGACACAGTGTGTGAGGATAGACACAGCGTGTGAGGATAGTCACAGCGTATGAGGATCAACACCGTGTGTGAGGATAGATACAGTGTGTGGGGATAGACACAGTGTGTGGGGATAGACACAGTGTGTGGGGATAGACACAGTGTGTGGGGATAGACACAGTGTGTGGGGATAGTCACACTGTGTGGGGATAGTCACACTGTGTGGGGATAGTCACAGTGTGTGGGGATAGTCACTGTGTGTGTGGATGGACACTATGTGTGAGGGTAGTCACGGTAGTCAGTGTGTGGGGATAGACATGGTGTGTGAGGAAAGACACAGTGTGTGGGGGATAGTCAGACTGTGTGTGAATACACACAGTGTGTGCGGATTGACACAGTGTGTGGCGAAAGACACAGTGTTTGCGGTAGCCACAGAGTGTGGGGATACACACAGTGCATGGGGATAGACAGTTGTGAGGAGAGTCACGGTGTGGGGATAGACTCAGTGTGTGAGAGTAGTCACGGTGTATGAGGACATTCACAGTGTGTGGGGATAGACACAGTGTGTGGGGATAGTCACTGTGTGTGAGGATAGTCACAGTGTGTGGGGATAGTCACATTGTGTGGGGATAGACACAGTGTGTGGGGATAGTCACAGTGTGTGGGGATAGTCACTGTGTGTGAGGATAGACACAGTGTGTGGGGATAGTCACTGTGTGTGAGGATAGTCACAGCGTGTGAGGATAGGCACAGCGTGTGAGGATAGGCACAGTGTGGGGGGATAGACACAGTGTGTGAGGATAGACACAGCGTGTGAGGACAGACACAGCGTGTGAGGATAGACACAGCTTGTGAGGATAGACACAGTGTGTGAGGATAGTCACAGCGTGTGAGGATAGACACAGCTTGTGAGGATAGACACAGTGTGTGAGGATAGACACAGTGTGTGAGGATAGACACAGCGTGTGAGGATCCACACCGTGTGTGGGGATAGACACAGTGTGCGGGGATAGACACAGTGTGTGAGGATAGTCACAGTGTGTGAGGATAGTCACAGTGTGTGAGGATAGTCACAGCGTGAGAGGATCTACACCATGTGTGAGGATAGACATAGTGTGTGAGGATAGTAACAGCGTGTGAGGAACGACACGCTGTATGTGAGGATAGTAACAGTGTGTAAGGATAGTCACAGTGTGTGAGGATAGTCACTGTGTGTGAGGATAGTCACAGTGTGTGAGGATAGACACAGCGTGTGAGGATAGACACAGTGTGTGGGGATAGATACAGTGTGTGGGGATAGACACCGTGTGTGGGGATAGACACAGTGTGTGAGGATAGACACAGTGTGTGGGGATAGACACAGTGTGTGAGGATAGACACAGTGTGTGGGGATAGACACAGTGTGTGGAGATAGACACAGTGTGTGAGGATAGTCACAGTGTGTGAGGATAGTCACAGTGTGTGAGGGTAGTCACAGTGTGTGAGGATAGTCACGGTGTGTGAGGATAGACACAGTGTGTGGGGATAGACACAGTGTGTGGGGATAGACACAGTGCATGGGGATAGACCAAGTGCGTGTGGATAGACCCAGTGCGTGTGGATAGACCCAGTGTGTGGGGATAGACACAGTGTGTGGAGATAGACACAGTGCGTGAGGATAGTCACAGTGTGTGGGGATATACAGTGTGTGTGGATGGACACGGTGTGTGAGGATAGTCACTGTGTATGAGGATAGACACAGCGTGTGAGGATAGTCACAGTGTGTGGGGGGTAGACACAGTGTGTTAGGATAGACACAGTGTGTGAGGATAGTCACAGTGTGTGAGGATAGACACAGTGCGTGAGGATAGACACAGCGTGTGAGGATAGACACAGCGTGTGAGGATAGTCACAGCGTATGAGGATCAACACCGTGTGTGAGGATAGATACAGTGTGTGGGGATAGACACAGTGTGTGGGGATAGACACAGTGTGTGGGGATAGACACAGTGTGTGGGGATAGACACAGTGTGTGGGGATAGTCACACTGTGTGGGGATAGTCACACTGTGTGGGGATAGTCACAGTGTGTGGGTTTAGACACGGTGTGTGAGGATAGACACGGTGTGTGAGGATAGACACGGTGTGTGAGGATAGACACGGTGTGTGAGGATAGACACAGTGTGTGAGGATAGACACAGTGTGTGAGGATAGACACAGTGTGTGGTGATAGTCACAGCGTGTTTGGATAGACGCAGTGTGTGGGGATAGACACAGTGTGTGGGGATAGTCACTATGCGTGAGGATAAACACGGTGTGTGAGGATAGACACAGTGTGTGAGGATAGACAAAGTGTGTGGGGATAGTCACAGTGCATGGGGATAGACCAAGTGTGTGTGGATAGACCCAGTGTGTGGAGATAGACACAGTGCGTGAGGATAGTCACAGTGTGTGGGGATAGACAGTGTGTGTGGATGGACAAGGTGTGTGAGGATAGTCACTGTGTATGAGGATAGACACAGCGTGTGAGGATAGTCACAGTGTGTGGGGGGTAGACACAGTGTGTTAGGATAGACACAGTGTGTGAGGATAGTCACAGTGTGTGAGGATAGACACAGTGCGTGAGGATAGACACAGCATGTGAGGATAGTCACAGCGTATGAGGATCAACACGGTGTGTGAGGATAGACACAGTGTGTGGGGATAGACACAGTGTGTGGGGATAGACACAGTGTGTGGGGATAGTCACACTGTGTGGGGATAGTCACAGTGTGTGGGTTTAGACACGATGTTTGAGGATAGACACGGTGTGTGAGGATAGACACGGTGTGTGAGGATAGACACGGTGTGTGAGGATAGACACAGTGTGTGAGGATAGACACAGTGTGTGAGGATAGACACAGTGTGTGGTGATAGTCACAGCGTGTTAGGATAGACGCAGTGTGTGGGGATAGACAGTGTGTGGGGATAGACACGGTGCGTGGGGATAGACACGGTGCATGGGGATAGACACGGTGCGTAGGGATAGACACAGTGCGTAAGGATAGTCACAGTGTGTGGGGATAGACAGTGTGTGTGGATGGACATGGTGTGTGAGGATAGTCACAGCGTGTGAGGATAGTCACAGCGTGTGAGGATAATCACAGCGTGTGAGGATAGTCACAGCGTGTGAGGATAGTCACTATGCGTGAGGATAGACAGTGTGTGTGGAAGGACACGGTGTGTGAGGATAGTCACTGTGTGTGAGGATAGTCACAGTGTGTGGGGATAGTCACAGTGTGTGAGGATAGTCACAGTGTGTGTGGATGGACGCGGTGTGTGAGGATAGTCACGGTGTGTGAGGATAGTCACGGTGTGTGAGGATAGTCACGGTGTGTGAGGATAGTCACAGCGTGTGAGGATAGACCCAGTGTGTGAGGATAGTCACAGTGTGTGGGGATAGTCACTATGCGTGAGGATAGACAGTGTGTGGGGATAGACACGGCGTGTGAGGATAGACACAGTGTGTGGGGATAGACACGGTGTGTGAGGATAGACACGGTGTGTGTGGAAGGACACGGTGTGTGAGGATAGTCACTGTGTGTGAGGATAGTCACAGTGTGTGGGGATTGTCACAGTGTGTGAGGATAGTCACAGTGTGTGTGGATGGACGCGGTGTGGGAGGATAGTCACGGTGTGTGAGGATAGTCACGGTGTGTGAGGATAGTCACGGTGTGTGAGGATAGTCACAGCGTGTGAGGATAGACCCAGTGTGTGAGGATAGTCACAGTGTGTGGGGATAGTCACAGTGTGTGGGGATAGTCACTATGCGTGAGGATAGACAGTGTGTGGGGATAGACACGGCGTGTGAGGATAGACACAGTGTGTGGGGATAGACACGGTGTGTGAGGATAGACACGGTGTGTGAGGATAGTCACAGAGTGTGAGGATAGACATAGTGTGTGGGTAAAGTCCGTGTGTGGGGATAGACACAGTGTGTGGGGGTAGACACAGTGTGTGGGGGTAGACAAAATGTGTGGGGGTAGACACAGTGTGTGGGGGTAGACACAGTGTGTGGGGGTAGACACAGCGTGTGGGGGTAGACACGGCGTGTGAGGATAGACACAGCGTGTGAGGATAGACACAGTGTGTGAGGATAGACACAGTTTGTGGGGATAGACCCAGTGTGTGTAGACAGTCATGGTGTGGGGATAGTCACTGTGTTTGGGGATGGACACAGTGTGTGAGGGTAGTAAAGGTGTGTGGGGACAGAGACAGTGTGGGTGAGGATAGACACAGTGTGTGGGGATAGTCACAGTGTGTGAGGATAGTCACAGTGTGTGAGGAGAGTCACGGTGTGGTGATAGACACAGTGTGAGAGTAGTCACAGTGTTTGAGGCTAGTCACTGTGTGTGCGGATGGACACAGTGTGTGAGGGTAGTCACGGTGTGTGACGGTAGTCACGGTGTATGAGGACATTCACGGTGTGTGGGGATAGTCTCTGTGTGTGAGGATAGTCACAGTGTGTGAGGATAGACACAGTGTGTGGGGATAGTCACAGTGTGTGAGGATAGACACAGTGTGTGAGGATAGGCACAGCTTGTGAGGATAGACACAGCGTGTGAAGATAGTCACGGCGCCTGATGATAGACACAGTGTGTGGGGATAGTCACAGCGTGTGAGGATAGTCACAGTGTGTGATGATAGACACAGTGTCTGAGGATAGACACATTGTGTGAGGATAGTCACAGTGTGTGAGGATAGTCACAGTGTGTGATGATAGACACAGTGTGTGAGGATAGACACAGTGTGTGGGGATAGTCACAGTGTGTGATGATAGACACAGTGTGTGAGGATAGACACAGTGTGTGGGGATAGTCACAGTGTGTGATGATAGACACAGTGTGTGAGGATAGACACAGTGTGTGAGGATAGACATAGTGTGTGAGGATAGTAACAGCGTGTGAGGATCGACACGCTGTATGTGAGGATAGACACAGTGTGTAAGGATAGTCACAGTGTGTGAGGATAGTCACTGTGTGTGAGGATAGTCACAGTGTGTGAGGATAGACACAGCGTGTGAGGATAGACACAGTGTGTGAGGATAGTCACAGTGTGTGAGGATAGTCACGGTGATGAGGATAGTCACAGCGTGAGAGGATCTACACCGTGTGTGAGGATAGACATAGTGTGTGAGGATAGTAACAGCGTGTGAGGATAGTCACAGTGTGTGGGGATAGACACAGCGTGTGAGGATAGACACAGTGTGTGTGAGGATAGTCACAGTGTGTGAGGATAGACAGTTTGTGAGGAGAGTCACAGTGGGTGAGGATAGTCACAGTGTGTGATGATAGACACAGTGTGTGAGGATAGACACAGTGTGTGGGGATAGTCACAGTGTGTGATGATAGACACAGTGTGTGAGGATAGACACAGTGTGTGAGGGTAGACACAGTGTGTGAGGGTAGACACAGTGTGTGAGGGTATACACAGTGTGTGAGGATAGTCACAGTGTGTGAGGATAGTCACAGTGTGTGAGGATAGTCACAGTGTGTGAGGATAGTCACAGTGTGTGAGGATAGTCACAGTGTGTGAGGGTAGACAGTTTGTGAGGAGAGTCACAGTGGGTGAGGATAGAGATAGTGTGTGGGTAAAGTTAGTGTGTGGGGATAGACACAGCGTGTGAGGGTAGACACAGCGTGTGAGGATAGTCACAGTGTGTGAGGATAGACACAGAGTGTGGGGATAGACACAGTTTGTGGGGATAGACCCAGTGTGTGTAGACAGTCACGGTGTGTGGGGATAGTCACTGTGTTTGGGGATGGACACAGTGTGTGAGGGTAATAACGGTGTGTGAGGATAGTCACGGTGTGAGGATAGACACAGCGTGTGAGGATAGACACAGCGTGTGAGGATAGACACAGCGTGTGAGGATAGACACAGTGTGTGAGGATAGACACAGTGCGTGAGGATAGACACAGTGCGTGAGGATAGACACAGCGTGTGAGGATAGACACAGCGTGTGAGGATAGTCACAGTGTGTGAGGATAGACACAGTGCGTGAGGACAGACACAGTGTGTGGGGATAGTCACAGTGTGTGAGGATAGTCACAGTGTGTGAGGAGAGTCACGGTGTGGGGATAGACACAGTGTGAGAGTAGTCACAGTGTTTGAGGCTAGACACTGTGTGTGCGGATGGACACAGTGTGTGAGTGTAGTCACGGTGTGTGACGGTAGTCACGGTGTATGAGGACATTCACGGTGTGTGGGGATAGTCACTGTGTGTGAGGATAGTCACAGTGTGTGAGGATAGACACAGTGTGTGGGGATAGTCACAGTGTGTGAGGATAGACACAGTGTGTGAGGATAGACACAGTGTGTGAGGATAGGCACAGCTTGTGAGGATAGACACAGTGTGTGGGGATAGACACAGTGTGTGGGGATAGACACAGTGTGTGGGGATAGACACAGTGTGGGGGGATAGATACAGTGTGTGGGGATAGTCACTGTGTGTGAGGATAGTCACAGTGTGAAGGAAAGGCACAGCTTGTGAGGATAGACACAGCGTGTGAGGATAGACACAGCGTGTGAGGATAGATACAGTGTGTGAGGATAGACACAGTGTGGGGCGATAGACACAGTGTGTGAGGATCGTCACAGTGTGTGAGGATAGTCACAGTGTGTGAGGATAGTCATGGTGCGTGGGGATAGACCCAGTGCGTGTGAGGATAGACACAGTGTGTGAGGATAGACACAGTGTGTGAGGATAGTCACAGTGTGTGAGGATAGTCATGGTGCGTGGGGATAGACCCAGTGCGTGTGAGGATAGACACAGCGTGTGAGGATAGACACAGTGTGTGAGGATAGACACAGTGCGTGAGGATAGACACAGTGCGTGAGGATAGACACAGCGTGTGAGGATAGACACAGCGTGTGAGGATAGTCACAGTGTGTGAGGATAGACACAGTGCGTGAGGATAGACACAGTGCGTGAGGATAGACACAGTGCGTGAGGATAGACACAGTGCGTGAGGATAGACACAGTGCGTGAGGATAGACAGTTTGTGAGGAGAGTCACAGTGGGTGAGGATAGAGATAGTGTGTGGGTAAAGTTAGTGTGTGGGGATAGACACAGTGTGTGAGGATAGACACAGTGCGTGAGGATAGACACAGTGCGTGAGGATAGACACAGCGTGTAAGGATAGACACAGCGTGTGAGGATAGTCACAGTGTGTGAGGATAGACACAGTGCGTGAGGATAGACACAGTGCGTGAGGATAGACACAGTGCGTGAGGATAGACACAGCGTGTGAGGATAGACACAGCGTGTGAGGATAGACACAGTGTGTGAGGATAGACACAGTGTGTGAGGATAGACACAGTGTGTGGGGATAGACACAGTATGTGGGGATAGACACAGTGTGTGGGGATAGACACTGTGTGGGGATAGACACAGTGTATGAGGATAGACACAGTGTGTGAGGATAGACACAGTGTGTGAGGATAGACACAGTGTGTGAGGATAGACACAGTGTGTGGGGATAGACACAGTGTGTGGGGATAGACACAGTGTGTGGGGATAGACACTGTGTGGGGGGATAGACACAGCGTGTGAGGATAGACACAGCGTGTGAGGATAGACACAGTGTGGGGGGATAGACACTGTGTGTGAGGATAGTCACAGTGTGTGAAGATAGTCACAGTGTGTGGGGATAGTCACTGTGTGTGGGGTTAGTCACAGTGTGTGAGAATAGACACAGCGTGTGAGGATAGACACAGTGTGTGAGGATAGACTCAGTGTGTGGGGATAGACCCAGTGTGAGTAGACAGTCACGGTGCGTGGGGATAGTCCCTGTATTTGGGGATGGACACGGTGTGTGAGGGTAGTAACTGTGTGTGGGGACAGACACAGTGTGGGTGAGGACAGACACAGTGTGTGGGGATAGACACAGCGTGTGAGGATAGACACAGTGTGGGGGGATAGACACTGTGTGTGAGGATAGTCACAGTGTGTGAAGATAGTCACAGTGTGTGGGGATAGTCACTGTGTGTGGGGTTAGTCACTGTGTGTGAGGATAGACACAGTGTGTGAGGATAGACTCAGTGTGTGGGGATAGACCCAGTGTGAGTAGACAGTCACGGTGCGTGGGGATAGTCCCTGTGTTTGGGGATGGACACGGTGTGTGAGGGTAGTAACTGTGTGTGGGGACAGACACAGTGTGGGTGAGGACAGACACAGTGTGTGGGGATAGTCACAGTGTGTGAGGATAGTCACAGTGTGTGAGGAGAGTCACGGTGTGGGGATAGACACAGTGTGAGAGTAGTCACAGTGTTTGAGGCTAGACACTGTGTGTGCGGATGGACACAGTGTGTGAGTGTAGTCACGGTGTGTGACGGTAGTCACGGTGTATGAGGACATTCACGGTGTGTGGGGATAGTCACTGTGTGTGAGGATAGTCACAGTGTGTGAGGATAGACACAGTGTGTGGGGATAGTCACAGTGTGTGAGGATAGACACAGTGTGTGAGGATAGACACAGTGTGTGAGGATAGGCACAGCTTGTGAGGATAGACACAGTGTGTGGGGATAGACACAGTGTGTGGGGATAGACACAGTGTGTGGGGATAGACACAGTGTGGGGGGATAGATACAGTGTGTGGGGATAGTCACTGTGTGTGAGGATAGTCACAGTGTGAAGGAAAGGCACAGCTTGTGAGGATAGACACAGCGTGTGAGGATAGACACAGCGTGTGAGGATAGATACAGTGTGTGAGGATAGACACAGTGTGGGGCGATAGACACAGTGTGTGAGGATCGTCACAGTGTGTGAGGATAGTCACAGTGTGTGAGGATAGTCATGGTGCGTGGGGATAGACCCAGTGCGTGTGAGGATAGACACAGTGTGTGAGGATAGACACAGTGTGTGAGGATAGTCACAGTGTGTGAGGATAGTCATGGTGCGTGGGGATAGACCCAGTGCGTGTGAGGATAGACACAGCGTGTGAGGGTAGACACAGTGTGTGAGGATAGACACAGTTTGTGGGGATAGACACAGTGTGTGGGGATAGACACAGTGTGTGGGGATAGACACAGTGTATGAGGATAGACACAGTGTGTGGGGATAGACACAGTGTGTGGGGATAGACACAGTGTGTGGGGATATACACAGTGTGTGGGGATAGACACAGTGTGTGGGGATAGACACAGTGTGGGGGGATAGACACAGTGTGTGAGGATAGACACAGTGTGGGGGGATAGACACAGTGTGTGAGGATAGTCACAGTGTGTGAGGATAGTCACAGTGTGTGGGGATAGTCACTGTGTGTGAGGATAGTCACAGTGTGTGAGAATAGACACAGCGTGTGAGGATAGACACAGTGTGGGGGGATAGACACAGTGCGTGAGGATAGACACAGTGCGTGAGGATAGACACAGCGTGTGAGGATAGACACAGCGTGTGAGGATAGTCACAGTGTGTGAGGATAGACACAGTGCGTGAGGATAGACACAGTGCGTGAGGATAGACACAGTGCGTGAGGATAGACACAGTGCGTGAGGATAGACACAGTGCGTGAGGATAGACAGTTTGTGAGGAGAGTCACAGTGGGTGAGGATAGAGATAGTGTGTGGGTAAAGTTAGTGTGTGGGGATAGACACAGTGTGTGAGGATAGACACAGTGCGTGAGGATAGACACAGTGCGTGAGGATAGACACAGCGTGTGAGGATAGACACAGCGTGTGAGGATAGTCACAGTGTGTGAGGATAGACACAGTGCGTGAGGATAGACACAGTGCGTGAGGATAGATACAGTGCGTGAGGATAGACACAGCGTGTGAGGATAGACACAGCGTGTGAGGATAGACACAGTGTGTGAGGATAGACACAGTGTGTGAGGATAGACACAGTGTGTGGGGATAGACACAGTGTGTGGGGATAGACACAGTGTGTGGGGATAGACACTGTGTGGGGATAGACACAGTGTATGAGGATAGACACAGTGTGTGAGGATAGACACAGTGTGTGAGGATAGACACAGTGTGTGAGGATAGACACAGTGTGTGGGGATAGACACAGTGTGTGGGGATAGACACAGTGTGTGGGGATAGACACAGTGTGTGGGGATAGACACTGTGTGGGGATAGACACAGTGTATGAGGATAGACACAGTGTGTGAGGATAGACACAGTGGGTGAGGACAGACACAGTGGGTGAGGACAGACACAGTGTGTGGGGATAGACACAGCGTGTGAGGATAGACACAGTGTGGGGGGATAGACACTGTGTGTGAGGATAGTCACAGTGTGTGAAGATAGTCACAGTGTGTGGGGATAGTCACTGTGTGTGGGGTTAGTCACTGTGTGTGAGGATAGACACAGTGTGTGAGGATAGACTCAGTGTGTGGGGATAGACCCAGTGTGAGTAGACAGTCACGGTGCGTGGGGATAGTCCCTGTGTTTGGGGATGGACACGGTGTGTGAGGGTAGTAACTGTGTGTGGGGACAGACACAGTGTGGGTGAGGACAGACACAGTGTGTGGGGATAGTCACAGTGTGTGAGGATAGTCACAGTGTGTGAGGAGAGTCACGGTGTGGGGATAGACACAGTGTGAGAGTAGTCACAGTGTTTGAGGCTAGACACTGTGTGTGCGGATGGACACAGTGTGTGAGTGTAGTCACGGTGTGTGACGGTAGTCACGGTGTATGAGGACATTCACGGTGTGTGGGGATAGTCACTGTGTGTGAGGATAGTCACAGTGTGTGAGGATAGACACAGTGTGTGGGGATAGTCACAGTGTGTGAGGATAGACACAGTGTGTGAGGATAGACACAGTGTGTGAGGATAGGCACAGCTTGTGAGGATAGACACAGTGTGTGGGGATAGACACAGTGTGTGGGGATAGACACAGTGTGTGGGGATAGACACAGTGTGGGGGGATAGATACAGTGTGTGGGGATAGTCACTGTGTGTGAGGATAGTCACAGTGTGAAGGAAAGGCACAGCTTGTGAGGATAGACACAGCGTGTGAGGATAGACACAGCGTGTGAGGATAGATACAGTGTGTGAGGATAGACACAGTGTGGGGCGATAGACACAGTGTGTGAGGATCGTCACAGTGTGTGAGGATAGTCACAGTGTGTGAGGATAGTCATGGTGCGTGGGGATAGACCCAGTGCGTGTGAGGATAGACACAGAGTGTGAGGATAGACACAGTGTGTGAGGATAGTCACAGTGTGTGAGGATAGTCATGGTGCGTGGGGATAGACCCAGTGCGTGTGAGGATAGACACAGCGTGTGAGGATAGACACAGTGTGTGAGGATAGACACAGTGCGTGAGGATAGACACAGTGCGTGAGGATAGACACAGCGTGTGAGGATAGACACAGCGTGTGAGGATAGTCACAGTGTGTGAGGATAGACACAGTGCGTGAGGATAGACACAGTGCGTGAGGATAGACACAGTGCGTGAGGATAGACACAGTGCGTGAGGATAGACACAGTGCGTGAGGATAGACAGTTTGTGAGGAGAGTCACAGTGGGTGAGGATAGAGATAGTGTGTGGGTAAAGTTAGTGTGTGGGGATAGACACAGTGTGTGAGGATAGACACAGTGCGTGAGGATAGACACAGTGCGTGAGGATAGACACAGCGTGTAAGGATAGACACAGCGTGTGAGGATAGTCACAGTGTGTGAGGATAGACACAGTGCGTGAGGATAGACACAGTGCGTGAGGATAGACACAGTGCGTGAGGATAGACACAGCGTGTGAGGATAGACACAGCGTGTGAGGATAGACACAGTGTGTGAGGATAGACACAGTGTGTGAGGATAGACACAGTGTGTGGGGATAGACACAGTGTGTGGGGATAGACACAGTGTGTGGGGATAGACACTGTGTGGGGATAGACACAGTGTATGAGGATAGACACAGTGTGTGAGGATAGACACAGTGTGTGAGGATAGACACAGTGTGTGAGGATAGACACAGTGTGTGGGGATAGACACAGTGTGTGGGGATAGACACAGTGTGTGGGGATAGACACTGTGTGGGGGGATAGACACAGCGTGTGAGGATAGACACAGCGTGTGAGGATAGACACAGTGTGGGGGGATAGACACTGTGTGTGAGGATAGTCACAGTGTGTGAAGATAGTCACAGTGTGTGGGGATAGTCACTGTGTGTGGGGTTAGTCACAGTGTGTGAGAATAGACACAGCGTGTGAGGATAGACACAGTGTGTGAGGATAGACTCAGTGTGTGGGGATAGACCCAGTGTGAGTAGACAGTCACGGTGCGTGGGGATAGTCCCTGTATTTGGGGATGGACACGGTGTGTGAGGGTAGTAACTGTGTGTGGGGACAGACACAGTGTGGGTGAGGACAGACACAGTGTGTGGGGATAGACACAGCGTGTGAGGATAGACACAGTGTGGGGGGATAGACACTGTGTGTGAGGATAGTCACAGTGTGTGAAGATAGTCACAGTGTGTGGGGATAGTCACTGTGTGTGGGGTTAGTCACTGTGTGTGAGGATAGACACAGTGTGTGAGGATAGACTCAGTGTGTGGGGATAGACCCAGTGTGAGTAGACAGTCACGGTGCGTGGGGATAGTCCCTGTGTTTGGGGATGGACACGGTGTGTGAGGGTAGTAACTGTGTGTGGGGACAGACACAGTGTGGGTGAGGACAGACACAGTGTGTGGGGATAGTCACAGTGTGTGAGGATAGTCACAGTGTGTGAGGAGAGTCACGGTGTGGGGATAGACACAGTGTGAGAGTAGTCACAGTGTTTGAGGCTAGACACTGTGTGTGCGGATGGACACAGTGTGTGAGTGTAGTCACGGTGTGTGACGGTAGTCACGGTGTATGAGGACATTCACGGTGTGTGGGGATAGTCACTGTGTGTGAGGATAGTCACAGTGTGTGAGGATAGACACAGTGTGTGGGGATAGTCACAGTGTGTGAGGATAGACACAGTGTGTGAGGATAGACACAGTGTGTGAGGATAGGCACAGCTTGTGAGGATAGACACAGTGTGTGGGGATAGACACAGTGTGTGGGGATAGACACAGTGTGTGGGGATAGACACAGTGTGGGGGGATAGATACAGTGTGTGGGGATAGTCACTGTGTGTGAGGATAGTCACAGTGTGAAGGAAAGGCACAGCTTGTGAGGATAGACACAGCGTGTGAGGATAGACACAGCGTGTGAGGATAGATACAGTGTGTGAGGATAGACACAGTGTGGGGCAATAGACACAGTGTGTGAGGATCGTCACAGTGTGTGAGGATAGTCACAGTGTGTGAGGATAGTCATGGTGCGTGGGGATAGACCCAGTGCGTGTGAGGATAGACACAGTGTGTGAGGATAGACACAGTGTGTGAGGATAGTCACAGTGTGTGAGGATAGTCATGGTGCGTGGGGATAGACCCAGTGCGTGTGAGGATAGACACAGCGTGTGAGGGTAGACACAGTGTGTGAGGATAGACACAGTTTGTGGGGATAGACACAGTGTGTGGGGATAGACACAGTGTGTGGGGATAGACACAGTGTATGAGGATAGACACAGTGTGTGGGGATAGACACAGTGTGTGGGGATAGACACAGTGTGTGGGGATATACACAGTGTGTGGGGATAGACACAGTGTGTGGGGATAGACACAGTGTGGGGGGATAGACACAGTGTGTGAGGATAGACACAGTGTGGGGGGATAGACACAGTGTGTGAGGATAGTCACAGTGTGTGAGGATAGTCACAGTGTGTGGGGATAGTCACTGTGTGTGAGGATAGTCACAGTGTGTGAGAATAGACACAGCGTGTGAGGATAGACACAGTGTGGGGGGATAGACACAGTGCGTGAGGATAGACACAGTGCGTGAGGATAGACACAGCGTGTGAGGATAGACACAGCGTGTGAGGATAGTCACAGTGCGTGAGGATAGACACAGTGCGTGAGGATAGACACAGTGCGTGAGGATAGACACAGTGCGTGAGGATAGACACAGTGCGTGAGGATAGACACAGTGCGTGAGGATAGACACAGTGCGTGAGGATAGACACAGTGCGTGAGGATAGACAGTTTGTGAGGAGAGTCACAGTGGGTGAGGATAGAGATAGTGTGTGGGTAAAGTTAGTGTGTGGGGATAGACACAGTGTGTGAGGATAGACACAGTGCGTGAGGATAGACACAGTGCGTGAGGATAGACACAGCGTGTGAGGATAGACACAGCGTGTGAGGATAGTCACAGTGTGTGAGGATAGACACAGTGCGTGAGGATAGACACAGTGCGTGAGGATAGATACAGTGCGTGAGGATAGACACAGCGTGTGAGGATAGACACAGCGTGTGAGGATAGACACAGTGTGTGAGGATAGACACAGTGTGTGAGGATAGACACAGTGTGTGGGGATAGACACAGTGTGTGGGGATAGACACAGTGTGTGGGGATAGACACTGTGTGGGGATAGACACAGTGTATGAGGATAGACACAGTGTGTGAGGATAGACACAGTGTGTGAGGATAGACACAGTGTGTGAGGATAGACACAGTGTGTGGGGATAGACACAGTGTGTGGGGATAGACACAGTGTGTGGGGATAGACACAGTGTGTGGGGATAGACACTGTGTGGGGGGATAGACACAGCGTGTGAGGATAGACACAGCGTGTGAGGATAGACACAGTGTGGGGGGATAGACACTGTGTGTGAGGATAGTCACAGTGTGTGAAGATAGTCACAGTGTGTGGGGATAGTCACTGTGTGTGGGGTTAGTCACTGTGTGTGAGGATAGACACAGTGTGTGAGGATAGACTCAGTGTGTGGGGATAGACCCAGTGTGAGTAGACAGTCACGGTGCGTGGGGATAGTCCCTGTATTTGGGGATGGACACGGTGTGTGAGGGTAGTAACTGTGTGTGGGGACAGACACAGTGTGGGTGAGGACAGACACAGTGTGTGGGGATAGACACAGCGTGTGAGGATAGACACAGTGTGGGGGGATAGACACTGTGTGTGAGGATAGTCACAGTGTGTGAAGATAGTCACAGTGTGTGGGGATAGTCACTGTGTGTGGGGTTAGTCACTGTGTGTGAGGATAGACACAGTGTGTGAGGATAGACTCAGTGTGTGGGGATAGACCCAGTGTGAGTAGACAGTCACGGTGCGTGGGGATAGTCCCTGTGTTTGGGGATGGACACGGTGTGTGAGGGTAGTAACTGTGTGTGGGGACAGACACAGTGTGGGTGAGGACAGACACAGTGTGTGGGGATAGTCACAGTGTGTGAGGATAGTCACAGTGTGTGAGGAGAGTCACGGTGTGGGGATAGACACAGTGTGAGAGTAGTCACAGTGTTTGAGGCTAGACACTGTGTGTGCGGATGGACACAGTGTGTGAGTGTAGTCACGGTGTGTGACGGTAGTCACGGTGTATGAGGACATTCACGGTGTGTGGGGATAGTCACTGTGTGTGAGGATAGTCACAGTGTGTGAGGATAGACACAGTGTGTGGGGATAGTCACAGTGTGTGAGGATAGACACAGTGTGTGAGGATAGACACAGTGTGTGAGGATAGGCACAGCTTGTGAGGATAGACACAGTGTGTGGGGATAGACACAGTGTGGGGGGATAGATACAGTGTGTGGGGATAGTCACTGTGTGTGAGGATAGTCACAGTGTGAAGGAAAGGCACAGCTTGTGAGGATAGACACAGCGTGTGAGGATAGACACAGCGTGTGAGGATAGATACAGTGTGTGAGGATAGACACAGTGTGGGGCGATAGACACAGTGTGTGAGGATCGTCACAGTGTGTGAGGATAGTCACAGTGTGTGAGGATAGTCATGGTGCGTGGGGATAGACCCAGTGCGTGTGAGGATAGACACAGTGTGTGAGGATAGACACAGTGTGTGAGGATAGTCACAGTGTGTGAGGATAGTCATGGTGCGTGGGGATAGACCCAGTGCGTGTGAGGATAGACACAGCGTGTGAGGGTAGACACAGTGTGTGAGGATAGACACAGTTTGTGGGGATAGACACAGTGTGTGGGGATAGACACAGTGTGTGGGGATAGACACAGTGTATGAGGATAGACACAGTGTGTGAGGATAGACACAGTGTGTGGGGATAGACACAGTGTGTGGGGATAGACACAGTGTGTGGGGATAGACACAGTGTGTGGGGATAGACACAGTGTGGGGGGATAGACACAGTGTGTGAGGATAGACACAGTGTGGGGGGATAGACACAGTGTGTGAGGATAGTCACAGTGTGTGAGGATAGTCACAGTGTGTGGGGATAGTCACTGTGTGTGAGGATAGTCACAGTGTGTGAGAATAGACACAGCGTGTGAGGATAGACACAGTGTGGGGGGATAGACACAGTGTGTGAGGATAGACACAGCGTGTGAGGATAGACACAGTGTGGGGGGATAGACACAGTGTGTGAGGATCAGCACAGTGTGTGAGGATAGTCACAGTGTGTGAGGATAGTCATGGTGCGTGGGGATAGACCCAGTGCGTGTGAGGATAGACACAGTGTGTGAGGATAGACACAGTGTGTGACGATAGTCACTGTGTGTGACGATAGTCACTGTGTGTGAGGATAGTCACAGTGTGTGAGGATAGTCACAGTGTGTGAGGATAGTCACAGTGTGTGAGGATAGTCATGGTGCGTGGGGATAGACCCAGTGCGTATGAGGATAGACACAGCGTGTGAGGGTAGACACAGTGTGTGAGGATAGACACAGTTTGTGGGGATAGACACAGTGTGTGGGGATAGACACAGTGTGTGGGGATAGACACAGTGTGTGAGGATAGACACAGTGTATGAGGATAGACACAGTGTGTGAGGATAGACACAGTGTGTGAGGATAGACACAGTGTGTGAGGATAGACACAGTGTGTGAGGATAGACACTGTGTGTGAGGATAGTCACAGTGTGTGAAGATAGTCACAGTGTGTGGGGATAGTCACTGTGTGTGGGGTTAGTCACTGTGTGTGAGGATAGACACAGTGTGTGAGGATAGACTCAGTGTGTGGGGATAGACACAGTGTGTGGCGATAGACACAGTGTGTGGGGTATAGACAGTGTGTGAGGTAGCCACAATGTGCGGGGATAGCGACAGTGTGCGGAGATAGAGACAGTGTGTGAGGATAGACACAGTGTGTGTGGGGATAGTCACACTGTCCGTGAATACACACAGTGTGTAGGGATTGACACAGTGTGTGAGGTAGCCACAGTGTGTGAGGATAATCACAGTGTGTGGGGATCGTCAGTGTGTGAGGATAGTCACAGTGAGTGAGGATAGTCACGGTGTGTGGGGATAGTCACAGTGTGTGAGGAAAGTCACAGTGTGTGAGGATAGACACAGTGTGGGGGGATAGACACAGTGTGGGGGGATAGTCACAGTTTGTGGGGATAGACACAGTGTGTGGGGATTTACTCAGTGTGTGGGGATTTACTCATTGTGTGGGGATAGACACAGTATGTGGGGTAGTCACAGTGTGTGAGGATAGTCACAATGTGTGTGGGGATAGTCACACTGTCTGTGAATACACACAGTGTGTGGGGATTGACACAGTGTGTGAGGTAGCCACAGTGTGTGAGGTAGCCACAGTGTGTGAGGATAATCACAGTGTGTGAGGATAGTCATGGTGAGTGAGGATAGACACGGTGTGAGGGGATAGTCACGGTGTGTGGGGATTGTCACGGTGTGTGAGGATAGTCACGGTGTGTGAGGATAGTCACGGTGTGTGAGGATAGTCACAGTGTGTGAGGATAGTCACAGTGTGTGAGGATAGACACAGTGCGTGGGGATAGACACAGTGTGTGAGGATAGACACAGTGTGTGGGGATAGACACAGTGTGTGGAGATTGACACAGTGTGTGAGGTAGCCACAGTGTGTGAGGATAATCACAGTGTGTGGGGATCGTCAGTGTGTGAGGATAGTCACAGTGAGTGAGGATAGACACGGTGTGAGGGGATAGTCACAGCGTGTATGAGGATAGTCACAGTGTGTGAAGATAGACACAGTGTTGGGGGATAGACACACTGTGGGGGGATTTACTCAGTGTGTGGGGATTTACTCAGTGTGTGGGGATTTACTCAGTGTGTGGGGATAGACACAGTGTGTGGGGTAGCCACAATGTGCGGGGATAGAGACAGTGTGTGGGGGTAGACACGGTGTGTGGGGGTAGACACAGTGTGTGAGGATAGACACAGGGTGTGTGGGGATAGTCACACTGACTGTGAATACACACAATGTGTGGGGACTGACACAGTGTGTGAGGTAGCCACAGTGTGTGAGGTAGCCACAGTGTGTGAGGATAATCACAGTGTGGAGGATCGTCAGTGTGTGAGGATAGTCACGGTGAGTGAGGATAGACACAGTGTGTGGGGATAGTCACGGTGTGTGGAGATAGTCACGGTGTGTGAGGATAGTCACAGTGTGTGAGGATAGACACAGTGTGTGGGGATAGACACAGTGTGTGGGGATAAACACAGTGTGTGGGGATAGACACAGTGTGGGGGGATAGACATAGTGTGTGAGGATAGACACAGTGTGTGAGGTTAGTCACAGTGTGTGAGGATAGTCACAGTGTGTGAGGATAATCACTGTGTGAGGATAGTCACATTGTATGAGGATAGACACAGTGTGTGAGGATAGACACTGTGTGTGAGGTAGCCACAGTGTGTGAGGATAATCACAGTGTGGGGGATCGTCAGTGTGTGAGGATAATCACAGTGTGTGAGGATAGACGCAGTGTGTGAGGATAGTCACAGTGTGTGGGGATAGACACAGTGTGTGGGGATAGACACAGTGTGTGGGGATAGACACAGTGTGGGGGTATGGACACAGTGTGTGAGGTTAGTCACAGTGTGTGAGGATAGACACAGTGTGTGTGGATAGTCAGAGTGTGTGGGGATAGACACAGTGTGTGGGGATAGACACAGTGTGTGGGGATAGACACAGTGTGTGGGGATAAACACAGTGTGTGGGGATAGACACAGTGTGCGGGGATAGACATTGTGTGTGAGGACAGACACAGTGTGTGAGGTTAGTCACAGTGTGTGAGGATAGTCACAGTGTGTGAGGATAATCACTGTGTGAGGATAGTCACATTGTATGAGGATAGACACAGTGTGTGAGGTAGCCACAGTGTGTGAGGATAATCACAGTGTGGGGGATCGTCAGTGTGTGAGGATAGTCACGGTGAGTGAGGATAGACACGGTGTGTGGGGATAGTCACGGTGTGTGGGGATAGTCACGGTGTGTGGGGATAGTCGCGGTGTGTGAGGATAGTCGCAGTGTGTGAGGATAGACGCAGTGTGTGAGGATAGTCACAGTGTGTGGGGATAGACACAGTGTGTGGGGATAGACACAGTGTGTGGGGATAGACACAGTGTGGGGGTATGGACACAGTGTGTGAGGTTAGTCACACTGTGTGAGGATAGTCAGAGTGTGTGTGGATAGTCAGAGTGTGTGAGGATAGACACAGTGTGTGGGGATAGACACAGTGTGTGGGGGTAGAGACACAGTGTGTGAGGTTAGTCACAGTGTGTGAGGATAGTCACAGTGTGTGAGGATAATCACTGTGTGAGGATAGTCACATTGTATGAGGATCGTCACAGTGTGTGAGGATAGACACAGTGTGTGAGGGTAGACACAGTGTGTGAGGATAGACACAGTGTGTGGGGATAGACACAGTTTGTGGGGATAGACACAGTGTGTGGGGATAGACACGGTGTGTGAGGATTGTCACTGTATGTGAGGATAGTCACTGTGTCCGGGGATAGACACAGTGTGTGGGGATAGACACAATGTGTGAGGATAGACACAGTGTGTGGGGATAGACACAGTGCGTGTGGATAGACAGTGTGTGAGGATAGTCACTGTGTGTGAGGATAGTCACTGTGTGCGAGGATAGTCACAGTGTGTGAGGATAGACACTGTGTGTGAGGATAGTCATAGTGTGGGGATAGTCATGGTGTGGGGATAGACAGTGTGTGGGGACAGACACTGTGTTTGGAGACAGACACAGTGTGTGAGGACAGACACAGTCTGTGGGAATAGACACAGTGTGAGGATTGACAGTGTGTGTGAGAATTGACAGTGTGTGGGGATAGACACAGTGTGTGGGGATAGACACAGTGTGTGGGGATAGACACAGTGTGTGTTGGTTGACACAGTGCGTGAGGATTGACACAGTGCGTGAGGATTGACACAGTGTGTGAGTATAGTTACGCTGTGTGAGGATAGTCACTCTGTGTGAGGATAGTCACAGTGTGTGAGGATAGTCACTGTGTATGGGAATAGTCACTATGCGTGAGGATAGACAGTGTGTGGGGATAGACACGGTGTGTGAGGATTGTCACTGTGTGTGAGGATAGTCACTTTGTGTGGGGATAGTCACTGTGTGTGGGGATAGTCACTGTGTGTGGGGATAGACACAGTGTGTGGGGATAGACACGGTGTGTGACGATAGACAGTGTGTGTGAGGATAGTCACATTGTGTGGGGATAGACACAGTGTGTGGGGACAGTCACAGTGTGTGGGAATAGACAGTGTGTGGGGACAGTCACGGTGTGTGGGGACAGTCACGGTGTGTGGGGACAGTCACAGTGTGTGTGGATAGACACAGTATGTGAGGATAGTGACAGTATGTGAGGATAGTGACAGTGTGTGGGGATAGACAGTGTGTGAGGATAGTGACAGTGTGTGAGGATAGTGACAGTGTGTGAGGATAGTGACAGTGTGTGGGGATAGACACAGTGTGTGGGGATAGACACAGTGTGTGGGGATAGACACAGTGTGTGAGGATAGACACAGGGTGTGGGGATAGACACAGTGTGTGAGGATAGACACAGTGTTTGAGGATCGACAGTGTGTGAGGATAGTCATGGTGTGGGGATAGACGTGTGTGGGGGCAGTCCATGTCTGTGTGGATAGACAGTGTGTGTGAGGATAGTCACAGTGTGTGTGGATAGACACGGTGTGTGAGGGTAGACACGGTGTGTGAGGATAGTCACGGTGTGTGAGGATAGTCACGGTGTGTGAGGATAGTCACGGTGTGTGAGGATAGTCACGGTGTGTGAGGATAGTCACGGTGTGTGAGGATAGACGCGGTGTGTGAGGATAGACACGGTGTGTGAAGATAGTCATGGTGTTTGAGGATTGTCACCATGTGTGGGGATAGTCACGGTTTGTGAGGGTAGTCAGTGTGTGGGGACAGACACAATGTGTGAGGATAGACACGGTGTGGGGATAGACACAGTGTATAGGGATTGTCACGGTGTGTGGGTATAGTCAGTGTGTGAGGATAGTCACAGTGCGTGGGGATAGACACAGTGTGTGAGGATAGACAGTGTGTGTGAGGATAGTCACAGTGTGTGGGGATATACGTAGTGTGTGGGGAAAGACACAGTGTGTGAGGAAAGACACAGTGTGTGGGGATAGACAGTGTGTGTGTGAGGTAGCCACAATGTGTGGGGATGGAGAGAGTGTGTGGGTTAGTCACACTGTCTGTGAATACACACAGTGTGTGGGGATAGACAAAGTGTGTGAGGTAGCCTCAGTGTGTGAGGTAGTGAGGTAGCCACAGTGTGTGAGGATAATCACAGTGTGTGGGGATCGTCAGTGTGTGAGGATAGTCACAGTGAGTGAGGATAGACATGGTGTGTGGGGATAGTCATGGTGTGTGGGGATAGACACAGTGTGTGGGGATAGACACAGTGTGTAAAGTAGTCACTGTGTGTGAGTGTAGTCACTGTGTGGGGATAGACACAGTGTGTTGGGATAGACACAGTGTGTGAGGTTAGTCACAGTGTGTGAGGATAGTTACGCTGTGTGAGGATAGTCACAATGTATGGGGATAGTCACAGTGTGTGAGGATAGTCACAGTGTGTGAGGATAGTCACTAAGCGTGAGGATAGACAGTGTGTGTGGATAGACATGGTGTGTGAGGATAGTCACTGTGTGTGAGGATGGTCATTGTGTGTGAGGATAGTCACTGTGTGTGAGCATAGACACAGTGCGTGAGGATTGACACAATGCGTGAGGATTGACAGTTTGTGTGAGAATAGACACAGTGTGTGAGGATGCACACAGTGTGTGGGAATAGTCACGGTGTGTGAGGATAGACAGTGTGTGAGGATAGTCACTATGCGTGAGGATAGACAGTGTGTGTGGATAGACATGGTGTTTGAGGATTGACACAGTGTGTGAGGATTGACACAGTGTGTGAGGATAGACACGGTGTGTGAGGATAGACACGGTGTATGAGGATAGACACGTGGTGTGAGGATTCTCACTGTGTGTGAGGATAGTCACTATGTGTGAGGATAGTCAGTGTGTGTGAGGATAGTCAGTGTGTGTGAGGATAGTCACAGTGTGTGAGGATAGTCACAGTGTGTGAGGATAGACACAGTGTGTGAGGACAGTCACGGTGTGTGGGGACAGTCACGGTGTGTGGGGACAGTCACGGTGTTTGGGGACAGTCAAGGTGTGTGGGGACAGTCATGGTGTGTGGGGATAGACACAGTGTGTGAGGATAGATACAGTGTGTGAGGATCGACACAGTGTGGGGATAGACAGTGTGTGGGGGCAGTCACTGTGTGTGGATAGACAGTGTGTGTGAGGATAGTCACAGTGTGTGTGGATAGACACGGTGTGTGAGGATTGTCACTGTGTGTGAGGATTGTCACGGTGTGGGGATAGACCCAGTGTGAGGGGATCGACACAGTTTGTGAGGATAGTCACGGTGTGGGGATAGTCTCGGTGTGTGGGGATAGTCTCGGTGTGTGGGGATAGTCTCGGTGTGCGGGGAAATTATTGATGTGTGGGGATAGTCTCGATGTGTGGGGATAGTCAGTGTGTGTGAGGATAGACAGTGTGTGTGGGGATGGACATAGTGTGTGCGGGTAGGCACAGTGTGTGAGGATAGTCACAGTGTGTGAGGATAGTCACGGTGTGGGGATAGACATTTTGTGAGGATAGATACAGTGTGTGGCGATAGTCAGTGTGTGTGAGGATAGACAGTGTGTGTGATGATAGACAGTGTGTGTGAGGATAGACAGTGTGTGTGAGGATAAACAGTGTGTGTGGGGATGGACATAGTGTGTGGGGATAGGCACAGTGTGTGAGGGGATAGTCACAGTGTGTGAGGATAGTCACGGTGTGGTGATAGACATTGTGTGAGGATAGACACAGTGTGTGTGAGGATAGACAGTATGTGTGAGGATAGTCACAGTGTGTGAGGATAGTCATTGTGTGGGGATAGACCCAGTGTGAGGGGATAGACACAGTTTGTGAGGATTGTCACGGTGTGGGGATAGACCCAGTGTGAGGGGATCGACACAGTTTGTGAGGATAGTCACGGTGTGGGGATAGACACAGTGTGTGGGGATAGTCTCGGTGTGTGGGGATAGTCTCGGTGTGCGGGGAAATTATTGATGTGTGGGGATAGTCTCGATGTGTGGGGATAGTCAGTGTGTGTGAGGATAGACAGTGTGTGTGAGGATAGACAGTGTGTGTGGGGATGGACATAGTGTGTGCGGGTAGGCACAGTGTGTGAGGATAGTCACAGTGTGTGAGGATAGTCACGGTGTGGGGATAGACATTTTGTGAGGATAGATACAGTGAGTGGGGATAGTCAGTGTGTGTGAGGATAGACAGTGTGTGTGATGATAGACAGTGTGTGTGAGGATAGACAGTGTGTGTGAGGATAAACAGTGTGTGTGGGGATGGACATAGTGTGTGGGGATAGGCACAGTGTGTGAGGGGATAGTCACAGTGTGTGAGGATAGTCACGGTGTGGTGATAGACATTGTGTGAGGATAGACACAGTGTGTGAGGATAGTCAGTGTGTGTGAGGATAGACAGTATGTGTGAGGATAGTCACAGTGTGTGAGGATAGTCATTGTGTGGGGATAGACCCAGTGTGAGGGGATAGACACAGTTTGTGAGGATTGTCACGGTGTGGGGATAGACCCAGTGTGAGGGGATCGACACAGTTTGTGAGGATAGTCACGGTGTGGGGATAGACACAGTGTGTGGGGATAGTCTCGGTGTGTGGGGATAGTCTCGGTGTGCGGGGAAATTATTGATGTGTGGGGATAGTCTCGATGTGTGGGGATAGTCAGTGTGTGTGAGGATAGACAGTGTGTGTGAGGATAGACAGTGTGTGTGAGGATAGACAGTGTGTGTGAGGATAGACAGTGTGTGTGGGGATGGACATAGTGTGTGCGGGTAGGCACAGTGTGTGAGGATAGTCACAGTGTGTGAGGATAGTCACGGTGTGGGGATAGACATTTTGTGAGGATAGATACAGTGTGTGATGATAGACAGTGTGTGTGAGGATAGACAGTGTGTGTGAGGACAGACAGTGTGTGTGAGGATAGACAGTGTGTGTGAGGATAAACAGTGTGTGTGGGGATGGACATAGTGTGTGGGGATAGGCACAGTGTGTGAGGGGATAGTCACAGTGTGTGAGGATAGTCACGGTGTGGTGATAGAAATTGTGTGAGGATAGACACAGTGTGTGAGGATAGTCAGTGTGTGTGAGGATAGACAGTATGTGTGAGGATAGTCACAGTGTGTGAGGATAGTCACAGTGTGTGAGGATAGTCACGGTGTGGGGACAGACACAGTGTGTGGGGACAGACACAGTGTGTGGGGACAGACACGGTGTGTGTGGATAGACACGGTGTGTGAGGATAGTCACAGTGTGTGAGGGCAGACACTGTGTGAGGAAAAACATTGCGAGTGGGGATAGACACAGTGTGTGAGGATAGTCACAGTGTGTGAGAATAGTCGCTGTGTGGGGACAGACAGTGTGTGGGGATAGTCACGATGTGTGGGGATAGTCACGGTGTGTGGGGATAGTCACGGTGTGTGGGGATAGGCACAGTGTGTGGGGATAGTCACAGTGTGTGGGGATAGTCACAGTGTGTGAGGGCAGAACCAGTGTGTGAGGAAAAACATTGTGTGTGGGGATAGACACAGTGTGTGGGGATAGACACAGTGTGTGAGGATAGTCACAGTGTGTGAGGATAGTCACAGTGTGTGAGGATAGTCACAGTGTGTGGGGATAGCCAGTGTGTGGGGATAGCCACTGTGTGGGGATAGACACGGTGTGTGGGAATAGTCAGTGTGTGGGGATTGACACGGTGTGTGGGGATAGACACGGTGTGTGAGGCTAGACACAGTGTGTCAGGCTAGTCACGGTGAGTGAGGATAGTCACGGTGTGTGAGGATAGACACAGTGTGTGGGGATAGACACAGTGTGTAAAGATAGTCACTGTATGTGAGGGTAGTCAGTGTGTGGGGATAGACACACTGTGTGGGAACAGTCACAGTGTGTGAGGATATTCACAGTGTGTGAGGATTGTCACGGTGTGTGGGGATAGACAGTATGTGAGGATAGACACAGTGTGTGAGGATAGACACAGTATGTAAAGATAGTGAGGGTAGTCAGTGTGTGGGGATAGACACAGTGTGTTGTGATAGACACAGTGTGTGAGGATAGTCACAGTGTGTGAGGATAGTCACAGTGTGTGAGGATTGTCACGGTGTGTGGGGATAGACAGTATGTGAGGATAGACACAGTGTGTGAGGATAGACACAGTATGTAAAGATAGTGAGGGTAGTCAGTGTGTGGGGATAGACACAGTGTGTTGTGATAGACACAGTGTGTGAGGATAGTCACAGTGTGTGAGGATAGACAGTGTGTGTGGGGATGGACATAGTGTGTGGGGATAGACACAGTGTGTGAGGATAGTCACAGTGTGTGAGGATAGTCACGGTGTGGGGATAGACATTTTGTGAGGATAGATACAGTGTGTGGGGATAGTCAGTGTGTGTGAGGATAGACAGTGTGTGTGATGATAGATAGTGTGTGTGATGATAGACAGTGTGTGTGAGGATAGACAGTGTGTGTGAGGATAAACAGTGTGTGTGGGGATGGACATAGTGTGTGGGGATAGGCACAGTGTGTGAGGGGATAGTCACAGTGTGTGAGGATAGTCACGGTGTGGTGATAGACATTGTGTGAGGATAGACACAGTGTGTGAGGATAGTCAGTGTGTGTGAGGATAGTCAGTGTGTGTGAGGATAGACAGTATGTGTGAGGATAGTCACAGTGTGTGAAGATAGTCATTGTGTGGGGATAGACCCAGTGTGAGGGGATAGACACAGTTTGTGAGGATTGTCACGGTGTGGGGATAGACCCAGTGTGAGGGGATCGACACAGTTTGTGAGGATAGTCACGGTGTGGGGATAGACACAGTGTGTGGGGATAGTCTCGGTGTGTGGGGATAGTCTCGGTGTGTGGGGATAGTCTCGGTGTGCGGGGAAATTATTGATGTGTGGGGATAGTCTCGATGTGTGGGGATAGTCAGTGTGTGTGAGGATAGACAGTGTGTGTGAGGATAGACAGTGTGTGTGAGGATAAACAGTGTGTGTGGGGATGGACATAGTGTGTGGGGATAGGCACAGTGTGTGAGGGGATAGTCACAGTGTGTGAGGATAGTCACGGTGTGGTGATAGACATTTTGTGAGGATAGATACAGTGTGTGGGGATAGTCAGTGTGTGTGAGGATAGACAGTGTGTGTGATGATAGACAGTGTGTGTGATGATAGACAGTGTGTGTGAGGATAGACAGTGTGTGTGAGGATAGACAGTGTGTGTGAGGATAAACAGTGTGTGTGGGAATGGACATAGTGTGTGGGGATAGGCACAGTGTGTGAGGGGATAGTCACAGTGTGTGAGGATAGTCACGGTGTGGTGATAGACATTGTGTGAGGATAGTCAGTGTGTGTGAGGATAGACAGTGTGTGTGATGATAGACAGTGTGTGTGAGGATAGACAGTGTGTGTGAGGATAAACAGTGTGTGTGGGGATGGACATAGTGTGTGGGGATAGGCACAGTGTGTGAGGGGATAGTCACAGTGTGTGAGGATAGTCACGGTGTGGTGATAGACATTGTGTGAGGATAGTCAGTGTGTGTGAGGATAGTCAGTGTGTGTGAGGATAGTCACAGTGTGTGAGGATAGTCACAGTGTGTGAGGATAGTCACAGTGTGTGAGGATAGTCACGGTGTGGGGACAGACACAGTGTGTGGGGACAGACACGGTGTGTGTGGATAGACACGGTGTGTGAGGATAGTCACAGTGTGTGAGGGCAGACACTGTGTGAGGAAAAACATTGCGAGTGGGGATAGACACAGTGTGTGAGGATAGTCACAGTGTGTGAGAATAGTCGCTGTGTGGGGACAGACAGTGTGTGGGGATAGTCACGATGTGTGGGGATAGTCACGGTGTGTGGGGATAGTCACGGTGTGTGGGGATAGGCACAGTGTGTGGGGATAGTCACAGTGTGTGGGGATAGTCACAGTGTGTGAGGGCAGAACCAGTGTGTGAGGAAAAACATTGTGTGTGGGGATAGACACAGTGTGTGGGGATAGACACAGTGTGTGAGGATAGTCACAGTGTGTGAGGATAGTCACAGTGTGTGGGGATAGTCACAGTGTGTGAGGGCAGAACCAGTGTGTGAGGAAAAACATTGTGTGTGGGGATAGACACAGTGTGTGGGGATAGACACAGTGTATGAGGATAGACACAGTGTGTGAGGATAGTCACAGTGTGTGGGGATAGACACAGTGTGTGAGGATAGTCACAGTGTGTGAGGATAGTCACAGTGTGTGGGGATAGCCACTGTGTGAGATAGACAGTGTGTGGGGATAGACACGGTGTGTGGGAATAGTCAGTGTGTGGGGATAGACACGGTGTGTGGGGATAGACACGGTGTGTGAGGCTAGACACAGTGTGTCAGGCTAGTCACGGTGAGTGAGGATAGTCACGGTGTGTGAGGATAGACACAGTGTGTGGGGATAGACACAGTGTGTAAAGATAGTCACTGTATGTGAGGGTAGTCAGTGTGTGGGGATAGACACACTGTGTGGGAACAGTCACAGTGTGTGAGGATATTCACAGTGTGTGAGGATTGTCACGGTGTGTGGGGATAGACAGTATGTGAGGATAGACACAGTGTGTGAGGATAGACACAGTATGTAAAGATAGTGAGGGTAGTCAGTGTGTGGGGATAGACACAGTGTGTTGTGATAGACACAGTGTGTGAGGATAGTCACAGTGTGTGAGGATAGTAACGGTTTGGGGATAGACACAGTGTGTATCGTGATAGTCACGGTGTGTGGGTATAGTCAGTGTGTGAGGATAGACACAGTGTGTGTGAGGATAGACACAGTGTGTGTGAGGATAGACACAGTGTGTGTGAGGATAAACAGTGTGTGGGGTAGAGACAGTGTGTGAGATCGCCACAGTGTGCGGGGATAGAGACAGTGTGTGGAGGTACACCCAGTGTGTGGGGATAGACACAGTGTGTGGGGATAGACACAGTGTGTGGGGATAGACACAGTGTGTGGGGATAGACACAGTGTGTGGGGATAGACACAGTGTGTGGGGATTGACACAGTGTGTGGGGAATGACACAGTGTGTGGGGATAGACACAGTGTTTATGGGGATGGGCACAGTGTGTGAGGATAGACACAGTGTGTGGGGTAGAGACAGTGTGTGAGATCGCCACAGTGTGCGGGGATAGAGACAGTGTGTGGAGGTACACCCAGTGTGTGGGGATAGACACAGTGTGTGGGGATAGACACTGTGTGTGGGGATAGACACTGTGTGTGGGGATAGACACTGTGTGTGGGGAATGACACAGTGTGTGAGGTAGCCACAGTGTGTGAGGTAGCCACAGTGTGTGGCGATAGTCACAATGTGTGGGGATAGACACAGTGTTTGAGGAAAGACACAGTGTTTGAGGAAAGACACAGTGTTTGAGGAAAGACACAGTGTTTGAGGAAAGACACAGTGTTTATGGGAATGGGCACAGTGTGTGAGGATAGTCACAGTGTTTGTAGGGATGGACACAGTGTCTGAGGGTAGTCACCATGTGAGGTGGGAGCCACAATGTGTGAGAGTCTAAGAAGAAGAGTCTTGCAAATTAAAACCAATGGCATCTTTTAAGTCTTTACTCTGCGTTCAAGTTCTAAGAATCAGCTTTCCATTTACTGCAAAGACAGTTCGGAGGGTCAACCTGTGCAAGATCCTACGTTACTTTTCCATCAGCTCCTCATGGCATCATCACAGTTGATGATGTTTATTTTGTTCAATCATGTATCCACCATTCCAGACCTTTCCAGATCCAGATATAAAACAACCTCGATTGTCTGAACGAGACAGGCAGTGAGTATTTTGTTCAGATAACTGATTGTTCGGATTATTGATTTGATCGTAAACAAATGAAAACATACTGGGACCTTGAGACCTTGTTCGGATAATCCGAAAATTCGGATAATTGATGTTTGGATAACCAATGTTGTTCTGCATAATACACTAACCATATTGCACAACTCTATTTCTTCGCCCCCAACCCAAAGGGCAGCAGAGAGGATAATATAACAACCAGTTCAGATTTTGCATCATACTCCACTCCCTCCTCATTTAAAAATCAGCTTAGTCATTAAAATGTGAAGCATTAAAGCTCCCAGAATGCAATATGACTAAATCAGCATCAAAAATATATGAAATTATGATAGGATTTGTTGAAAACTTGATTTAACTGTAAACACAACCAATCTGTATATTTCACCGGAGGATTTTGAGTAATTTTCATGTAAAGAAAATCATTTTCCTTAATATTAGAATGAATTTAACAAAAATATCGTCACTTGAGAAGAAATAATGAAAATAATGTTTTCTTCTTCCTTCCTGCGTAGCATCAAAAAACCTATTTTGTTATGTCCTTCCATTTCCTTATTCTGACTTTGCTTTCTCATCATCTCTGACTCCATTTGATTCTCAACTTCACTTAATTGTTGGGACTGTCACATTATTTATTTGTCTTAACCAAGGACCATGGTCAATCATTAAATTCTGTAATACTGTCAATCTTTCAGTTTCTTATTGACTTTCACACCTTTCTTACTGTCACTGTGGCTGTAGGAGGAAGTTAGATTATAGGAGGTTTCTCTTGGTCTCCCTTTGTTCAATTTCCTTTTTCAAACAAATGACCGACATAACACTGACAGAATGTTTCACCAGTCTTCACTAGGCATGTGAATGAACCAAGTCTAGTCACAACTCCAATCACACACCTCTCCTTATCACCTCTCTTCTGTCACCATGATATTCTGACTGGCACTGAACTCTCTAAGTTTCATTCCTCATGTAACTTGACTTATGGTCACTTTGTCTTGCATTTCTCTTCGCTGTTGACATCAGGCTGAAGTCAACTAAATCTTGGGACAGAGCTTGTTTAAAAACAAACTCAGAAGGTGAGCAGTCTGTTCTAGGCTGCGAGGTTATTCTGTAAGAAAACAAAAAACTGTCTAGCCTGTGTCAAAGAAAAACATGGAAATGACTACTTAACCGTCATCTAGAAAATGCTTCTGCAAAGACCTCTTCACAATCTGTATCATTCGACAATGTTCAATGATGGGTGACTTTTGTTTGACTTACTCTTACTCAGAAATATTTCAAATGCTGATGACATAAACTGTGGACTATTGTCTGATACAAACACCCCTGACAACCCATGGAGTACAAACCAACCTCAAAATCTTAATCATTTTGGCAATTATGGTTTCAGGCACAAAGTCTACATTTACCCACTTACTATAACTATCATTCAACACCAGGTTATAGTCCAACAGGTTTATTTGGAAGCACTAGCTTTCGGAGCACTGCTCCAAACCACCTGATGAAGGAGCAGTGCTCCGAAAGCTAGTGCTTCCAAATAAACCTGTTGGACTATAACCTGGTGTTGTGTGATTTTTAATTTTGTCCACCGCAGTCCAACACCAGCACCTCCAAGTCAATATAATGACGGCGGATGATACGTCTGTACAACGTATCATCTGCCGTCATTTCCGCCACCTCCAAACGGACCCCACCACCAGTGATATATTTCCCTCCCCTCCCCTATCAGCGTTCCAAAAAGACCACTCCCTCCGTGACTCCCTCGTCAGGTCCACACACCCCACCAACCCAACCTCCACTCCCAGCACCTTCCCCTGCAACCGCAAGAAATGCAAAACTTGTGTCCACACCTCCCCCCTTACTTCCCTCCAAAGCCCCAAGGGACTCTTCCATATCCGCCACAAATTCACCTGCACCTCCACACACATCATCTATTGCATCCGCTGCACCCGATGTGGCCTCCTCTATATTGGGGAGACAGGCCGCCTACTTGCGGAACGTTTCAGAGAACACCTCTGGGACACCCGGACCAACCAACCCAACCACCCCGTAGCCCAACACTTTAACTCCCCCTCCCACTCCACCAAGGACATGCAGGTCCTTGGACTCCTCCATCGCCAGACCATGGCAACACGACGGTTGGAGGAAGAGCGCCTCATCTTCTGCCTGGGAACCCTCCAACCACAAGGAATGAACTTAGATTTCTCCAGTTTCCTCATTTCCCCTCCCCCCACCTTGTATCAGTCAAATCCCTCGAACTCAGCACCGCCTTCCTAACCTGCAATCATCTTCCTGACCTCTCCGCCCCCACCCCACTCCGGCCTATCAACCCTCATCTTGACCTCCCTCCACTTATCGCATTTCCAAAGCCCCTCCCCCAAGTCCCTCCTCCCTACCTTTTATCTTAGCCTGCTGGACACACTTTCCTCATTCCTGAAGAAGGGCTTATGCCCGAAACATCGATTCTCCTGCTCCTTGGATGCTGCCTGACCTGCTGCGCTTTTCCAGCAACACATTTTCGGCTCTGATCTCCAGCATCTGCAGCCCTCACTTATTTCTCACCATCACACTATCTCTGACATAGTCAGGCTGTTTATTGATCACCACCTTTGCGTACATTTTTGCTCTAATTTCTCGGGCAGGCATGACATGTCACTTATGTCTAGAAAGTAGCTCACAGGCAGCTAAAAAAATCAATCAGACTTTTTGGGAAATCTCAAAAGAACATCTGCATTTGCCCATGATTCACTGATATTTAATATCCCACTGATGGCCAATTTTATACTTTGGTCCTCCCTCCTTGAAGACCACCTTGTTCTCTCTCAGCACCTCCTCAATCAGTACCCTTACTGATAGCCATTGTAAATAATTCAGCCCCGTTTCACCATTTCTTCATAAGGCCAATGCCTTCCCGTCAGGTTGGCTGTGTTCCTGTCATTACCACCAATGGTAAGTAATAAAATGCATCACTGTATTCCTCTCTAATACAAACCTCAGCTCGTACTGGAATACTGTTATTGGAATAACTAGTCATATTCATTCTAGTTTTACATGAGGAAGTGCACTGTGGGTGTTCCTTGTTCTCTCCTGAAGTAACAGACTGCTCGAGCTATATCCAAATTTCTAACTTCCATTTATACTGTGAGGACTGGAATTATATCATCACTCCTACTACACTTATCTTTCATCTGCTGTTTCTCCTGCTGTCTAACTGAGTACAACTCTTGACCTTCCTGCTCGATAACATCATCTTCTCTTTCTATGTCAATTGTACACACACTTGAGGATATCCAGACTTCGGAGCGAGCTTTAAATCCACCACAAGCTCAACTTGGTGCATGGCGGTAACCTGGAGCTTTACCCTGACCTGGTTGCCGGCTACCATAGCAATGCAAAGTTCTGACTCTGTGACTGTGAACCCAGTTGCTGTGTCCTGGATTTTGTTGGAATCCTGTGGACCTCCCGCACTGGTGCGTTGCAGTGAGATTTACTGATGACCCGCAACTATCACACTATGATGTTTATGGTTACCTTCCACACTAAAAGGAAGGGATGTGGGTCACATGGTGCTGACAAATTCAATGAACCTTTATTGCTGCTCATTGATATACTGTAGCATGCTCCCCTCAATGTGTCATGCTGTATATCGTATCAGTTGCATAAATTCTACATCTTTTGTCCTGCTCCACCTAATGAAGGAGCAGTGCTCTGAAAGCTAGGACTTCCAAGCAAGCCTGTTGGACTATAACCTGGTGTTGTGTGATTTTTAACTTAATGCTGTAAGAGCACAGGGCTCAGGGAGATGGAGACTGCAAACTTTACACCATTACATCACATGCCATGAGGTGGTGATGATATTATAAACATAGCCCTTAAAGGTACACCACACACTATCTATGAGGCATAACGCAACGCCTATGGGCTCAGGAGAGAACTTCCATGCAATTTTCAATGATCTCTTTCTGTATTTCCATGCTTGTGGTATCTTCACATCTCCTTTGTATGTCACCTTCTTGCCTTTGCTCTAAAATTGGACATAAGACCATAAGATATAGAAGCAGAATTAGGCCATTCTACCCACCAAATGTGCTCTGCCATTTGATCATGGCTGATAAATTCTATTAGCCATTAGGCCTCTGACAACTGTGTCTTTAAATTGCTTCCTAAGTTTGTCAGTAACAACAGTGACGAGAGTTCCTATAATTTGGGAATGTTATCTAGTAACGGTGGCATTTGTCAATTGCTTCCTTTCAAGGAATATGACTCTCGCTGAAACTTCATCCTTAGCCATGCCAGCATATATTCAGAATTCCTGCCCTGTCCCATTTACATCATCAGTGTGTTTATTCTTCAATGACTTACATGCTGACTCACTCTCAATGCGATGTGAAAATGAAGCAAATTTTCCGAACATGCCAACCTCTCAACTCTTTAAGTTCAGGAGTTTCAAAAGTTTGTCACCATGTCCTTCAGCTTATCAAATTTAGTGTAAAAATGAACTCAGTCCCATCCTTGTCACCATCTTGCTATTGGGTATTGTATTGAGAAAAACACACCACCTGGACAGTAACCATCATTCACTTATTTACACCTCCCCAAAAGACAGGATAGCCGAGGAAGCTGCATATTACTGATTCAATATTTTGTTTATTTGACTTTTTTTGTTTATTCATGGGATGCGAGTGCTGCTTGACCAGGCCAGCTTTTATTGCCTAACCCTAATTGCCCAGAGGACAGCTGAGACAGTCAACCACATTGCTGTGGGTCTGGAGTCACGTGTAGGCCAGACCAGTTAACGACAGCAGTCTCCTTCCCTAAAGATGAGTTTAGGGAAACAAAAACAGAAATTGCTGGCAAAACTCAACAGGTTTGTTTCAGATTTCCAGTATCCACAGTTCTTCATTATATTTAACAGTTTTCATTCAAAATGATCCTGGTTAGACTCTTAATTTTAGATTTTCTATCGAGCTCAAATTCCAATAGCTGTTGTAATGGGATTTAGACTCTAGATTCCAGGACCTTACCTAGATCTTGGGATAATAGTCTAGTGATAATACCACTAGGCTGTTGCCTCCCATACAACTCAGCCTATGTTCATAGTACCTTCACCATTTAGGACTGCAAGAAGGAGGAACTTAGAGAATGACACATCTTTGGAATTCTGTATCTCAGGAGACTATGGAAGCCCAACCATTGAGTAAGTTCAGATTTATAGGTATCTACTCACAACTGACATTCAGAATTATAGGGACAGTGCAGGAATACAATGTTGAGATAGATGATCGGGTTATAGTCCAACAGATTTATTTGGAATCACAAGCTTACGGAGCGCTGCTTCTTCATCAGGTGATGAAGGTCATTTCACCTGCCGAAGGAGCAGCGCTCCAAAAGCTTGTGATTCTATATAAACCTGTTGGACTATAACCTGGTACCGTGTAACCTCTGACTTTGTCCACCCCAGTCCAACACCACTAGCAGAGATGATGGCCTAGTGGCATTATTGCTTGACCTATTACTCCAGAGATCTAGGTCATATTCTGTGGACCTGGGTTCAAATCTCACCATGGCTGATGGTGGAATTTGAATTTTTTAAAAATCTGAAATTAAGAGTACAGTGCTAACCATGAATACATAGTTGAAAATCCACCTGGTTCACTGTGTCATTCAGGGAAGGAAACTGCTATCCTTACCTGGTCTGGCCTTCATGTGACTTCAGACCCACAGCAATGTGGTTGACTCTTAACTGCCCTCTGGGCAATAAGGGATGGGCAATAAATGCTGGCCTCGCCAGTGACGCCCTCATCCCATGATAACATTTTTAAAACTCAGCATCTCAACATCAAAGTAAATAATCAGCCATGATGACAGAGCAGATTTGATGGGATGAATGGTCCATTCCTACTCCTATGTTCCTTTGCTTTCCCTATGTTTCAGAACACTTAATTTCATTTTACATATTTTTCTTTCACCATCTCGCTGAGATTGCGTTGTATTTTCTATACAATGCAATGCATTTTATTGCATATGATTATATGGTACAGAGAAAACTGAAACACTTCTACAATTGGCATTTCTTAAACATGACACAAACACGGTGTGTGAATGAAGGTTTAGTGGCTGCAAACTTTAAGTTTCATCCTCAACAAAACCAGAAAGAATATGGTGTAAATTCAAAGCTTTCCCCCAGATGATTTTGATTTACACTATGTTGGTTTTGAAGTTATTTGATGACTTTGTGTTGACACGGTCTTTGGAAATTGCAGATTAAGATACTGACGGCAAGATTGGCACCTATTTGACATGATGTGCTGTGTAGTTAAGAAAATTTCTTGGTATGGCTGAAAAGACATAGTGCATTTTTATTTTATTAATGTTTTATCGGTGGTCACATGTGGCGAATCCAGGGTATTTATGAAGTGTGCTTGAGCTCAAGTTATTCTGTATTGCCCTGGAAGGTATGTATTGCCAAACAGTCTTTGTTTAGTTCAGAGTTCTTGGCACGAGTTATTCACTTAGGCACTAATAAAATGACATTGCACTTTGGTTGTTATGTGTTTCAGGAGAAATGGCCAGCTTTGCCCTTTTACAGGGCCTCCAGAATCCAACTATTTCAAAACAGTGTTTTAGTCAATCTTGGGATACCTCGTCTCTATTCTTTCTAATATCAATAAACCTTTCTTGTAGAGTAATGTGGGGAATTAATAATGTTGCTCCAACTATGGACTAACCAGTGATTTAACAGCTCCAGAATGATCTGTTTGTTTTCACATTCAATGCCTGTTTCTATACGGGTGAAGCATATGATTTCTTACATCACCTCATCAACTTTCCTTTCCATGTTTAAGGTTCTGTGTTTTTGGATACCACAATCTCTCTGTTCATCAACACTTCTCAAAATCATGCCATTTGCAGTGTTCCATCTTTCTACATTAATCCAATCTAAGTATATCCCACTATAACTCCTTCACGTTGAACTCCATCTGCCAGTATTATAGAGTGATAGAATCATACAACACAGAAACAAACTCCTCCATGCTCGTCCAACCCATCCATGCCAATCATAATCCCAAACTAATCTTGTCCCACCTGCCTGCACTTGGCCCATATCCCTCCTAACATTTCTTATTCTTGTATTTATCCAGACATCTTTTAAATGCTGTAACTGCACCTGTATTCACCACTTCCTCTGGAAGTTCATTCCATACAAAAACCACTCTCTGTGTAAAAAGTTGGTCCTCATGTCTTTTTAAATCTTTCTTCTCTCAGCTTAAAAGTATGCCCCCTAGTATTGAACTTCCCTGCCCTCGGGAAAAGATACTTGCCAGTCACATTACCTATAGCCCTCATGATTTTATAAACCTCTACAAGTCCACCTCTCAATCTCCAACGCTCTAATGAACAAATCCCAGTCTACCAGCCTCTCCTTATAACTCAAACCCTCCATTCGTGTATTTAACCATCTGAAGAGGTGAGCAGAAACACAAATCTCAGCTGTCCATGGAGACTACCTATAGAGAACAGAGACCATTGAATGTCTGCCTTCTCAGCCCCTGCAACAAATGCTGTGGAACTCCTGAGCCATGGTAGGAGATGTCCGAGACAGAGATGACCGCCACAGCCCATAGAGAAATGAAGCATCATTATTCAGTTCTAACAGAGACCAGAAGGAGCAGCTTCTCTCAGAGTGTAGTGAATCTGTGGATTTCTTTACTGCTAGAAGGCTATCAGGACTGGATTGTTAAGTATATTCAGGGCTGAGAAAGCTGGATTTTTAAGGGAATCAAGAGCAATGGGGAAAAGGCAGAAAAGTGGAATTGAGAATTATTAGATCAGCCATGATCGCATTGAACAGACATGATGGGCTGAATGGCCTACTTCTACAACTATTTCTTATAGCAATTCTGAAGAAAAGCATATTAGATATTGAAATATTAACCTGTCTCTCTCTGCACAAAGGCTGCTGCACTTTTCCAGCACTTTATGATTTTATTATTGTACCTTTATTGTGTGGTCTGATTCTCTGTGAAATGTAAGACTGCCATCAAAGGTTATACCCTACATTTGATTCTTATAACTCTTCCATTAAAATTTAATCAGTGGATCTAAAGGGCAGACATAGCTAAATTGAAATGAAATTTCTTTTTAAAACGGTGTCCTGTGCGTAAAAGTTTTTTTCTTGTATGGGTTGTGGGTAAGACCATAAGACATAGGAGCGGAAGTAAGGCCATTCGGCCCATCGAGTCCACTCCGCCATTCAATCATGGCTGATGGCATTTCAACTCCACTTACCCACATTCTCCCCGTAGCCCTTAATTCCTTGTGATATCAAGAAATTATCAATTTCTGCCTTGAAGACATTTAGCGTCCCAGCCTCCACTGCACTCTGTGGCAATGAATTCCACAGGCCCACCACTCTCTGGCTGAAGAAATGTCTCCGCATTTCTTTTCTGAATTTACCCCCTCAAATTCTAAGGCTGTGTCCGCGAATCCTAGTCTCCTCGCCTAACGGAAACAATTTCCTAGCGTCCACCCTTTCCAAGCCATGTATTATCTTGTATGTTTCTATTAGATCTCCCTTTAATCTTCTAAACTCCAATGAATACAATCCCAGGATCAGCCGTTCCTCGTATGTTAGACCTACCATTCCAGGGATCATCCGTGTGAATCTCCGCTGGACACGCTCCAGTTTGTCCTTCCTGAGGTGTGGGGACCAAAACTGGACACAGTACTCCAAATGGGGCCTAACTAGAGCTTTATAAAGTCTCAGTAGCACAACAGTGCTTTTATATTCCAACCCCCTTGAAATAATTGACAACATTGCATTCGCTTTCTTAATCACGGATTCAACCTGCATGTTTACCTTTAGAGAATCCTCAACTAGCACTCCCAGATCCCTCTGTACTTTGGCTTTACGAATTTTCTCACCGTTTAGAAAGTAATCCATGCTTCTATTCTTTTTCCCAAAGTGCAAGACCTCGCATTTGCTCACTTTGAATTCCATCAATCATTTCCTGGACCACTCCTCCAAACTGTCTAGATCCTTCTGCAGCCTCCCCACTTCCTCAGTACTACCTGCCTGTCCACCTAACTTTGTATCGTCGGCAAACTTCGCTAGAATGCCCCCAGTCCCTTCATCCAGATCATTAATATATAATGTGAACAGCTGCGGCCCCAACACTGAACCCTGCGGGACATCGCTTGTCACCGGCTGTCATTCCGAAAAAGAACCTTTTATCCCAACTCTCTGCCTCCTGTCAGACAGCCAATCCAGTATCACTGACAAGGCTATCATTTACTGCTCTACAACTGATTGACTCTTTAGGCTATTTCAGAGGGTAGCTAATAGTCAACCCTGCAGGTCAGGCCAGGTAAGGAGAGCAGATTTCCTTCTCTAAAGGCTGTTAGTTAACCAGGTGGCCTTTATGGCAATGACTGCATGGTTGATATCAGGCTGACTTTTGACATCAGAGTTTGTTAAATTTAACCATCTCTCATGGTGAGGTTTGAAACAAATGTACCCAGAACATTCATCAGGAGGTCTGGAATACTAGATCAGTGAGCTTTCCATTGGATCCCTCACATTAATACTTCACAACTCCGAGTTAGAAAAGGACTTTATCATATAGCTGCAGAACAATCTTATCAGACATCTGGACTAATTCCAAGAAATATTTTATTTTTTGACAGCAAGACTTTATGACTAGCCACTTTCAATCAAATAAGTAGGGTGTGCCTCATGACCTATTGCAAGTGCCAGTGTCACCAGTCCATCTGGTGAGGGCAGAAAGTCATGTGGTAGTGGTATCTAAAGGGACATCTATGGAATAGCTGGGCATCATTTTGTGAACTAATAGTATTATCACATCATTTTCATGAAGATCTTATAATAGATAACATACAGATATAACATATCAGGAGTGTCTTTACTGAATCAGAGTATACAACATAATCATATCTCCATATTTCCAAGTCAAGGTGACACCGATAAGATATTATGCATCAGGTTTTATGCGTAGTTAATGAAATCTGTTCAGTTTCGAGCATGAGCACTTTCTCAAAAGCTGCATCTGCTAAACACTCATTTCAACTCTCAATATTGGAATATGCCAGCCCATCAGATTAAACTGGAGATAATCTTTTTCCAAGTTGGTCAGCCAATGGTTTACCGTTTAGATAACAGGCTGACCATTCTATAATGGGAAATGCATCAGTTTCTGTAAACCACCAGAAATGTTTGTTTGATTTACGCCCATGTCCAAAGGAAGCTTTTTTAAAATAAAATTCACTTGTGCAGTGCAATGCATGACACTATGTTTGCACTCCTTTATTCACTTTGATGCTGCATGCTACAACTGATACAGGAGCTTAATTCCAACCAAATAGCATCCTGTTGATTATTACCAGCAAGCACAATAATCAAAAATATTTAGTCCAAACAAATTAGGTCAGATTTACCAGGTGTCCATTGGACTAAACCTGAAGGTGTTTGGGGGTGATATTTCAAGCATGACATGCAAATATTCTTTTTACAGATAAAATTAAGATTTAGAAATTGTATAAAATCATATTGTCTTTTTGCCATGCTTTGATTCTATATTGAAATGTTTTCAAAATGTTCAACATAGGAAATAGAAGCAATAACTCATTCAAGACTTTAAACATGCTCAGCAATTAACCTGATTTGCTATCTCAATGCCTAGCCACCTATTCCTTGATACCCAAAAAATATACCGATCTCTATCCTAAATGTAATTAATAACTGGGCCAAGAGAATGTCAAAGATTCACTACACTCTGCGTGAAGGCTTTCCTGCTCCTCTCTTTCCATATTCCTTTATTCAATTGAACAAGGGATACATCAGGCACTCACCGCATACTGTTTTAATGTCCTTGAATTCATGTTCCAAATATAGCAGTCTCTAGCATTGTTAGGAATGAACCAAAAGCTTGTTGCTATGTTCAGGAAATGTTGTTTTGAGAACACAGCCAAAAATCTTAAATCTTTTAGACATCTCTGACCAGGAGCCAACATCTCCAAGAACAGGCGATTATGTCTGGTATTTATTTCAGCATCTACTTTAAGCTTGCTGGTTGCCTCAATGTTGGGAAACTTTTGTCATTAAAAGATCAGATTTTGTTCTGTCTTGTGGTGGCTGCATCTTATACTTGGTGTGTAAAACAGCAAAAATTCTGATAATGTCTGGGAACAGATTGGGACAGAAGTGATTAAAAAATTAAATTGTAGCTATGTAATCAATGCTATTTATGTGTACGTTAGTTCAACAGCTTCAGCTGAATGCAGGTGCATAGTTGAACATGAAAATCCAGATGTTATTGCCTGGGATATGATACCCTTTAATGCCTCTTGTAATCTGGCTCCTCATTCAAACAGATTGAATGGCATTGAGTTCCTGCACTGTTGTTATGTTTATAGACCAAACTCTCCAAAGATACTTACAGCTTGTCTATTTGATGCTAAGCACTCATGTTAATAGTATGAGAAATCTTAGTTAACATAGATGGATTTTTAAAATTTATGTCCTTTTACTTCTCTCACTTAATCTAAACTTTCTCTCACTCTGTTTCACTTTCTGTACCTGATGTATTATTGAATTCATTATTCTAATTGGCTCAAACTCTGTGCTCTAGATTAACAATTCTTCAATCTGATTAAATAAGGAGAGACAGATGTTTTCGCTGCTCACACATGTCCCAGACACCATGGAAAAGGCATCAACCCAAGTGGATTGCTAATTTATAGTAATCTCCAAAGCAAAATGTCATAAAAATTTACTGGGCAGCAGCAAAGGTAATAAATAATGTTTCTGCAAGACTACAGATATCGATTTAAGAAGGCAGCTCACCACCACCTGCTGCGCTTTTCCAGCGCCACACTTTTCCATGATCACCACCTTCTCAAGGGCAAATAGTGACAGGCTGTAAATGGCTGCCCTACAATGCCCACATCCCACAAATGAATTTAAAAGAAAATTCCAATACTCAGGGATGAAAAACTACCGCATCAGTAGGAGGACCACAAAAAGTCACCAAGATGAACTCGCTAGGATCTTTCATTAGCCCTATAAACACCAGGAACAAAAAGGTGCAACCCTATCTATCTAAGGACAAAAGTGTTCTGATCTCTCTCAGGAATGATTACATTTTGTATGGACTATATTTTCTATTTTATTTTATTTGGATTGTGGACTGAATTAGGAAAAGGGCTGTTCTGCAACAAAGGACCCAGAAGGGAATTGCTGCAGTTTTAAAAAGCAAGTTACTGAGTGAAACTCATTGGGGGTTGCGTTTGCACTGGGGGTGGGAGAATTGTGGGGGAAGGTGTAAGAGGCAATGGCCCAACTCCAGGGGTCTGTATAAAAAGTGAGGTTCGGCTGGTAACGTGTTGCTGATTGGTGTGTGGCGTTGTCACCAATTGTGGATCAACGTGACAATATGGTGGCCTTTATAGTGTGGAGAATCAAGTACAGGAGCAGGGATGTCTTGCTGTACAGTGCCTTGGTGAGATCACACCTGGAGCATTGCATGTAAATTTGGTCTCCTTATCTGAAGAAGGATGTTCTGGCTATGCAGGGAGTGCAATGAAAGTTTATTAAACTGATTCCTGGAATGGCAGAACTGATGCAAGAATAGAGATTGGATTGGTCTAACAAGACTAACCAGCCTAAATTCAGAAAGGCTGATCCTCATGACCAAGAAGTCTAGAACCAGTGGTCATAAATGGGCTAGGCTATTTAGAATTGAGATGAAGAGAATTTTTTTCACACATAGTGTGGTGAACCTGTGGAATTCTCTGCCACAGAAAGTGATTGAGGCCAAAACATTGAATGCATTCAGGACGAAGTTCAACATAATTCTTAAAGCTAAAGGTATCAAAGGCTATGAAGAGAATGCCAGAACATGGTAAGGAGTAGAATGATTAGCCTTGATCATACTGAATGACAGAGCAGGTTCAAAGGACTGAATGGTCTACTCCTCCTATTTTCTATGATTGGTTCCTGGGTGTCTGAACAGTTTGTGGCTGTGAACAATACTGGCAGGAATCCTCAAACTGTTGAAACGGCAGCTGGAGCGTTTCTCTCTCTCTCTCTCTCTCTGTGTAGTAAAGTACCTCGAGTCTGAAGAAAAACACTCTATTTTCTTTCAGCCAACTGCTGTTAAATATTGTTTTTAATCAACATAATTTGTTATATAAAATACAATTCATGAACCAATTGCTCTGCGTCTCCCATAAAGAAGTGAGAGAAACTTAGAGAAAAAAAATTGGAGACTGAAGGACTTGGGAAACAAAAGGAACACTATTCAATCCTGTGGATTGGTGCAATTGAACTATTTCCCCACTATGTATTTCTCTCCATCTGTTATACAATGCTTTTCTTATCTGTCTGTGTATGTGTGGAGCAGAATGTTCAGAAGGGGTGTTAACGAGTAGAGTATATGTCAACACCTCATTGGTGTTTACCTATGGTTAGAATATAATTTTTACCATAATAAGAAGTTCTTGTTAAGTGCAGAATTCTGTTCCATGTTTTCTGCTATCCAACAAGTTAGTTGGGAACTTTGCATACTTTGGTTAAATTTTTAACTCTTATGATGACTCCAGGAATAGTGGGGCTTGATTTCCAGTCTGCCATCCAAGTCAGGTGCGACAAGTTAAAAAGGTGTAGAGATGCCAATGCTGGACTGGGATGGACAAAGTCAAAAATCACATATCACTGGATTATATTCCAACAGGTTTATTTGAAACCGCCAGCTTTCGGAGCCTCTGTTTTGGCGCTTGCTGTTTAAAATAAACCTGTTGGACTATAACCTACTGTCATGTGATTTTTGACTAAGTTAAAAGAGATTTAGACTTCCAGTTGGTAGCTGAAATAATAACCCAACACAATTCACAGTTTAAAACTTTGTAATAAATGACCAAGACTACAGACTAAACACTACTTTTTGTTGGAAATACATGCTTCAATCTACAGAAAGGAACATCACCTTTTATACTTATATATTCCTTTCCCCGCAGACTTATAGTCCTTACGAGAAACATTCCATAGTTGCACCCAATGAGAGTTAATGTTTCTGCTTCACTGATTAGTAACTTTGATTAACTATCTCCAAATACTTCCTTCAGTTTTCAGAGAGATTTATTAAGTCTACCACCAACAGTAAAGCCAGCTCCAATTACTCTTCCCCTAACACTTCCTAGAAGTGGCAAGGTACAGATGATGGAGTCCTGCAACACTTTTATCCACCTTTCTGCGGTTTGCAGAGAAAATGCCTCTTGCTTCAGTGCCTCCTTGTTCCTGTTAATGAAGTTATCAATGGCCAACACCATTGGGCCCTCTACTGCCTGGGACTGAGATGTTGCCTGGCTTCTGGCAGTCCTCTGAGTGCCAGACATTGGGGCATTCATTCCCCAACCAGCTGTGGAGATGTGGCTGTGAGATGCCCAGAAGAAAGTCTTCTGACTTTAATCAGTGTAAGGTATTGACTGAAGATTTTGAACAACCTGATCATAAACAGCATCAAGAAATATTCAACTCTTTCCCCAACAATATCCTTTATTGGGATACTCAACCCTGCTCCTATCTTGACTCAAACATTTCTTAGGGAACTGGTGACATTGCAACTTTCTGCACATTCACTGGATATGATTCTCGCCTTGAAACACAACTAACTTATTGACTTTGACACTTTCAGGCTGCTAAAACAGCTTAAGACTTCATTCCGATTCTGATGCCCTAGAGACTGATACTTCTGCTGGAATAGATCTTTGCTTCTAAATGCAACTTACTTGCGACCCTTAACCAACGGTCTCTCTCTTTCTCAGAATCATAGAACTCAGGTCAACAATAAGAAACAATTATTTCACCTGCAGGTTGTTGAGTCATTAATCTTAAGAATGTTGAATTATTTACTTTAAGTCACATGATTTATTGGGAGGACTGTCTTTAATTCACTGTTCCAAATGACTTTCCAACCCTTTTCCTCAAAGAAACATATATCACTTTACTGAAAACCAAAAACCAAGTCACCTCCATTTAAGAACAAAGTTTCCAAACAATAATACTACATTATAAACTTTAATCATAAATATCTTGTCGAAAACCATCTTCTCCCTACATTTGCAGATTTTATTAATATATGGAGATTGGTAATCCTGCCTCAGACATTTTACATGTTGTAGAAGTTCTTTAAAACATACTGCTTTCCTTGTAAGAATCAATGTTCATGTTTCATTCCTGCCTCTTTAGCATCATGCAGTTATTCGTTTCGTTACTAAGTTGTTTTGTGAAAAATGTTTCCAGCTGCCATCTCAGTTTCAGAGGGAATGGATACAATATTCATTTAGTAGAACAAAAATTAAAGGACCGAGTACAATTATCCACTCCGGTTAACATTTGCCTAGGTCTAAACATTGAAATATGTCTCTGTGCAGTAGTCTACCCTGTCTTATCAGTACCATACTTGAGTTTTCATTGCCTGAGGGTACAGGCTTCATTTATTCCTTTCCTGGCCCACTTGAACTAGCCTCGGATCCTGTGCCACCTCCATACACAGTTAAGGCTTCACTCTATCATATGTACTTTTCTTCCAAGATGTTTTTAATCAGTGATAAATGGTTGAATTATTTTCCCCTCTGTGGCCTATTTCTCTCTATCACCACATTACTGTGCTGACTGCAGGTCCCCCCCTTGATCCTTAACCCCACCCCTCCCCCCATCCCACTATCTCTATACTTGCTTCCAGATTTGACCCCACACCCCTCTGAAGTGTCTACACTTTTCGAATTCTGACCTCTTTTGCAACTCCAAATTTAATTGCGACCCATTCACTTACTCTCCTATTGTTGGCATAGTAGGGACCTGGAGGATTCCCTGCTTCCTGAGGTGAGGGGTAAAGGTAAGTAATGAAGACAGTCACTCTCTTTGACCATTGGGGCCTTGGAGGCAGCATCTGTGAACCTTGCTATTGCCTCAGAACTCAGTTCAGCCATTCATCTGTTTCCAAAAATACATCCCTGTTGTCTGCAGTCTATGTGTATCACCCTTTGAATAGGTGCCTTCTGCCAGAATGGACAGATGTCCTTTCTTTTGTGTATAATCAGTCCACTTAATACAGTTGTTTAAACTTCCTGCTGTATATCAATGGGAAAAATTGCATATTTCAAATCCATATTCACGACATGGAAGAAATAGATACTTGAGCCAGAAGAGAATTCAAAACATATTTATGAATATTTCAGACATACTATCCTGGCTTTATATTGTCTAAAAAAGAGCAGGCATCTCTCTAGACTCCTCTCAAGTCAAGGGTCAACTTGCAGAGCATTTCAGAAGAATGCATCTCATTGAGGGCGACTATGTAAAGACCTCAATTTTGGCTCATTTAATTGTGTTAGTAAAACTGAAAATGAAGTAAGATGGTCATTTTAGCTTCGAATGTTTCAAAATTTTTCTTTCAAGCCAGCAAATTAGAATTTAACAATGTGATTTCTATTTTCTTTATATTAGAATGTAATGGAAAAATCAATCAATTATTCTCAAATATACATAAAAATAGATATTTTAACCAAATCTAGAATATTAGCTGAACAACTTTTGAGATATAGCTACACTATTTCGATGTTGCAAACAATGCAGCATTTTTCTGAATCGCTGACAAATGTGTGGTAAAAACTTATCACCAGTGAAACAGTATGCAGTTATACAAAGCCAACTCATGAAATATAATCAAATCCAAATTACATTCAAAATGAGCAAGAAGAACTCTATTGTTACATTTTGCACTCTAACACAGCAATCCTAGAGATAACATTGAGGTGGGGTGGTCAGTTAGCTTGGCTGGCTTGAGATGGAGAATGATAGGTAAGAGTGTGGGTTCAATTCCCAAACCAGCTGAGATTACCATGAAGGACTCTCCTTCCCAATCTCTTCCCCTCACCTGGGGTGAATGACCCTCAGGTATAAACCACCATCAGTCATCCATCTCTCTCTCTCTCTCTAATGAGAGAGCAGCCCTCTGGGACAATGATGACCTTTAGAATTAAAACAAAAGAGTCTCACAAAATTTTAATTTTTGCAAACATGAAGTGAAAACTTATTGACTCAGAACTTCTGTAAAGAGAAAGTTAAGAAAATGAAAACTTGTGTAAAGTAAAACCAACAGTGTTATAACATACAGATGTAGCAAGCGATTAGGGAGGGAAATGATACATTGGACTTTTTTTTCCAAGGGGATTGAAATACAAGAATAAAAATGTCTTGCCATAATTGTTCAGAGGTTTGCTGAGAGCACATCTGGAGTATTGTGTGGTCTCCACGTTTAAGAAAGGATATACACGCAATGGAGGTGGTACAGCAAAACTTCACTAACTTGGTCCCTGTGATAAGGGGGCAGTCTTATCATGAGAGGCTGAGTAAATTGAGCCTATGTTCTTTCAGGAATCGAAGAATGAGATCTGATTTCAATAAAACACACAAGATTATGAAAAGGATAGAGTAAATGTTGTGAAAGTTAGTTTCCACTGTTGGAAAATTCAAAACCTGGCAGCACAGTCTCAGGATAAGGGACCAATCATTTAGGACTGAGATGAGGAGAAATTATTTTGCTCAAGATTCGTCTGTAATATATTGAAGCTCTCTACCTCAGAGGATTGTGGATGCTTGATTATTGAAGATGTTTAAAACCAAGAACGGCAGATGCTGAGGAAGGGTCACTCAATCCAAAATGTTAGCTCTGATTTCTCTCCACAGATGCTGCCAGACCTGCTGAGCTTTTTTCAGCCATTTCTGCTTTCGTTTCTGATTTACAGCATGCAAAGTTCTTTTGGCTTTTATGACAGATTAATGGTCTCTTGAAAAATCAAGGTAGCCGGGGAACAGAAAATGGAGTTGAAGCTCAAGGTTAGCCATGATCTCGTTAAATAATTCCTCAGTGCAGAAAAGAATTTAGTGCCAAGAACTTGAAATACCCACTAATCATGACAAATAATGGTTGAAAAAGCTAAACCAATTTGATAAAGAGGGCATCAAACAAACATTGGGGCCTTATTTGATGGTGTTAATGGACTAACAGCTGTGTCAGGCTTATGCTTCTCTATTTTGATATGTTACCATCCAGTAATAATGATCTATCTGTACTCGTTTTCCATCATCTCATTTTAATATCTGAGATCCCCTTGGATCAAATGGGGGCCCCTCGTGATACAATGTACTGGCCCCATCTCTGAGCAAGGAGGCCCAGGTTCAAGTCTCATCTGTTCCAGAAGTGTGTAATAATATTGCTGAACAGGTTGATTAGAAAATATCTGGACTAAGGGCGGGGTAGTGTGGGGTGGGGTGTTCAGGTGATGCAGTGGTAGTGTCTCTATCCCCAAACCACGAGACCTGTGTTCAAGTCCCACTGACCCATGACATCTCTGAACAGGTTGATTAGAAAATACATGGACTAAGCATGGTTTTACAAATGACAAATACTGACCCAAAATGGCTGCCATGATCACCTGACCAGGTTGATCCATACTGATAAAGCCACTTGAAAATGAGGTTCAGTCTGAGCCAAAATTGACATCAATATTAAAGGGCACTGAAAGTCAGACCGGGATCTCCCCATTGATTTTTGGAAGTTGCATATTGAGTTGAAAAATTGTCTATGGAGAATTCAGCTTGGAAAAGCAATGAACAGCTTTAGGATTATACAAATGGACTTTCATTAAAAACTGCTTCTGAGCAGCCATATACTGACAGGGAAAAAAATGAATTGGCTAAGCAAGAACTGGAAGACACTCTCACTGTCAGTCTCTCTCAACCTCAACATTCATTGTCCAATGGAAAAACAACTTAGAGAAACCACTGGGGAATGAAGACTATTTCCAAGTTTTACTAATCCCGAGGAAGCAGGACAACAGCTAAACTGTTAGGATTCAGGTTTCACTCTCGTGACTCAAGGACTCTAGAAAACCTTAATTTGCGACTGTCTGTAGCATCTGTCGGTATAGACAGCCTTCTCCTCTTCTTTTTAAGCTTATTATTTATGTTGTGTGTTTGTCACGTTTTGCTATTTTTCATATGCTTAATAAATAACAAAACTCCATTTTCCAACATTTAATAAAATCTTGGAAATGTCTTTTCTTCATTGATCTGGTGAACTAAGTTTAATTGATAGCTACATGCTAAGAAAAAGATTTGTTGCAACTGACCGACAAGAGACCGTAACAGATTTATGCAGTGAACTTCCATATAAGAATAGGGATATCTGTCTGCTCCCCCCCCCCCCCCCCCCCCAATCCGCCAAATATAATGGGCTCTTTTGCAACTGTGAAGCATCAACAAATGTTTTGCCTACAGAGTTTGAAAGGCAACATTACAAAGTGGCTTCTTTTGTAGATCCGATTATTTCTTCATGACCTTTACCTCCTAAGGACAATACAATGCCAAGTAAATTATTTTACTAGTTATGTCAGCAGATTGGATTCATTAAACAGATTCTATTAGCTTATGTACTGTACTGGAACAAGTTGTTCTTCAGGTTGTCCAAGTAATAAATTGCAATGTCAACTTATTTGAAAAGGTAAAGTCAATTCAGTTATTTGGCTGTCTGTTTGAAATCTGAGCAGCTTCAAAATTGGAATAATGGCTTTTATAGTGTATGTTTTTTCACATGGGGCTATATAATATTTCCAATATCTATCGATCCAAAGCATCAAAGTATCCTAATAAAAATTCAACCTGCATTTAGAGCATACTTTTTACTTGGTCTTATTTCTCTTTTTTAAGAACAGTGTACATAAAATGTAGATATAATTCTGCATAGTTATTTCTTCTGACTAGCAGCAATCTTGGGTGAGATTCCCCAGTTCTTGAACAGAACCCATGATAGAGAAGTATCAGAGCTTTTCTCATGATTCCATTGGCATTAGCAGCAGAAAATAAATTAACAATGTAAGGGCTTCTACGTCTACTTCTTACCAACTGAGCAATGGAATTGAGTGTTTTCCTAAATAGCCCACAGCAATGTACACTGTGGATTGTGAGTATCTGAAATGAAAACCAAACAATGCTGGACAAACTCAGCAGGTCTGCAACTGGCGACAGGGAGGTAGAGTTAATCTTTTATCAGAATGGGAAAAAGTTAGTGATGTTGCAGGTTTTAAACAAGTAAACAGACAGGAAATGGAGAGAGGAGATAAAGAATCAATAGGAAGGCCCATGATAGGGTGAGGATAGTTGCATCTGTCTCCAAATTCCCCTTGTCTTCATCTTCCACATCACCAACCCCCACAATTGACTGGAGTGGGACCATTCAGCGCAGCCACTTTGGCGCAAGCGCTTCGGCGCAGCCGGTTTGGCGCGACCCATTTCGGCACAGAACGGTTTTGTAGTTATTCAGTAGTAGTTATTAAACTACTATTATTAAAATTATTAAAATATATTAAAATAAAACATCACCTTGCAACCTTTCTGCCATTTCCAGTGCCATGCCTCCACCAAACACATCCATCCCTCCACTCCCCTTTCTGAAAACCGTTCCCTCTTCCACGGCATCTTTCTACGCAACAGCGAGAGATGCCATGCTTACTCTTTTGTCTCCTCCCTTCTCATCGACCAGGAACCAGACATTGTTTGCAGGTGGAGTGCTGAATTCCATGAGCTCAGTTCAACTCAGTCTTTCGAATTGCTGCTCATGACATGGCCTTCTCCCACACTGAGGACACCATGGAGATGTGGGCTGATTGCTTTGCAGAAATTCTCCACTCAGTCCGCTGGACGATTCCTGTCACTTGACATTTTAATTTTTCACCCACTTTCCTACTTTGAGCTCACTGTCCCCAGCCTCCTATGAAGCTCAATATAAACTTAAGGTACAGCACCTCAATTTCCCATTCACTCTCAGGCTCAATATTTGAGTTCAACCATTTCAGATCATAACTGCAACTTCAATATTTCAGGCAACAAACCATTTGCACCTCCTCGAAACTCATCTCTTGTTTCCTTACTTGTACCACTGCCACCTCCTTTTGTCTTGTACCATCATTCTTTTTGTCATTTAATTTTTCCTGCCTTTGATTAGGTTCCACCACACCATTTTATGTGGGTTACACCTGTGGCATCCACTTTTGCAATTTTAAACTTAAAAAATGACAAAACTAATGCTTTGGGATCAGGCATCTATTCCTCAATGCATTCTTGCCTTTATCAGTCAACGCATTGAATACAAGTTGAGAGTGTGGTGCTGGAAAAGCACAGCAGGTCAGGCGGCATCCGAGGTACAGAAGAATTGATGTTTCGGGCAAAAGCCCTTCATCAGGAAACAGATGCCCAAAACATCATTTCTCCTGCTCCTCAGATGCTGCCTGACCGGCTGTGCTTTTCCAGCACCACACTCTCGACTCTAATTTCCAGCATCTGCAGTCCTCACTTTCGCCACATTGAATACAAGAGCAAGGAGGTGTTGTACATAGTGCTAGTTAGACCATAGGTGCAGTACTCTGCTTGGTTTTGTCACCACGTGAAAAGTATAACATGATTGCTCAAAAGAGGTGTATAGAAGAGATTCATCAGGAATTTGCCTGGGCCAGAGTGATGCACCTACGAAGAGAGATTGGATAGGCTGGTTGTTTGTCTTCAACCAGAGAAAGCTAGGGTGGGCCCTAATTGAGGTCTACAAAGTCCTGAGGGACATGGGGGAGATAGGAAGAAATGCTTCTCTTTAGTAGAAGGATCAATGACAACGGGTTGCAGTTTTACGGTAAGGAGCTGGAGGTTTAGAGGGAACTTAAGGAAAAAAGGAATTAGAACAGATGAATGTTCGATGAGTAGTGCAGCCAAAATGTCTGAAGGGTTTCCTCCTGTGCTGGAAAAAAATCTATGAGTCCAAGATTCTAAGCAGGAACAAATAATTATACAAGTCAGCAAACGAATGGATTGTGGATTCTAAGATTAAATCTTTGTTGTTATAAGGATGTAATTAAAACCACGCCACTGACCGTTTACAACCACGCAAAAGGAGGCCCAGAACTATCTCTGCAGAAAAGAATTTCTCATTAGGTCAAGTTTCCAGCCCAAACATCATGATGGATTAACATGCCATCCTTTCCTTTGTGAGATCTGATGTGAATGCAGCCAGGGTGATAAGGTAAGACTTTGAGGGGCCCACCCTGTCAAAAATGTCTGGACAGCCTCAACTCAGACTCCAGTGAGAGCAAGGATTTCCAGCATCTGCAGTCCTCACTTTAAGACTAATAAAGGCAAGAATGCATTGAGTAATAGATGCCTGATCCCAAAGCATTTAGTTTTGTCATTTTGACCATTTTAATGGTCAGGATGGGTTTCCAAAGAGGGAAACAGTTCACTTTCACATCCATAGTATTCTTCATACAAATGAACACAAAATTCAATTTTTAAAAATTTGCAAATAAGTACCTACAGCATCTTTGAAACTGTAACTGGGCACCAATTGTCACCCTCGAACAATGAGTAGCAAACAATAATTATTTTTACAACTTAGATTAATGCTCAGTCTTCAGCAAAGTTAAAACGTCCCAAGGCTTAGAATATAGGGTGGCACGGTGGCACAGTGGTTAGCACTGCTGCCTCACAGCGCCAGAGACCTGGATTCAATTCTTGCCTCAGGCAACTGTCTGTGTGGAGTTTGCACATTCTCCCTGTGTCTGTGTGGGTTTCCTCCCACAGTCCAAAATGTGCAGGTTAGATGAATTGGCCATGCTAAATTGCCCGTAGTGTAAGGTGAAGGGGTAAATGTAGGGGAATGGGTCTGGGTTGGCTGCTCTTTGGAGGGTCAGTGTGGACTTGTTGGGCCGCAGGGCCTGTTTCCACACTGTAAGTAATCTAATCTAAAAAATCCTAAAACCAATTTTAGCACCAAGCTCCATAACAATAGTCACATTGTTGTGGTCAGTCTGAAGAAGCCATGAGAGAATTCCTTGCAAGTCATTCACATTCTGAGGTTTCTCCTAAGATCTTTCTTTCCTTAATGAACTCATTTGCTGTTTGCTTTCATTTCTGTTTAATACAGAATTCACCGTGCTTTAATTTTTCTACATTTCATGTATTTGAGTAAATGTGCTAAGTTCAAGGAGCTAACTTCAGCTAACTCATGGAGATAACTTTAAAGTTCAGACGTGAGTTTTTAAAGAGTTAACCATTTCCTATGTTCCATTCAAACCTTCACAGACAATCAATAAACATCCAACTCACAAATGCCTCTTTTAGCTTGTAATGGTTGTAGTTTGCAACAAGCAGGACTATCATTTTTTAGATTAGAGAAGGAAGATTGGTTTTAATTCATGGACACTGTAGAAAGAATATCCCAAAAATAAAAAAGAGGCCAAATGGTAGGCAGAAGGAGACCAACACCAGCTGAACCCCAGGAATCAGCTCTGAAAAAACACAGCTCAAATTGAGAATTGATCTTCAAGATAGGAAAAGGTGGAATATTTTTTAAAACTCCTGGAGCCCAGCATTTTTTTTGCGTTGGAAACAAAATTGACTTACGCCACGTTTTGCATTGTGTCTACACCACAAATGTCGTAATTGAAAAAAATATTTAGATACAGGAAATATAATCAAACATAATTAATGTAATGATCTGTATCTTTTCTACCACGGCATTAAGCCAATTTGTCTATTGATAACTTGCTCTACCTCCATTGTTAACATCATAGCAGGGTGCTGTGCCCCTGCCTGGCCAAGGTCCTCACACTGAAACCTTGTTGACACTCAAATGAATGAAACAATATGCATCATAACTGGAGCTCTCCAGTCACTAGCCCTCCTCTGGCTTCGTATCCTCCCTAGATAGAAACACAGTTAAAAAGAACAGTCACACTTGGAAATGAATGCTTTACAGGCAGTAAACAGCTCCAGTTTGCAAGTCAATTTGTACCTATGTCGGAAGTGAACGCAAGCCAAGTTTGTCCAATCTTTCCTCGTAGCTAATACCCTCCAAACCAACAACATCCAGGTAAGTTGTTTCTGTACCTTCTCCAAAGCTTCCACGTCCTTCTCATAGTGTGGCGACAGAACTGTATACAGTATTCCAAATGTGGCCTAATTAAATTTCTATACGTGACTTGCCAATTTTTATACTCTATGCCCTGATCGATCAAGGCAACCATGCTGTATGCCTTCTTGACCATCTCATTGAATTGTGTTGCTACTTTCAGAGACCTGTGGACTTGCATGCCTAGATCTCTCTCTATGTTGATGTTAATAAGGATTCTGCTATTTATTGTCTACTACTGTCTTGCATTAGATCTTCCAAATGCATCACTTCGCATTTGGCTGGATTAAACTCCATCTGCCATTTCTCTGCGCCCAAGTCTCCAGCCCAGCTCTATCCTACTGTGTATCCTCTGGCAATTCTCCTCACTGTCTGCAGCTCCCCCAATCTTTGTGCCATCTGCAAATTTGCTAATCAGGCTACGCATATTTGCCTCCAAGTCATCCCTATACATATTACAAAAAACAGGGAACCCAATGGTTGTTTACTTTTAATACTTTAGTTAAAAAACTCAAAACCTCTTCCTTTTTTATATTGACATACCCCAGAGTACCAACATACCCCTTTCAAGGTAAACTTGCAGTTGTGGTTCTGTTCGCCGAGCTGGAAGTTTTTGTTGCAAACGTTTCGTCCCCTGGCTAGGCGACATCATCAGTGCTTGGGAGCCTCCTGCGAAGTGCTTCTTTGATGTTTCCTCCGGTGTTTATAGTGGTCTGTCCCTGCCGCTTCCGGTTGTCAGTTTCAGCTGTCCGCTGTAGTGGTTGGTATATTGGGTCCAGGTCGATGTGTTTGTTGATGGAGTTTGTGGATGAATGCCATGCCCCTAGGAATTCCCTGGCTGTTCTCTGTCTGGCTTGCCCTATGATAGTAGTGTTGTCCCAGTCGAATTCATGTTGCTTGTTGTCTGCGTGTGTGGCTACTAAGGATAGCTGGTCATGTCGTTTCGTGGCTAGTTGATGTTCATGTATGCGGATTGTTAGCTGTCTTCCTGTTTGTCCTATATAGTGTTTTGTGCAGTCCTTGCATGGAATTTTGTACACTACATTAGTTTTGCTCATGTTGGGTATCGGGTCCTTCGTTCTGGTGAGTTGTTGTCTGAGCGTAGCTGTTGGTTTGTGTGCCGTTATGAGTCCTAGGGGTCGCAGTAGTCTGGCTGTCAGTTCCGAGATGCTCCTGATGTATGGTTGTGTGGCTAGTCCTTTTGGTTGTGGTATGTCCTCGTTCTGTGGTCTTTCTCTTAGGCATCTGTTGATGAAGTTGCGCGGGTATCCGTTTTTGGCGAATACCTTGTATAGGTGTTCCTCTTCTTCTTTTTGCAGTTCTGGTGTACTGCAGTGTGTTGTGGCCCTTTTGAATAGTGTCCTGATGCAGCTTCGTTTGTGTGTGTTGGGGTGGTTACTTTCATAGTTTAGGACTTGGTCTGTGTGTGTGGCTTTCCTGTATACCCTTGTAGTGCATTCTCCGTTTGGTGTTCTCTGTAACATCACGTTTAGGATTGGGAGTTGGCTATCCTTTTCTTACCACAACCAAAAGGACTAGCCACACTACCATACATCAGGAGCATCTCGGAACTGACAGCCAGACTACTGCGACCCCTAGGACTCATAACGGCACACAAACCAACAGCCACGCTCAGACAACAACTCACCAGAACGAAGGACCCGATACCCAACATAAGCAAAACTAATGTAGTGTACAAAATACCATGCAAGGACTGCACAAAACACTATATAGGACAAACAGGAAGACAGCTAACAATCCGCATACATGAACATCAACTAGCCACGAAACGACATGACCAGCTATCCTTAGTAGCCACACACGCAGACAACAAGCAACATGAATTCGACTGGGACAACACTACTATCATAGGGCAAGCCAGACAGAGAACAGCCAGGGAATTTCTAGAGGCATGGCATTCATCCACAAACTCCATCAACAAACACATCAACCTGGACCCAGTATACCAACCACTACAGCGGACAGCTGAAACTGACAACCGGAAGTGGCAGAGACAGACCATCATAAACACCGGAGGAAACATCAAAGAAGCGCTTCGCAGGAGGCTCCCAAGCACTGATGATGTCGCCTAGCCAGGGGACGAAACGTTTGCAACAAAAACTTCCAGCTCGGCGAACAGAACCACAACAACGAGCACCCGAGCTACAAATCTTCGCACAAACTTTAAACTTGCAGGTTGAGTCAGTAGTTAGGAAGGCAAACATAATGATGGCATTTATTTTGTGAGGACTTGAATATAAAGGCAGGGATGTACGTCTGAGGCTCTATAATGCTCTGGTCAGACCACATTAGGAACATTGTGCTCAGCTTTGCGCCCCATATCTCAGGAAGGATGTATTGTCCCTAGAACGGGTTCAGAGGAGGTTCAGGATAATTATCCCAGGAATGAGAAGCTTAACATATGAGGAACATTTGAGTACTCTAGGTTTATACTTGATGGAGTTTAGAAGCACATGGGAGGATCTAACTGGAACATATAGAATACTGAACAGTCTGGACAGAGTGGATGTTGGGAAGATATTTCCGTTGGTAGAAGAGACTAGGGACCCGAGGGCACAGCCTTAGGGTAAAGGGAAGACCTTTTAGCACGGGGATAAGGAGAAACTTCTTCAGCCAGAAAGTGGTGAACCTATGGAATTCACTGCCACAGAAGGCTGTGGAGGCCAGGTCATTGAGTGTATTTAAGATGGAGATAGATAGGTTCTTGATTGTCAAAAGGATCAAGGGTTATGGGGAGAAGGAGGGAGAATGGGGATGAGAAACCTATCAGCCATGATTGAATGGAGGAGCAGACTTGGTCTACTAGGTCTAACTATGTCTTATGGTCTTATGGCCTCCCGAGACACACCATCCACCACATCCATCTCCTTAGCGAATATCAATGCAAAGTATTCATTAAGGATCTCACGCATAGATTCCCTCCTTTGCTCTTGAGTGGACCTAACCTTTCCCGAGCTACCCTTTTCCTTCTTATATATATGTGCAAAATGCCTTGGGATTTTCCTTTATCCTGTTTGCCAAAGACATTTAATAGCCAATTTAGCCCTCAAAAAACTTTGTTGAGTTATTTCCTTCTATCTTTGTATTTTTCAAGGACGCTGTCTGTCTTCAGTTTCGTAAATCTTATGTATGCCTCCTTTTTCTTTCAGACTAAGCTCACATTTCTTTTGTTATCCTCGGTTCCCAAATCTTGCCATCCTTATCCTTCATTTCCGTTGGAACGCACTGGTCCTAAACTCTAATCAACTGGTCTTTGAAAGATTCCCACATTCCCTCAAACATTCATCCCTAATCTATATTCCCCAGATCCTGGCTAATATTGTGGTAGTTAGCCTTTCCCCCAAATTACTACTTTTGTCTAAGAACTACTTTTATCCTTATCCATAAGTAACTTAAATTTTCCAGAATTATGGCCACTATTCCCAAAATGCTCCCCCTCTGCAACTTTGATCACTTTGCCAGGCTCATTCCCCAATACCAGGTCTAGCATGGCTCCCTCCCTAGTGGGGGAGAAAGTGAGGGCTGCAGATGCTGGAGATCAGAGCTGAAAATATGTTGCTGGAAAAGCGCAGCAGGTCAGGCCCTATCCCTAGTCGGACTATTTACATGTTTTTCTTTCAGAAAACCATCGTATACACATCTAACATTTTATTTTATTCATTCATGGGATGAAGGCATATCTGGCTGGGCCAGCATTTATTACTCATCCCTAATTGCCCAGAGGGCTGTTAAGAGTCAACCACATTATTGTGGGTCTGGAGTCACATGTAGCCCAGACCAGGTAAGGATGGAAATTTACTTCTCTGAAGGACATTAGTAAGCCGGATGAGTTTTTCTACAATTGGCAATGAATTCACAGTCATCATTAGACTCTTAATTCCAGATTCCTTTGTTGAATTCAAATTCCACGATCTACTATGGGGTGTTTAAACTGAGTTCCCAGAATATTACCTGGGTTTCTGGATTAGTAATCCAGCGATAATACCACTAGGCCATTGCACCCCCATCCAAGTCTCTGGCACTGAGTGTCAGTCAATATCAGGAAAGTCAAAATCACCCACCAGAACAACCCTGTTGTACCTTTATTCATAATCTGTCCACCGATCTCTTCCTCTATTTCCCACTGGCTGTTGGGAAGCCTGTAGTTCAAACCCATTAAGGTGTTTGCTCTTTTCCTGTTGCTGAGCTGTACCCATCTGGCCTTGCTGGATGAGCCTCCAATGTATCCTCCTTCAGTACAGCTGTGATACTTCTCCCTAATCAGTAACACAACTCCCCCACCTCTTTTACATCCCTCTTTATCTCACCTGAAACATTTAAATCCAAGAACGTTAAGCTGCCAGTCTTGTCCCTGTCTCAACCAAGTCTCTGTCATAGCTACAATATCATTGTTAAGTATACTGATCCAAACTCTTAAATTCACCTACCTTACCTGTCAAACTCCTCACATTAAGCCGAATACTCCTTAGACCACCAGTCCCACCATGTCTTCCTGTCTATTCTCCCGCTTAGCCTTACTAGCCTTTGTCTCTTAATCCTCCTTGGTCATTTTACTTGCTGACTTATTGTTCTGGTTCCCACCCCCTCCTGAGTGACATGAACAAACCTCCCTGCCAGGATATTGGTGCCCCTTTGTATTAAGTAAATAAAGTATTGGAATGAGATGTGCCATCTGCCAGTGGTCTGGTGCTATTACCTTTCTTAATACTTTTGCGTCTGTCTATGTAATAGTGCTGGAGCTTTCCCAATTACTTTCAATATGTCTGAACATGATCCATCCCAATCAGGTGCTTTATCCCTGAATGAACTCTTTGTTACAGAAGGCTATTGCGTTGATGTGATAAATGTTGGTTTTTCTAAAGACCATCAAGAGTCTTTGTTTCATAGGCTCATGATTAAAGTCAGGCTGTGTGGAGTCAGCTAACTAGATCAGAAAAAGTTACAAGCCAGCTGCAAAACAGAAAACAACAAGTGAGAGTTGAATGTAGCTATCCAGTCTAACAGTAAATGGGAGCTGACATTTCATTGGGATCAATACTGGGACCACTGTTGCTTATAATTTACCAAAACACTCTATTTGGGAGACAGGAAGGCAGTCTCAGGACAGATTGGACCTGTATCCATTGGAGTTTAGTTGCAGTCATAGAATAATACAACAGACCTTTTTGTCTAACTAGTCTAACAATCTTCTCAAACTAAACTAGTCCCACCTGACCCAAACCCTCCAAACCTTTCCTATTCAAGTATTTATCCAAAGATTCTGAGGGGTCTTGACAGGGTGGATACTGAAAGGATGGTGGGAGAGAGTAGGAAACACGAGTTTAAAATACGAGGGCTCCCATTTCAGATAGAGATAGAAGGAACAAAAACAGAAATTGTTGGAAAAGCTCAGCAGGCCTGGCAGCATCCGTGGAGAGAGTGACCCTCCCTCAGAGCTGAGCTTTATTAGCAATTTCTGATTTACAGCATCCAAAGTTCTTTCAGTTTTTATCGAGATAGAAGGATTGTTTTCTTACAGAGGTTCATGAGTCTTTGGAACTCTTGACTCCAGAACAGTGAAAGCAGAGTCAATGAATAATTTTAAACCAGAGGTAGATGTATTGTTGACTAAGAAGAGAGTGAATTATTATTGCAGGGAGGCAGGAATGTGGAGTTCAGGCTACAATTAGATCAACCATGATCTTATGGAACGCAAGAATAGATTAGAGGGGCTGAATGGCCCACATTACTCCTAGTTTGCATGTTCAACTTTTATATATGAGTATGTGCTGTTTGGATGTAACTGGTAGAGTTGCCCAGGGGAGCCAGTGAATATGGTTTATTTGGATTTTTAGAAGACTTTCAACTAAGTCCTCCATAAGCGAATAATGTATAAAGTTAATAGGCATGGGACTGTGGCTAAAAGATTCAGATGGTTAATAGTCCAGCAATAATACCACTAGGCCATTGCACCCCCATTCTAGTGAGAAGGTTAGAAAATTGGTTAGCAGACAGGAAACAAAGAATAGGAATAAATGAGTCTTTTGCTGAATGGCAGGCAGTGATTAGAGGGGTACCACAGGGATTGGCTCACAGGATATTGAGCTCGTGATCAGCCGTGATCATATTAAATGGTGGAGCAGATTTAAGGGGTTGAATGGCCTCCCCCTGCTCCTATCTTCGACGTTTCTTCATTTCTATGAAGGTGATGAACATTCAAGAAGGCATTGATAAATTTGCATTATGAGAGATGAATTGTTTTCTGGACCAAATCAAATCCCATCAAGATATATTAAGAAGATAGCCTAGATCCTAACCTTTCCTTATTTTAAAGTTAGGTGTAAAACGTTGATTGGTCATAATACTTGACTTTAAGCAAAACACACTTTAGTTTTACACGACAGTTAAAATACAGATAAAAATATAAGAAAAAATTGGCTTAACTGTAAGTCTATTGTAATGCTCCACAAAATAATATATTCATTAACTACTACTATTTAACCTGTCCCAATATAGAAATATCCCATAAACATACCATTGTCAAAGGCACGTTCAGTAAAATAGATTGACTCACATGTAATTCTAGCAGCAGGAAGAGAACCCCAGCGTTTAGTTGTAACAGGGAGAGGAATAAGGACTTCCAAATCCAGCTTCAAGACCCCAGCAACTGCAGAAAATTAAAACTAAAAATCCTGGTTCTGTAGGAGCTTGATCCCTCCCCTTCAGGATGCTTCTATTGTTCCAACTTTTAAAAAAAACAAGTTCTCACAATTTGTTAACTTTGTTGGCTTTGAGCGGACCTCTCATTACCCCTGTCTCAACCTTTCTTCATTTAAAAAAAAACCAGGACAAAATACATCTCTTAAAACCATAGCATCGTCACAGCTGTCAAAAGAATTTAAATAGAGGAAAGTGTGAGGTGGTACATTTTGATTGCAAGAATAAAGAGGCTACTAATTGCTTAAATAGTAAGAGTCTAAGTGGGATGGAAGAGTGAAATATCAAGGAGTTCACATACGTAATGTTCAAAAGTAGCTCACACAAAAAAATTACTATGATTTATTTCTAGAGGGATAGAACTAAAAAGAGATCTAAATTGATACCGAATCTTGGTTTGCGTACTCTTGGAGTATTTTCCCTATTACAAAAAGGATGCAGAAGTTTTGGGAAAGGTCTAAAAGTAATTCACAAAGGGGATATTAGAACTGAGGGCATACACTTACCAGGAATGGCTGAACAGGCTGGAGCTCTTTCCTTGCGAGATGGGAGGTCTGACAGCTGGCATGAAGGAGGTCATCATGGTAATAAAAATGTTTAATGGGGTAGATACAGCACAAAGCTTCTATTTGTGGACAATTCAAAACTAAGAGGCTGTAAAATTCGTATCATTCTAATAAGTCTAAGAAGGAATTCAAGAGAAACTTTCTTCCCCAAAGAGTGGTCTAAATGTGGAACAAACTGAAGGAGTCAAGGTAAACAGCATAGATACATTAAAGAGGCAACGAGATTAACATGTGAGAGGAGAAGACGATAAGGATAAATTGATGGAGTTCGGTGAAGAAATGTAGGATAAGATTTGTGTGCCACATAAACCAGCAAATAGTCCATTTGTATGAATAGCTACTTTGGATCTGTCTTCACTGGGGAAGACACAAGCAATCTCTCAGATGTAATAGTGGCTGAAGGACCTAGGGTAATGGATGAACTGCAGGGAATTTATATAAGGCAGGAAATGGTGTTGGATAGACTGTTAGGTCTGAACGCTGGTAGGTCCCCGGGACCTGATGGTCTGCATCCAGGGTACTTAAGGAGGTGGCTATAGAAATTGTGGACGCATTGGTAATCATTTTCCAATGTTCTATAGATTCAGGATCAGTTCCTGCGGATTGCAGGGTGGCTAACGTTGTCCCACTTTTCAAGAAGCAGGGAGAGAGAAAACAGGGAATTATAGACTGGTTAGCCTGACATCAGTGGTGGGAGGGATGCTGGAGTCAATTATAAAGGATGAAATCACAACTCATTTGAATAGCAGTAACAGGATAGGTCAGAGTCAGCATGGATTTACGAAGGGGAAATCGTGCTCGACTCATCTTCTGGAATTTTTTGAGGATGTAACTATGAAGATGGACAAGGGACAGCCCGTGGATATAGTGTACCTGGACTTTGATAAAGTCCCACATATAAGATTAGTGAGCAAAATTAGAGAACATGGTATTGGGGGCAAAATACTGACTTGGATTGAAAATTGGCTGGCTGATAGGAAGCTGGAAATGTGTTGCTGGAAAAGCGCAGCAGGTCAGGCAGCATCCAGGGAACAGGAGAATCGACGTTTCGGGCATAAGCCCTTCTTCAGGAATGGGGAAAGTTTGTCCAGCAGGCTAAGATAAAAGGTAGGGAGGAGGGACTTGGGGGAGGGGTGTCGGAAATGTGATAGGTGGAAAGAGGTCAAGGTGAGGGTGATAGGTCAGACTGGGGTGGGGGCAGAGAGGTCGGGAAGAAGATCTCAGGTTAGGAAGGCGGTGCTGAATTTGATGGATTTGACTGAGACAGGGTGGGGGGAGGGGAAATGAGGAAACTGGTGAAATCCGAGTTCATCCCTTGTGGTTGGAGGGTTCCTAGCCGGAAGATGAGGCGTTCTTCCTCCAACCGTCGTTTTGTTGTGGTCTGACGATGGAGGAGTACAAAGACCCTGGTGGAGTGGGAGGGGGAATTGAAATGTTGAGCTACAGGGTGGTTGGGTTGGTTGGTCCGGGTGTCCCAGAGGTGTTCTCTGAAACGCTCCGCAAGTAGCCGGCCTGTCTCCCCAATATAGAGGAGGCCACATCGGGTGCAGAGGATGCAATAGATGATATGTGTGGAGGTGCAGGTGAATCTGTGGCGGATATGGAAGTTTCCTTTGGGGCCTTGGAGGGAGGTGAGGGGGGAGGTGTGGGCGCAAGTCTTGCACCTCCTGCGGTTGCAGGGGAAGGTGCCGGGAGTGGAGATTGGGTTGGTGGGGGGTGTGGATCTGACGAGGGAGTCACGGAGGGAGTGGTCTTTACGGAATGCTGATAGGGGAGGGGAGGGAAATATATCCTTGGTGGTGGGGTCCGTTTGGAGGTAGCGGAAATGACGGCGGATGATGCGCTGTACATGGAGATTGGTGGGGTGGTAGGTGAGGACCAGTGGGGTTCTGTCCTGGTGGCGGTTGGAGGGGCGGGGTTCAAGGGCGGAGGAGCGGGAAGTGGAAGAGATGCGGTGGAGGGCATGGTCGACCACGTCGGACCAACCAACCCAACCACCCTGTAGCTCAACATTTCAATTCCCCCTCCCACTCCACCAGGGATATGCAGGTCTTTGGACTCCTCCATCGTCAGACCACAACAAAACGACGGTTGGAGGAAGAACGCCTCATCTTCCGGCTAGGAACCCTCCAACCACAAGGGATGAACTCGGATTTCACCAGTTTCCTCATTTCCCCTCCCCCCACCCTGTCTCAGTCAAATCCATCAAATTCAGCACCGCCTTCCTAACCTGAGATCTTCTTCCCGACCTCTCCGCCCCCACCCCAGTCTGACCTATCACCCTCACCTTGACCTCTTTCCACCTATCACATTTCCGACGCCCCTCCCCCAAGTCCCTCCTCCCTACCTTTTATCTTAGCCTGCTGGACAAACTTTCCCCATTCCTGAAGAAGGGCTTATGCCCGAAACGTCGATTCTCCTGTTCCCTGGATGCTGCCTGACCTGCTGCGCTTTTCCAGCAACACATTTCCAGCTCTGATCTCCAGCATCTGCAGACCTCACTTTCTCCTGGCTGATAGGAAGCAAAGAGTAGTGAAAAATGAGTCCTTTTCAGAATGGCAGGCGGTGACCAGTGGGGTACCACAAGGTTCGGTGCTAGGAAAGCAGCTTTTTACAATGTACATTATTGATATAGATGAAAGTGATAAAAGTAATATTAGCAAATTTGCTGATGACACAAAGCTGAGTGGCAGGGTGAAATGTGAGGTGGATGTTATGAAAATACAGGGTGACTTGGACATGCTATGGGAGTGGGCGGATGCATGGCAGATGCAGTTTAATGTGGATAAATGTATGGTTATCCACTTTGGTGGCAAGAACAGGAAGGCAGATTACTATCTAAATGGAGTCAGGTTGGGTAAAGGGGAAGTACAACGAGATCTAGTTGTTCTTGTGCATCAGTCAATGAAAGCAAGCATGCAGGTACAGCAGGTAGTGAAGAAAGCTAATGACATGCTGGCCTTCATTACAAGAGAAATTGAGTATTGGAGCAAAGAAGTCCTTCTGCAGCTGTTCAGGGCTCTGGTGAGACTGTACCTGGAGTATTGTTTGCAGTTTTGGTCTCCAAATTTTAGGAAGGACACTCTGGCTATTGAGGGAGTGCAGTGTAGGTTCATGAGATCAGTTCCCGGAATGGCGGGACTATCATATGTTGATAGATTGGAATGACTGGGCTTGTATACATTTGAGTTTAGAAGGATGAGAGGGGATCTGATTGAGACATATAAGGTTATTAAAGGATTGGACACTCTGGAGGCAGGAAACATGTTTCCGCTGATGGGAGTCCAGAACCAGAGGCCACAGTTTAAAAATAAGGGATAGGCCTTTTAGAACAGAGTTGAGGAGAAATTTCTTCACCCAGAGAGCGGTGGATATATGGAATGCTCTGTCTCAGAAGGCAGTGGAGGCCAAGTCTCTGGATACTTTCAAGAAAGAGTTGGATAGAGCTCTTAAAGATAGTGGAATCAAGGGTTATGGGGATAAGGCAGGAACAGGATACTGATTGTGGATGATCAGCCATGATCATAATGAATGGTGGTGCTGGCTTGAAGGGCCGAATGGCCTACTCCTGCACCTATTGTCTATTGTCTAAAAAAATTATATAGCACTTTTCATAACAACAGAATGTCTCAAAATGCTTTGCAGCCATTGGGATACATTTTTTTAAAAATGCAGCCACTGCTGTAATATAGGAAACGCAGCAGTCAATATAGATACTGCAAGCTCCCACAAGCAGCAATGTGCTAATGGCCAAATAATCCCCTATTCTTGGCATTGACTGAAAGGTAAGTATTGGCTCAGACACTGGGATAATTCTTCTTCAGATTAGTGCCACAGATAGAGCCTCATGTTCATATATTGTAGAAGTTTGCAGTCAGTGACAGGAGGAGAGGAGATTTAAAATTCCTCAGACAACCTTTCCACCATACTCTCATTGTTCCAACCTTGCCAAAGTTTTAAAAGAGGACATCAAGTCCAAGCGAGTCGGCCTGTCCTTGCTAAAGTTGAGGCCCTTAACTAGCCAGCTAATGACCACTTAAGGTCCATTCCCTGCCCAGACTTGGCTTTCTGGCTGGCTGGCTAGCAGAAGGAGTTCCAGAGCAAGGGAAAAATCCCAGAAAATGTTCAGGCTTGGGGTGGGAAAGAGGGTGGATGGGAGAGTGGTGGCATCTCCACCAGTCGCCTCCTTTCAGCATTGAACTAAGCCCCACGAGGTCTCCCTCTCAGTCCCTTCATCAACACCCCAGCCCAGCTGATCCCATCTCCCTTCCTTGTCCCGGCTTGAGATCTCTACATTCCCAAATCCTCTTGCAGTCTCAGCCCTGTCCACTGCAGTTTCTAGTATCCTGAGTGTGAGGTGGGATACCCATCTCATCGCCAGCTTCTTAAAGCCAATGGATTCACCACCAACTCTTCAGTTAGGGAAATATCCTAAAAATTCTGGCTATGGGACCTCTTACTTCCAGTTGAGCAGGCAGATGGGACATCAGTGTAAGGTCTTTTCCAAAATATAGCACGGCTCTCCCTCAATACTGCTCTCCCTTAACTATTGGAATCAAGCCCCAGCATTAAACCATGCACCTTCTGACAGAGAGGGAAGGGTGTTAAAACTGAGCTATTGCTATCCCATCGATTGACGATGAGATTCCAATTACAAATCACATGCAGAAAATGCAACAAAGTGACTCCAGCTGAATCAGTCTCCAGGCAAAAAGTTTTCTTCCACTGAGGTCTAACTTCTACAACTCCCAAGAGGAAATTGTTATTTTTAAAATTAACTTGTATGCTTTTGAGGCAGACCCTATCTCAACTGAAAGAGAAGCAGCAAAGGTAAGTTGAGGAATAAAATGGAACTTCCCACCTTTTGAGGAAATCAAAACAAACTGAGGTTGGGAAATAGGAACAGAAACCTTGTCAAGAAATATGGAAGCTCATAGTTCAGACCAAGCAGTTACAGACAAAGGAACTGCGCTTTGAAAGCTTGGGATTTCAAATAAACCAGTTGGACTATACCCTGGTGTCATGTGACTTCTGACTTTGTCCACCCTAGTCTAACACCAGCATCTCTGTATCAAAAATCTGGAGCAAGATGGCACTGGATATGTTCGACTCCTTGTGAGCTCCTGCGCACAGATCTAAGTTTCCTATTTCCTACTATTCATTTCAGTTTACTTCAAAAAACAGACAAGCTGAAGAAGAGAAAAGAAAAAGAGGTAAGATCCAGAAGCTGAGAATAAACAAAGGGAATACATTGCTGCAGCTATCAAGGTAACATTGATGGACCTATGTTGAGAATGTGTTGCTGGAAAAGCACAGCAGGTCAGGCAGCATCCGAGGAGCAGGAAAAATCAACGTTTCAAGCTGAAGCCCTTCATCAGGAAGGTGGACCTATACCATCCAGACTGAGTTGATGGTATCAGGATGTCCATCACTTGCACTAAAGAACATGCCTGTGGACTTCAGGTTAGTTCTGTGCTGCCATCAACTGGGGCTGAAAGTAGACAAACAGGAGGCTGGAAGAACACAGCAAGCCAGGCAGCATCAGGAGGTGGAGAAGAGGTGATGCTGCCTGGCTTGTTGCGTTCTTCCAGTCTCTGCCTGTCTACTGCATCTGCAGTTTTCTTGTCTTGAGTCAGCTGAGAGTATTTTCTTGGAGAAGAGCTGAAATTCCATGTGAGGAAAACTGAATTTGAAGGACTGTGTGACTGTAATGTCTATCTTTTAAGCTTTTTTTTCTTATTTTCCTAACTTACACATATCTGTATTGCAATGTAGATTTTTTCTTTATTTTCTCTTTTTTTGTACCTCAGATTTGTACCTAAAATGGCACCAGGTGCTGGCGAGGTTGTACACATTTCACTGTTTGCCTGTTCTTTTGTAACTTGAGTGCCAGTGGCAAGAAACCTAATTCAATTCAATTCATTGTGCTTACTAAGTGGGCTGCTGAGCCAATTCATAGTACCTGTACCTGCCATTTAACATGTAATTTAAAATTCACAATCAACCACAACTTGCCTGTTAGTTTATTTTTAACTCACTATTTTTGGATTTTAGGGTATTGGATAGAATAAATTGCATTTAGATTTTATGGTCACATGTACTCAAGTACAGAAGTACAGGAATACAGTGAAAAGTGTATAATGTTGCCACACACAGCGCCATCTTAGGTACAAAGCTACCTAGGTATAAAAAACTTAGTTACAAAGTAGTAAAAGAAACAAAGTTTAAAAAGTTAAGCATCGCCTTTATTAAATAAGTAGAAAAATAAATCAATAAGATAATGGTTAACATTAAAGTCCTTCCTAATATTAACTAAAAAAAGGAAAAAAGTCAATCAATTAAATCTAAATCGAAAATATGTCATATTTACTTTGCTGCCTCAAGAACAGGAAAACTTTGTGGCCATATTCTTTTGCAAAATAAATAGGATTTTAAAACCCATCTCCTATTTTCAAAAAAATCGTTACTGGTCTCTACTGGAGTCAGAACACAACATATGTCCTGAGTTTTTAATTTTATTGTTTTTGCTGATTTGAGGTTGGAAAGAATTTGGTTGGGCTCCAGAGTTGACAATTCAATGAACTGAACAACAAATTCTTCAAATTGCCAACGTTCATCCAGATTGGCTCGTTTCCAAGTATAAAATATGTTTGGCAGATGTAGTTCATATCTCTGTCCATTGATTAGACGGTTGTTAAATTTCTAATAAAAGAAAAGACAATGAAGTTAAACAACTGTTTCAGTTGGAAGACAAATGTAAATTAAAAGCATTTTAAAAATCTATGCTTGTTCACAGATTTATTAAAGCATACAATTGAATATTTTCTGTAAACAATCATTTCTAAGCTACAATAAATGGTTCGCTGGTAGCTTTGTCATTGCCAGTAGCATCAATGGCCAGCAGTGGTCAGGACTGGGAGTACAAGCAGTCCCCAGACTGTCAGACTCAGACACCAGGACCAGGTGAGTGCGGGAATGGTGCTGGGGGCTCGGAGAAGGGAAGGGAAATCAGGAACATTTAAGGCGAGAAAAAAGTCAGCATCTTGATGGAGAGCCTAGAGTGGGAGGGAAGACCTGCAGATCAGCTGGCTATGTATGTAGGTGGTGGGATTGCATGATTTAGAGTTTGGGCTCTGGAGAAAAGACTCCTCTCATCCCTGAGCCCTGATCAGGGGGCGACCTGCTGAGCTCTCCCCCCACCACCCACCCACCCCAGCCTCTGAACCCTTCCTATCAGCCTCAAAATTGAGACCATTCAGGAAGCAGCTAATACTTGGCCACTTACAAGCTTCATTGGGTTGATTGATCTTGACGTTCCCCTCCTCCTCCACCCGCCAAGCTCCCCCTTCACCCCTCCCTCCAGGTCGGAGGAGGGTGGGAAAGGCAGCTGGGAATTTTACAGCCCTTCACCCCACCCCAACCCCAGCCCCCAAACTATCTGGAAACACTCCATTGGTGAACTGTAAAAATCTGGCCATTAATCCTCTAGTTGCAGCCAGACCTGAGGACTATTCCCATCATTTTTCCTTTTTTCATTTGTACATTTTTAAGCAAAAGCATAATCTGATGTCCAAGTCTGAATTTTGAGAACTGGTTATCCATGAGGGATTGATCAGAATCAAAGATAACACAGAAAGTAAATTTAAAAATCCCAAAATAGATGATAAGACATAAATATATCCCCACTTCCATATTCACTAGCAATGTCTCCCCAGCACTATACAAATATATTAACCATTAACCAGGTCAGGGTGGGTTGGCCATGCTAAATTGTCCATTGTGTTAGGTGCATTAATCAGAGGGAAATGGGTCTGGGTGGGTTACTCTTCGGAGGGTTGGTGTGGACTTGTTGGGTTGAAGGACCTGTTTCCACACTGTAGGGAATCTAATCTAATCTAATCTAACTAAATGATTTAACTAGGCAATAACTTGAAAATTCTCTTTGCAACATCGAATCAACATGTTAAAGCTTAATTCCAAAAATACACCTATTTATTTGATTTTAACCTGCGTGAATGAAGGTCATTACTCACCAACAACTGCACTTGTGGTATAATCCAATCAGCAGGATGGTTTTTCTTATTTATTCTTTCAGGGGATGTGGGTATCCAAGCTGGTATAAAGGCTGGTTTTTTGTTGCCCATTCCTAATTGCCCTTGAACTGAGTGCCCTGCTAAACTATTTCGGAGGGTTCTTGAAAGTCAACCACCTTGCTGCAGCTCTGGAACCACTTGTAGCCAGACCAGGTAAGGATGGCAGATTTCCTTCACTAAAGGACATTAACGAACCAGATGGGGTTTTAACAACAAAACAAAATGACAATTGTCATGAATTAATTAGACTAACTTTTAATTCCAGAGTATTTGTAGAATTTCAATTCAGCTAAATGTTTGGTGGGACTTGAACCCTTATCCCCAGAGTATAAGGTAAGGCCTCTCAAAAACTAACCCATCAACATTATCACTACACCGATGGCCACTTCAGGAGTAGACAGCAATTGGGCTCTGGGTCTGGTTGTGTGAGCAGCGCACCACAGAACTTTTAGCACAAAAAAATTCCCACATGTCCTAGCACCAGATTCAATATATGAGATTTATAAAAAACTTAGGGTTCTGGGGGGCAACATGAGCAGTGCCCATTCAGGCGGATGGTCAGGCCATATATAGAGCTAGTCTTCTTCAGAGCTTGTTGCATTCAAGACAAAACTATTTGATAAAAGCAAGCAATGAGGCTCTTTACTTGCAGATATATAAAAAAAGGTGATTTTGGCTGTTTCAAATCTCTTTTGGATGCGAGTACCACTGAATTTTTTAAATTTCCTATGGGATGTAGGCACTGTTGAACAGCTTGGTGAAGAATGCAGCTGATTCTGAAGCTCGAGTCTTCAGTGTTACAGCTGAAATGTTGTCCTGGCCAATAGCTTTTGCAGTACCAATGTAGCTCAGAATATAGGCATGCAGCACGCCACTGTTCACTGTTTTGGAGATTAGTCTGAGATTAAAGCTTTCTGTTCACCAACTTGGTGACACATTTAATCTCATGATGAGCTTCCCACCTAACTGAAATGCCTATTTCCACCTCTCTAATATTGTGTGACCTTTTAAAAACAAGGCCAGAAATCATTCCACCTCTTCCCTGTCTCACCTCATCTATTGCTAAAATCCTCATCCAGGCTTGTGTTACCTGTAGCCTTGAAATTTGCAATGATTTCCTGTCTGATCTCCCATGTTCAGCCTCCTGTATATTTGAGGTCAGCCAAAACTCTTGATTTGAGCTAGAAGAAGAGGCTGAACAGGCTGGGGCTGTTTTCCCTGGAGCGTCGGAGGCTGAGGGGTGACCTTATAGAGGTTTACAAAATTATGAGGGGCATGGATAGGATAAATAGACAAAGTCTTTTCCCTGGGGTTGGGGAGTCCAGAACTAGAGGGCATTGGTTTAGGGTGAGAGGGGAAAGGATATAAAAGAGACCTAAGGGGCAACTTTTTCACACAGAGTGTGGTACGTGTGTGGAATGAGCTGCCAGAGAATGTGGTGGAGGCTGGTACAATTGCAACATTTAAGAGGCATTTGGATGGGTATACGAATAGGAAGGGTATGGAGGGATATGGGCCGGGTTCTGGCAGGTGGGACTAGATTGGGTTGGGATATCTGGTCGGCATGGACGGGTTGGACCGAAGGGTCTGTTTCCATGCTGTGCATCTCTATGAGTCTATGACTCTGAATAACTCTTCAGATTTCTGTATGTACTGAGCATCCACTGTCTATTCTCCCCACAGCTACTGGAAAGCTGGGGCCCCAGAAACCTCCAGAGTTTTTAAGGGTTGGGTGGTGTGAGTCTTGCATTTTCATCCCTTGTACATTACTGACGGAGCCCAGATAGAGCAGGACTGGTTTAGCCCCTTCTCCATGGCCATTACATTCTGAGGTGGGGTTTGAAATCTGGCCTTCTAGCTGAGCAGTAGGGTCACTACCACAGATTCACAAGACCTTTGAAAAAGCAGGGTTTCAATGTGCTCCATCATTCCAACATCAAGCTAGAAGGCAGCATAGGGAGAGTGTGACTGCAGGGTCTGTCGTCAGCAATGGAAACATCCAGAAGAGAAGACAATGTTAGAGATGGAGTGAGTTAAGGTGAAGCATGGGGTGAACTGGAAGTGTGTGAATGGTATTCTCCAAATTGACGTAGGTGCAAAGAGAAGAGACTTTAGACAGAAGGCCTGAGAAATACTGGAACAATTATGCTTTATTCATTCTATAACAGCACAGGCATAGCCGGTTACTGTGCAGGTTTCCATGACAACCCTTTTATCTCAAGGAAGTAAGCAAAGTTAAAAGAGTTCAGCCAGAAGGAAGAAGATAAATGAAGACTAGTTGGATATTGTTTGAAGGAAGTAACCAAGACCACAAATGTCATCCTGGGGAAGGGTGAGGGACACAACTCTCTCCAAGGACAGTCTGTCATAACTCATATGTGAGATCACACAAAGAAGTCACCCAGCTATTTATGAAAATTGAAGAAATAGTGATCTTTCAAATATAAAGACGGTGTTCCTGTAAACCAAGACTTAACATACGAAAGTATTAGTTCAGTTCACAGACTGAATGCTCAAACTGCAATTTTCAACCTCAGTGATCTTTGCCAATATCCACTGTAACATATCCCATTGTTTGTCATTGATACATATAATGAGCTGTCAGGAATCACATATTTCTAGGATAAATAGATTTAAACTCAAAGGTGATTTATGAAAAGCAAAGGTCATAAACAATCGCCATAGCACAAATTTCTGTTTGTAATCACAATTATGTAAAACTACATGCAACTAGTAGATTTCCTGTGGCATTGTTCAAGGATTCTCCCACACCTCAAGGGTAGCTTCTGATGTTACAAACCTACAAGAGCTTTATCACAGCAGTCAATAATTTATTGTCATTGTACAACAAAGCTATCAGAACAGTCAAGCAGGGACTGAATCAAGGTGAAAATATCACCCCCGTTTGAGTATTGTAAGATTCCGAGTGAAAGCTACAACTCACATCTCTGTCACACACAGGAAATTCTTTATCAGCAGCTGGGAATCAGCAGAAGATGAAATACCACAGATGCTGTAAATCTGGAATAAAAACAGGAAATGCTGGAAACATGCAGCAGGTCAGGCAGCATCTGCAGAAAGAAGAATGTAGGAGTTAACATTTTAGGTCAATGAACTTACATCAAAATTTCAGCATCCTACATTGGGGAGCCATCTCAATCTTGAGTCTGATTCCAGGGCTGCCTCAGTGAAATTTCTTGCAGTTAAATGACTCATTTTGTGACTGGTTTGGTAACAGAGTCATAGAATCATACAGCACAGAAGTGGTCCTTCGGCCCATGGAGTCTGCACTGACCTATCTACATAGTTCTACTTCCAGCCCTTGGCCGTAGCCTTGAATGCTATCACCTCTACTACCATCCCAGACAGTGCATTCTAGACTCCCACCCACCCTCCGGGAAAAAAAGAGGAATTTCCTCCAATTCCCTCCTACCCTTCACCTTAAAATTATTCCCATTCATTACTGACCCTTCAACAAAGGGAAATAATTGCTTCCTATCCACCCTGTCCAGACGCCACATAATCTCATACACCTCTATTAGGTCCCCCCTCAGTCACCCTGTTCTAAAGAAAACTACACAAGCCTATCCAGCCTCATTTCATTTCATAATGCTCCAACACAGGCAAATCCTGGTGAATCTCCTCTCACCCCCTCCAATGCAATCAGATCCTTCCTAGATTGAGGCAACCAGAACTGCACGCAGGACCCCAGATTTGTACAGCTCCAATTTAACCTCCCTACTCATAGAGTAAAAGCCACGGCTGATAAAGGCAAGTATCCTGTAAGCCTTTGTAACTACCCTCTGGTGATCTCTTGGCCTGGTGTGATATCTCGGCCTGATGTGGTGATCACTCGGCCTGGCGTGATGATCACTCGGCCCAGCACGGCCTGGTGTGGCGTCAGCGGACCTCTGGCCTCAAGGTAATTCCAGAGCGGTCTCTCATTCTTGAGAGCCTCAAGGTGAAGCCTAGTGCAGTCTGGAGTCAAAGCACAGCGTGGACTGGGTTGGAAGGATTGTTATTCTGAACTTTGTATTTCTTTGTTTTTCTAATTTATTCTTATGATGTATAATGATGGCTACTTTATTTATTTTCTAAACGCTTTCTCTGTTAGAATTTGTACTAAAGATGCTGTACCTAGGTACCTTTGTAGCTATAATACCAATGTAAATGGTGACTTATAAACCTTTCACTGCACTCATGTCAGTACATGCGACAATAAAGCTAATTCAGTTCTAATTCTAACCTGCCCTGCAGCCTTCAGAGTCAAGTAGCCCAAGATCCCTCTGCTCCTCTGCGCTTCCTCATGTGCCAATCATTGGCTGCCCCTTGTCTTTTCACTTCTTTAGAGATTTGATTTGCAGAATTGCATTAGTGCTAGCATTTACGATAAATGTTATTCCTTGCTATATAAACTGACCTGAGCAAAGAAGAGAAATAGTGTCTGTGTTCAGACCGCCAAGAAAAAAACTATTATTTCAAGTTGCAGACTGCCTGTCTTAGATCAATTGTTGCAAGCAAAGCCTACTTTGGTTCTCTGCTTCAGAGCATGTCTTCATTGTTTGCTGAACCACAGCATAATCTATGAATAGGGGGAGGAGGCAGGCACTGAGTCTATGGAGAAAGTGAAGACTGCAGATGCTGGAAATCAGAATCGAAGAGTGTGTCTCTGGAAAGGCACAGCCAGTCAGGCAGCATCCGAGGAGCAGGAGAGTCGACATTTTGAGCATAAGCCCTTCATCAGGAATGTCTGATGTCTAGGCACTGAGTCTACGTTAGCTGGAAGGAGGATATTGAACCTGGTGGGGTTGCTGCTAGTCTGATGTGTTGGCTAGCTATCTGAGTCATCTGCCCCCACACAGCCTCTCCTGACTCCATGCAAAAGACATCCTTGATGAAGGGTTTATGCCAGAAATGTCAACCTTCCTGATCCTCAGAGGCTGCCTGACCTGCTGTGCTTTTCCAGCACCACACTTTTCGACTGCATGCAAAAGACTCCATCCAAGTTTAGCCACTGGGTGTTACGATCATAATGTGACAAACAGTCCTATCGGAATCCAAACGTTAACTGTGTTTCTCTTTCCACAGATGCTGCCAGACCTGCTGACATTTGCATTTCAGATTCCTAGCATTTCACTTTTAATACGTTGGTGCTCTATGGTTATTTTAGACAGGTCTTGACTCTTAAAATCCATGTAGTGGGGATCAAATTTTGAAGAGGTGGCAGTGGATTGGGGGTGGGTTTGCGGGTGCTGGAGTCTTAGTCTTCAGCTTTATGTCAACTCTAATGTATTAATGATTGGTCGATTGGATAAATTGTCAGCATATTAAAAGGTAAGTGGCAATTTGAGCAAACCACAATTGTTGTGTTCTGTGTGTGAGTAATACACAAAAGTGTTTCTTTATCTTCCTTCATGGATGCCTGCATTGCTGCCGAGGCCACCAATTGTTGCCAATCCTCAATTGCCCTCAGGGGTTTCATAGTCATCATTATGAACACTAGATAATTTTTAATACAATTAACTGGTGCTATAGTGTCCCCAGAAAATTAGCCTGTGGCGCTGGTTTACCACCACAGAAGCCCTACAGTGTGGAAGCAATTGAACCTATTGAATCCACACCAACCCTCCTAAGAGCATCCTATCCAAACGTATCCCTGTAACCCTGCATTTGCCATGGCCAATCCACCTAACCTGTACATCTTTGGACTGTGGGAAGAAACCAGAGCACCCAGAGGAAATTCACATCAACATAAGGAAATTTTGTGCAAACTCGACACAGTCACCTGAGGGTGGAATTGAACCCAGGTCCCTGGCAATGTGAGGCAGTGGTGTTAACCACTGTGCCACCCATGCCAAACATTGTTCCTGATGCACTGCCTACATCAACCCAATGTGCTATCTCTTAATTACATTAAGCTGCAGATACACACTAGGTATTTTAAATATGTTTAAGATTCCATATATGATCTGTCAAATCATTTCTCGTAACTTGTCATGGACTAAAGAGCATTAGGAATGATCTGCCATGATCATATTGAATGGCGGTGCAGGCTCGAAGGGCAGAATAGCCTACTCCTGCACCTATTGTCTATTGTCTATTGTCTATTAATTATAGGGAATACTGAGCTGAGTAAATATAAAACAAACAGTCATTAAAATTCCAATTTACTTGTCAAAAATATGTGTTTGTATTTATAACAACATCAATGTTAGAATGGCTTGAATGACAGAGAACTTGTCATTTATACTGGCAAGACTTAATAGAGAAATGCAAAATTAACAAATGAATTTTTGCAATGGTGTACTTGAGGATGTTTGACTGCAAAATTATAATATTAATTCAAGAAAGTAAATGATTGTTCAAGAAGGTTACAATGTACACAGCAGAAATATACCCTCCTGTACCTCAGGAGAAGAATCTTCCATTGAAATGGGGATGCGCTACTTTTTCACCATTCATGGGATGTGGGCATTGCTAGCTAGGTCAGCATTTATTGCACAGAGGGCAGTTAAGAGTCAGCCACATGGCTGTGGGTCTGGAGTCACGTGTAGGCCAGCCCAGGTTAAGGCCAGCAGTTCCCTTCCCTGAAGGGAAGGACATTAGTGAACCCAATAGGATTTTCCAGCAACAATTGTGCAGGGGTTGTTATCAAATTTCTGTTTCCACCATCTGCTACAACAGGATCTGAACCTGCGTCTCTAGATTAAAAGTACAGCAATATTATCTCTAGGCCATCACCTCGCCTTAGCGCTGCTCTGACTAAAGTAGATAATGATAGATACCTGGGAGTAAAGAAGAGCCTACAACCTGATTAAGGGATTAGAGTGGATCAGAATTCAAGTGCTTCCTAATCATTATCTGAATCTTGAGTTTAGACAACTGATTTCAACTTTTATTTAGAACAGGCAATGTAGTTTACATTTATTAATTTCTAAGATGTTATGTTGCCTTGGTGATGTGATCTCTGGCGGAGTATGTCATCATGCAGCTGACAAAGAGGATTTATATTGTAGTCTGGGAGAGCAGTTATACTGCGTTATTTATTCAATGACGGACTGTTCAGAGTGAGGGGGCTAGAGCTGATTGAAATATTTAAGATACGATGAGTAATCAATGACATTAGGCAGAGTTTGCTTGAGGTGGTATTAACTAAATTCTGGACTGAAGAGGAGGTGAAAGGGGGAAATATCCAGCTTTATAATTATTGGAGATTTCCTATAAGTTTCACCGCACTTGCTTTCCCCTCTGCTACACCCATTCAGATATTGTGAACCCTCCCCCTACTTTCTGCAGTAACAAATACAGTTGTGGGCACCATATTATAGGAAAGGTGTGAATGCTTTGGAGATAGTGCAGAAGCGACTGACATAGGAATTGCTCCAAGATTGGTAAACTTCAGTTATGAGGAGTGGATTGAAGACGTTAGGACTGCCCTCCTTGAAGAGAAGACAACAAAATCAGGTAGAGGTTTTCAAAATCATGAGCGGGCTGAATACAGGAGATAGGGAGAAGCTGTTCCCAGTTGTAAAAGGAACAAAAACAAGAGGGCATAGGCTGAAAGCAATGTGTGAAAGAAGTAAGGGTGATATGAGAGAAAAGAACTTTTTCAGTCAGTGAGTAGTTAGGATACCATAAGACCATAAGAAATAGGAGCAGAAATTAGGCCATTCAGCCCATCGAGTCTGCTGTGCCATTCAATCATGGCTGATAAGTTTCTCAACCTCGTTCTCCCACCTTCTCCCTGTAACCCTTGATACTCGAGAAACTATCTTTCTCAGCTTTAAACATATTTAAATGACTCAACTTCCATAGCCTTCTGTGGTAATGAATTCCATAGATTCACCACCCTCTGACTGAAGATGTTTCTCCTTATGGAATGCACTGCCTAGAAAGGTGGTGAAACAATTCAATTGAGCATTTAAAGGATGAATATTTGGATAGAAATAGCCTGCAAGTGTATAGGGTAAAGCAGGAGATTGGCACTAGCTAACAAGACTTGTTTGACGATCTGGTGTAGGCACAACGGGTCGAATGGTCTCCTTCTGCACCATAATAATTCTGTGATTCTCAGTGATTATCTTCTTGAGAAGCTAGAGACTTTTCTGTGGAGCCTGAAAGTCTGGCTGCTAAGCCGATGACTTGCCACAGCACCCAGTCTACAACCACAATCAACTAATGAACTGCAGTCCTGGTTCTGATGTCAGGCACTGGGATAGGGGGGAAATGCCACATACACAACATTCCATTAACTAGACCCTCAAGGCAAATTGGTTTTTAACCTCTTGTCAATTAAATGTATTTTGTAAATCATTTTCACACTTAGTTATGACATTTGATTCATAACAAATCAAATATGCTCTTTGACTCCTTGGAACTGAATTTTGCAAATAGATTAGAAGTAATGTTACCAGCACCATGAGCCAAGACCCATGGGTGGTGTTAAACAGGAAGGGGCCAGTTGAGTCAATGCCTGTAACCCTTGATACTCAAGAAACTATCTTTCTCAGCTTTAAACTGGTCTGTCACCCAGTCAAGGATAAAGGCTGACCACTCTAAGTGCCAGACCAATGAGAGAACCATCAGCTTGGCAGTGCCATCATCGGGGGGTGGTCATGTTGGAGAAAGAAGAGGGCACCTTCTTGTCAAGGAACTAAGGTGAGATTTAGGATGTCTGGAACTACACAGGTAGGCCTCGCTAATCAAGGGTGGCAACCTCCCATCGGCAGTGCCCTGAGCACAAAAGAATCCACTGACACAGGCAGACCTGAGAGGAATATCTCTGTGGATTACGGAGTGCCATAATGGAAAAATATACCCTCCCCCATTCCCTCAACCACCAACAGTGCTGGAAGGCTGGTAGGAGGCTGTCAGAGATTAACTGCCCCACACTGTAGAGACCCTTCTTAATGCCTCTAAAATGCCAGTTGGTGGGAGGTCACTCTTAATTGAGCCCCCATTTGGTAGCTGTGATGTCAAGGTTCCTGCAGCTGGCAACGTTCTGTGGCAATACAAAGATGCCAGGCTCCCTTCTAACAACCTGCACCACCACATTTCCAGCCCCTGGTCTTCTGGCTGGAAGGAATTCACATGGAAGGGGAGACATGTTTGTGGAAATGAGATCATTTTCATCATGATGGCTGTCATGCTAGCAGAACTGAATTGAAACAGACACTCACTTTCAGAAATGAGCACTAAAGAGAGGAACACAAAAAGGAAAAGACAGAAAGAACAATACAACTGAAGAGAAGGAGAGAAAAGGAGACAAGAAGGTCAGGAGGGAAGGAGAGGGAGGAAGGAGAGGAGGGACTTTTTACCAGCTCAAAACATCCCAAAGTACTTCACAAACAATGAACTGTAGTTGTCATGTAGGCTGGCCATTGCTGAAGATATTGCTGAAGGTTTTTTAAATTAAATTCTGAGTCAGTTCCCTGTCTTTGTCTGACACAAGGGAAGAACATCTGAGTAAAAGGTTTGAGTACACCTCTCTGGCAACGCAGCTAAATGGGATGGCCCTTGCTTGTTCCACTGTTACTTATAAAGCAAGGGCCATCCCATTTAGCTGCGTTGCCAGAGAGGTGTACTCAAACCTTTTACTCAGATGTTCTTCCCTTGTGTCAGACAAAGACAGGGAACTGACTCAGAATTTAATTTTAAAAACCTTTCTTTATAAAATATTTATTTGTTCAGGTGCCAACACTCAATATAAAACATACATTTACTTCTTATTTCAATTTTTACTTCTTACTTCATTTAACTTAACTTCAACTTTCACTTGCTTTACATTAACTTTAACTTAATTCACATTTAACCCTAACTCTAACTTTAACTTTATAAGTTTGGCTTCAAACAAATACTACACTGACTCGAGTGAAATGGCCAGCTTTGATCTTGGCGTAGGTCTTGCCCTCATTGTTCTTTGCCTTCTCTGAAGATGACTTCAGGGCACATGCTTCTCAAATGTTGTCTTGAAGGCTCACTCCCAAGGAATTCTTTGTTCTGCTAACTTTTATCCCAAAAAGTCACATCATTCTAGAAACGTCCCTGGCACTCAGTCAATAAATTGACCAAACCCTGGTCACACCGTTCAATCCCAGGCAATGGAGTTTACTGGTAAACAACTCCCAAATTTTTACACTAAGTCATAAACAGCCACATACCATTCTGCATATAAGGTAATACGGTGAGAGTATGTCTACAGGCAATTATAAAACCCAGTCTTATTTGGTCAACATAGGAAACTGCAGGTAACAGCTTACAGGACAGGTTACATGTTCTGGATGCAGTTTTAACCAAGGTCAGAGTCTAAACCAGCTTGAATAAAGTTGCCAGCATGCTTGATTGTGGCTCTTAAACAATCTAGTAGCCATTTCTACTACTGACCACCTGACCACAGAAAGATTCATTGACCAATAATGGCTGCAGTCGTCACCTGACCACAGATTGAGGCAACCTTTGGGAGACCCGTATATCCCAAACACACAAAGCCATTTGCACTGAAATTACCATTTTTATCTAAAAACTTTGAAAATAGGCAAAATCAAGAAATTCACATCTCCTGTTTGATTCACTTATGGGATAAACTCATATATCCAGAGATGAAAAGTTGACAAGTGTTATGGACAGGCCAGGGCGGTTAGCCAGCTTGGAAAGACAATAGAGCTAGAGTCTGGAATACACATATTTTAAGAATCGCTCAGGTGAAAAAAAATTGTGATACAAAGAATTGGAAGTCTCTCTTTCTGTATGTTAGTTTCTGTCAGCATTTGGAAATACAGCTCCTGGTAAAAAAAACACATTGGGAAAACAACCATCCACCAGAATTCAAAGATGCACCGATTCTGCTCACAACCTGTGTGTCATTGTGTTCTCAAGGTAAGAATATAACCTCAAGGACTCTGATGGAAGTTTGACTGCATTGCCTTTATACTCCCCGCTGATCCAGACACTCTTCCTTTTTAAACTTATTATTTGTGCTTGTGCATATGTGTTTTATGTAACAACTTTAATTTTTCTCAGAGTTAGTGAGTAAAATGTAACTCTTCCTTGTACTCAAGAAAATGCTATGAATAGGCTCCTCCATTTTCCAGTAAGCTATGTGTGGTTGGAGTACCATAGCTACCTTCTAAAAACAAATAACAAATGTTTATTACAATTGACTGGGAAGGGTTAAAAATAGAGGGATGATTTCCCCTTCCTCACCTGGTGGTGACAATATGTACATTATAATATACCAATTGTACACTATAATATGCCATGAGCTTATCTATAGCCACAACGATCTGATGACTTATGTTTTGTTGACAGGTCTCAGATTGCATCAGAACTCCTCATTGCATAACCTACCCAGATAATTCCCTGTATAAACTTATAAGCTTGTTAAAGATGTTCACTCCTGAAAAGGGTTAGTGTGAATCCTGGGGAGTTTCAGACTGGCGCATATTTTCCAAGCAGCCACAATCGTGAAAAAGGTCACTTTCTTTTCAGTGAATGTTCTTACCTTTCAAATTGCAGTCAGACTACACACCAACACAGACCATAATCCAGAAAGCCTTAACAGAACACTGATCAGAACTGTGTGTTTTGTAAGGGGAGAATGAGCAAAACTCCCTGACCCAGCTCCCGCTGACGGTCATTTCCCATGAACAGCTTCTGCCAATAATAACATGTATGGTGGGACTGACCTACGATCTTCATCACAACTGCGTCAAAGCTATAATCTCCCAATATAAACAGTTCAAAGCAGATGTTGAACAGACCATTAACTCAGTGTTTTAAGCCTGCACTATGAGACATTTGAGAGATAATGCTGTCAGAGATGGGTAGCTTCAAATCAGTATTTTCAAAGGAAGTATCTGGTCACAAAAACAAAGAGAGCCACATTATTACAATGTATGCCAGAGAAAGGGAAAGATTATTCTCGAAATTGAAATGATTCAGAAAGAATTAGCCTTATTGAGCTATTCTAGCGAGGGTAGAGTGGTTAGTTATAGAACATAGAACATAGAAGAATACAGCGCAGTACAGGCCCTTTGGCCCTCGATGTTGCGCCGATCCAAGCCCACCTAACCTATACTAACCCACTATCCTCCATATACCTATCCAATGCCCGCTTAAATGCCCATAAAGAGGGCAGGGCATTCCATGAACTTACGACTCGCTAAGTGAAGAACCTACCCCTAACTTCAGTCCTATATCTACCCCCCCTTAATTTAAAGCTATGCCCCCTTGTAATACCCGACTCCATACGCGGGAAAAGGTTCACACTGTCAACCCTATCTAACCCCCTAATCATCTTGTACACCTCAATCAAGTCACCCCTAAACCTTCTTTTCTCTAATGAAAACAGCCCCAAGTGTCTCAGTCTTTCCTCATACGATCTTCCTTCCATACCAGGCAACATCCTGGTAAACCTCCTCTGCACCCGTTCCAGTGCCTCCACATCCTTCCTATAGTATGGCGACCAAAACTGCACACAATATTCCAGATGCGGCCGCACCAGAGTCTTATACAACTGCATCATGACCTCAGGACTCCGGAACTCAATTCCTCTACCAATAAAAGCCAGTACGCCATATGCCTTCCTCACCGCACTATTTACCTGGGTGGCAACTTTCAGAGATCTGTGTACATGGACACCAAGATCCCTCTGCTCATCCACACTACCAAGTATCCGACCATTAGCCCAGTACCCCATCTTTTTGTTATTCTTCCCAAAGTGAATCACCTCACACTTAGCTACATTGAATTCCATTTGCCACCTTTCTGCCCAGCTCTGCAGCTTCTCTATATCCTGCTGTAACCTGCCACATCCTTCCTCACTGTCAACAACTCCTCCGACTTTCGTATCATCCGCAAACTTGCTCACCCAACCTTCTAACCCCTCTTCCAGGCCATTTATATATATTTTATTTCTGTTGCATATGTTTCTGAAACATATAAGATCCTGGGGGTCTTGACAGGGCGGTTGTGTAGAGGATGTTTCTTCTTTGATTTGATATGAGTTATTGTCACATGTACCTGAGTACAGTGAAAAGCTTGGTTTGTGAGCAGTACAGGCAGATCATAGTAAGCAAGGATATACTTCTTATGGTAGAGTTTAGGACTCAGTGTTGTCACTGTTTAAGAATAAGGGGTCACCCATTTAAAATGGAGACAATGAGACTTTTCTGGTCTCGGAGGTGAGTGAGCTATTAGAACTTTCTCCCTGAAGAGATGGGGCGAAGGAGAGTCTTTGAATATTTTTCAGACAAGGGTGGATAGACTTGATAAGCAACGGGTTGAAAGATTGCCAAGGACGAGCATGTGGATTTGAGGTTATTGAATCATAAGAACAGCATGACATTATTAACTGGCAGCACAGTCTTGATGAGCCAAATGTCCTCCTCCTGCTCCATATTCTTATGTCCGTATGTATTTTGTTTTCACATTCTTTCAAAACCAAAGGTTTGTATAACTTATCCACGTAACTGTCCACAGTCCAAAAGGAACTTCTGAAAAATAATTTAACATAATGATTATTCATCAAAACAAAGAGCACTGCGCCTCATAGAATACTTAAACATTTTGCACTATAGCTTTCAAAGTGATTTGAACTCACTTGCAAAATCATCAGTTTAGAAAATTTTCTCTTTAAATTTTCAAACAATCAGTACAATATTTATGCAGAATATGTTAACATTTGCTCCAATTAGGAGAAAATGAGTGCTACAGATATTTAGGAGAGCTCAATGGAAACTTCTGAGATAATTATGTTACCAGTCAAAAAAAATTGAAGAGAACATTAGATCATAAATTCATATACAAAAGCATAGCCAGCAGACATAGTCCCAATACATCCGATGTTTTCCCATTTTCAGAAATATGTACCTTGCAGAGTACAAACTTGATTTCATGATTAAATGTTCTGTTTATGCCTCTAAATTATGACCTTAACACACGTGCCAAAGTTTCTAAAATGTTGACTGGCTAATATTTTGCACTAAGTCAGAAGAAAAACCCATGCATTGTGATATGAAGCAACAAAAGACATAAAAGGGAAGATGAAGGGTGAAGTGAGTTTGACAGGTTGCAGTATGTAAACTTCTCCATATACTGAAAACATGAAAGTTGACTTGGAAATACAGATTCTGACGCTCTCTTTTAATCTCCTCACATCTTTAAAGCAGTAGTTCCACTATATTTTTCATACACACTCATACATACAACTCTAAGGTTTCATTGCAATAAAATGTCATGTTTATTGTGCTAATTCATTTGGACCAGGCACCATCTGAATTCTACACAAGCAAAACCATTAATAATGTCCCCTGATGAATTCCTAACCCTAACCCTTCCCTGAATTTTCTTCTTTTTGAAATTTCCTTAGCTAATTTTTTTCTGAAAACAGTGTTTATGAACATGGTTTCCTGGGGACACACTGTCTTGTGATATCTCACCCAAATAACTATTCCTTGTTATGCATATATTTTGGCAACAATCTCTGAGGGTCAAAGAGTGTGGTGATGGAAAAGCACAGCTGCTCAGCCCTGCAACAGCTCAGAGCCACATTCTCCCAGACCTGCAAAGTCACTCTTCAAATCTGATCTCCAGCACCTGCAGGCCTCACTTTCCCCTAATCATCTCTGAGGGAACAGGACAGTTCCCCCTGGCCCTGTCTTCATATGTGCAATCTTCCATCGTGAAGCAGTGGCTTGCAGTTAGGAATCAGAGTTGAGTTTCCATAACCAAGGAAAACCTCTTTACACAGCAAATGGTAATATTCTGGAATACAATGCCTGTGAGGATAGTAGCAGTGGAGACAATGAATGACTTCAACAGGAAATTAAATGGACACGAGTGAAATAAACTTATAGAGCGACAGGGGTAATGATAGGGGGAATGAACAAAGGAACATATAAATTAGGAGCTGGAGTAGGTCATTCAGCTTTATGAGTTCCTTCCTGCTTATTTTTAATTCATTCATAGTTTGTGGATATGACTGGCTAGGCCAGCACATATCACCCATCTCTAATTGGAGACATTGCTGGTGAGCTGTCTTCTTGAACTACTGCAGTCCTTCACATGTAAGGTGACCATAGTGCTATTAGAAAGGCAGTTCCAGGATTTGAAACCAGCCTACAGTGAAGGAAAGTCAACCAAGTCAGATTGGTGTGTGGTTTTAGAGGGCAACGTGGATGTTGTGGTGTTTTCATGCATTTGTTGTTCTTGTCCTTCTTGGAAATAGAGATCACGGATTTACAAAGTGCTGTCGGACGAGCTTTGGTGAGTTACTGAAGTGCATCTTGTCAATGGTACACACTGCTGCATGTCAGTAATGAAGGAAATGAATGTGAACATGGCAAATTGGTAGTCTTCATAGCCTTAGTTATGGAAATCAGCCAATCAAACAGGATGATTTGATTTGGATGGTGTCAAGATTCTTGAGTGCCGTTGGAGCTGCTTTTCGTACAGACAAATGGAGTATATTCCATCATACTTGTGACTTCTGCCTTGTAGATGGTGGACAGACCATGGGGAGACAGGGAATATGTTACTCAGTGCAGACTGGCAGGATCATGCATGGCTGATCTGATTGTGAACTCAAATCCACTTTTCTGTCTGTTCTCTAATGTACTTGACTTTGTCAATCAAGAATAGGCCTGACTACTGCTCAACAGGAAACCAGGATGGACCTGATAGGCCAAATTAATTCCTTCTGTAATGCCATGAATTGATGACTGAAAGTAAGGATGGTATCTCTGTTAGTGACACTAGCTAACATCAATTAAATCACAAGCATGAGGGATATAACCTGGGACTTTGATAGAATTTTACAGCACAGAAGAAGGCCATTCAGCCTACTGTGTCTGTACTGGATCCCGAAAGAGCTACCCAGCTGGTCCCAATCTCCAGCCCTATCTCTGTAGCTCCCCTAAATTCATCACACTGAAGCTTCATATATTTCAGTGCCATCACATTTTGCCCAATAAACCTTCAGGAAATTTAAGTCCTTGGATTTTTTTTTTAAAAACCACACATCAAAAATAATATTGAGGGAATCTCATTCTTTGTTTCACGTTATTATATTTTTATTTGAAATGAGCTTATCGCTTTCCCATTTATTTCTCTGAGGTTGCTTCTAATAAAAGCTTTTACTTTCGTTAAGCTGCTTTAGACTTCACTCAGCTGGCGCTGTTTCCCTCCAGATTAGTTGGAGCAGAAGTATTTTAATGGCTATAATTTTACGATCACTGTCTCATAGACAATGCATCCAAGTGGAATAGGGCAGACAGGAGCACAAAAAACAGTGCACTCAGCTTTTATTTGCTAAATGGCCACAGAGGCCGATTATCCATGCTAATCACTGATATTTTCATTATCATTATTTCGATGTTTGCCATTGCTGGAGCACAGAGCCGTTTGCCACCCAGTGTCAACTTCAAATTACTCTCAGGTTACGTGTGGTGAAAGTGCAGTGTCATATCAAAATGCACTGCACTCTCTTAGTACTGCACTGAAGTATCCACATTGGCTTCTGTGCTCCAGACCTTGAATGAATGAATGATGATTTATTGTCACTTGTGCTCTACAATGAACAACATGGTAAAATACAATGAATAGCTTCACCTATCACCACAATCTGCTGCCTACCTTACCTGCACCGCCATCTTTGATTGGGCCTTGAGATTCAGAAGGGAGAGTGCTGCCAACTGAGCCATGACTAATGTGCCATTACCCAAACATCATTTACTGCATATGGACAAACTGTAAATTTTGTCTCCTATTCATTCTTATCATCTTTCCAACTTCTCCACTCCTGCGTCAGCTCTGTTTTATAGGATTTGATTGACATCACAACAATCATGTCAGACATGATCTTACCAAATGGGCTCAAAGGGCTAAGTGGCCTACTCCTTCTCCTATTTTGTACATTGATATGTTCTTGGTCTTTACACCACATGGCCATTAACTTGTAGCACCTCAAACATTTTCAGCTGATGCCTACTTTTTCTGTCTGAGTCTTAGTTGTATCATTCACCACTCAGCGGATTGCCCAGAATTTACTTGCATTCCTTGATGCTGCACCATCTTTGAAACCATGCAGGACCCAGACAAGCAGTCAGTGCGGACCTGCCCTTCATGATTCAAGACATTTGCCCTGGACATGGTGCAGAGGGGAGACCGTCACCTGGTTTTGCAGGCAGGGTCCTGGAGATCCTGCTGAATGGGACATTACCTCACACTCAATCTATCACTCACTGTATCCACCACCTACCAAGTCTCATGCTCTACCAATGTCACTATTGCCTTCACCACCTTCACATCTTACCCACTGACACCACTAACCCCATCTGCCATCTGCATTGTCTAGTCAGGATACCTCCTCAACTGCACCAAAAGTAATAGCTGTGGCACCTACAATCATCTCCCTTATTACCTGCCTCTGTCTCTCATTCTGGAAAGACAACAGCACCCACCCAATGTGGAAGAAAGAGTTCAGAAGGGTAGTGGGTTCCTGGTCATCAGCTCCCCACCCCTTATGAAGAGATTGTCCTGACTCTGACTAGAACAAGTGACTAACTGGCCATATCCATGTCCTTAGACTGGTATAAGATGTTGCCCTTGTGTTATTAGCCTGGGAATCCCTGACTAAAGGTTACCTCCCTTGACTTGACGGAGTCCTGCTGACAACCATGACAAGCTTCCTGCCCTTATTTCTGTGCTAAACAGCAAAACGAGACAGATGTTATAATGAGCCCAATATCTCTGGCTGAAGGGATGAAAGGTAAGGGAAGGCGATGCATTGGACCAAGATGTAGAGAAATTGAGTTAGAGTGGATGGACATTTTGGTCAGCATGGGCCAGTTTGGGCCATAGGGCTTGTCTCAGTGCTGTAGGACTCTATGACTCTGTGACTCTATGACAATCCAAAGCAGGGATGCTGTGAGCACCCAGGTAGGCTCAAGTGAGAGACCACTATGAGTGCAAGCCAAGAGTCCAGAGATGCAGCCTGGGGTCCAGTCCATGAGCACACAGTATCCTTCCTGTAGCTGTACAATAAGAGTTACCAGTGCTAACCCTGAGTGCAGTATTAAAGTGCAGAAGTGCCCAGCGAGTGGATCCGAGATGTGCCATGAGAGTTCTTAGAGGCTGCACATGTTGGATGCCAATGACAGGTGCCCATCCATATGGCCAATGCCCACAGTGCTGAGATGTTGGTGCCTAGTGTTCAACATAGAGGTCCTTTGGACCAAATGGTGAGCTGACATTGTCAGGTACCCACTCTGACTTCCACATCTAGCTTGGAACTCACAACATCTAGTTTGTTTGGTGCATTTGGTAAGATAGAAACCTGAATATTAATGGGATGAGGTAGGTTGTTAAAAAAGGGAATTAGCAAGCAATAAACCCACTTAATCGGCAACTCACCTTACTGTTAAACAAAAGGTTAATAAAATGGAGCAAATTGTCCAGACATGAGGTGGGTTCATCTATCTCTGCCACAAACCTTGCATCGTCCGTGTCATTCAGACTTCTATAAAGTTCCATCGTTTGGTGTCACTTGATACTTATTGATTTCACAACCTTTATAAACTCAACTTAAAACTGAACACACCCTTTTAATAAACAGGATTTTGTCTCCTTTTAGAAAGCCATTTCATTCTTTGTGACCAAGACACCAGAATCATATTAATTATTATTCTCTGGATCATTTTCAATATATTAGCATTGGAGATATCACAGCGAATATGATCATATTAAATTTACCTTGCATAGGAACTGCAATTGAACAATTTTAATAAAGTTTTCAGAAATAACATTACTTATTTCTCTGTCCTTGATTCACAGAAAATATTTACCAGTCTGAAATAATATAACAGAGTGAGCACTGCCAAAGGAAATATTCCTGTCTTTCAAACCACCCAAACAATTCAACTAATAAATGCTTGTCTTACTTGCTGGTTATTTTTGCTGCTGTGTTCTATTAGAGTTGCGAAACTGGAGCCAAACAGACAACACATTTTCCCCCACAATAAATGGCAGCTTTGTTAGAACACAAACAGTGCTGGTTTGTATTCTAATTGCTTTTGAACATTGTTTCAGGCGCATCTTTGATTAAATATTTGAGAACATGTTTAGCACAGTCCAACCCATCTGGGATTCACTGATCCTTTTGTTTCGCCCTGTGTTTTTAAGGGAAACGACGGTATGTTCACAAGCAGAATCTGAAAGTTAAAGGAAGTTAATTGAATTGTGGGAAGAACAAAAGTACTAGCCTTTTCCTTTTTGCAGCAGGGTGCTGAATGGCAAGTGTCCAAAAGCACAGGGGAAAACAGCCATGAACGAAGCCAGATGGGAATACAATAGCAGGCAAATTAAGCTATTATTCAAATTAATGGAAGCACATTATGACAGACTTGAGTTCTGTCATCTGCAATGTTCATTAACTCAGGAGGCATAGGAAGCACAGGCACAGGAGTCTTTTAGCAACATGGTGAAAGCCTAATTAAGCAGAAAAACTACAATATAACTAAATGATACCTTTACACACTGATAATAAAGGTCTTGTAGCACAGTGGTGAGGTCCATACGAAAGCTTCAGGCTCAAGTCCGATCTGCTCCAGAGGCACGTCATAACATGTAGATTAAAACTATCTACAGCCAATTCAGGGACCAGCCAACCTCAGAGCTATGGCCTCAACAGCTGCACGCAGCCCTGGGCAGGGGGTTCGAAACACCGTCCGGGTGTCTGTTAAGAAGGTGGAAGAGCGTACACCAGTCGATCGGACGGTGTTCGTCAAGAAGGTGCTGTTCGAGTGCTGTGGATTCGCCGCAGCAGACGTGTACTGCCTGCAGGATCTCCCTGGGGCAGGCTACTTCGATGTCACCTTCAGGAGCGTGAAGCAATGTGAGCAGCTCCTGAAGGTCTTCAAAGAAAAGGAAGGGGAGCCACTGTTCTCCATCTTGTCGGCGGTCCCGTTGTGTGTGCTTCCTGCACAGAGGAGCCGGGTTGTTACAATCCACATGTACAACCCCTACGTGCCAGCAACTGATGTCCTGACCTTCCTGGGAAGATATGTGCAGGTCGAGGGTCAAAGCACCGACGTGGTTGACCCTTTCGGGATCTGGACCAGCAAACGACAGGTCAAGGTAACCCTGAGGGTGGACGCCAGCGGGAATATCCTCCACCCACCCTCCAGCTTTGCTATCGGAGGGAGCAGAGGGTACCTGACTTATGCAGGGCAGCCGAAAGTGTGCCGAACCTGTGGGAGGTCAGGCCACATGGCGGCGGACTGCAAGGTCACGATCTGTCGCAATTGCAAGAAGGAGGGCCACCCGACCAAAGAGTGCAAGGAGGAAAAGAACTGCAATCTGTGCGGGGAGGCGGGCCACGTGTACAGGGCCTGCCCAAGACGAGGGGCCGCCACCTACGCGCAGATGGCCGGAGGCGGGCCACAAAAGGACGGCAAGGCACCGCAAACCGGCAAGGGAATGGTGTCAGGAGGCATGCAACAGGAAGGACAGGCCGGAGCAGAGCAGATGACAGCTACTGGAGAGGTACAGCTGCCGAGCGAAGCTCCGACAGGACAGGAGGAGGAGGCGGAGAAGGGAAAGAAGGAGGCAGAGGAATGGACCGTGGTGAAAAACAGGAAGAGGAAAACCCACCCGGCCACCAAGACCTCCCAGAAAAAGGGGAAAAGGCAGCTGCAGGTGGAAGACACGGACAGCTCTTCGGAGAGTGAGGACGGAAGAAAGGAGGGTCGTCACCAAAAGAAGAGGCAGAGCGCTGCGAGGAGAAAGGAGAACAGCAACTGCCAACCAAGGGACGAGCCTCCTGAGGAAATGGGAAACCACCACCCCCTACCAGGTGAAAGCCAGGAGGGCCCCGCCGCCACACAGCTCCAGGTCACTGGGAGCAGCGACCCTCTGACAGCCCCGCTGTCAGATATAGAAACAGACAGCGTGGACCCTGGTCTCAGCCCGATGACACCGAAGCGGGCAAATGGGCCGAGTGAGGAACTGGACAGCTACCTCAGCCCAGCGAGGGTCCAGCAGTTTGCGTACTGCACGGGGATGCAGACAGCTACCCCAGAGGGGCAGGAC